>NC_140485.1:70269361-70920611 GCF_964271855.1 Acomys minous | reverse complement strand
TGAAGGCAGTTGTCTAAGTGCCATTTTACTCCAGGATACAAGACTGCAATATCTGACCACTTCTCCATTTATCTCCTGAAGGTCCTCTAACAGTAAGCATTTCATTAATGATGTAGACACTCCACTACAATCGATGCAGAAAAGATAGAATTTATACTAGACTTTCCCCTTTATTTGCTATTTTAAAAAATAACTATTTGGTTCCCTACCATTCTACAAAGATGAGCAGTGAGTTTTAAAGGTCTTTCTTTTTCCACTAACCAAATTAATTTTTGGCTAGTATACCAATAAATGCATTCTGTTGACATTTTCTTCTTTTAAAAAAAAGTGTGTGTGTCGGGGGGGGGGGGGGGAGGAGAGAGAGTGCGTGCGCGCAGGAGCATGCAAGGGAGCATGCGAGTGAGAGTGCGCACTTGTGTGGAAATCAGAGGACAAATTACAAGAGTTGTTCCTTTTCTTCCACCACGTGTGTTCTGGAATGGCGCTCAGGCCATCAGGCTTGGCAGCAAGCACCTTTGCCCACTGAGCTGCCTTGCTGGTCCTACTGTGACATTTTCGTACATGCACCATTCTGCTTGGTTCTTTCCCCCATCACGCTGTGCTTGCTTTGCCTTCATGTCATGCATCCCATCACCTGTTGGCTGCATGGTTGCTCGTTCCCTCTCTACTTCCCTGTCCTGCATCTCTGTATCTTTCTGAGTCTGACTCATTTGCTTGACATAACAATCTTAGGTTCTCGCCATGTTCCCACAAATGGCTAGCTTCATCTTTATAGCAGGACACAATTCTCTTAAAAAAAAAAAAAGATTTATTTATTTATTACTAAGTATACAGTGTTGTGCCTGCATGTACACCTGTAAGCCAGAAGAGGGCATCAGATTACATTACAAGTGGTTGTGAGCCACCATGTGGTTGCTGGGAATTGAACTCAGGACCTTTGGAAGAGCAGGCAGCACCCTTAACCACTGAGCCGTCTCTCCAGCTCCAGAGTACATGCTCAGGTTGCTGGCAGTGGCTTTAAATTTAATTAATACCAGTTTATAAATTAGGAATATATACATACATATTAGAAATTATGCATTTGGTTTTTAATGTCTGTTTCAGTTTTGAGTGGCACTGTACATCAGTTGCCTATTTAGATTTCTATTTTCCCCAAAAGGAGTAGATTCTCTCAAAGGAATCCCCTCTGCTAAGCTGTTCCTGTTTATATGAAGTACCTAACCTGTGAGACTAATTTAATCTTAACACCACGTGCCACGGGAGAAGGAACAGCCAGTCTTCTGGCCAGACGCCGTTAGCTCACCCCCGAAGTCAATCAGAACGCTGCCACATTGGTGCTAACAAGTGAAGAGGTCCCTGTAGGCCTAGAATTCCACAGTGCTGTCATCAGAGCCTGACATTTCAAAGTTGGATCTCCTGACAGCCAGGGCCAGATCTGGTTCAGTTACTTTAATGTAACTTGAAGTCAGAAAAGAAAAAGAAAACTAAATCCAGTGTTGTTTATTATTCATCAGGAAGTTTCCAAGGCTGAAAAGTATTTTAAGTGTAAATTAGCTATTGATCTAGAAAACATGTTTAATTTTTATCTGGCTTTAATTAGACTTGCAGCTGTTGAGTTTGTATTGTGATCTCCTTCCCCCAGACACAGGGTTTCGTCTTTTTCCTTCAGCATGCCAGAAATACCTTATCCAAACTTCGCACCTTTACATCCCATTTCTTTTCTCATGTGGGCCATGACTGTTCAGTCCGGTCAGAAGTCCGTGCTGCTGGGACATGAGATGCTGAGAAGACTAAAGGAGAGATGTAGAACAGTTTTCTCACTTCTATCCACAGTCAGTCTGTTAGAACTCTGCAAGTGTTGGATGGAGGCAGAAGGATGGTGCTCAAGGCTGCCCAGACCCACACAGGGACTAGAGCCTGCCCCTCCTCTGCCTTGTGTGCCTGTGTCCCTGGGGCCTCTGAAGGGAGTCAGGTCCAGTGGCACTTGTTGCACTGTGGTGTCAGCTTCCCTGTCCCAATGTGACGAATGGTTTTAGAGCTCCTGGTGCTCCAGTCCCTCCCACACATTGCCAGCTGGGCAGTCTGTCCTCCGCAGGCAGCAGCTGACTCCACTGGTAGCTCTGGGATGAAGACACATCTCTTTTTGGTGGGTCCTTTCACCGTTACCGTTTGATTACTGAGATTGGCAGGTGGCAGAGTGGGGAAGAAGCAGCACAGCGATGATCAAGGAGGACAGGCTCCCTGGTGGCCGTTCACTGCATCACCTCCAAGAGAAGGCAGTATTGGTGGCTCTGCACATCCAAGTCTAGGGATTTTTTTTTTTTTAAAGTCTGGGGAATTTTGACTGAAAAATGTTAGATTAACATTTACTAGGACAGAGAAACCCTGTCTTGAAAAACTAAAAACCAACCAACCAAAAAATACTGTATAAAGCTGCAGATGACCCTCCCATGGAAGAGGGTTCTGTCTACACATAAGCACATGGCAGCAAGCCGGTCAGGGTCACTAGAGTTGGGCTTTTAGTACCAGGTTTTGGTTGGCCATGTGGTGAGTTTCCTCTCTTCTCTGTAAAATGGAAAGGGAACCTCCCAGAGCCCACAGCGGAGGCTGTGCTGCTGTGATTGGCCTGCAGAGGGACAGGCACTTTGTAAATGCCAGCTCCCTCTTTATCTCTTCCTTTCTTGAAATATTATCCACGGAGTAAGCCTTAGCTACTTAAATCTTTTCCTCAGTGACTGGCTGTTGCCTGCCTGCCCTATGAGAGTCACATTCCCAAAGAACACTTGCCTCCAAACAAAACGAAGGAATTTAAACTCTTGCCAGTGGGAAATACCAAGTGTCTTGGGTATCATTTTTAGATTGTTTCAGCCTATTCTTCCCCTCCCCCCACTCTGACTTCCCTTTCATCTCTCTTACATACTTATTCCATGTAGTTTTCTTTTCCACTTCCCCTCATTTCATGAGCTGTTGATGTTTAGGGATGTTTCTTACGGTCCAAAATTCTAAATACTTCCCTGTGATGGCACACTTTGGGCAGCAGGTGGCAGCCTTTTGCTTCTTGTGTGCCATCTGCCCTATGCAGTCTTGTGGCAGGGGCTGCCAGCTGTGCACAGCGCCTGACAAAATCAATTTGCCAGTCTTGAAGTTTGACTTTGTATGAAGTAAAATTTCTTGAAAATGAGTACCTAAATGCAGGCCGGATTGCTTGATAAGAGAGGTCAGTCATCTCTCGGGTCCCAGAGAGCCTTGGCTGGGACCTTCGTGAGGGCTCTCCTCCTTGAACTTGAGGTTTGTGGTTTGCAGAAGTCAAGCATGAAACCACTTGTCCTGATTTTTTTCTTCTCAGTTGGAGAAAGGACCAAAGCAAATGTAGACTGGACTTGTGAACCAAGTTTACTTTAAGATCCGTGACATTCCGTTAGATATATTGTTTGACTTATGTATTAAGCATTTTATTTCTGTTTCACATTGTATTTTTGTTTAAAAAAAAAAAAGTATTATTAGCTATTTGAATGGTGAACGATAATCCAGGGTCACCAGAAGGCCAAAGCATTGGTAGGCAGGTGCGGGGCATGCCTGGTGATTGTAATGTTACCACAGTTTAATACAAAGTCCAATGCAGTTACAGTCTAGTCGTGTTCTTTTATTTGATATGCGTGTTTTTGTGGGAGCATGAAATCAGGTGTTTTATATGTATATGTCACATATATACATTATTTTAATAGTTTGAGAAATGGAAGCCCAGAGATCTTTTTTTAAACAAGTCAGTTTTGTCACTTCATGCCAGAATCCGTCCCACGTCACTTCCTGGGTCTCTTAACTCTTGGATGCTTCCTTTTAATGAAAACAGCCAAGGCCCATATTAAGCACCTAGTTTGTGTTACAAGCCAGGAATAAGAGTCATTGTTCATATGTAATGGGAACTGATGTGACCAGGGTGGATGTCGGCAGAGGAACATTTATCCTTGGAGGAGCACATTGATTGGAACTGCACTGTTGGGACTCACTAGCTTGAAGTTGGATAAAGTATATAAGGCATTTAGAAAGTGCCTGGCATTCTACTCCATTATTAACGTGTCGGTTCGTTCCCACAGTTCAGGCTTACATATAAAGAGAGCAGTGGCGTAGGGATCTGGGCTCAGGTCTCACAGGAGCCGGCTTTGTGTTCTTGGCAGGCCCTTAGCCTTCTAGTTTCAAAAGTTCTTTGAACACTCTCAGATTCTCTTGCTCTTTTCTCGTCTTTAAAATGGAGCTACCATGTATTTTTCATAGCAGCCATATGAGCCTGGAAGCGCTAGAGATGGCGTGTGGAAGAGGCTTAGGGTTCACAGGCTTCTCCTTGTGGTGCCTTGAGCATTCAGAGGATTAAAATAACACCAGAGTCAGACAGCCGAGCGAGAGCAGATAGACTTGCTTGGGCCTCTCATGAGGTCCATAACTGCAGCCAGATGCTTAATGTGGAATGAATGTCCTGGCTGCATTTGCCTCAGGCTTATTGAGAATATTAAATTTAAAAATGCTTTTAAAGTACTTAGCAGAGTGAGCATTTAGTAAATTTTATGCATATGTTTAATACTTACAGTAGGGAAGATAAGTGGACCAGCAAAAGGGAGGAAAGCGTTAAATTAGGTGAGCTGCCCCAAAAGAAGGGTAGAAGGAAGCCCTGCCACCCCTGGAAGCCTTGGGTACCACCCACACAGCTGGACTCTGGCTTCCTGTTCCTAGGGTTCAAGTGTCAGTCATGCTGCTTGACACACGGGCAGTGGTTTTTTTCTCTGACCTGAATGCTTCTCTGCCGTGCTTCCCCCAGAAACTATGAGAGCTAGAAGGCTCTCACATTGATAGACTTCTTCAAAGGAGTTTTAATCCTGGTGGCCCAGTAAGAAGGGGCAGGGTGCGGGCCAGCGGGGCAGGGCCACAGGGGTGCCCTGTTTGTGTCTAAAGGTTCGCATGACCTGGGATCCTGAGGTGGCCAGTCCCGGAGAAAGAGCAGACTCGTGTCCTCTTCACAGACACACCACGCTCTCCCACTCGCTCTTTATTTAGAAAAACCGTGGCAAAAACTATTCTAGGATTTTATAGCCTTCACACATGGCTGTATGTAGTTTGAGTTTAAAATATCTTATGGGAGTGGTGTTTAAAATGGGTGCAGTTGGGAAACTTGCTACCCCTCCCAAGCACTCTTCCCAGATGCCGCAGCGAGCAAAGGCTGTTTTCACACTTGTGGAGAAATGTTCCATTCCAGATTCAGTGGAGGATTTCCACTTTTGGAAGAGCTGTTGAGGCTGTAATCACAAACTACAGCCGTTCTAGGATTAATTTGAAAGTAGTTACTGGGATGAATTAAGGTCTTGCAGAAAAAAATACCATACACAATCTGTCACATTATGTGTGGTAGCCTTCCCCTCACCAGTGGTTAATGAGAAAGTCAGGTGTCCGGAAGTCGATTGCTGAGGGAATGTTTAAAAAGGGAACCCTGACTGGTGTTTAATGAGGTGGTGCTTGGGCGCGTGTGATTTGGTGACTGAGGCTTCTATTGAGTTGTGTGGAAGCTACGTGAGACTTGGGAATTTATCTTTTTCCAGTTTCACTACCTCTCCTCCCGGCTCATAGGCTTGTTTCTATGGAAAAACGAAAATCAAACAGGATAGCCTGGCCCACTTCCCATTCCATCACTTCTAGCCTTCTGGTCCAGTCCTGAAGGGCCTGTGATAACAATATTAATGAGCTTCTGTGGTCACTCAGATGTGGCAGAAGAGATAGATGAGGGTTTGGCATTTATGTGTGTAACTTGCATTACTAAAATGAGCTCGGGCGCACCGCAAACACACCTGTGTGTCCCTTATAACTACATGTTGGACTTACTTCCTATAAGGCTGCCGTCACACCCGTTCACCTTGTGCCAGACACTGAAAACATGTGTTCTGTGATGTGTTTGTGAGTTAAAACCATGTTGGGAAGCTTCTGATTTTTTTTTTTAACACAGTCTATTGATTTTCTTTCTTTTTTCTTTTTTTTTTGGAATTTATCTTGGTATAAAGAATAAGATAGCCACGCAGCTTTGGATGTTTCTTAGCTTCTGCTGACAGCCAAGGATTTACAGATGAGTGGTTAATTTAGAGGCATCAGTGCATGGCGGCATCTGCATCTAAGTGTGGCTTGTTTCTACAGAGAGAAGAAAGGTTTCTACTGGAGGCTCAGAGTTTCAGTGTTCTGGGTTTTAAAAGCCTGCAGAGACGAACCGTGAAACACCATGTTGGTTTTGGCGTTGACTTTATGCATCTCAGTTTGATTCTACAGAACTTGATACAAAGTGTTTCTTTTATGTCTTGATGCCTTTTTGCCAAGCAAAACGGATTAATCCTGACCAAAAGATGCTGAACTGAAAGAAAGAAAGGCAGCCCTTTAGCTGCTCAGGTCAGGCTTTGGCTCTGGGTGCCTTGCCTTGAATTTCCTCGTAAGCTTTAGTAGCCAGTGGACTGTGTCCTGTTGCAGGGGCCTGTTTGGAGGGCTTGCTCAGTGTAGTCCCCAAGTCCTTGTGCTAACAACTGTCTCCTTAGATGTCTGCTTTCTGGACAGTTCGATGAGTAGATACCTGGGTCTTCCCTGACAGTCAGTTCCAGCTTTGTCTTGTATCATGGTTGAGTTCGCTGTGTTGGTGTGTATTCCAGTGCAGCGATACCTGGCCCAGTTTGTTGTTCGATTGGAAGTGTGTTTAGTTACAGTCTGACAGCTTCCTTGAGTATCTAGGACAGTGGTTCTCAATCTGTGGGTTATGACCCTTTTGGGGATCACATATCAGATATTTTGTATATCGGATAATTATATTATGATTCATAAAAATAGCAAAATAGCAGTTATGAAGTAGCAGTGAAATAATTTTATGGTTGGGCGTCAGCACAGCATGAGGAGCTGTATTAAAAGCGCATTAGAAAGGTTGGGAACCACTGCTCTAGGAGGTTTGCAGATTTGTCCTTTGTAGCCAGTCTCCTGAGCTGCTGCAGCAGTGTTCAACATAAATTCTACCAGTAAAGGAAATAAGTTATGGCAGTGTGGTCGAAGGTCAGTCCATGCAGTAGTGACAGCCACTGGAGTCTTCCTGTCTGTCGGTCTTTGCAGCCATCTTCATCACCAGACTAACCTCCGGCTTCCTTATATGTCAAACATAGATAAGAGGCTGGAGAGATGGCTCAGTGGTTAAGAACGCTTAGCTGCTGTTCCAGAAGACCTGGGTTTAACTCCCCATACTCACGTCTGGCAGCCCTCAACTTCCTGTGACTCCAGGGGGTTTGTTGCCCTCTTCTGGCCTCTGTGCCTCAAGATCATTCTTTACTCTCTCCGGCTTCTGTGGCTACTACACACATGTGTGCTTGCACACATATACAGAGACACGTGCGCAAGCACACACATACATAAAAGTGCACACACACACGGATGCACGCACACAGCTTTTTAAAAAATTGCACTTTTCTCATGGAGCTAGTGAGCAGCACTTGGTGTAGTGTAAGTTAGATACATAGGCATCCCTGCCTGCATCAAGCATTTGATAAGTGTTGTTTCCTTGCTTTGGTTGTTGGTGCTGCTCTGGTCTTCTAGGAAATTCTCCCACTTCCACTCCAACCATAAAGAGAATGTTTTATGCTCATTTCAGAGAGTTTAGAGATTGAAGAAAAACTGAAAGATGTCTTTTGTTACTTATCACCCCCAGCAACAATTATAGTTTGTACTTTGAGGTGCATTCTTCCAGTTTTTTATGGTTATAATCTTACACAACTGAAATCTTTCTGTGTGTAGTTTTAATTTTTTCATATAACATAGACTATTTTATTATATAATTAAAAATGTTTATAGAACCACCTTTAACAAATTATTGTTTTTAATTATGTGTGTGGACGTATGCACACAAGGTGCCAGCAGAGGCCAGAGGTGTTGACTGTCCCTGGAACTGGAATTCCAGACAACCGTGAGCCACCTGGTGTGGGTGCTTGGACGTGAGCTCAGTCCTCTCTGTCCAGCGCCCTAGAACTATCCTGCCAAGCCATCTGTCCAGCGCCCTAGAACTATCCTGCTGAGCCATCTGTCCAGCGCCCTAGAACTATCCTGCCGAGCCATCTGTCCAGCGCCCTAGAACTATCCTGCCGAGCCATCTGTCCAGCGCCCTAGAACTATCCTGCCGAGCCATCTGTCCAGCGCCCTAGAACTATCCTGCCGAGCCATCTGTCCAGCGCCTTTTTCTTGAGATAAAGTCTAGCAGTGTACCTAGGTTGACTTCTAATTCATAATCCTCCTGCCTCAACTTTCCTTATATTGTCATTGTAGGTAGCTACCATCATTCCTGGCTTAAAATACTTGTTTATGGTCACATAATAGCCATCACATTGTTTTATTTTGATTGACTTAATCAGTCTCCTTTATTTGGTGTTTAGTTTTTGGGGCTTTTTGGTTAGTTTAGATCATTCCAATTATTAAACCAGGAATTGTTGCCCACAGGAGAGCGGCTTAGGGTCTGGATCTTTCTGCTTGCATTTACTGGTGGGACTCCAGTATGTATGTAAAGTACCAGATGTTAACCATGGAGACTGCGCCCACAAAATCTCCTGCCAGTTTTCTGGGCAGCCTGTGATTGCTTAGTTTTTAATCATGTTCAGGTGAGGTTTCTTTTCCTCACACTCCTGGGTTAGAAGAAAGCTGAATGAGTAGTATTTAGGTCTCTGGCCTGGTGGTGCCGAGAGAGTGCCCAGGAGCTAGCAGCGGAAAGGGAAATAATGGATGATGTTCCTGGGTCCTTACTGCGCAGGGAGAAGTGTCTTCTAAATGGCTCCGGACAGGGCACACTGTTCTTCTTTCAACCTCTTGGTTTTTGTTTTTGTTTTGTTTTGTTGTGTGTGTGTGTGTGTGTGTGTGTGTGTGTGTGTGTGTGTGTGTGTGTATGTGTGTGTGTGTTTCTGTAAAGCCAATTTTAAAGTATGTTGAGACTGAACCCATTTGTACTATGGAATATAATGAGATCTTGTGCTCTGACTTTCAGAAACCTGGCCAAAAATAGCAATCTGAAAAAGAAGCGTGTCAGGCTTGCCAGGGAAAGCTGCTGTGCAGATACGCTTTTTGAGAATCTGCACAGCTAGTGAATGTCGTCTTTGTCTCAGAACCCACAGCTGCCTGGTTCTGCTCTGATCGTAATATCAGACCTGAGCTTGCTTTATAATAGTTACTGAGATGGCATTGAAAACAGAACTTAAATGTTTGTGGTTTGTGATCCCAAGGGTCACTTAGAATACACAACAGACATAGACCAAAGCATACACTAAGCAGAAAGCCGCGCCTTCCCCCCCCCCAAAAAAAAAACAACATTGCTGCCAACTTGATGCTGTTTTCATTCGCCCTACTGCGGTCTGAGACTGCCTGATCCGTGGCTGCCTGGCTGCTTTCTGTTTTCACACTCACTTTCCTGCCCTGCCAGCCTCTGGTGTTACAGAATCATTTTGATCTCAAAGACACAGACAGCTAGATATCTCAGTCCAGCCTGGCCCTTCCAAAGTTCACCTCCCTGTGTCCCTGTGTCCCTGTGGTGCCACAGAAGCACAGCTGACAGTTGAGTTCCAACCCTGTCAAGTCGGGCAATGACAGCCCTTCAGGATGGGGGGGGGGGGCTAAAGGCCCATGTCCCAGCTCCGGTTAGAGCTCTGGCAGAGGCATCTGTTCAAGGCTTTCTTGACCACCTCTGGTTGTTTCTAAGAGGAAGACTTCCACAGGCTGGAAGATAGGCTGCATCATTGCTCAGAAGCCCGGGAGATGCCGCATTTAAAGTTTCCAGCTACGGTTCTTCCCTAGGGAACTTCCACATGTTTGATTATTTTTCACAAGTTCTCAGGCTAGTAGGGGTTACCTGGCCTCTCCATGTTATAGGTGGAGAAAGCTGTGGTCTCTGGCCCTAAGCACTTAGCGCCACTGTAACTTGGTGTGGGCAGGCAGGTCTGGCAGCCTGTGCTAGCTTGCTGTCTGTTACTGAGGCAGGCAGGGCCCATGGACTCTGACATTCCAGAGCTTCTCAGAACACGGCTGTTACTGCTTCTGCTGAGCAATGAGGATAAAAGTCCTAAGCGATGTTGGGTGATTATGTCATTGAAAAGTGCAGACTCTGGACTCAGAAACAGATTCGATTTTAGTGTTTACTGATGCTTGCTGATTGCAACTCCGGAAAGATAGGATTAGTTATGTAGTTCTTCACACCTCAGCTTCCCTATCTGTAGAGTCAGGTGAGCACCGTTAGTTGTAAATGATGATCAAATGAAAGGGGCGCCTGTGCTGAAACATGGACCCATGGCTGGCTGTGATGACAGTGAACAGATGTTAAAATGGCTCTTGTTATTACTGTCCAGCAGCCAGCTGCTCAGCTGTAATCCTAGCAGTTTGGGAGACTAAGCAAGGAGATGTGCTGAACGTTGGAGGCCAGCAGGGCTACCTAGTAAGACTTTGCCTTAAAAAAAAAAAAATTACCATATAGCCAGATCCTTGACTCCTGCCCCTGTCAGAGCAATGGCGGCAGGGCTTCTGCTTTGGCGTGTTTTTCTGTCTCTAGTCTGTTCCGGTCATTTTGCCTGATTTGCTGAGAATGACAGCATTAGCATCATGACAGGAGCTGGGCGTATGGTGTCTCTGGACTCCACAGTCGTTAGCTATGCCACCAACACT
Organism: Acomys minous; assembly: GCF_964271855.1. Classification (NCBI taxonomy): domain Eukaryota; kingdom Metazoa; phylum Chordata; class Mammalia; order Rodentia; family Muridae; genus Acomys; species Acomys minous. Next base: position 70,909,919 of record NC_140485.1, on the reverse strand, counting down.
GAAGTCAGGGCGCTGACACGGGCAGCTTGCAGGGGAAGCCCCTTGCTCGACAACACCAGGGTTGTCTCAGTGACTCTCATCTGAGGACTTAGGTCTGGCTCATCCTGCTTCGTCACCGTTGTCAGACCTTTAGTCCTTAATCTCATTTGTTCTACATGAATCTGGGTCTTGCCCCCTGTGAAATGTTGGTTTTGCCTTCAGTCTTTAACGCATTGGCATCAATTTTGGACTCCCAGCTCAATGGTAGAACCCTCTCCAAGTCTGTGCGAGGCTCCTTGCTCAGGCCTGGCAGCTGCAGAGAGAAGAGAAAAGATGATAGAGGCACACTTTGCCTTTTAATACATACATGCAAAGCTGTAAAATTCCCTTACGTGTTACCTTACCACTGGCAAGTTTTGGTATGTATGTATTAGTTTGTAGATTCAGGTTCATTGAAATTTAATTTACATAAAATAAAATTTGTTCCTGTTACATATAGTTTGATAAGTTTTGACAGATGTACAGTTTTATAATTATATATAGTTATAATGTATAATTATAATAATTAAGTCACCCTGAAGTTTCCCCATGGCATGGTTTTTGCTTGTGTATATGTCTTTTCTAAGGTATATGAGTAGAATCATATCTTTGGCCTCTTGTGTATGGTTTGACTTAACCAACTCTTCTGAAATGCCCCACAGGCTTGCCTGCAGCCAGCTCTTAGGGAGGCATTTTTCTACTCGAGGCTCCCACCCCGTAGATGACTCCAGCTTGTGTTGAGCTGACACAGAACCAGCCAGTGCAGGCTCTAGGTTCAGATCCTCAGCTCTTGTGAAGTTAAGATAATGTCGGTGCTTTTCAGGCTTCAATTTGTTCTTGGGCTTTGGCATCCTGGCAGGTTTTGTGAGATGGCACACGTTCACGCCCTTCCTCCCTGTGGTAGTTCAGGTCCCTTCAGAGGATAGAAACACAGACTAGGTCACGCGGGAAAGATGTGTTTCCTGGGACTGCAGACTACCACAGAGCAGATGGAGAAGGTCCCTGTGGACCGAGAGCCAGTAACTGCTCACTGATACGCATTCCCTGTGCTCTTTAGAAGAAGCGCTAAGTCAGAGGCACAGCTGCACATGTGTGCAGTCTGCAGTCAGCCCAGTCACAAGAGGGAAGCGATGTATGAAACTTGGAGTACAGAGCTTCAGGTAGCAAATAGCATGTTCACAGATGCACAGGCATCATGTGAGTAACGAACTTCACCTTGCTGAGGGACCTGCCTGGGTTGCACAAAACATGATGTGCTTTCACTGGGGCCTCCCTCCTAGTCACTGTGGTTCCCAAGTTTAAAGGCAACTTGTTTCTGTAAAGGGCTCACAGTGGTAGAAAGGATTTGAGGTGCAGATATTAAGGGAAGGGTTATGCTGGAGAGCTGGGACAGGCTCTCACAGTGTAGCCCTGCCTGACCTTGAGCTGACAGAGATTGAAGCAGAGTGTTTGTAACTTTGACCTGAGGTGAACTTACTATTTGGAATGTATGGCCAATCTTCTGAACAGAAAAACCAGGACACACGGGCTTTACAAAGAATTCTTGTGAGTTTATACATATTTAAAACATTTCACATGGCATAAATTTTTTTCTATAGCTTTATTGTATATGAGTGCTCCATTTGTATATAGCCCTGTATGCCAGAAGAGGGCATCAGACCACATTACAGATGATTGTGAGCCACCATGTGGTTGCTGGGAATTGAACTCATGACCTCTGGAAGAACAGGCAGTGCTCTTAACCGCTGAGCCATCTCTCCAGCCCCCACATGGCATAAATTACAACTAAGCAGTTGTGGGAAAAATGATCCACTATTCTGAAATATCTGAGCCATAAATATGCTAAGCTTTTATAGAATAAAAATTAAACACATGTCTTTTTCAGACACTTAAACCAGAAACATGAAGGAAATATGATTATAATCCCTACTTAAAATTACACGGGTCTTATAAGACAGAATGTCACACAATGCGTGTGCACACACCATAGCTGTGATTTGTTTTTTTTAAGTTTATTTATTTATTATGTATACAATGTTCTGTTTGTACACACACCTGCAGGCCAGAAGAGGGCACCAGATCTCATTATAAATGGTTGTGAGCCACCACGTGGTTGCCTAGAACTGAACTCAGGACCCTTGGAACAGCAGTCAGTGCTCTTAACTTCTGAGCCAGCTCTCCAGCCCGATTTATGTTTTTTGATACCGCATGGAGTTCAAGGCTCAAGACGTTATGGCTCTTGCAGGAAACTCCAGCATACCTTGCAGACAGGGCTCGTTTAGTTTTGTTGTGGAAATTCATAGTCAGCACCCCCATTCTGTTGCCCTCCCCGTGAAACTACCTAAAAAAGATTGCTTGAGAGAACACTTTTTTAGGTAGGTAGATAGGTAGGTAGTTTGGGGTTTGTGTGTGTGTGTATCAGAGGACAGCTTCTGGGAGCCTGTTTTCTGTGAGTGTGTGTGTGTGTGTGTGTGTGTGTGTGTGTGTGTGTGTGTGTGTGTGTGTTCCGAGACAGGGTTTCTTGGTGTATAACCATGGCTGTCCTGGAACTCACTTTGTAGACCAGGCTGGCCTTACAGGGATCTGCCTGCCTCTGCTCCCGTGTGCTGGGATTAAAGGTATGTGCCACCAGGCCCAGTGGCTTTCTGCTTTTATTTTAAGATAAAGTCTCACTCTGTAGCCCATTTGGCCTTGATCTTCGTGCCACAGTCTCCTGAGTAGCTGGGATCACAGACTGTATTATGAACTGTTTTATTTGCCTTTTTACTAGTTTTCTGCAAGCAATTTATTCTTTGTAAAGTTGGATCTTTCTTTGTCTGAAGGTGCCTTTTAGGCCACATTTATTTAAAATGTGCGTTTAAAAAAATTAATTTGTAGTGTGTGTTCATGTCCCTCTCTATCTGCACACGAGTGTGTATGTACGTATGTATGAATAGTGGCTTTGAATTTTTGAAAGAGAGAGAGCACACCTTGCCCAGGCTGACCTTGAACTTTAATCCTCCTGCCTCAGCCTCCCAAATACTTAAGACTACAGGTGTGCACTGCCACACACAGACTCAGTTTGCTGTTCACATCCCAGCTTTGCATGGAATGCTCTGACCTATTTGACAGGATTAGAGAAGAAAGTTTGACCTTCTTACTCTCCTGGAAATTTCCAGCTCAAGAAAGTGCACAGAAGCCACAGCATGTGGGATTAGCCAACTCTTTTCTTAAATTATTAAGCTGCATTAAAACAGCAGCTTGGTGCTCTTGATGTTTTAGGCCTTCCTGTCCTCTGAAAGATAATACCGCTAAGAGAGTGACGTTTGTCTCTATCTCCTTTTAGTGTTTTCAAATGTCAGGAGCATCTGTCTTATCCTGCGCTGTTCTCGGCCTCCACCGTTTAGCATTTACAGTTATTCTAGGGGCTTAGTGTGTTTATTGACTTAGAGTTTGACCTTCTTAATATGAAATTTGTGTACCAATTTAGAACAACTCTTAAAATAGAATTTTTCTTAAAGAGCAGTGCTAGCAAACAGGACCGGAATGAAGCTTTTCTTTTCTTTGCACCACTGGGAGTCAAACCAGGGTCTTATACATGGTACACAAATGTTCTACCAGTGAGATAAACCCTCCAGGCCAAGTCAATTTTTTCTTGTATTTTCATCATAATCAGGACTCTTGAGTGAGTGGTTCATTTTGATTTTAGAGTGCATGGGCCATTTTGAGTAATTGATATGATGTTACTTAATGAACATATATTGTTCTCCTAGGCTTTTGTATTTATTGATTATATACTTTTAAAACCTCTGAACAGCCCAGTGTCTTCTTTGTGCCTGAGAGAACCCAATGAGACGTCAGTGTCGTTTTCACGTAGAGGTTTGAAGTGTAAGGATAGATTTCTTAATTAAACTTTTATTAAGAACTCTTTCCTGCTGGCTTTGGAATACTTTTGGTCTCCTGACTCTCAGTTGGTCTCAGATTATCAAAGAACGGTATTAGAGAACAGGAAAAGTTGGAGCCAAGGGCGAGTGGACAGCCCCCTATGCAGGGAGCAGAGTTAGCAGAAGTGTGGGGGTGCAGTGGTCAGTGTTTTCACAGACTTGGGAAGCCCTTAAGTCTCTTTATTTCTTGAGTCATTTTGTTTGTATATTTTCTTTGAGATAAAGTCTCACTGTAGAGGTCAGGCTAACCTCACACTGCAGTCCTCCTGCCTCTGCCTCCTAAGTGCTGGGATTATAAATTTCTGTGCCTTACTCACCGTCCTCATCCTTAACTATATTGTATATACTTTCCCAACATTTACATCCAGTGTTCTTGCTGTGCAGACCAAGCTGGCCTACGCTTCTAGATTCTTCTGCCTTAGCCTACCAAGAATTAGAATTGTGAGCACAGAGCACCACATATAGCATTAGAGAGATTTTCTAGGGGCCTTGATGGGAATTTGATTCTCCACAACTGTTATTTGAATCAGAGGAAATCTTTCATTAAAATTCTTCTGTTTCATTTTAAGGAGCAAGTTCTGTGGGAGTGCTCAAGCAGGGTGTGTACAAAATGTGCGTCTCCTTATGCTGTTCATATGGCATACTGTCAAGGTGGCAGTTTCTGGAAGTAAAGAACTTGAGGCAGCCTTGAAGCCTGTGTCTTGGCCATGGATGCCCGTTTGCGCACTGTGGGCTTGCTTTGAAGGCAGGCTGGAGCTCAGCTGTACTCTCTCAGGTGCTTAGCTAACATTGTCCTTGTTGATCCCAGATAGGCTACCTGTCCACGAGGTTCTTGTGGAGTCTTTATTATGATGAAGCGTCAGCTGGTGCTTTAGTTAATGAGCCAGGTGGTGCATGGACAGAGACATGATGGGCCTCAGAGCACTGTAGTCAGAATTCTAAGGATGCCTGGAGAGGAAGTCAGTTCTGTATTCCTCCACATACAAGAATTGGAGGATTTCACAGTGGTCTCGCCCAGAGGAGATGAGCCAGGTGCGTCAGGGTTGGACGCCTCTGTGTGTGGTTAGAAAAGGCAGTGGCAGCCACTATTTATTTATACTGTCTACTTCCCCCGCCCCCAGGGAATTTGAGGCAGTAGCTCCTACCTTGGGCACTTGTTCTGGAACACCCCAGGCTTTACTGTGTATATATTTCCCTAATATTTACATCCAGTTCTTGCGGAACACATACTGTCATCCTCTGAGGCACACACTAGGTGATATGCCCATTACTGTAGAGCTACGGAGAACAGAGTTCAACACCACTTACTGTCCTTGGCCCTGATAGCCACTCCTCTGGTGGGCATCTTGCCACCAGTGTTCCTGACCTGGTAAAGCTGCCAGTCAAGTGCAGTGCCCCTGTTGTACTCACACACTGCACTTCCGCACAAAAGTAGGCACTTTGTACTGCAAAGACAGCAAAGAACAAAGCACACGGTTTTATAGATGAGGAAACTAATTCAGAGAGGTGACGTAACTTGCCTAAAGTCACACACAGCACTAGCAGGAGCATTTTAATGTGAGGGCCGTGAGACATTTTTAATATTGTTAAGTTCATAACTTCTGATTTTTTTATACTTTTCACTGCTTCATTTTCAGAACTCTTTGCTCTCTTTCAGTAACTTGTATCATCGTAGGCAAGTTACTTACCCACTCTTTTAATTTTTAAGATTAAATGTAAAAACATGTATGTACGTGTGGCTCTGAGCATGTGTGTGAGGTGTCCTTGGAGGCCAGAGCATCCGATCCCTTTGGAGCTGGTGTTGCAGATGTTGTGAGTCACCTGATACGGACGCTGGGAGCTGAGCTCTAGTCCTCTGCAAGAGCAACAAGTGCACTGTTAACCACCGAGTCATCTCCCCAGCTCCCACACTGACCTCTTCTGTAATAGGAGCAATCATAGTGCCTGCCATAGAGATGGCTTAAATGAAGCAGTGTAGATAGGGTACAGTGCGTAATACATGGCAAATACTAAGTAAGTAGCGTATTTTTATACACGTAAGTGTGGAGTCCAGTAATAAGGGGGCATGGTATCTTGCTGAAAGGGGTAAGACTGAGCTTCATGCAGACAACAAATCTAAGAACACACTTCAGCTACCAGCGGCACCTATACTGAGGTTGTTGAAGTTGCTTTCTCAGAGATCCTTGGACAGACAGCATACACCATCGGACTGGGCGAAGGTGATGACGGCCAGTGGCGTTTGAGTGTTAGACTGGAGTGGGTGAGCCACAGAACCTGCTGCTGTTGGCCCAGTCTTTTCCGTCAACCTGATGTGTTGATTCGCCTTTGGGTGGCCCCAGAAATTCTAAATGCGCTTGACCAAAAGGCTAATTCTGTGCTCTCCATCTAAAACGAGAGCTCTTTTAGAACAAGAGTCTGTTTGTGCATAGGCTGTTCTCACCTTCAGTAACGAGCCTGTGGCCATTGATTTAGTTCTTGGCCAGAAGGGTCACATTTCTTAATATTTTGATTATTTCATTTTCTTCAAGGAATACTGTTAACGTAGAAGGGTCTTTTTGTTTGTTTGTTTATTTGTTTTGGTCTGAGGAAGAACACTATATTAGGCACACCCTTCACCTATGACTAACCTGGGACTGGACACTTGCTTCTCATCAGCAGAAGGCCCACAAGTGTCCGCTGAGCTGTTTGTCTTTGAGGATGTTACGGTTTGCATGAGGCTTGCCCTGACCCCTGCACTAAGGTTCACATGGTGAGGGATAGGCTGGTGGTGCTAGAACACAAGGTCGATGACTTCATCATTGAAAGCCATCGACAGAAGTGCAGACACATTTATTTCTCCATCCTTCAGCCAGATAGAGCTTAGGAGAGTGAAGAAGATGAGGCGGTTCATTCCCTCCTGGAACTTTCATGCTAGAAAGAGAAACAAGTAAAATGAGTAAAAATAACAAGATATACTTTTTATGAGCATGTATACTTATCTAAGAGAGAAGACATGGTACAGCCTTTGCCTGGTCATGAAAATAACTCTGGACTTCGCAGGGAAAAGAAACAGAAAAATAGGAATTTACAGAAGTACCGTTATTGTCCTGACAGCAGTGGCTGAATGGCTTAGGTTTTATGTACTTCAGCAGACTAGACTCATTATAAAGTTAATCTACCATTAGTCATTCATACTTCCCCTCTTCTTCAAGTTCATTGAACCATGATGTTTAAAAAAAAAGTGGTGGCCTCAGCCCCTCTGGATCATCTGGTCAGAAAAGTATTGTGACGTCTGAAGAGCGGGCATCCGAGAGGAAGGCTGAAGGCTAAATCTGAGCACAAGGCGCTGAGACAGGGGCATTGTGCCCTGGAAGCTGCTGGAGGACTCCCAAGTGAGCTGTCCACAGTCTGAACAAAGGGTACAGAGTTAGAGGAGTGAGGCTGAGCGGGAGGTGAGGCCTCCGCAGGGGACTTGGATTTAGAGGTGGTGAGGCCTGCTACACTCTGGATTCAGTTGTGGTTTTGCTGCGGGTTGGTGGCTTGGACTCTGGGACTGGAGGCAGAAAGAGAAAGCACTAGTTGGGTTTGCCAGCATATCAGAGATGAGCTCCTCCGTAGGGCTGCTGAAGCTTGAGAGTGGGCACAGGGGAGGGAAAGGAAGGAGCAGGGTGAGTCTGGGTGCCTGAGAGAAGGGTGGTGCATTCCTGAGCTGGGGACGAAGGTGGGGTGGGACTCTAGAACTTTCTCTTTGGTGCAGACTGTAAGCTCCTTTGATATACCTGGGACTAAGATAGTCAGCGGATCAGATCTAGATCATGCTTGTGGCATTCAGCTGTGGACTCTGGGCTACTCACAGCACGGAGAGTACATGCAAACCCAGAGGGATGCTCTTGTTGACTTCCTCTGTCTAGTGAAAACCATGCGAGCTTACTGAATCGCTGGGCTGAGAGTGTGATTCTTTGGATGTCGATTCTAGTGGAACTGCAGAACCGGATATTTTATTGCAAGATATCCATTTGAAATTTATTTATGTCACCAAGGACCGGGAAGGTGAAATGCTATACCTGGCGCCATGAAACCATCGTCTGAACTTGTTTGTCAGAAAAATCCATATCTGGATGGTGTGATCAAATCCTCAGCCGAGCCTGCTGTGTCCTAATGGGGCAGGCATAAAACCCCATACTTTAGACTGTGGTGACCGAGTTAAAATGGGAGAGTCTGTTACCCCAGGCTAGAATCAAGGACAACCAAGCTGCGTACAAACTAGGAATCTTTTAAGAAGCTTTAGATCAAGCAGCAATTATGTGAGAATTTTGTTACGAGATAAAGAGAAAGGCAGCTGTAGAGTCGTGCTTACCGCTCTGAGGATGTGTCAGAAGTACTTGAGTAGCACTTCTGCCCAAGATGGTGGACTTCCCGTGGAGTCTGGTAAAGCAGCTCTGCGCTGACACGCACAGGCCATTCTGACGCAGGTGTCCATGGAGACAGCCTGAGCTTGTGAGGTGTCTGGGAACTATGTGATCCCCCTTCTCTTACAGTGGAGACAGAAGCCTTCAGGGTAGAAGGTAGAAGGCAGAACAAGTCGGGATGTGTGTGCGTCCCCTCTATCTGCATCCCTTCCTCTCTTCTCTCTGTCTCTCTGACCGGAGGATAGTTACCGTCTCACTGTGTTTGTCTCGCAGGGCAGTGGCTTCTCCTTTAGTTCTCTTAAGTGTCTTGTGAGTCCTGCATAGTGATTGATGCTTAGTTCAGTGACTATTTCATAAGTAGCTGGGTGAAGCGTTTTGTTAAAAACCGTGAGTTGGTGGACCTTGTGGAAAGTACCAGCTTTTAGGTACTTTTGGCACAAATGAGTAAAAGCTTTTTTTCAGTTGTGTGATTCTAGTTGAGTGCACTTGCACGAACAGCTTGTCTGTGGAAGATTCTAGACTTCCCTGGAATAGCACCAGTAACAGCTGTGATCACTAGCCTCTCTTGGTTCAGGGCTCACACTTTGTCAAGCATGCACTCCAGGGAGTTGTACGCTAAGAGTGTCACATTCATGGGACCTGGGGTCCCCTCTGAGTCCCCTTATAGCCCAATGCAATGCACGCGCAGGGGGTTGGGGAGGACCTAGACTGTCTTTTCTCAGGAGACTGAGGCTCAAGAGGGAAGTTACTGCGCCAGGGTCACGCAGCCAGTACAGACAGTGATCTAAGGATTAAGCTCTCAGCTACCAGTAACATTCAGTATTGGCTTTGGGGTGTTTTCTCTTGGAGGAGGACTTGAAAACACTAGAAACGAGGCAAGCACCAATCTTTGGGGTGTCCTTGGGCCAAAAACATCAACCTCCAAGGTGGTATAAAACCACAGCCTGGAAAAAAGGGCACACTTTTTAGTTCAGCTTTCCAGCATTTCCCTGTACTTCTAAGTCTTTCCAGTCTCCCATCACAAAGAACCTTTGGTCTTAAACTGGTAGGCTTTTCTCACTTCTCGGAAAACTTCCTGAAACCAGCCAAAGAAAATTTCTGTGGTGAGAGGTCACACTAAGCCATTTCTAGGGAGGCCACTGCAGCACTCATTTACACCCCCGCCCCAGGAAGGTGGGCAGAAAAGGGGCTCCTTCACCTACCTTCTATAATGCATTCCTGTGGAGGCCTCAGGAAGGGGCTGACTGAGGGCTATGCTAGGTTTATAATTGAGCGCACAACAGAGCCCTTGTGAGACTTGGGCGAGCCTTTGAGTTCTAGGAACACTGAACTTCTTAGGAGCAACAGTGCGTCTCACCACCCAGTGTGGATAACGCCAGCATTCACTCACACCTCTGCCAGCCAGGACCGCCCTTATAAAATCAGCAGCGTTTCACACTTAAGGCAGTAGATTTCATTTAATTCGTACAGTATTCCTCGGGAACCTTCACTGCCCCCTTTCTGTAGATACAAACAGCTTAAGGAGATTGTTACTTGCTTTTCCTCCCTTCTTTCTTTTGAGACAGATCATGTTATGTAGTCCTGGCTAGCCTAAAACTGTCTGTGTGGACCAATAATGTTCTGCCTGTGCCCTGCAAGTGCTGGGTTACAGCTGAGTGTCCCTGAGTGCTGGGGTTATAGCTGTGTGCCCCGCCCCCAAATGTTTAGTTACAGCTATGCCCCTGAGTGCTGGGTTATAGCTGTGTGCCCCTTAGTGCTGGCGTTAATAGCCATGTGCCACTGCACCAGCCTGAGGCCATAACTTGCCATATTCCTGGCATTTCAAGAGCCCTGTTTGAAACACGAGTTGTTGCAAAGGGCTAGGCTGGGCTGGCCTGCCTTTCTGCAGAGCTAGCTCAGCATCCTGGTAGAGCCATCCTGCTGGGTTACACTCTGAGGATGCCGTGTGCTAGCTGGGAGGGGGATGCTAGGCAGATTATCTAGTCTCTCATCCCTGGCTTGTCCGCCCTGTAGCATGGGGATAACAGAGCATTCCTGTCCTCATTAAAGGCATCAGTCTGTCTGGTCCCCAGAGCTCACCTTGTCAGCAGTAGCCATCATCCGTAGTTTATAGGTTGTCCTTTTCTCTCTGTATATAAAATTAATCTGGGCACTTCCAGGGTGTCTCTAGGCAAAGGTTGTATCCATGCGTTCAGGAGCCACCTGTAGATGACCCACACAGAATTCTTGGCTTCACTTTCACTCTAGTGAATGTTGGTGGGGGTTAGTATGGTTGCTGGTGACCCTGAGGGGTGGGGGAGAGAGGTAGGTGGCTCACCACACTGAACACTGGCCTCTAGGTCTAAGTTCCAGACAGAGACATGGGGAATGCCTATCCCCCTGTTAGGGCCTGGGCAGGAAGTGAGAGGCAGCCATTAGTTTTCATACAGGAAGTTGCTGTATATGATGAATATGTGCTTTGTTCTCGTTCATAGCACATTAAATCAAAACAGTTCTTGAGCGCTTATCAGGGATGCATGTTCTCAACAGCTCCGTGGGCTTCTCAGCTCGGACGTTGTGCTGACTGCACTCTTCTCTTCTAGCTTAAGAGCTGGACTGTGGAGGACCTGCAGAAGAGGCTCTTGGCCCTTGACCCTATGATGGAGCAGGAGATGGAAGAGATCCGCCAGAAGTACCGGTCCAAGCGGCAGCCAATCCTGGATGCCATTGAAGCCAAGAAGAGGAGGCAACAGAACTTCTGACGACACCAGCCAGGCCTTTGGTGCCTTCTGGGTTGCTAGTGTCACGTATGCTAGCCAGCACTTCTGCTCTGTCATTTCTCCACAGCACCTTTGTGAACTCAGGAATCTGCGCCAGTGGGAAGGGCTGCCTTGACAGTTGTGCCATCTGGTGTGTGTATTTACACCAGCAGGGTGTGTCGTGAGGGTGTGGCGCTTTTATCTCAGAATTTTCAACCCCAGAAACAGAGACTCCTAGTTGAGTGATAGCTGGGAACATTTTACATTGTATCTTTTTGTTTTCCTCCTGGTAATAGTTTTTGGTTGCCCTCTATGGAAGACTTTTTAAACATATATAAATATGCACATATATATATAAATTATAAATAGATTCCCCACTCTGTGTGGTGGTGTCTCTGTACAGGTACAATTTCAAACACTTTGCCTCTTTCCTGTGAGGTTGTGGTACTGTGCAGCAAGAGAGCAGGACACTGGGAGGCTCCTAGGTGGCCACTCAGTCCCAGGAGTCAGCCTCGTCCATTGCAGGCCTGTGTCTTGGGATGGTTGTGCTGCCACAATAATGACCTTGTGTTGTCATTACTGGCTTCTGAAGCTGTTGGTGATGCCAGGGAAAGGCCTGGAGAACTGAGTATGCTCTTTGAGTCCCAGGAGAAGCCTGGCACCCTCTTTGCAAGTTAGCCCTTGCTGTGTCAACACCTTTTATCTATCTCCACCCTCCCTGCTGCCTAAAGTCACACCCAGATACTGCCCAGTGCCTTAAGAGGAGACACATTTGGTGGAAGGACAGCCTACCAAGAACTCACTAGCAAACAGGGCCATAGCAGTCCAGAAGAATCTCACTGTTCGTATGAAATCTCACATGTGGCATTTTGCTCTGCGTTTCTTATATACAGGGTAAAGAGCATTGCTTTTGCCATCCATAATCAAATATGTGATTGTTTTCATTGTTTTCATTCATTGTAGAGGATCTGGCAAGGGTAAATGAACACCAGACTGAGACTCACTCCCAGAAGGCTTAGTTGGACCCAGAGTGGCAGAGCTGGAAGGGACTACAGCAGTCAGTGGGTCTGACCTTTGTTGTGCAGGTGGGAAAATGAGACTTAGAGGAGAGGTGACATTGCCAAGGTCACAAATAAAGTTAGGCAAAAAGCAGGAATGCCACTGGACCAAGAGCCTCTTCACTGAGGGGTCGGACCTACTGGTCCGGACCCCTGTTCTTGCCTCGCCTCTTTGGTACCTGAGGTGCTATCGAAAGGCTCCCCAAAGGAACCATGTCATTGCTTACCAGTGGGTTCCTTGCAGTGTCTCCCAGATACAGACAGGCACTCATGACCAGCCTGAAGCAGGGTAGGGCTTTGTGAAAGACAGTTACGGAGTTATCCCCTGCACCTTTGGCTCACAACTGCAGTCGGAAGAGACTGGAAAGACACTTGCCCTTGTGTTTTCCTCTCATCTCCTCTGACAGGGCATGATTGGGCTGCACCTGAGGATGCTGAAATTGGACTCCATAATTGCTTCTGCTCCCTAACCTGAGAGTCGATAAAAAGGCAGGGGATGTTCTCTCCCGTGACCGGACTCTGTTCTTTGCAGTTGAAGCAAGCTTTAAAAAATGCAAGAGGCAGTTGGTCTGCAGGCCTTGGCTAGCAAAGTGGCTGTGGCAGAAAAAGTTAGAGGACAATTTGTGGCGCTCTTGCTGGAACGACAGAAGGCAGGTAGCATTCCCTGGGTAGCCCGGGCGGACACTCAGCTAGGTGCACTCGCGTGGGCGGCTCACTAAGTTATTTCTCATTTGATGAGTTGGAGTTTGAAAGATTCTTTCCCACGACACTGGATCTGGAGGCATGCCATCACTCTGGGCCTAGTAGTCACGGAAACAGGAAGGTCCTAACTGCTTAGAATGAGGTGACCATGGCTTCTCACGAAGACTGAGTCTAAGCGGTGTTTTTGATTTGTTTGCTTTTACGTTAAAAACCAGCTGAATTAATAGTCAGGTCCCCCAGTCAAACAAGGTTTTAAAAACCAGAGCATCTGGCATGCATAGCCTTTGCTGTGCTACTTAATAGCTCAGCCTTGGAGCTCTTTTCTCCTGGAGAAAAATGCTTTGAGCTGGGCCAGGCAGAAGGAGAAAGCCCATAGCTCCCTTCTGAAGCAAGATCCAAGCACAGGAAAAGAGTTTCCTTTGACTGTTCTGCTGCTGTGGTCCTAGGTTGGAGTCTCTTTGGGCTGCAAGTGTGTCTGCACCACATAGCTTGCAGTCAGGTGCTTGGCTGGATGGGGCCTTTGCCGGAAGCTTCCTGGTGTATGTGCTTCCAGTGACAGGCAAGGGAGCGAACCGTCTTTTCCATGGGGGCCAAATTGAGACTCACACCTTGCTTCCTTTGAGCTTGAGCATTTGTCACTTAGACTTCCAGAGGACTCTGGGCTGTCTGCTTCCAAAGTTTCTTTTCAATAAACAAACAAAGCCTCATACTCTTTAAAAAAAAAATATTGTAGCTGTGCTACAATTCACAAATTTGAAGCACATTTCCAATTTTTATTTCTCTTTTATTTTTATTTTTTTTCTTCAACTCCAGTTGACCAGGCAAGACTTTGGCGGGGAGTGAGAAAGTTGGGTGAGTAGACAGAAAGGAGCAGTAACCTGATGCCGTGGGTGTGGAGTCTGGAGTCTTCGACACTGGAGACTAGCACCTGGTAATGCCAGAAGTTGATTTTACTCAGTTCCTCCGTCTAAGGTCAGGCATGAGAGCGGTGCCGTCACTGTAGATAGACCCCGCAGATGCTCAGAGACTAATAGGAGAACATTACGAACAGCTTAATGCTAATGAACTCACCGGCGTCAGTGAAATGCACCGATACTCAGAGGATTATAGAGGAACAAAGCTTCCTGGAAGAAGACATGGGCAATCCAAAAAAAAAAAAAGAAAAAAAAAAAAAGCCCATTTTCTACCACAGCTTGGTAGCTCCAAGAGAGACAGGTAGCTCTTCCTTTTAGGGACCAGGAAACTCAGGCTCTAACAACGTCCCTCCTCAGGGTCGTGCCAGCAGAGTGCAGCAGAGTCCGGTTCTTAGGCCACTGTCCTTCCCAGCATACCTTGCGCCTTCTAAAGATTGCAGCTCTTTATTTGGGGGGAGTTGTTCCTGCCCAAACCACACTCCTCACCCTCTTTAAGCACTGTGTTTTGTCTTTTTATTAAGATTACATTCATCATCTTTGGGATCTATGTTCTTTGTGTTTAGGGGGGAAGTCTCTCCCACCAGCCTGCACTCAGACCAACTTGGAGAGAGAGGGGAAAAAAAAAAATCTTAAATGCTGTTGCTCATGTACAATTAAAAAATGTGAAGTTTGTAGCTTTAATCTTTTGTAACAAAAAAAAAATTAATACACTGGCTTATGTGCTGACTCAAAATGCTATTTTGTAAGGTTTGGATGTAAATAATCGGAGGTCAGCTGTTTGTATATGTGTGGGTCATAGCTTCTTCCACTGCCATTTGTTCTTAACTGAGGTACTTCCTGTGTGCTTTTATGTTGGCAGCGTTCTCCCCTCATTCCTCCCCTGTCACCTTTGTTTTAAATAAACTGTTCTTTAGACTACAGACTATCCCTTTGTAACATGAGGTTTTTCCACACGTGTCCCGAGCAGTGCTGTGGATGGTGCTGCTCCTGAGTGTATGTATATTCTAGGCTCCAGAACCAGGAGGGAAGACAGCTGAGTGGGACTTGATGACAGAGCTAGTTGGCAGTGCTGTTACAGTGAACTGGAATGACATCGGTTTTTCTGTGTTTTACACACACACACACACACATACACACACAATTAAAGTCTTTGTTAAACACAGACTCTAACATGTTCCTGGGAACACTGCAGTGCCCCAGCTGCTTGCTGTCCTCCCATGTATCCTATTGTCTTGTATCACTTGACAGTTTCCCACACTTACGTAAGGAGGTTTAGTCATGTTCATCCCTCCATTCCCCTCCCTTGTCTCCCTTCTCCCACTAGCACCCCCTGTTCTGTGAGTTCCCTTCCACTTCGTTTAGCGCATGGCTTTCCGAGTTCAGCTAGAGTTACTTGCCTGAGTGTGAGTGGAAAGTTCCTCGGCGGAGCCAGGCTAACTTACGCCAGACGACGCTACTCAGTGAAGCGGCAAACTCCTCCTCCAAGCACTAATTGCCAGTAGTCCCTCTGGAAGGCGCGAGGCCTGTGGTCCCCTCGCTCGTCCATGATGAAGCACCGACGGCTCCACTCCTGTGTGCATTTTGTGCAGGTGACCACAGCTGCAGCGAGTACCTGACTCACCGTGTCTCACACGGTGTGCAACGGCGTGTCATGACAGGAGATAACTCTATGCTGCACGTCTCCCCATCCTTGCCTCTTTCATTCTCCTGCGCCCCCTCTTCCGAAATCTTCCCTGAGCTTTGGTGGGGTGTTACGCCCCACGGAGGGCCAAGCATTCCACCGCCACTCTCAACACTTTGGCCAGTTACAGGTTTTCTGCGTTAACTACTGCCAGCTGCAGTAAGGAGCTTCTCGGACGAAGGCCGGACACATCGCTAAACCGCGGGCTTGTGTGTTCAGGAGGCCGTTTGGCAGTGCTTCGGTTGACCAGAACAGGGGTAGCAGGTTTCTTCCTGGGTCTACGCCTGGGCATACTAATCAAAGCACAGGAGAAGTAGCTAAGCACAAAAGCACCCCTGACGGAAGTATCAGTGTGTGCAGAGGGGAGTGGCAGTGCTGCTGTGGCATCAGGCATGCATCTGGGAACTTGGAAAGTGAGGAAGAAGCCAGGCTAGCAGAGGATGGGAAGGAAGGGAGGGGACGAACAAGTGGAAAGACGGGCTGGGTAGGAGCATGATGCAGGGCCACTTTGAAGTCCTTCCACAGAGCCAGGTCAGACATGGCCCAGCATTCAAGATGAAACAGTAGAGCCATGCCCTTGGGTGGTGCATCCTGTCCAGGAATTACTGAGCCTGACTGGCTCTGGGTTCTCTTTAGTCAGTAAAAAGCTCACCCAGTAGCAGGGAGGGATCGGGTCGATGGCGGAAGGGCAGATCTTGCAAGTCAGGTTGCTCTGTAATATTTATTGCTGTCATTCTGTGCTGTTTCGTTTTTCTAGGAGTGGAGACATGGTGTTTTTATTGCCTAATGTGTCACTCCCCGAAAGGCTAAGCGCCCCTTTTGAACCCTTGCTGCTGTTGACAAATACTCCTATTGTCAGATTCTCAGTCCGGCCAGTGAGAGAGGAACAATGCTGTGACACTCTGCTGAGCACTTGGCATATGACAGACAGCGCAGAGCCCTGAGATACCCAGTGCTTCCTTCCCGTGGCTGCCTTAACTCTCAGCCCGCAGAACTGCCCACGAGGGTGGTTTTGGAAACGTAGGCGAGAGTTTTAGAGTGGCGCTGTGGAAGCCACAGGAGCATCTCAGACGGTCAGAGGGCCTGGTTGTCCCAGGGGACTGGTATTGTAAAGATTCATGTGTTTGCAGTGCTATTATGAGCGAGTACTCAGCTTTAATCAAGAGCATAGCAAAACAAGTGTGCCGGTGCCTCGTACCCACCTTAACAGCTCAGATGAAGAAAGCTGAAGGATGTGAGGATGCGGAGCAGCCAAATCCCTGAAAACTGCTGAGCCTACCTGAGACCCAGCAGTTCTTCTGGAGAGTCTTCTGGGTAATTCCTCAAAAGAACTATGTGCATATTTCTACAAGACATGTGTGTGCATATTCATGACATTGTTTATTATAATCATAGTCAACCGCAGTGCTGGGAATGGAGTCAAATCTCATGCATCCTAGGGTCTCACGCATGCTAGGTCAGCACTCCTTCACTGAACCATAGCCCTCTCTTTTTTATTTTATTTTTATTTTTATTTTTTTGAGACAGGGTCTCACTAAGTTGTCCAAGCTGTACCCAGGCAGCCTTTGAATTAGCAGTCCTCCTGCCTCAGCCTCATGAGTAGCTGGGGTTATAGGCCTGTGTTGTAAGCCTGTAACACTGATATTCCCAGTGGTCTCCATTCTAGACCTAACCTGGCCCAATCACGCTTAGCTTGAGACTGGAAGAGGTCAGGCATGTCCGAGGAGGAAAGGTGGTAGTCCTTTATTTTGCAAAAGGAGGCCACCCAGATACCCAGTGACATGGATAAAGTTCCCTAAGTCACTGCAGTGGAGCACTACCCAGCACTGTAAACGAATCATCAAAGGCTGTTATGAAAGAAAGCAAAGACTCACCAAATGAGAAAAGCAAAGGTTGTTTAGAGCTTGCTCTGTCACTCTTAGCCTCACTCAAAGGCATAAAGGAGGAGTGGGACCCTCACTCTGTAGTGGGAAAACGTGGAAGGCTTTTCAGCCTTGCTTGGAGGCTGTGGGCTGGGATTCTCCAGGCAAACTAACATTTTTGGGCTGCTTGTTGGTCCGCATTGGAAATGGACAGAAATTAAGGGAGCCCAGTTACAATTCAAGCCAAAGCCTTGTTAGGCTGGCTGTGACAGAAGTTACCAGAGGTGGTAACAACAGTGAGCTGGCCGACTGCCTGCAAAATTTAGTCAATGGCAGGCTGGCTTCCTGGGCTGGTCATTATAAGAATTAAACTGGTTTTCTGGGTAAGTTTGTGGTAGGCCAAAGCTCTCCAATTCATCCCCCGGCCCCCATCACACCCCATTCCTATTTTTGTGTCCTTTTTTTCTTTTTTCTTTTTTTAATAACCTATTGCATTCACTTAGTGCAGGAGTGTGGGGCCAGCCACTGGAGGATGGTCAACCTACCGGGGGCCTAGCTGCCATCTACATCCCACGGGTGCTCAGCTGGGGGTGGGGCCTCGTGGGCCCTTCCCTCAGCCTTGCTGGAATGTTGACTAGCTTGATCTTGGGCAGGGCCCATGTAGGTAACCACGGCTGCAGTGAGTTCGAGAGTGCGACTGCCCTGCCATGTCTGGGAGTTACTGGGAAGGCAAATGTCACCTTGGATAGCTATGGGGTAGTGCCCGGATGGAGAACGGGCACGTGAGGAGGGCCTTTAGGGTGATGTCAAGTTCTGGTTATCTGTGCTCACTACATCGGGGATGCACGCTGAGAACGGTCATCTGGGAGCTCTGTGATTGGTGCTTGCATTTGTTCCAGGTGTGTGTTTTGCACCTGAATAAACAAACCTCCTCCTCCTCTCCAAGGCCATGGATGGGAAACTCCCTGACCCAGTGCCAGTGGTGGAGCATTTTCCTCTTAGGCCACTAGCATTTAGCTCAGCCAGCATCTTGTTTGGGCAATGTTAAGCCCAGGCTCAAACCCAGGCTTCTGGGCCCCCCTCCTCTTGACTAAATTTCTTGTTAGTCTTGAGCTTGGTGCTGAGTGAAAACACCCATCTGCATCCTCTCTGGCCTTATTCTTTCCGGAAGATGCCTCTGGTCAGAGTCTCAAGGAGCACGAACTTCTCAATGTAGTCACCTAGGGAAATGCTCTAGCCTCAGGAATAGGTCTAGAGTATGAGGTCTGCTGGTTCACTTCAAAGCCCTATTCTTTGTGGTACCTAGGGAATTAGGTTTGCCAAACAGCATGATTATAGTGGGAATGTGGCACCAAAGGGGATACTCAGCACCATAAAGCCTGGGCTTGAATCCCTGGTCCATTGCTTTTGACTGTCTGTGGACCTTGGCGTCCTCGTCTGTGCATTAATGGTGACGCTGTTTCATGATGTTTTCTGTTGCCATTCAGTGCTCTGGCAAGACGTGTACTGAAAAAGAGGGTTGCGAAACCACTTTATGGATTGTAGAGTGCCCCAGACAGGCGGAGGGATGCTGGCTTCGCTAGTCCATCTTCGCTCTGGGCGTCTCAGGAGGCACCTAATGACTCAAGAAAGGAGTCACTCCCATGCCGGTTTCTAACGTGATGCTCTTGTGTTACTCTCTATCACTGCAACTCAGGTAACCCAAGAGAACAAGGCACAGGAGAGCTCTGTACTGCCCATCCGTAGTTCGATCTAACTGTGGGTGTTAGAGCATATGGTGGAGGACCCTTTTCATGGCCCACAGGGAGGGCAGAGGATTAAAGAGTGGGTGAAACAGGTACTAGGGATACCTTTAAAGGCCCTTAGTGACTTGTTTCAGCTAGACCTTGCCCCCTGAAGTTCCCATTACCTCCCACAAACAGCACCAACGCTGGGGCCTAGGTGTTCCGAGCCCATGAGGGGCGTTGCATATTTGAACTGTACAACTGGCTTGGTTTCTATCTGAACCAAAAAGAGACTCGGATATGGAATTGGCTTCTACCTTACGACTGTATAGAATCCTCTCTCTCTCTCTGACTTGTAAAACGTGGCTGAAGAGGGACGGTCATAAATCCAAGCGTCCCTACAGAATATTATGTCTCTCTCAGCAGCCGGGTCCTAGCTGTCAGCCACAGTAAATACGGAGAAACTATTGGCTGATCATTGACAGCGCATCACACCTCCAAGTCCCTCCACATCCTGATCTGTCCCATGAACCCTGTCAACCCAGGCCCCAGTCACTCCTGAACTTTCTGTCCACTTTATAGATGGCATCAAGGCCTAAGAAAACAATACTCTAAGCAAAGGCCGGCATCTGTCCCGTATTCCCTCTCTCTCCGGAACTCTTTGACATCCATGCCAGTGATGGTCCCATGGTGGCTGCTAAGTTGAGATGAATGGTCCGCAGCCGTTAACAAGGCCACTGCATACCACGTGGTGCTGAAATCAGCCTCGGTGGTTTTTCCTTGTTTGGCTTTCTGGTGCTGCTGAGCTGTGGCACCTGGCTACTGCGCTCACCCGGTGGTAAAGGATACGCTCACGTGGAGTGAGCCCTTGACCCTCACTCTAATGAAAGCATTCCACTTTTTCTTAGGGAGACTTCTGTGGGGGATGTTTGTGATTGCTATTCCTGTCTGTCACTCAGGCCATCAGAGGGGTGTGGGATCCAACTCAGACCAGTTAGACTCACTCTTAAGGAAATTTTAGCTTCTGCAGAGTGATCTATAAAATGGAGGCAGATGTCATTCGGCTGTTTTAATTGCAGTGACCTAAAGAGAATTTCATAGGTTTTGATACCTCAATCTTAGTTACGCTCCCTCCCTCCCTCCCTCCCTTCTTCTTTGTCTTTCTCCCTCCCCACTCCTCTTCTTTTAAGGAGGAGTAGCTCCTAAAAGAGCTTTATGTAGCTCTGGCTGTCCTATAACTCACTATGTAGACCAGGTTGGCCTTGAACTCACAGATATCAGCCTGCCTCTGCCTCTGCTGGGATTACAGGTATGTGCCACCAGACCCTCTTTCTTCATGCCTGGTCATTTAATTTTACTTCTAGCCAGTCTATCCACTGCAATCATTTTGTTGTTTGCAACCACATATCCCTACCTCGTAACATAGGTTGGAGCTAGAGTTAAGTTGTAGGTAACGCATCCTCCAGTGAATGTGGGATATTCAAAATTCCTGGGCTGTTGTCTTGGTTTCCTTTCTAGTTGCTGAGATAAAAATGCCCTAATAAAAAACAACCTAGAGGAGATAGGGTTTATTTTGACGTATAATGCTGGGGAAGTCAACTTGAAGTAGCAGTCCCACTCCTTAGTCGAGAGGAGAGGAAGAGGGAGAGACACACGCAGTTCAGAACACAAAAGTGAGTGCTGCCCACTTGTAGGGTGTATCTTCCTACATCAACTAGTTTAATGAAGGCAGTCCCCCACAGATAAGCCCACAGGCCACCTGACGGAGATAGTCCCTCATTGAGGTGACCTACTAACCACCACAGCTTTAATGGGGCAGAAGAAGCATGGTGGCTGCTTGTGCCTCAGCCTGTAGAGTCAACAACCTGAGGTTGTGGTGGTACCGAGGCTTACCTGTTGTGTCCTTTGGTATAATTTGACCTGAGAGAGTGGTGTAGGTTATAAGTATTGGGCACAAATTATAAACATTGGGTTCCAAATACAACTGGACTTTCTTGGACTGCCAGTTCCCAATAACGACATGGAGACTTTTATATTAATTATGAAAGCTTGGCCTTCGCTTAGGCTTGTTTTCCAATTAGCTCTTAATTTAAATTGTCTTGTTTATATTAATCTATGCCCCGCCACATGCTTTGTTACCTTTCTTCAGCCTGGCACCTGTTTCTTCCTCTGTGTCTGGCTGGTGACTCTTCTGGCCTCTGAGTCTTTCCCAGAGTTCCTATCTCTGCCTGGAAGTCCCACCTTTCTCTCCCGCCTCTGCTATAGGCTGTTCAGCTCTTTATTAAACCAATCAGAGGGTGTTGGAGGGAGTGTTTACAAAATAAGTTGTAGCCATATGAAAACAATGCCAAAGTCCAGCCTGTTTTCTGATCTCTGTTGGTATAGAAACCAGCATTTGGCTAATACAAAGACAACCTTTCCCCAGTGCACAGGGGATTGTTCCAACAGCACTTCTTGGAGTGTCCGGCACAATCTGGCTATAAGTTAGCAATGCACAGCTTGTGTGATGGAACCTTTGCCTTCTAGATCCATTGAATGATATCAAAGGAAAGTCCATTAAGCAAGCACAAATAATGGGGTTTTTTTTGTTTGTTTTTGTTTTTGGTGGGTTTGTTTGTTTGGCACAAAATAAAGAGTACTTCTGTTCCTCAGTAAAGAACGTCTTAAGACTTGGAGTAGAGCCAAGTTCAAATTCCAAAGTTGGTAACTGGTTGTTGCCAACCTCGCACCTTTACGGAGTTTGGTGTTGGTTGAGTGGGATTGCAAGAAGTGCGGCAGCACTGAGAGTGTGCAGCAGGATCACAAGAGAAATGGACGCACTGAGCGTGTGGGTGAAACCCAAGGCTCTGTAAAAACTGATACAGACAGTCACGACCTTGCTCAGTGTACGAAACCTGACAGATTCCTACTGGCTAGTTGCTTAGCTAGAAGGTGGAATCAAAGGAAACAAGGGGCAAGAAACAGTCTCTGACCCAAACAGAATTCCAAAAGTTATTTGAGACCATCAGCTGGAGGAACATTTGTGGAGATGGGTTTGCACTTGCATGTGTGCATATGTGTCTGCGAGGAGGAGGAAATGTAATGTGTGACCAGTCTGATTTTGAGATGGAACCACTAAGCAGGGATTTGGCCTTCTCTGTGCTAACTCCAGGAGCTGGCTGGACACCAGCAACTAGATGAGTTGGCTAATGAAACTTGGACCGAACGCCAGGCCACATGAATTGAGCCTTACAGAATCCAGATTCTTTGGCATCCTGTAGAGGAAGGGAATAAAAGATTTCTGAAGACAGTACACTGGTCTGGATTCAGTTGTGCTTTCTTCCCATAAACCTCACTAAGGATGGCCTCCAGTGAACCCAGCATGTGTCTACCTACCCCTTGCTCTGAAGAATGTCCAGGTCAGGAGCACTGGGCCTGTCTCAAAATACAAGGTGGAAAGCATTCAAGGGAGACACGTGACATCAACCTGTGGTCTCCATATGCATACATGCACACACATGTGTTACCCACACAAGCACCAGAAAGAGGAAGGAAAGAAGGGACAGGAGGGGAGAGGGAGAAAGAAAGGGAAGAAGGGAGGGGAAGAAAGGAGGGAAATGATAGCATTTCACCTGTACCCACTGGCTTCATCTCCCATGCTGGTAGGCTGAACAGATCCTGCTCTCAGATTCTGCCTTGCTGTTGGGCTTTGAGGATGAATGTCAGGCTGACTATGAACATCAAGTAATCTTGCGTCCGAAGGTATCCATTGTGAGCTGCGTCCTGTGTCCTCCACTTGGACAGAGAGTCAAACGTGCCTGGCAAGGACTCGAACACCAAGGGCAGCCATGGGCTCATCGGGCAGGGCTCAAGTGGACCCTTGAGGTATGCTGGTTGCACGGGGAGGCGCTCCCAGTTGAGGAATTAAGTGTGTGCATGTCTCCAATGAAGCACGACGGCCCACTTGCTGACCCTTGGCCTCCTGTCCCTATGGCTTGAGTTTTGCAAGCTTCCAGGTTTTGGTCCCCAAGAGCAGAACGCTTCCCTGATGGATACGAGACTGAGTCTGTCACTTGGGCATTGTATCCCTGGGAATACAAGTATAAAGGGAGTTGCAGTGCTGTGCTGGGTAACCAACTATGCCACGAAAGGGGAAATTCCGTTCCTGTGACACAGAGAGAAGTCCTCAAGGAGTTCATGCAACTCCAGGGAACTCCCTGAGGCATCTTCTTGCTCCCAGAACTTTCGAGGATTCATATGCTACAGGAGTAAAGGGTTAGGTCGCCCTGTCAAAGAGTGAGTCTCAACCAGCTCAAGTGCCAGCCAAAGGTAGGCTGAACATGACACGGCAAATAGAAAACATTGTCGCTGCCCACAGCAGCCACCGAGCATCCCAGCAATGGGACGAAGCCGTGATGTCTTCCTCGCAGCTGTGTCTGTCATCTCCTCATCTCCATCCCTCCAGATGCATCCCTCAGAGCATGCAGGTAACAGGTCACTTGCTGTTTGCAGAATATTGGGGTAGGATACATGGCACAACGCAAGAACAAATGAACTGAAAAAGCTGGATCCACTTAGTAGGACATGGTTTGGGAGCGTCTTCTCTTTAGGGAGCAGTAAGTGTTTGGGTCACATGTGACAGTCGCCTTATGTTAGAAACATGTATTAAGGAGCACATGGGAAGAAGTTCTGTATGAGCGTGTGTGCGTGCACAGGTGTGACTATGCTTGTGCATGCATGCCTCTGTGTGTGTGCGTGTGTGTGCTGGAGTTACAGGCACTTGTGAGGGGCCTACCATGGGTGGTGGGAACCGCATTTTTGGGTCCTCTGGGAGAGAAGCAAGCGCTCCTAACCTTTGAAGCATCATTTTGTTTACAGATCCAGTTTCCCTCCAGGATGATGGTTTGGCTGTGTCATCTGCTGTGCTCTTGGTTTGGCTGGAGGGCAGAGTGCTGGGCTTGTAAGTGCAGCAGATGGAACAAAGCTAGAATCCCAAGACACAGCCATGTGTTGTTGCTTAAAGAAGGGACAAAAATAACCGGTGTCCACTACATTCCAACCTTGAGTTTCTCAGTGCCCCTCCTCCACACATACCCGAGCATGGAAGGTTATTAGAGGTGAGTGTTTGGAAGGCAATGCCCGTAGACTGAAGGATTCTGGGCTGCTACCCAGTCCCCCAGAACTCTCCTTGTTGCTGTTGCTTTGGGCCTTGTCAGTTTTTCCTTTGACTGGGTGAATTTGATGTACTTTTCCTTAGTGTCCTGGGTGTGGTCTCCAACGTCCTCCCACAAGTCTCTGGAACCTGTAAATGTCACCTTATTCAGTATGTGAGTCTTCCTTGCAATTGTGATTAAACGAATCTTGAGATGACATCATATTTGGGCCCTAAACACCATTGCAAGTGTCTTTATAGGAGAAGGGTTTGGAGAAATGTAATACACAGTGGAAAGTGTGATGCATGCCAGGGGCAGGAGGGAGTGACGCCAAAGGCTGGAGAGCTGTGAGTTGGGGTTCGGCTCCCCTCCTACAGGCCCTGGAAGCAGAGTCCTGTGGACACCTTCATTTTGGACTTTTGGCTTTGAGAACTGTGTAAGAATTACTTTGTTGTTTTAAGCCACTAGCTTTGTGGTAATTTGTTACAGAACCACCAAAAAGGAACATACCCTCCAATTCATTCATTTCTGTTTAAAGCAGTCAGCAGTTTCTAATGCTTGCAACCAAAGGCTCATGTTTGTTGTCACTTGTAGTTTTCATTGTTTGATTCATTAACTTGTTTTCCTTTTTGTGATGCTAGGAACTGCACCCAGGCTCTCATGCATGCTACACAAGTGCCTTCTCGCTAAACCACAGTCTTGGCCCTTTTTATTCTGAAACAGGATCTCACTAAGATGCCTGGGATAACCTTGGACTCACTCTGTAGCCCAGGCTGACCCCGGGATTTTTCTGAGCTTCCCTAGTCACTGCGGTTATAGGCCCGTGCCACAAAGCCAGGTGAGTTATACTTTCTGACGATGTTAATTCCAACTGGATTCTTGTCCACAGGCAAATGACCAGCCACAGGCAAAGCCTCTGAGGATGTGGATTACGGATACTCCATTTTATTGATTACCCATCTTCTCCAATTGTCCAGAACAAACCTGGCAGCCAGCTCTAGGCTAGCAAAAGGCAGGTGCTCGAGCATGGGTCTCTATTCATGTAACACTTCCCACCAATCTGTTGGAGTAGGGGGAAGCCACTACATTCCTGCTTGGATGGCGCACGACCCGAGCCAGCTAGCCAGTTCTCCGTGCTGTGTCCCCACACCGCATTTACAGTCTTGTTTGGAGGATCAGAGAGTCTGGATGTGAGCTTAGCCAGGCCAAAGGAAGATGCGGGAAGCTCTCCAGTCTGTCCCTCATCTGGGCACAGCTGGACACAGGCGTTGGGAGGTGAATATACATGAGAGATGACGAATATGATGAGCTCCCGAGAGGCTCTTTGCCTTAGCGTCTGCCTCGGCTGCAGCCCGGAGACTGGGAACCCATGTGTTAGGCGCCTGTTGTGTACTCTGTTGGAACACTCTTCCCTGGAACCTTTTTTGCCTAATTGTTATTTATTCTTATAGCAGTTTAGACTGCCACTCACTCAGGAAGGCATTCTCCGATGGTCTCAGACTACGGACTCGGATAGAGTACCACGCGCATGGTTTCCTACCTAGTAAAGTTAACTATCATGCATGTTTGTTACTGTCACACTTGAGTCTGTCTCCCCCAAACAGTTCCCTTTCTGGTATAGGGCCATTCATGTTCTCTACCATGACAAGCTCTTGAGCCTGGTAAGCAGTCAGGGGTCCAGCAGCCAAGGCAAGCCCATCATGGGTGACTGAGGGTGGGACATAGTGTATGGGAGAGGAAAGAGGAGAAGCTATGGGAAACTGGAGAGTGCATTCCTCCTCCAAAGGCATTGGAAAAAGTCTAAAATACACTAAAATTACTGTTCATATAAAGGAAACATGTCTGTAGGACCCACAGGAAGCCTTGGCTCAGGCCTCTCCCAAATAATGATCTGTTAAGTGAGTGAATGAAGAACCGTGATGAAGTCATTGGTCAAGTCATTGATGAAGTCATCCCGAACCAATCAGGGCTGGGGATGGACACGGAGATCCCGCCCAGTGGGTTTCCCTTTCAATGTTGTTCACAGCCTTTTAAGAACAGTGCCTCCGTCTATGCCCTCTTTCCTCCCAGTGCCTGGTGCCCAGCAGGCTGTAGCAATTGCTCAGTCTAGGCAATACGTACTAAACAGAGACGAGCCAGATGATGTCTTCTACCTAGAGGCTCAGTGTGAAGGAACAGATAGGGCCCCAGGAGGCCCCAGTGATCTAGAAATGGGTGCTTAGCCACAGCATGTAAGAGGGCCCGGGGGTGGGGGGCAGGACCTCTTCACAACTTGTTGAGCCAAAGAGACAGAAGATTTGGCAGGAGGATATAGAAGATTTACTTTCATCAAAGATGACAGGGCCAGCACCGGCCAGAAGGGACCGGCACCTCGAGCACTTGCCTGGGAGCTTATTCAAGTCAGGGCCAGAGTTCTGTGTGATGGACAGAGGGAAGGAACTTCCAAGGGCGGGGCGGGAGCTGTGGCAGTCAGGTTTATGTTGCTCTGATAAAGACCATGACCCAAAGCAATTGGAGAGGAAAGGGTTTATTTGGCATACATACCCCAGGTCATAGTCCATTGAGGAATGCCAAGGCAGGGATGCAAGGCAGGAGCCTGTAGGCAGGAGCCGAGGCAGAGACCAAGGAGGATGCTGCTCACTGCCTTGCTCCCATGACTTGTTCAGTTTGCTTTCTTGTAACACCTTAGGAGAACCTGCCTAGGGACGGTAACACCCACAATGGGCTGGACCCTCCCATTTTAATCATTAACCAAGAAAGTCCTTCAAGCTTGCCTACAGGCAATCTGATGGAGGTGTTTTCTCAATTGAGGTTCCTCTTCCCAGGAACTTTGGCTTGTGTGAAGTTGAAAAAAAAAAAAACTAAGCAGGACAGGAGCGTGCACAGCAGCCCTCTGCCACCAACAGCTCGGAGCTGAGCTGCTTGTAAGTCAGCACTTCCTCAGGAATCTCTCTGGGCCATAAGTTGTGACAGATAGGCTAGAATCTAGTTCTGGGGACAGGTTGGCCACCCTTTCCCATAGCAAGTGCAGAGCTGGGACTAACTAGGTCCCCGAAGGGTCTGTTCAGCTTTTTTGCTATAAGTCAGACCTAGGAAGTAGGCGAACAAGATAACCGTGCTATCGATCCTACAGATGGTCTATGGATTTGGGCCCCAGCTCCTTCCCCGGACTTTGTGTTAAAAGCTGACTTCTTCACAGAAGTTCTCTGACATCCGGATGAGCGTCACTTCCCTTATCTGTGAAACAGGGGTAACTATCTGCAAGCACAGGGCTAACGGCTCGCACAGAGGCCGTCTTCTCCCTCCTCTTGGTGCCCACCTACTTCAGAGGAGGATGCTGCGTGGGCTTGTGGAGCATAGGGGAGTACTATGCTGCCCTGGGCCTTTCCAGAAAGATCTGTGGCCCCTTCGTCTCACTGCTCAGGTGGATGGCTCCCATGCAGAACGTAAGCAGGGGAGGAAGGCTCTGCTCTAAGGCCGTTGGGGGAGGAGGGAATGCAGAGTTTTAATAACTATGAGATTTTGCAGACTCACTGGGGGCTTGGGTCTCCAGGTCTGTAGACCGCCCCTCCTGAGAAGTCTCTCGGGATGTTTCCAGAGACACGTCTGATACCCCGTCGACGCTGCTCAGCAAGTCCTCAAACTCCCGCTGGCCGCTGCTCCGCACCGCCGCCTCCAGTGCCTTCTGGCGCCGGTAGAAGTGGGAAAACTTGTTGAAGATGATGGTGATGGGGAGGGCAACCACCAAGATGCCCCCCAGGATGCATCCCGAGGCAGCCAGCTTGCCTCCCACCGTCTCGGGCACCACATCACCATAGCCCACTGTGGTCATGCTCACGGTGCCCCACCACCAGCAGGCGGGGATTGTGTCAAAGCCCACGTTTTTTTCCTCAGCTGTGTAGGCCACACCAGAGAACACCGACACACCCACGGCCAGGTACAGCAGTAAGATGCCCACCTCGCGGTAGCTGTGCTGAAAGAAAAGGCATGAGCCCAAGTCAGAGCTAGCTGGACTTGCAGACCGAGTGTCAGAAGACACTGAAGCTCACAGAGTGCAAAGGAAGGGCCAGCAGCGAATGGGAATGGTAGGACTAGTGCCGAGACCTTGTCTCTGAACTACACTCTTCCAACTTCATTAAGAAACAAGCACCCTGAAGCTGACCACAGGCCTCGTTTCTGTGTATGTGGTGCTGGCTTGGCCACACTAATTCGGGTCATGATGGCTTTTTTATGCTTTCACAGAACCAAGAATACCTCATTATGCAAAGAATTGGTTTCATGCTTTGAACTGCTCTACAACGTTTCTGACAAGCACAAAAATATTGTCTGCCCTTCGAGAAAAATGAGCGGATATGAGCCCCTTAGACCTTCTTAAAAAAAAAAAATACCCGTGCTTCTCGGTACCTGGTTCTCAAACAGGGCAGTTCTGCTCCTCTGCCCACCAGGGACAGTTGGAAATACTTGGGGACAATGTTTGGTTGTCATAGTGGGGACAGGCTGGCATGCACACATGTACCCAGGCCAGGGATCAGGCTTACTTTCTCATGACACATCAAACACTCTCCTCCCCAGTGAAGAATTACCTGTCCTCAAATAATGTCACTGCTGAGAGACCCTTTGTCAACAGCAGGGTCTCTCAAACTGTAGTCGTGTACGGGTCTGATTAAAAGCCAGAACTCAGGCCAGGCGTGGTAGTGCACACCTTTAATCCCAGCACTCGGGAGGCAGAGGCAGGTGGATTGATGTGAGTTTGAGGCCAGCCTGGTCTAGACAGCACATCCAGGACAGCCAAGGCTACACAGAGAAACCCTGTCTCGGAAAAAAACAAACAAACAAAAAGCCAGAACTCAATTAAGTAGGTCTGGGGTTAGAGCCAGTGAGTCTATCTTCCTGGCAAGCCTCTAGGTGTTGGGGAGGCTGTAGATGGTCTGGGACCTCACTTTAGTAGCAAGTCACCTCCCCCCAAACCATGTTACAGCCGTGGCTCGACTCTGATAGCCCTGGTTATTAGTCTCCTTTCTCCTTGTAGACAAAGCCAGGAGCCCCCAAGCTCTGATTCTCTGCAAGGCAGCAAGGGATGAGGAGCACAAGGCTCTTCCCTAGGGGGATTCTGAATGAAATGGGTCTGGCTAACATACTTCCCTGTACCTGCCTGGTACCCAAGGGTCTTCCCACATCAAACGCCAGTGCCTGGTATCCTTGCTGCCCTGCGTTAGGTAGGGATGCAGGATGCCTTGTCATCAAGGGTGGAAGGGACTTTGGAGAACCTTCTGGAGAGCCTTCACAGGGTTGTCTAGGGCTGAGGAGAGCACCAAAGACTGAAACTGGGCACATCTGGAGTGTTCTCTGAGGTCTCTTAGAACCCCAGTTCCCACATCTGTGAAGTAGTGACAATACAACCCCTTCACAAGCTCCTCAATGCCCTTGGAGCAAAGAAAAGAAAAGAAAGCCCCGAGTTCCTGTCCTTCATGTCCACCTCACATCTCTTCCCTCTGTACCCGTTCTGCCAACATTCACCCTGTTCCTTTCTCAGACCCTGGTATAAGCTGCTCCCATTGCCTCCTTCCCCGAACCAGGGTAATTTCACCCTCTGGGTGGGGCCAGTGGCCAATCAACTGCCACCAGGCTTATAAAACAGCCTAGCCACCTCAGGATCTTCATTTACGGGAAGAAAATATCTTATAGCATCTTCCTGAGGAAGTTGTCCTAAGGACTAATCAATAATGAATGTGACCCTGGCCCGGAACACGCATTCTGTGCCCAGTAAGTGTTTGTTCTAGGCTGTTCCGAGGCTAAGAGGGGCCCCGTGCCTCCCTGTGCCTTCCGATGGTGCAGTGACCTGTGCCTCCCTGTGCCTTCTGATGGTGCTAAAAGAAGGCAATTCGTGATCTGCATATTTCTTTGCACTGTGTCTTATTTAATATTTGACAGGTACATCAGAAACTCTTCCTCCTTGTTTCTTTCTATTTGGGGGCAGGACAGGGGCAGTGGCCAATAGTAGTTTGCTTTAATTTTTAAAAGATTTATTTACAATTACATGCATGTGTAAATTTGTGTGGCTATACATGCATGCGTATTTGGTGCCCGCAGAAGTGCTGGAGTAAGAGAGAGAGAGAGAGAGAGAGAGAGAGAGAGAGAGAGAGAGAAAAGAAGAGGAGGAGGAGGAGGAGGAGGAGGTGCTGGCTTATTTCTCCAGCCCTGTGGTTCACTCCATTTTGTTTTCTGCATATATTTGTTTGTTTGTTTTCAAGACAGGGTTTCTCTGTGTAGCCTTGGCTGTCCTGGACTCACTTTGTAGACCAGGCTGGCCTGGAATTCTCAGTGATCCACCTGCCTCTGCCTCCCTGAGTGCTGGGATTAAAGGCATGCACCACTACAACTGACATTTATTTATATTTATATATTACATTTTCTTTATTCTGGGGAAATACAGGTAGCAGTAAGCAAATAGTTCTCAACCTGTAGGTTGCAACCCCTTTGTCAAAACTCTTTCTCCAAAAATATTTACGATTCATAACAGTAGCAAGATTACAGTTATGAAGAAGCAGTGAAAATAAGTTTGTGGCTGGGGGTCACCACAACATGAGGAACTATATTAAAAGGTCGCAACATTAGAAAGGTTGAGAACCATTGCACTAAGCCCTTCTTTTAATGTTTTTGAAATATATTGTTATTTATGTGTAGGGGTATTTTACTTGCATGTGAATTTATGCACATGTGTGCAGTGCCCGTGGAAGCCAGGAGAAGGCATCAGATCCCTTGGAACTCAAGTTACAGACGCCTGTGAGCTGACACGTGCGTGCTAGGAACGGAACCTGGATCCTTTGTAAGAGCACTTAGGACTCTTAACTGAGTCATCACTCCAGGTCCCGTAAGGACTTCTTAACAAGCTGTGGGGTTAGATCAAGCTGAATCTGGGCTCTAGGCTTATGCTTGGCTCAATGAGTGGCATCTCAGTCCATGGACACCTGGATATGGCCAGGCTAAAATGCAGCAGTTAACCCAGCATGCTCGCCATCCTCCCTCTGCCCCAACCTGGCCTCAGCCGTCCTACCTTGAGCGTGGCGCCCAGCGAGCGCAGCCCTGTGGAGTGGCGCGCCAGCTTGAGCACGCGGAAGATACGCATGAGGCGGAACACTTGTACCACTTTACCCAGGTCGCCGAGCTCCTCCCCGCTTGCTCCACGCCGGTCACCAAGCGCTGCGCCTGCCAGCAGTGTGAGATAGAAGGGCAGCACCGACACAATGTCAATGAGGTTGAGTGGATGGCAGAAAAAGTTGCGAGTGCTGGGAGCCAGCAGCAGGCGCGACGACACCTCGAAGCTGAACCAGGCGATGCAGAAGTACTCCAGGCGACGTAGCACGGGATCGTCGCGGACGTCCTCGGCACTGCGACCCGCGGCCACAGCAGCCACCGCGGCCGCTGCTTCCCGGGATTGGTACTCTGGCAGGCTGTGGATGCACATGGCAGCGATGGAGGCGAGCACCACGCCGATGGACACGCAGCTGAAGAGCTTGCTGGGCAGCGAGTAGCCGGGGTTCTCCATGGTGAGCCAGAGACGACGACGCAGGCGGCCACAGCGAGCCGCACCATAGCGTGCCAGCTCCCGCTGCACGTCGGAGATCTCGTCGGGACACGGGTCCACGCTGCTCGGCGCGTCGCTGTCCTCGTCCCAGGCTCGAGGCCGCGCCACGCGCCGCTCCAGGTAGCGCGCGCGGCAGCACGTGGCCAGCGCGTTCTCGCCCAGGCCCCAGTAGTCGGCCTCCTGGCCGAAGGCAAAGACGCACAGCTCGTCCAGCACGTGCAGGTGACCGGTGCGGTAGAAGTGCAGCAGGCCAAGGAAGAAACCTGGGTGCCTATCGAAGTAGAACTCGCGCGCAGCTGCGTCGTAGTCGTCGCACAGGCGCCGCGCCTGCTCCTCCGACGCCGCCGCCTGGAGGCGGCCCAGCCGCGTGCCCGGGAAGCGCGCTAGGGCCCGCGCGCTCAGCAGCCGCCGCACTCCGCCCACGTTCACGCGCAGTGCCTCGTCTCTTGGCCGCCAGGGGACTCGAGAGCCAGGACCTGGGGACTCGCTCACCATGGCTACAGTGTACCTGTGGGTTAAAAATCAACGTCTCCGTCCACCAACAGGGTGCTGGAGACTGTGAAGTGACATGCAGTAGGTCAGGTCTCGGTCTGAATACCTTTCACCTGCAGACCAGGTGACTTGGACGAAGTCACCCATCCTCCCGGTGCCCAGTTTGTTTCCTCCAGGGCACAACAAATGGGAGAGGCCTACCTTTTAGGGCTATAGAAGCGATGGGAAGGCAGGGTGGCCAGACATCTGCTAGGGGCGAGTGTAGGGCATCTCTCTTTTTCCTGGGCAAGCATGGATCTTGGAAGGCAGGTGTCTTCTGAACCTCCGTTTCCTCCTCCGTAGTAGTTAAGGCTTGCTACCTAAAACTATTGAGAGAGTCAGCGGAGACTCTTGACTCTCACAGCGTGTTCCAAGGACTTGGAGAATCTTTGGTTGAAGATGCAGATTCTCAGTCGGCCCTGATTTTGATGACTCAGAACCTCTGAGGCAGGAGCCTGTACTTGTATGTTTTCATATTATTTGTATGTACGTACGTACGTATGTATGTGTGTATGTATATATTTGGAGACGGAATCTCACCATGCAGCCCATGGAGGCTGATATCAGACTTTTGACCCTTGTACCCAGTCTCCTGAGAGTTGACATTACACACACACACATACACACACACACACACACACACACACACACACACACACACACACACACCAGTGCACCTGACCAGTCTGCTTTTGACAAGCCTGGAGGGTGATTCTAATACATGGTCAAGTTTGAGAGCTACTAGGAGAGACACATGTAATAATACACCTGTGGCATCCTTCAGACCCGACCTTAAACCTTGGTTCTGTGTTATCTTAGCACTCCCATATTCCCTCTTAGCCTTCCCCGAGGGAGATCAGAATACCCACTTGAAAAATGTGGGTAAATTTCTCTGTGGATATGATTCAAGAAATCTAGCTTGTCTCTTATAGGTCTGCCCCTAGCAGGGAGTGGGTATAGTATCAATGTTCTAATAAACAGAACGCCAGATAAGACGTGGAAGAATAGGATTGCAAATACATGAGCTGGGGGGGGGGGGCAGGGAGAGCAAGGAGGCAAGTAAAAGAGAAAAAGAAAGAAAGAAAAAAAGAAAAGGTGAGTGAAATGATTGTGTTGCCTAATATCTTTTTCAGGCTCACTTTGTTAAACTAGCCACTCATGTCACTGTCTATTGGAGTCAGGCAAGGCAGGATTTAACTTTATCCTTAATAGACCTTAATAGACCTGGCCCCTGACTAAAATGTTTCTTCTCCTGATCTTGCTTTCCTGCAGAATACACACAAGAGTGTGCATTCTGGAGACAGCCAAGGGCTAAGATAGTTTATGGAAACTGTCCGACCTCAGTGGATACTGCAGAAATGCTAGATTTCCCCACTGTCCCCTGACCCCTGGTCCTCCTTTAAGTTAGGGCTGCTGGGTCTCTGCTGCTTCAAGAAACTGCGCAATCTGACCTGTAGGGAGCGTTGCTGCTAGTGATGCCTTCTTCCGAGGAGATGGGGAGGGAGGGGCACTCAAGCCCAGACACCCTTCACTAACATTGGCTTTAACACTAGGTGGACTTGACTAAGCCAGGCCAGCCTCTGGGCTCTGGGTGCTAGGAGAACACTGTGGATGAACTGTTCTGAGAATGCATGCAAAGTCCCTGGTACACACTTGGGTGCTCAGGAAACATCAAACTCCCGTCCTATTTTAAAAATCAGATCTGAGTTCAAAATCGGAATTTGCCACTTGCTAGTTGTTGACCTGAGTGGATCCATCGCCTGCCCCGTCTGAGCTGCCAGGTTCCGTATTCCGCAGCCTGGACTGCATTGGAGAGACTCAGGATTAAACAAGCCTCATGTTTGTGGTAGTGCCCTCCCTGGCCCGTAACTGTGCAGCACTGGCTTCGGCACCAAAACATACAGTTTCTAGTCCACTTCTATCACCCATTAGA
Source organism: Acomys minous (assembly GCF_964271855.1). Lineage (NCBI taxonomy): Eukaryota > Metazoa > Chordata > Mammalia > Rodentia > Muridae > Acomys > Acomys minous. Next base: position 70,875,730 of record NC_140485.1, on the reverse strand, counting down.
AGTCCCATTTTGGGCAACTCTCTCCCCACCCCACCCCCCAATCTGGCACTCACTTCCCTATGAATTAGGATAATTAATTTTAACAAACATTTCTTGTTAAGACTCCCAGTCAGTCGGAAACACTGGGATGACTTATTGAAGATCACGCTGACTGTCTGTGGACCTCTCAGGGGACTGGTTCAGCACTTTTGATACTTTCTGTGAGCACCCCCTGCTTGTTTGTGGCTTCCCTGAGCTCCTCACACACAGAGCCCTCAGTTTTATCCTAACACTACGCAGGCTTTCTAAATCCCATTTTACAGTATGTGCAAGAAAGACCAGCCCTGTAATGCTGTCCCTCCTTGGAGCTCTCCTAGAAGGGACTCCCGCCAGCAGCCTGAATCCCCGCAGGCCATCCCCTGCCTCCCACTCTCCCAGCCACGCCCCTCCCTGAGGGAGCCTCCTTACCTGTCCTGGCCTCCAAGTATCCAGCCCGTTTGTCCCAGCAAGGCATCGCCCAGGCTGTTTTCTGCCCCGGAGGCCCCGCAGCGCCTCTCTACTGCGGAGGCCCCAGGCCCCCCTCCTTTCCTGTGTTCCCGTCCCCCACGGCTGAGGCCGCATCGATTGCAGCCGGGGGAGGGAGGGAGGCCGCGGGCGGCCGGAGGCGGTGGTTTCTATTCTTGCCTGGGATGGATAGGGGCCTAACAGCTGGGAGCATCTTTCAAAGTCAGAGCCTGGAAGGATGGGACGGTTAGGGAACGGGAACACCTTTGGAGAAAGGTTTTAACCTCCGGGCCAGGAATGGCAGCGACCACAACTTGCTTAATTTAGTAATTAATATGTGCCAGGCACTGTTTCAAAGGACTCAGCCCAGTCGTGTCTGACACAAACTTGGCAGGGACAAGCTCTTCAGCTTCTGGTTTTATAGGTGCCCAAGTACTTGCTCAGATCGTGGGGAGTCTGAGTTAGGAGGCAGGAGGGTGCTTCATTTCCTTGGAGCCCCCAGGCTGTGCCTGAGGAGGCTCTGGTGCACCCTTCTTCCAAGTGAGTTGTGAAGCCAGAATCCTGTCCTTCTGTTGGGGAGGCTCAGGACGCCCACTTACCTAGAGAATCTTGATTACTTCCTCTCAGGAGGACTGCCTGCTGGCAAAGAGAACCCTCACCATTCCCTATTCCCCAGCATTTCTTGGGCAGCTGCCGTGTGTGTGTGTGTGTGTGTGTGTGTGTGTGTGTGTGTGTGTGTGTGTGTGTGTGTGTGTTCCCTTGGGCCAACACAGGCCCTGTGCTAGCTCACTCAGTGTGAGAGTGTATCTGTCCCATGAGTGAGCTGTTATTCTTCAGTGGGAGGGGTAAGGTGTGACTCTCAGGGTCGCACGGCTGCACAACAGATACAGTGGGACCCACCTAGGCCATTTACAAGTTATGAACTGCAAACAAGGCTCAATGGCATAGTGCTTGCTTGCCTGTTGGGCATAAAGCCCCCACCCAACTGTAGCACCGCAAGTCAGCCAGGCCCTGTGGTTCATAGCTGTAATCACAGCAGGCAGAGAGGAGTGGAGGGGGGAGGTGTCAGAAGTTCAAGGTCAACCTTGGTTGAATAGTGAGTTCCACGCCAGCTGAAATACTTGAGATGCCATTTCAAACATTAATTTTTTTTCCTGATAGTAGCTTAAAAATCAAATAAATAAAAAGAGGGCTAGAGAGATGGCTCAGCAGTTGGGAGCACTGGCTGCTCTCCCAGAGAACCTAGGTTTAATTCCCAGCACTTACATGGTAACTCACAACTGTCTTTATAATCCAATGGGAACTGATGCCCTTTTCTGATGTGCAGACAAACATGAAGAAAAAAATACCCATATACATAAACAAATATCTTTTTAAAAAGGAAACAGATGAACTTAAAAAATATTTTATTGAACCCAATATATCCCAGATATAATTTTAACATGATATCAATAAAGAAACTAAAAGTGAGTTATTTTCTATATTCATTTTTAGTTTAAGTCTTCCAAATGTAGTATGCTAGGTTTTGTTGTTGTTTTGTTTTTTGCAGTGTTCCGAATTACCATAATTTGAGCAGCTTCCAGCCTTAAAAATTTGCTGTCTTACCATTTCTTTAGATCAGAAGTCTGTGAGAGGCATAACTAGACTCTGTATTCATTCGTGTGTGCTTGAGTGTGTGTGTGTCTGTATGCATGTATGTGTTAGTATATGTGTGTCTGCTGTGAGTGTCTGTGTGCATATGTGTTTGTGTGTTAGCATATGTGAGTGTGTGTACTTGAGTGTGTTAATATAGATGTGTGTATGCATATTAGTCTAAGTGTGTGCTTGGGCGTGTGTGTCTGCTGTTAGTGCCTGTGTTCATATGTGTGTGTGTGTGTTAGTGTATGTGTATTAATATATGTGTTTGTGAGTGTGTGTTAGTATATGTGAGTGTGTGTACTTGTTTTGAGTGTGACTTACTGGCTTGCGTCTAGAGTGTGGTGATGATGTGTCCCTTCTGTGGTTACATTATGCATGTCTATGACTTCTGTTGGCTTTCATGAGACAAGTTACTATGCTGAAGGGCAGGAAAATGCGGGTGACTATTAGCTCCTGCCAGCTGGGTGTTTGGTTCCTTCATCCTCACGGAGCTGAAATGCTGCCAGCAAAAGCTTGCTAGCAAAGCCTTCTCTAAGTGAGGCTCAGACAAGACTCCCACATGGGCGGACATGTCACCGCAGCCTCAGGAAGCACAAGACCTGCGCTGGCCTTCTTAACTCAAGGAAACTATGACCTAAGAAGCGTGCATTGATTAATCCACTTCATTTGTGGCTAACTGTTACTCACTCAGCAATAGATGAGGCCTTTGCCACTGGGTTCCTGTGTGACCTTGGGCCAAGAGGCCCTTCTGGGCTGTTTCTCTTCCTTATGTATGAAATGAGGGCAGCATCTTCTGTCTGCATTTCAGAGCGGGTTAGCACATGCCGTGCCATCCCCATAAATAACCCTTCCTGCCTTTTACTCTCTCAGGCTAAGCTATCCGCAGGCACAGAAATGGATTCTGAGTGGTTTCACTACAGAAGAGCCTGTCTTTTGCAGCAGACACAGATGCTCACGAGCAGCAGCGCTGAAGGTCAGCTCCTTGTGTCTCCCTCCTCTCCTCTCTGGTGGGGCCCTGATGACAGGAGTGGGGGATGCTGGTGCCCTGTGCAGAGCCGCCTGAGGATCCATTAGCCTTTTGCACACACCGGCTCCGGGGATGTTTTCCCTTTGGGTAACCTGCAGTCTGTGGCTGTTTGTTAAACCTTTCCCCCCTCTCCCTGCACAGGTAGACAACGTCTTGTGTGTGGCTAACAAGGGGGAGAGCGGCAGTTGTCCTGTGGGCTTTGCCCACTGCCGCACTCTCACGGGCCTCTTCTCTATGACATCCCCGCCGCTCCCCACCACCCTCCAGGGAACACATCTAAACCAACGCCATTGCCATCGGGTGAGTCTTTATGCCACAATTCTTTCTGGAGAAGCCCAAGACAGTTGTCGAGGTTGTAGGTGTAGCAGCCACCTTCCAGGAAGTGTGAAGTGTTCCTGGGGGTGATGAGCAAAAGGCTGGCTTTGTCTAATTAGGGGGAAAAAGCAACGGCTTCCTAGGAAGGCCTGCCCAGTGGACTAACTCCTAATTGGCCAGTCTTGAGCACCATGGACATCTCCAGCTGGGAGGAAACCAAGAGGAAAAAAAAATGTTTAAGCTAATTTACCTTTTTAAATGGTTATAGGATGGTATTAAAGGACACAAATATATAACTGTGGCTGAACTAACATTTCATGTTTCTGCCTCTCTGCTGCCCTGGGAAATGTGTAGAATGTCACAAGCATTCTAGTAGCTAGCTGAGACACTACTGTTGAAAAGGAGGGGAGACTGGGTGGCTACCATGTCCCACTTTCTTACTCCTACTGAGAGTCGGGCCTTGGCCTTGGATAACTTCTGTGGTGAATTAGGCCTCTCGTGGCCTTCAGTACACCCCCAACCCCAGGCTTTTGCAGCCTGGTGTAGATCATGTAGGTTCCTAGCTGGGCCATTATCACACCCACTGGAGTGTGAGGCACAGCCTGTAGCCTATAGTAAGTGTTCAACAGATACTACTGAGTGAGTAAGGAAGGAAAGCAGCGAGTGTGGCATTTGTTAAGGAACCAGATTCCTGGCCTGCTGGGCCACTTACCACAAGGGCAGTGGAGAGAGGCAGTGAGTGGGTTTGCAGCAGGAGTTTGGCAGCTGAGCACTGAGGAGACACCGCATAGACAAGGCTAGCCTCCACGAAGCAGATGGTGAGTGGGCCTGCGATCCAAGCAGAGCAGAGGGACTGTGTGGATAGTTCCCCCTATAGTTAGAAAAGCCACAGCCTGTGATCTGGCACCTCCTGCCACTCCAGGGACCTGGCTCAGATTTTGCAACCTGTCAAGGGCGATGGAACTGTTGTCCCTCAAATTCTCGCTGATCCTCAGGATTTTCATCCTCTTCTCCCTCAAGAATGAAACGCAGGACTGACAGGTTCTGATGCATGAGGCTGAGCCTGCTCACACAACCTTCTTGGGGGCTGTGTGCTTCTCTCTCTCTCTCTCTCTCTCTCTCTCTCTCTCTCTCTCTCTCTTCTCTTCCAGCTGTGGACACTGTTATTAAGGCTGGAAGGACAGACTCTTCAAAGACCCTACTGTAACTACCTAGCGGGGATATAAAAAATGGGGTCCCAAGTGTTCGGAGTTGGATCCTACCTCTAGTATGTATGGCTGCTTTGAACCTCTTTGTACCTCAGCTCTCTTCATATTCGAAACAGGGAAGAACAAAGGCTGCCTGATAGGCCAGCAAGGATGCAGTAGAGATGTCTATAGTCATGTTAATGAGAGGCCATGGGAACACAGGGTGGCTACTCTGTGCTGTTCAGCACTTGTCTGGGTTTATTATTATCTAAGGAAGAAAAAGTAGTTTAATTTCGTCTATGTCCCCTCCCAACTATGAGTTGGGGAAAGTCATTGTCCCCAAACTGCTGCTTCTCTGTTGTCAAAACTCGAGTACCAGGGACTATTTGCTCTGGGTAATGGGGCAAATAATATGATAGTGTTTTAAAATGGGGAATGCCACCTTGGACTAACTATTTCTAGAAGGCTCTTGATGTGTTACCAACAGCCCCCATATCCCTGAGACTTCCTACCACAAATATTAGTTCCCCATTCCCCAAACGTGAGGCATGTCTGAGACAGCTCAGCTTTAGGCCAGCTTTAGGCTTTCCAATGAGCTCTTCTTGTGGCAGAGGCTGGAAGCTTCCAGAAGAATGGTGCCTTATGCCTGTTGGTTCTACCCCTAACAGGTTCCCAGCGAGGCTCCAAATTCCTGGGGTGCTGTCTTAGTGTCTCTTCCTGTTGTGGTGACTAAACGCTCTGACAAAAGCAAAGCAAGGGAGAAAGGGTTCGTTTCAGCTCACAGTTCAAGACGTGGCCCTTCCTGGCCGGGAAGTTAAGGCAGCGGGAGCTTGAAGCAGTTTGTTACGTCACATCCATATTTAGATGAGGGTGAGGAACACATGTGTAGCATACTCAGCCCACTTGCTTCATTTTGTCCAGTTCAGGATCCAGTTCCTAGGGGAGGGTGGTCCCACCCACACTATCCAAGGAAGGGTGGTCCCACCCACACTATCCAAGGGAGGGTGGTCCCACCCACAATGTCCAAGGGAGGGTGGTCCCACCCACAATGTCCAAGGGAGGGCAGTCCCACCCACAATATCCAAGGGAGGGTGGTCCCACCCACAATATCCAAAGTAGGGCGGTCCCACCCACACTATCCAAGGGAGGGTGGTCCCACCCACACTATCCAAGGAAGGGTGGTCCCACCCACAATGTCCAAGGGAGGGCAGTCCCACCCACAGCCAAAGTTGGTCTTCCTACATCAATTAGCATGTCAGGATAACCCTCCATAGGGGTGTCTAGAGGCCTGTCTCCAAGTAACTGTAGATTCTACCAAGTTGGCAATTTATAAACATGTGGTACATACATCGTGCCCTAGGGAATCTGGAAGAGAAAGGACGTGGTGCACAGAGACTGTGACCCTCTGAATTATCCGTGCTAATGTGATGGATGTGCAAACAGAGGCCCAGAAGTAGGCAGAAAAATATCCAAGATCGCACAGATTCTGTGAGTCCAGACACCTTTCTTTTTTCCTAGGTGTCACCTTGGGTCCATCTTGTTAACTACCATTAACTAGGAGTCAACAGTTCAGGTGTTTGAATCTAGTGAGAAGGGCTGTGGCAGCCAAAAAAAAAAAAACCGTGGGACTCTTTCCATCTTCCACTCTGCAAATGGAAGCAGTGAGGGTCTTGCCTGGGCTACAGCAAGGCCCCGAGAACCGGAACAGAAGAGCCAGAATTCCCAAGTCCACCTCCATAGCAGTCCGCCCATAGCCCAAGTCTAGCAAACAAAAGCAGAGAAAAGGGTCAGGTGTCTCCTTTTCTTCCCAGGCGAGTCCGGAATCAGACGCCTTGGTCCAAGGAATGGATGGATTTTTGCTGATTCCTCTCAAGAAACCCTGATTAGGCCCTGGCTGTAGGCTGGCCCCTGGGGGAATCAAGACAATTGAGAGGCAGCTCAAAAGCGGGGACAGGCTTCCTCTAGATGTGACATCCCAGCTGCTGGGAATCCTTTCCCTGGAGGTGGGACAACCCCAGTGATCTTAGCAAGCACTTGGCCACAACATGAAACAGCATCGACTCACGACTGAGTGAGAGGCTCTCTGTTTGCTCCAGACTCTGCCAGGGAGCTGTCTTAGTCAGAGCTCTGCATCTCCTACACCTCTTTAACCCTTGTTAACCTCCATTTATTAAAACAGAGGCAGGCTCCGCCTTGGCAGGTGGCCGTCTCCGGCTGGAGTCTAATGATATTATTTAAATGAGGCATGGATTAACTTAGTGGAACTTCTGTCTTCGTTGCGGTTGGCTTCGTAGTTCCAATCTGTGTCTGCCTGTCCAGTGATCCTGAAGATCTTATTTGCCTTAGTGACACCAAACTCCCCCCCCCCCCCCCCCGCACCATCCTTAGGAAATGAATTGTCACATCCAAGAGGGAACCATTTAAATGAAAACATTACTAAGATGCACATGGGGGTTGCTTTATGTCACTTTACACATTACGGTGTGGTTCTGTGGGGACAGTGAAGTTGGCACAGCTTCTGTGAATGGACTCAGATCTTGGAAAGTTCAGCTAGAGGCACATTTTGGGAGGATTGTTTGAAGGTGGGTTCAGGGCTCCGTAGAGAAGGGGGCCGCCTGAACTGGCATTTTAAGGTGGAGGAAACAACGTCGTACAGAGAGATGTAAAAATGATTATGAGGTGAGGTGGGGGCTCAGCATGACACTGGGACCAGGTACCGGAGTGATAAGAAACGCCTGTGAGGAGGTCTGGCATGGGCCTTCACTCACAGGTGAGAAGGCAGGAGACACAAGTTGTAGGTGAACTTTTCAGAAGGTTACGGCTGTCTCCTGAGAGATGATCTGGGTTGGGTTGGGTGGCGGGATGCCTGGGCCCCATCCTGATCTCTTCCTGTTTGGGAACCACACCTGGGGTGCAGAGCCACAGATCCTAAGTGGGAATCAGCCTAAAGAAAGGGAAAGAAAGGGTTAACTCTTCTTCTGTAATAGGACTCTGAGTTTAGACTCCTTCAGGAGGTCCAGGGGAGCTCAGGGATGTGGTCCCAGTGTCACAGCACATTCAGTTAAGATAACCGAGGAACCCAGGTTCTGTGCCATGCTAATGGGAACTCTTGCACCCGACTTCTCCAGCTGTGGCCGTGTGAGGGGGCCTTGTTCCTGAGGGAGGTGTCCTGCTGAGATTGTTAACCCAGAAGGACAGCCCAGAGCTGGGCTGGAGGGGAAGCAGGAATGGCACCTTTCCTAGGGTCTCGGCAGTCCCGACCACAGGCGCTGACACAGCATCGCTTCGAGCCTGAGCAGTCCGAATCTTGGTTACACATGTGGTTTGTAGGACCGAGGCAGCGGAGTTGGTCCACAGGACAGCTGCCCAGCTTTACTGCAATTACAGGGGCTTGGGTGAGTCTTGCTTGTGCCCATCAGCCCTGGGGCTTGAGGCGTGGGCGACTGGCACAGGGAAAAGGGCACTTACCGGAGACCCTAGGGACACACTGGCGGTAGCAGGCTCGGTAGCAGCACTTCCAAGATGAGGGACACTGGCGGTCATTTACGCACTGATCAGGAATCACGTGGCCGCAGGGCCTGTCATCTGGTGGGCAGCCCCCCACTTTGTCTGTAGGAAAACCCTCACGTCATGTAACCAGAGGCAGCTCAGGGTTATGTAAGAATCCCTGACTTGGAATTGCAGGACCCAACGTCGCGGTGTCTTCTTGCTTGCTATCAGGACGAGTGCTATACTTACTTTTTCTAGAGTTTTTCTATCTAGAGCTAATTTGATATCTAGTGGCGTAATGGATAGGAAAAAAATGAAATTTAAAAAAAATCTCAGGCTATGGAGATTATTCAGTTAGGACCCGAGTTTGAACCTCAAAACCCGTGTTAAAACAAACAAACAAACAAACAACAAACAAAACCAACCAAACAAAGAGAGGGCATGATATGCACTTGCAATCTCAGCCCAAGGAGGTGAAGACAGGTTGATCGCTCAGGTTTGCCAGCCAGCCAACCCATCTGGCCTACAAGATGAGTTCAAGGTTAATGAGAAACTCTTGTGACACCCTAGGTTGCTGTCCTTCGGCCTTCATGCCTCCACACACACAGGCACCCATGTGCTCCTGTACACACAAATGCACAGATGTACATCCACGTGCACACAGACACAGAGTCTTCACCTCAGACAAGATTATGCCTGGTCTGCCCCGCCCGCCGGAACCTCCCTGGCCACCTTCTCTATGCCTCTGAGCTCCTCCGAGCCAGCTCTCTCTGCCAGGCTCTGGCTTTGCCTTGCACCGACTTCCACCTTGCTACTCGATCAGTTTACTGATCTCAGCTGAAAGGTCACCTCGTCAGAAAGCCCTGCTCCTCTGAAGCCACGGAGCAAGGTCATCCCTGGAGCGTGTGCCCACAGCTGTCGGTACCTCTCAGCGGCTGGAAGCTGAGGCTTGTTGCCTGCTTGCCCTGTTCGTCATGAGCACGGCACAGGGCACAGCGCTGTGGGCTTAAAAACTATGGGAAGAAGAGAGATTTGGAGAGGCGCCCAGTGTTGCACATGTGCCAGCTGCTTGCCAGCCTGGCACATCCACACCACTGTGCTCAGTGCTGTTGCAAGTGGCACAGTTTTAGGTTTGCGCATCAACTCTGTCGTTGAGCCTTTCCCCTTTTTAACAGCTCTAGAATGCTCTGTCCTGGAGTTGGCCTAGCCACTCTTCTTGTTGAGATTTCATACCCAAGTGAGAAATCACCACCTCTATGGAGGAAGAAATTAAGGCCTTCAAAGGACAGTGAGCAGTCTATCCTCACACTGGCCTGGCTAGGACTCTTGGGGTCTGGGCTGGTCCTAAGACTTCAGTTCCATCTGGCATCACCGAAGCCTCAGTTGGATCCAGGGCTATGATGTGATCCCTGGGTCCCTCTTCCACAAGTTCTCCCTGCCTCTATCTGGGTAACCTACCTGGCACTTAGAGCCCTGGTCCGTGGGACACTCCCACTTCCTTGTTTAGAGTTCAGGCAGCTGCATTTGGCTTTGTGTCAACCACCTCCTCCCTCTGTCCCTACTTGGGCACTGGCTGTGCACATAGTAGGTGGTCCCTTGCTAGTGCACACTGTCAGCTTTAGTTCTTAAACTGATAGTTTAAACTGAACTGCTGCCCCCTGCTGGAGAGTGAGGAGCATAGTCCAGGAGGGAGCACACGTTCTAAGGATCTCTTTGGGGAGGTGTGTGGGGTATTTGGGAGAGAAAAGGGACACCTCTCTCTCTCTCTCTCTCTCTCTCTCTCTCTCTCTCTCTCTCTCTCTCTCTCTCTGTGTGTGTGTGTGTGTGTGTGTGTGTGTGTACACCCATGTTTGGGAATGGGCAGAGCTTTTGGAGACTATCTACAAGCCAGAATTTAGTACCAAACTCAGGCCAGTACAGAAGTGCTCAGGCCTCAGGCCTAATGGAGCTGTCTGAATTCTAAGCAAGGAAGTGGAAGCTCTAGTGGGTGGGGGTGGGGGTGGGGGTGGGGGTGGGGGTGGGGGTGTTGAGAGGGCTGGCACAGGGTAGGTTGCAGCCGAAAGGCAGGGTGAACTGTGGGAAGAGGGCCCTGGGATTGGGTTCCAAGGACTAGACTGATAAGAAGGGGAAGAAGGTTGGCGTTTTAAGGGGGACAAACTGTCTGTGCCACAGTATGGAGGCGTGAAAGTCTGGAGTGTACAGAGAGGCAAGCGTGGGTCTGAGTGGCCACACTACCCGCCTGCTCGCCTCACTGCCCCACCACACCCAGGTTTTCTCCTTGTGACACATTTTCTGGGAGTGACACACATGTGCACCACAGCAGATGTGTGGTCTCCCTATGTGTGTGGCAACCATACCTGGGCATGGTTGTGTTCGGCTCCATCGATGAAGTCAGAGGCACAAACACGCCTAGCCCTCGACACGGTACAGCTCTAAACATGACTACAAAACCGCCACCACCCTGACATTTGGCTGAGGAGCATGGCCTCTTATAAACCGAAGTTGCTGAACTTCCACTAGGACGAACCAAGGCTTTCCTTCTCTTGGCCCTGTTGCCTTCTGCCTCTGTCTGAAGTTCTACCGAGAGCCAGGCAGATGTCTCATGGGAGAGGAACCAGGGAAGGATGGAATGACGTGAGCTGGGAATGGTCAGGCTGTCACAACTGACCGGGTAGGTAGAGCAGGCCCAGGTTCTGGTGGAACCAGGTCTCGCCCTGGGTGTGGTGTCAAGACTGCTCTCCTAGGACCCCTCAGTTGCTCAACAAAGTCACCACATATGCTGCACTTACGGCCCTACATGACATTTACCCTTCAAAGCCCCCTTGACTCTTGAGAGGAAAGTGTGGTCCCCACTTCATGGGGAGTGAATTAGTGAAGTGAGCCTTTCTGACCCACAACAACTGCAGTCAGACACCACGTTTGATGCATCTCAGTCTTTGCCCTTGGGCAGGTGTGGTGTACCACTATGCCTTGGTTTCCTTATCAGTAAAATATGGGTTGAAACAGTACCAACTCACTGCATCACAGTGAAGAGTTCTACGTGATGGTTACGTGGATCAGACACAACACAAGGTCTAGCCTTGGAACCTACTGGCTCTTCTTCCATCCTCAGCATGGGGTCTCTAAGCACCTTCCTCCCCAAACCAGCTGACGCCCCAGCCAGAGACCTGTGCCTCAGAGGAAGGCATACTCCAGGCTAACAGGACTGGGTGCCCTGTAGAAACTGTGTTCATCGTCAACCTACCTTGCACAGGCTTCCCAAGCCTTGGAGACTGGGCTGCTGTGCCCACATCTATACCCTCTCCCCAAGGCAGGGCCACTGTCAGCCTCAGAGGGGCTGGAGGAACGGCTTCGGCCTGATGGCGGCACCAGTATAAGCACACTCGTGCCTCCCTTGCTGTCACCATGCCAACCTGAGCTTTGTCAGGGGTGGGAATGGGCCTGCAGCTTGGCAGAGGATGATGGGAGACAAAGGCAAAACATTCCTTTGTCTCAGATCCCAGGATTCCAGGAGTCACACTCCTTACTCAACTCCCAAGTCCCTTCTTACCCGCCCCCCTCCCCTTGGTGCAATCATGTAATGCTTTCCTCATAGAGAGAGAGAGACCCGGTGGTACGCGGATGCATGGAGGCATGTCCATGAGCTCGGACACAGAAAGCCTATGCACACAGATAGAGGTCTGCACGGACAGGAACAAAAGCACGTACGTACACAGAAATGGGCGTGCGTCCTCAGAAACAGTCAGATGTCAATGTAGGCACAGGCAGGTGAAGACACAAGCATGTACATGTCTGATGCACAGATAAAAATGCAGGCTCCTGGGAGCGCTGAGACAGATGGGCACGCGCGCGCGCACACACACACACACACACACACACACACACACACACACACACACACACACCTCACTCATCACTGGCTCTCCCAAAGCCCTCGCCCTCCATAGAAAGGAAGAAACCACCTGGCCCTTGGAGCAAAGGGATTCCTGACACTCACCTCCCTTCTTCCTACCCAAGGCCACAGGCAACTGGGTCTCCAAAGCCAAGAGGACTACCAGGAGGAGGGCACTCTGCATTCTCATGTTTCTTTTGTGGCACCCAATAAGCTCAGGGCCCAGAGGCCACCAACTTTAACACCTATAGCCACCAGGATGCCAGAGCTGTTGAGTCAGGGAAGGAGGCCTGGAGTGGCTTGTGTTTCCCTGATCTTGGCCCCACCTACCCACCCACCCCCTGCCTGATGTCATTAGGGCAAGGGATGCTTGTGCAAGAATTGAAAGCAAGTAGCGTAGGGACATGGGTCTGGCTCAGCCCGGATTGTTGACTTGGCCTCTGAGTACTGGGCAAGTAAGTCTTGCCTGTCTCTGGGTCTCAGTTTTTTCATCTGTATTGTGGGGAGAGGAGGAGAGGGCATAGCGACAGCCACACACAGAGACTATTTCCTTTAAGGCAATTTGGCTCGCACCACCTGCTCTGCCTGGGACTGGTGATGTAAGCCTTAGCCACCTACGCCCTCTGACCGCAGGCATCTGGAACATCTGGATTGTGCCCAGAGACTGGAGATGCCTAAGGAGATGGCATTGATCTCTTACTTTGTGAACATGTTTACTAAATATAGAATTCTTCCACTGATCTCCTTTGGTCACTGCCCTTGCTGCTCCCCACACAACTCCTGTGCCGGGTACTAAACCTCGGCCTTTCCATGAGCTAGGCAGGTATTCTAACTCGTTTCTAACGCTTTTTGACTTTTTTAAATCTTGAGATAAGGCCTTGTTTAGTTCCCTAGGCTGACATTGTACTGGCTGCTCTGTAGCTCAGTCAGGTCCCGACTTGTGATGTTCTTGCCTCAGTTTCCCGAGTAGCTTTGATTACAGGCCAGCATATCCCCCATTTTCTTCAACACTCAATGCAATTTCCCTACGAAAGGGACTTTACTGCTTTGTAGCAAGTGAGCTCTGCTTGCTAGTTTAAGTGCTCCCCCCCTCAGCCTGCACTGCACCCCCCCACCGCACTTCTCCCCCTCCCCCCTGAGTCTCCCATGCCTTAGTTTGGCTTGATTGGTAATGTACAGGGCGACAGCTGAGTGAGGCATTTGCCTTCCTGACTCTCTTAAGGCCTTGAAGCTCCCACAGTGTCTTAGAAAAGAGACAGGAATCATCTCGAATGGCAAGTAGTGATGACCCAACATGGGGACAGCAAAGGGCCAGGGTTGGGTCTTCTTTCTGAAGAAGTTGCCTCTAGAAGTCTGGGGAATGAGGCCAGGCCTAGCCTCTCACCTTGGGATCCTATGGATGGAAAAGAGGCCAGCAGCCTTAGGGAGGTCATTTCCAAAGGCGCCTAGTGGCATTGCCCCTTGCCTGGGCTGGCTTGGGTGTATGGTGTGGCTAGGGCATGGCTCTGGCTTGGCTCTGGCTTGACTGAGTTCTCTGGCTAAAGCCAATGTAGGTGGCACTGAGACTCCCTTCCTTCCTGGCCTCCCGAGCAAATGCCCTTCCTTTAACCCAGGGACCCACCCTAAGTTTCACAGCTGTGCCGTTGGCTCTGCATTTGGTGGAAGAGAGCTGGGGGCGTAGCTTTCCATGAGGACCCAAATGGAAACTTCAAAGCACAGGGCCCCATCAGCAGTGGGACAATAAAGGCCTTGCCCCCACGCTGTCCCAATTCAGGAGATGAGCAACCTGTTCGCCAGAGATGGGAGCGGACTACTCCAAGGACACACTCCTAATTCTGGGTATTGGCAGCTTTCTGGGTACCGAAGGCAGAAATACTTCATGGGACTCAGAGGAAGGAAAGTGATGACATCATCCCAGAGTTTGTCTCGCCCATCCCAGTCTGGAGCAGCTAAGCAGGAAGGGCTTGGGTTCAACTTGAATCATTTTATGATGTCTTCTAAGCCTCGGGAAAGGAGGGCGCTCTGTGGTGTGTGGGGAGGCTGCTGTAGGGATGTTGATAGTTTGGGATTCTGGTGCTTCCTTGGCAGCTTTATTTTGGAGGGAACTTTTTACGGGTTACATTTCCCCCAGTTATAAATTGTACACATCCCGTGATGACATGCTTTTCCAGCTAAGATTATTTTGTAGACATTCTCCTTTGCTGTTATTTCCCTAAACACCACTGGTTCTGCTGACAGCATGCCGTTTTAAAAGACAAAATCCACGTGATCTGCTCTTAACTGGAAGACGGCGCAGGCTTCTAATCTTTAATTTTCTTGAGTGAAGACGTGATAACAACCCCAGCATGCGGTTTTGGAGTCACACCTCAGAAGCATTTTAAACTTTCTTTTAAATGGAAATATTAGGCCAAAGAACATGGTGGATTTCTGTGTGCTTCAGACGTGTCTGGTCGCAGCATTCATTTCGGAAGTCAAAGGAACGCGAGAACCTCCACCTGCCCTGCGTAGACGTCCGTCTTTCTGTCTGCCCTATGTCGCCCCTTGGTAGGTCCACAGCCTCCTGCCCCAGCTCTTTTAATTCTGATTGGTTGTCACTTCCGTGTATTTCTCCTGACACAGGCGAAGGTGCTCGGCCCAGGTGAGACCCACAAGGTTCCTTTTCTCACCCCTCAGTCCCCACCCCTCCATCGCTAAGCAGAGAAAGCCCTGCTCACAAGAGCTTACTCCGAAGTTGTGTTGCTGACACTCATGGCCAGATCCTTTCTGTATCCACCCAACACAGGATATTAAAAAAAAAAACAACTGAACAAAATCTCCACTAATGGAAAGTTTCTCACCTTGATTGGCCTTCCTCTTATGATTGGTGAGGGCAAAACATTTCTCATATGTTTCCACTGGCTGTATTTTCCCTTTGTGTTCATATTTTGCTAAATCTTGTTGGATGCCTTCTTATTTTCACTTTTTTGAGCTACACTATCATAACTTTAAAAAAATTACTTATTATTTTACAGTATTCTGCCTGCATGTGAGCCAGCAGGCCAGAAGAGGGCACCAGATCTCATTATAGATGGTTGTGAGCCACCAAGTGGTTGCTGGGAATTAAACTCAGGACTGCTGGAAGAACAATCAGTGCTCTTAACCTCTAAGCCATCTCTACAGCCCTCATAATGTTTTTTAAAAGGCATCTTCAGGATGCTGTTAACTTGCACCTGAGTGCTAAGGTTCGCTGGATGTGTGATGGGTCAGAGAGACCTGGTTTTGAATTTTAGTATTACCAAGTTCTAGTTGTCTTCAGTCCTAATAAACCTCAGCCGTTCTTCTGTAAGAGAGACAGAAATAATATTTTTCTTATACGCTAGTTTGGAGAACTGGATAAGTGTGAGACATGGTTTTTCTGATTCTCTCTTCTAAATGAATCTTTCTTCAGGTCGGGGGAGTGAGGGTTGTCCCAAAGTCTTAAATTTGAGGGCAATCAAATCGGCCGTTTTGTTTAAGTTTGCTTCTTTTATTTAACTAAATAGTTATCATTTTTAGTTATACAAATGAAAAGAGTTCATTGTTAGAGTTCCATACACGCATATAATGCACTCTGACAATGTTCGTCCTTGTGTTGCCTTTTCTTTTTTGAAACGTTTATTTACTTTTATTTTAGGTGTATGTGTTTTTTGCCTGCATGAATGTATGTGCTTCACATGAGTGCAATACCCGAGGAGGCCAGAAGAGGGCACAGGGAGCTGGAGTCACAGGAGGGTATGAACTGCCACATAGGGGCTGGAACCTGAACGGAAACTGTGTCTTCTGTATCAGCAGCGAGTACTGTAATTGCTGAGCCATCTCTTCAGACCCAATAATCCAAGTTTCTGTTATTGATTAGCAATCAGAACCTTAAGTCATATATGTCACAGGGTGCTCTAGCATTCATTTCTGTAGATGTAATAAGATAGATACCCTGACAAGAAGCAACTTAGAGGAGAAAAGCTTGGTGTTTTTTTTTTTAGCTCCTAATTCCAGGTTACAGTGTATCATTGTGGGACAGTCAAAGCATTAAGGTGGGAGAGTCAATGTAGATGTGTTACATTACATTTGCAGTCAGGAACACAGAGAAACAAACACTTATATGCTTGCTTTCATGTGCTCGGCTTTACTTCTCCACTCTTACACAGCTCAGGATCCACTGCGTAAGGAATAGTGCTGCCCATAGTGGACTGGACCTTCCCATATCAATAGTTTAAATAAGACAGGAGGCCATAGACATGCCCAGATGTCAGCCTTACATAGACCATCCCTCATTGAGACGTCCCAGGTAATTGTAGATTGTGTCGGTTGACAAGTGAAGCTTACCACTACATACATGCTGTTGCACATACATTGCTGTTGTGGGGTGTTTTATTCTTTTTCTTCACTATTTCATCTTCTTTTTCTTCTTCCTCCTCCTCCTCCTTCTTAGACAAGGTATCTCTGTGTAGCTATGGCTGTCCTTGAGTAGGCTCTGTAGATCAGGCTGACCTCAAACTCAAAGATCTGCCTGTCTCTGCTCCAAGTGCTAGGATGGAAGAGTGTGCCACCAAACCCCTCTTCTTTGTTTATTTTTGATACAGCTGTTTTTTTTTTAAATTTTACAACTGCTATTGTAATAGTTATAGTTTCATGATGTTTCGCTAATTTACATTGTTACTTTTTACATCAGTCTTTCATTGCCCCAACTGAACTAGATTATTTTGTTATGTTGGGAAAAAAATAATCCATTGTTTGCTGTAACAATTTTTACCATCATTTCAAAAACATACAAAAGAGCAGTAACCTGGGCTGGAGAGATGGCTCAGTGGTTAAGAGCCCCGCCTGCTCTTCCAGAGGTCCTGAGTTCAATTCCTAGCAATCACATGGTGGTTCACAACCATCTATAATGTGATCTGATGCCCTCTGTTTCAGATAAAGCACTCATATACAATAAATAAATAAATCTTAAAAAACAAAACAAAACAAAAGGAGAGCAGAAGAGAGCAGTGACCTCTTTACAAAGCACTGCAAATTCCAAACTCAAAGTAACACTTTACAGCATTTCCTCTTGTACATATCCATCTTCTTTTTTTAATGTTTGAAGAATTTTAAAGAGTTCTTTCTTTCTTTTTTTTTCAAGACAAAGTTTCTCTGTGTAACTTTGTAGACCAGGCTGGCCTTGAACTCATGGGATCCGCCTGCCTCTGCCTCCTGAGCACTGGGATTTCAGGCGTGCACCACCACGCCTGGCGTTTTGAGGAACTCTTAAGTAAACCCAACACATCTTAATTCTACTTTAGATATTTCAGTTTGGATCTCTGAGAAACAAGAACATTTAGGCTGAGCACGGTGATGTGCTCCTACTGTCCCAGACACCCAGGACGTGCTGCTCTCAGGCTCCGGGATCAGGTTAGCCTGGGCTAGGTAGCAAACCCCTATAGCAACTTTGAAAGGAAACATTTTCTCACACTACTGAAGTTGCTGTTGCCACACCTAGGCACCTGCTTCTGTAATTACTTCCTATTTTCCGTATTGTTATAAAAATGACTTTGTGAGGCTGGAGAGATGACTTGGCAGTTAAGAGCCCATACTGCTCTTGCAGAGGACCCAGGTTTGTTTGTCAGCACCCATGTTGGGTGTCTCACACCTCTTTTAGCGCCAGATCCAGAAGGCCTGATTCCCTGTGCGTGGGTACCTGTACTCACACGCATGTATCCCTACACAGACACATAGACACGCACATAATTAAAGATGAATCTTTTAAAGAAAGGGTTTGTGTAGTTGTTGGAACCAAATCCGCACACGGGGCGCCCACAGCATGGTTGCAACATCTCTACTTTCCTTCCTTCTGGAACAAACATTCTAGCTCATTTCGGACTTCTTTCCCATCATCCTTTTCGCTATTTCCGGTTGAGAAAATGAATGTCTACAGAGTGTGGCCTGTATCCCTTCCTTGTGGTATCTTTCAGATCTGCCCTTCACAATTTCTGTATACAACATTAGCTCTAGAAATTCAACAAGGTGGAAAACATCTTGGCAATAACCTTCCAGGGTGGTGGATGACGTGTGCTGCCTGTTTCATCACTTGAGGAGGAGTCCGTGCCTGGCTTACCCATTTTAATGTTGTTCAGACAGACTGATGTATTCCAGCTAGCATCCCTCAATCCTCTTGTTGGAAAGCCATGTTGCCCCACACAAGGAGAAGTACAGTACGGAGTGATGAAATGGCATCCTGTAAACATTAGGAAACTGTGGATGACCAGTGCCTGTGGCAACAATTTAATTAGGGGTAGATTGTAGCTATGTATAAATTATGTTGACCAGGATGTATATCTTTGTCTTGTGGACACTTGGTATTTGGGGATAAGAAAGCATATATATGCATTGTATTCTATATATAATATAGAAAATGATATATATATATATACTTACATAATGTGTAATAGATATACTTATATAATGTGTACCTATATGCACACATAATACATATGTACAATAAATTATATGCATATGCATACACACATATAATTATATATATCTATATATAAGTATTATATATATATAATTTTTATGTATTCTCTGGTGCTTTCATATCAGAGAATGTACAAACAGAATGTTCCTTCTTCCAGCTTCCCCAGATCTCCTCCACATTCCTCTTCCAATTGATGCCCTTTTTTGTCCCTCTTTTTAAAATAACTCATTGAAGGCCTGGCGGTGGTGGCACACGCCTTTAATCCCAGCACTCGGGAGGCAGAGGCAGGCAGATCGCTGTGAGTTCGAGGCCAGCCTGGTCTACAAAGTGAGTCTAGGACAGCCAAGGCTACACAGAGAGACCCTGTCTCGAAAAAAAAAACCCTCATTGAATCCAACTAGTGCTCTTATGCCCACTGGTGTGGGACCATCCACTGGGGCACTGGCAACCCACCATGGGCCATACGACTGAGGAAAGCTGACTCTGCTCCCTCTAGTGGCCATCAGCTGACACGGCTCCTCCACTAAGGGTGGGGCCTCCTGTGCCCCTTCCCTCTCTCTGCCAGATTATTGACTGGATTTGTGCGGCTCTTGCTCTGGCTACAGCTGCTGCTGTCAGTTCATGAGTGTAGGGGTCCTGTCATATGCAGAAGACATTATTTCCTGCAATATTCTAGGATCTCTGGCTTTTCCTTGATGTTTGCTGAGACTTGGTGGTGACTGTTGCGTGATATAGATATCTCATTTAGGATAAACAATTTAGCACTCTATAGTCGCTTTATACTCTGCCCTTTGACCATTTGTAAGGGCATTATTTTTTTTTTAATCACATTACGGACAATTTCATCCTGTTTAGTCAGATCTTTTAAAATGTCATTTAATAAAGTTTTTCAAGACATTTTGTGTGTATTTCCAGAAATACACACACACACACACACACACACACACACACACACACACACACAGAGAGAGAGAGAGAGAGAGAGACAGACAGACAGACAGACAGACACATACACACACACAGAGACACACACACACACACACACACACACACACACACAGAGAGAGAGAGAGAGAGAGAGAGAGACACAGACAGACAGACAGACACATACACACACACACAGAGACACACACACACACAGACACACACACACACACACACACACACACACACAGAGAGAGAGAGACAGACAGACAGACAGACAGACAGACACATACACACACACAGAGACACACACACAGACACACACACACACACACACACACACACACACACAGACACACACAGTGTTGAGCATGGATTTTTAAACTATTAAATTGTGTTAGTCTATTTGGGCCGGTGTAACAAAATACGATAGACTGGGTGGCTTGTAAACAACATTTATTTCTCAGAGTTCTGGAGGTTGGGATGCCCAAGATGCTGGAGGGCCAGGATCTGGAAAGGCCTGGTTTCTGGTCTTTGTCCCTTCTTGCTGTGCCCTGACATGGTGGAAGGGCGAGGCAGTCCTCTGAGACCCCTTTCACGAGGTATCACACCTCACTCATGAGGGTCCCGTCCCGTCTATGAAAGTGGAGGAGAGCCTGCAGGAGAGGGATGCATAAGCTGGGGATGGGGAGGGTAGGCTGCCCCCTCTTTTGAACACAAGACTCAGGGGCCAAGCTTCCCATGGGGGTGCCAATTTCTCCCGTTCTTTAAGTCTGTGGACCCGCAGGGGCAGGAGGTAGGAGGAAAGGCTGGATGGAGCATGACTTGTGAGGACAGCCCTGGGAGGAGGGAGAGCTCAGAGGCTTTTCTCCCTACTCTGCTCTGAGGACATCCCTGCTTTTCTTCTTTGCTCAGAGAAGAAGTTGAAGGCCACTGATCTTTGGGATCTCTCAAGCTCATAACCGTTTCTTTCTGCCTCTCTGCTCCAAGAAGTGCTCCGCCATGCTTTCAGGAGATAGATAGAGACAGGGGAGGTAGGAGGGCCATGCCCAGCAGCGGGCTCTACTTACCGTCCTCCGGTGGCGTCACAGGCTGAACACATCTGTAGCCACACTGCTTGAAACAGCACTTCTTCTGACCCTCACAGTTCCTGTCTCTGTAACACAGGGGGTCCTCTCTCTTGATGCAACGTACGTTGTCTGGCGGGCAAACTCCTGCTTTCTCTTTATTTGGTGGAGGAAGGCACAAGGTTAGAGCAAGGCTCCAGCCCTGGCTATAATCTGGATGCTCCCATCCCAGCTCCACCCCACCCACCTCACCCACGTACCTCCTTTGACTCCATCTCCAGCTACCAGAGGAGAGGAGAGGAGGAGCATTGCGAGGACCAACACACTGTCTGGCCGCATGCTGCCGATGGATGCTCAGGCTGAGGCTGAGGCTGAGGCTGAAGCTGAGGCTGAGAGGCTGAGAGGCTGAGAGGCTGAGAGGCTGAGGCTGAGGCTGAGAGGCTGAGGCTGAGAGGCTGAGACTGGCTTTCTATTGTTTCTGCTGGGAGGGGCAGTGGGCAGGGATGAAGGATTGCTGACGACAGGGAGGCCTGTGCTCTCCAAGCCCTGTCAGAAGTGTCCATCATTTCAAGGGAGGGACTTGGGGCCCCTGAGAAATCTCCTAACTGTGAAATCCTTTGTTTGCACAAGAAGCCTCTTCAAGTTACTGTGTTACCTCACGGGAGAAGGAAGGAAGCACAGAGGGCCGGCCGCTCAAGGACACACAGCCTGGCAGTGGCAGGGCCAGGTTTCTTCAAACCTGCTATTCACCACTGAGGCGTGTTTCTGTGTGTCCCCCTGTAGACAGAGGCCTTCACTTCGTCCTGTCATGTCTGGGGCTCTGTCACACCCAGTTTAAAACTCTCCTGTGTGTTCCAAACCATGCTGCCCTCACAAAGACCATGGCCCTGTCACTGGATGTGTGACTGAAACCTGCTCCTCCCTAAGCCTCACTTTCCTTATTCATAAAATGCAAAGCGCAGTTTCATCTCATTCATAGAAAGTATGTTTTATTTCCTGAAATGCACCCCTACCCCAAAGCCCCACTCAGCGCCTCCTGCACTCACATCCTGGATTGGGGATCTTTTAGGAAGGAATCCAATGGCAGAATATGGTGCTGCGTATGATGCAGGGCAGCGTCTCAAGTCTTTTCTTTGAACTGGCTCTACAGGTGAAAAACAAACAAACAAACAAACAAACAAACAAACAAAACCCATACAAGCCCAGGAACTGGAGAGGAAAAAATACATAAAATGTTAAAAAGAGAAGAGAGATGAGAGTGCTTTTGAGGAAATCCTGCCCTTCACCAGTGTGTTTTCCAAGGCCAGCCCTTTGATGACTTACTGGGTAGGTTACCACACCTAAATTTTGCCCTTTTTTTTTTTGCCTAAGCTGGTTGAGTTAGTTTTCTGCAATTTGCTGCTGGGAGTTTTGAGTACGGTTTGTATTTGAGAATGGGGTGTGTCTACTTCCTGGACTATGACAGGGACTGAGCTGAGGCAGAGTGAAGGAGGGAGGATTCTTCTGGTGTGCTCCTTCCTACTGGGCCGTGAGTCATGGCTCTGGCTCACTAGTACGTCTCTGTCCCAGAGCTGAGGTCTGGGGACTTGGTGAGCAAATACACAAATCCTAGCCTGTGCTGCCTCTTCCTCCCCTCCATCTTTTTATTACTAACTTTCAAAATGTACAGAAGATATTAAAAATGAGAGCAGTGATGCTCATATACCTATATTGGATTGAGCAATTAGTCACAGTTTGGGGTATCTAGACCAATGGTGGTGGAAGCATTTAAAACCTAGCTGCAGGGGTTACATCCTCCTTGCTTAACACTATACACTGTGCAAATCCTAATAATGACCGCCTCCAACATACAAAACGACCATCATATCCTAGAAAACTGACAGTAAATGCTACCTGTGACCCAATGGTACACATTTACTTTTCTGTTCCAAAATATAGCTGTAGCTAATTTTTGTGCGATTTCCTAAAACAAAAACAAACAAACAAACAAAACCAACCCAACTTCACTGTACAGTAAGCCCTACAGATGAAGCAATGCAATTGGGCTTTTTAACCTTTTGAGAACAGCAGCTTTAAACCTATATTTTGTAACAGTTTTTTGTTGTTGTTGTTGTTGTTGCTGTTGCTGTTTTTGTTGTTTTGAGACGGGGCCTCTCCAGAGAGCCTTGGCTCTCCTGGGAACTTGCTATGTAGACCAGGCTGGCCTTGAACTCAGGGAGATGCCCCTACTTCTGCTTGTTAAATGCTGGAATTAAAGGTGTGTGCCACCATGCCCAGCAATTTATAGTAACTTCACAGAGCATAACAGATTAGAACTAAAGAGGCTACCACTGCTCTAAGGCCCAGTGTCTCAAAACTTTCTGCCAATCATGCTTATGTTTTACTTCCTTGGCGGAATTCGATGCTATCAAACCCTGTGGCTTCTGGTTATGGTCACAAGGTGGCGCAAAGGCATCCTCTCCTTGGGACCAAATGCCACATAAGAGGTCATCTTCCTCTCCAGCTGACTTTGGTCTTGGTTTAAAAGAGCGATCTGCTTTCGTTGCTTCGGCCATTCTTCCCTTTCAGGTGGTTGCGAGATGACTCTAACCAGAACCGGAACCGGAGAGCTGGGCCTCGGGGTGCAGGCTTGTTATCTCAGCTCTCTGGAGGGGGAGGCAGGAGGCTCAATGGTTGGGGACCAGCCTGGGCTACGTGGCGAGATCCCCTCCCATCCAACACAACAATAACAGAAGCAACAACGCACCATGACCCCCCCCCCCAATCCAAAACAGCATATTCTGTGTTCATTAACATACGTTTGTAGCTACAGCTAAATGACACTTTTGTCTTGTGTGTAGCATTCTGGGAAAAGCGGAGGAACAAGAACAGGGAGAGTGCGTACATGTGGCGCTCAAGAGCTGAGAGTGGGATGTGCCTATAATGGAAAACAAGAACAAAAACAAAACAAAAGGTGTGGTGGAGATGTTTTAGAGGCAGACGTGCACTGCATCCCTGTTGTGGCGCTCACTACACAAGTCTCTGTAGTTGCTAAATTTTAGGCAACTAGACACCAAATAAATGGCTTTTACTGAATATACTGTGTTAGTCAAGGTTCTCCAGCGTTAAGTGCAAAGCCAGTAGGTTTGGGAGGGGAGTGGCTCTTTAAAGTCGTGGCTCATGTGACTATGGGGGAGGGGGCGAGTGCAGGGGCTGTGGGGTCCGAAATGGCAGGTAACAGTTCCGCTCAGATCTGATGTTGAACTCCGGGTCTAGAAGCACACGTGCTGACAGGCTGGAAACCCAGACAAGAATTATGTCTTGAGAATTCTTTGTTCTTCTAGAAACCTCCTTCTTCCTCTTAATGTTCTCAGCTGATTGGATAAGGCCTACTCATACCGTACCTAGAGTTTCTCCTTTCTGGCCTCATCAGCCTGGCGTCTGCCTCCTGGGTCTTCACTCTTTCTGACCCAACTTAGGCTCCAGACTCTCTCATGCACAAATGTACATAGGGCTTGTGTGTGTGTGTGTGTGTGTGTGTGTGTGTGTGTGTGTGTGTTTTAGGGAGCACAGGCAAGCTGTGAGGGAGGCAAAGAAGAGACATCAGCCCCTGGAAGACACTTTGGGCCAGCCCCCCTGGCCTGCTGGTACCCCAATGTCAGCTGAGCTCACATCTACACCGCTGTGAGCTAAACTCTGCTTGCTTGGAACATTCTGGAAGACTTTCAAGTGTTCTGAGGGCCTCAGAGAGAAAGGCAAGAATAGTGTAAGATGTTGAAGAGGGTCTGGCAGACACTGATGAGTTGTGACGGAGGGTTTCCAGGCTCTGTTATGAAAATAGGTTGCAAGGAGCTGAGCCTACTTTTAAGTGTCCAGGTCAGCTTTGCCTTCAGCCAAGGGATTGGCTGGTTTCAAAATGACAGTTCCCCCCCCTCTCTCTAGTTCTCCATAAGAAAGTCCAATGCTGTGAAGTTATTCACTCTAATTACTTCAAGTTATGGATGTAAAGGAACTGTCTATATTTCTGGGATAAGCCTGAATTAAGCGTCATTTTAGTCAAAGAGAAAGTAACTCTTCAAAATCACACCTCTTGCCAGCTCTTAGGGATGGGATCACTTGGGTATGGGTTTGCTGTGTGCCAAGTGTACTGCAAGGGAGAATTTTGTTTCTGGAATTCAGGAAAGCTGCTCAGTTTACTGAAGTAGGCAGAAAGCCTTGCGCATAAGATGACATAACTATAGCCCCAACTAACAGTAATTATTCATGGGCACACAACATCATTGTGTTAGTAACTACAGCAGCCATAACTCAAAATTCATAATTCAAAAACAAAAATAGCTCTGCCATGCTGTATTTCATGTGGAGGTTCAATTAAGAACACAAGGCTAGGGCTGGGTGTGGTGGCATACGCCTTTAATCCCACACCCTGGAGGCAGAGGCAAGAGGAGTGATGTGAGTTCGAGGCCAGCCTGGTCTACAAAGTGAGTCCAGGAAAGCCAGGGTTACACAGAGAACCACTGTCTTGAAAAACCAGAGAGAGAGAGAGACAGAGAGAGAGAGAGAGAGAGAGAGAGAGAGAGAGAGAGAGAGAGAGAACACGGCTATTGCTATTAAGTTTAAAGTGCCCATATCTTATCAGAGAGGAGAAAGAACTGCCCTTTGGATAACATTCTTTGCCCAAAGAATAGCTGAAGGTGACTTGTGACAGAGGACTCATTGCTGTTAGAATTTCTTTTTTCTTAAAAAAAAAAAGTATTATTTTATGTGTATAATAGGTGTTTTGCCAGCATTTGTGTCTTTGCACCATGTGCATGCATGGTGCCTGAGAGGCCCAGAGGAAGGCAACGAGTCCCCTGGCACTGGAGTTACAGAGTATTGAGAGCCAGCACGTGCGTGCAGAGAATAGGGCCTGGGTCCTCTTGAGAAGCAGCCAGTGCTCGTAGCCACTAGGCTATTTCTCTAGGCCCTTTCAGAAATCTTTCCTTGTTAGTCAATGCTACCATCAAACGAAGACATGATTCAGTTTTATTAAGAACATTGAAAAATGCAATTTACCCATTTTATGTAAGGGACACTGCTAAATCTGCATATAAAATTTGATACCTTGTGACTGTTAGATTACAACGCAGGCCCCTAAGGGGTCGGCACAGCTGCCAATACTCTAGAACGGCTCCCTGAACTTAGCTGGGCCAGATGGCCATGAATAAATAGAAACCTCATTTCTCAGAAACCCTGCGACCTTGTTTATCAGATAACTGCGGTCTCCAAGTTCCCCCCTAAGCGGCCATCCGTCACAGGCAAGAGGACATCTGACACTCATAAACTGGCCTCTATGCACAGGCACAGACCCCTCCCAGTAGACTTGGTCTAGGGATCCTGTCCTACTCAAGACAGGGGGAAAAAAATCTCCTAAGGGGAAGGGATCTGCCCTTAACCCTTCTGGAAGCCTCTGAAGCCTGTTCTCCTGGCTGGGCTGCTATTCTCTATCCCCCCCCCCCCCTTTGAGACAGCCCAGCAGTTCGTTCTCCAATAAACCTTTTTTCTAAGCACAGAGTGGTCTTGTTCAGTGCTTTCGCTGCCCTTGCTTACAGTGTCTATACAACTATTATAAAAATATCAGATGGCAACTGAAAACATGGCATTGAATAAATGGTTTACCTCACACTTTCTCTCCTGGTATTTGTTGCAAAAATTTAGTAGGCTGCAGGGACCATGACATTGGCTTGGCCTAGCTGCCTTGAGAGGCCTGCGTCATAGGTTTTTCAGGTTAGAGTCCTTGACTCCTGGACACAGTGTGCCTTCCTGTGTGTGGGAGACTGATACACTCCCTCAGGCAATGCAGCATTCAGGCCAACTTGTGTTTCTCTCTCTGTTCCCTTAGTAGTCAAGGAAGCATGGAAGCCTGACAGGATAATTGCTCTTAGACATTAATCTTGTGTGCCCTGTATAACTTGAAAAGGTCACTGTATCCGGGAACTACAGCTGTATTGACCCTGGCAATTGCTATCATATTCGGTTTCTGATAAAGGTCACAGCCTCAATTGTGCTGCGGTCCCTCCAACCAGCGTGATTTAATTCCTCGAGGCCATATCAGGTGATGTTGTCCCAGAAAGTAAGCAGATGCAGTTACAGGTGGTCCCAGGAACAGGGACTGAAGTATTGGGATTTCTTTTTTTTAAGTTAAAAGGCGAGGAACTCCTGGGAATCATGTGCACACAAATATAATAAAGCAGGAACATCCATTGGAGGTAAAGAGATGGGACAGACGAGGTTGCTGGAGGGAAGAGTTAAAGCAGAGCACCGTCAGTTGGCGAAATACTTGGAGTCCATTAATGAACTGCAGCCTTCTTTCCCCGAAGAGGGATCTCTGGATCGCAGAACTTGATCTGGGTAGGGAAGAGTGATTCAGGGAGAATTAGATGCAAGGGGACCAGGAAAAAAAGAAAAAAGCTAATTTTCAGCTTCAAAAAAAAAAAAACAATGATAAGTAAAAATGACATGGTTAAGTTTAAAAATAAAAGTGATCAAGGAAAAGCAGAAGTAATCCTGTAAATTGAAAAAAAACAAAAAAAGGATGTGAAGCGATGTTACCTTGTGTCTCTCCGTGAGGAGGTGGAGCTGTCTCCTCCTCCTCCCGCAGATTTTGCTCCCCCACCTCTGGCGCTAATTCCCTCATCTCTGGAACCCTGCCCAGCAAGTGCAGTTCCTGATAACATGGACTCTTTTATTCACTGCTTTGCTTCATTTCCTTCTGAGGTTGGTGGGGAGTTTTCTCACCCTCCGTGAAAATTAACTCAGGTTTTTGGATTTTCTATTTTACCGTTGAGTAAAATGCCTGATCCCAGGGCAAAGAGTTGGAAACGAAATACCTATTTCTTCCTTTATTTTTTTTGTTTTTGTTTTTTGTTTTTGTTTTTTGAGACAGGGTCTCTCTGTCTCTCTATGTTGCCTTGGCTGGCCTGGACTCACATTGTTGACCAGGCTGGCCTCGAACTCACAATGATCCACCTGCCTCTGCCTCCCAAGTGCTGGGATTAAAGGTATGTGCCACCACACCTGGTCTATTTCTTACTTTTTAAAAAACATTTATTTATTCGTTATTATATATACAGTGTTCTGCCTGAGTGTACACCTGTAGGCCAGAAGAGGGCATCAGATCACATTACAGATGGTTGTGAACCACCACGTGGTTGTTGGGAATTGAACTCAGGACCTTTGGAAAAGCAGGCAGCACTCTTAACCACTGAGCCATCTCTCCAGCCCCCTAAATACCTATTTCATTTAAGACTTTTCAGGTTTTTAAGCAGGCTTGTGCTCAGTAAGGACCAACTGCTCCCCCTTTTTATATTGTTTCTCCTGATTCTATTTCTGGGGAAGCTCTTTTTCCATTTGACTGGAGAATATTAGCAAAAGCTGTTTTATTGGGGGTGAATATTCAGAATTATGTCAGGACCAAACTACTAAAAATCAACAAAAGTAAAGTGCCCCTAACTTTTGCAACGTTAACAGGAGAAGGCACGTATAGTGATGCTTAATGGCAGATCACGTATCCTTGTGAGGCTTATCGACAAATCAATGATTTCACTTTACAAGCATGGCATAAGTTACCAGATTTGGAGGAAGGAAAAAAAAAAGAGAGACAGAGGAAGTTTCTAAGATTAGACAGGGGCCTGGTGAGCCATTGTTGGGGCGATCTTTTTTTAAAGGTGATTTTTTAAAAAAATTTAATTTTCTGCCCATTGGTGTTTTGTTTTGTTTTTTCTTTTCCCCTGCATGTTTGTCGTTGTGAGGGTGTCAGATCCCCTGGTAGTGGAATTACAGACCGTTGTTAGCTGCCATTTGAGTGCTAGGAATTGAAGCCGGGTCTTCTAGAAGAATAATCAGTGCTCTTAAGTGCTGAGCCATCTCTGCAGACCCCTGTCAGGGTGATCTTTTTGTGCATTGTGTAAAGATTTTTTTTAGTGTTATTCAAACGCCGACTTCTGCACCAGCAGAGAGCTGAGTACAGGCTGGACTTTGGTATTGTTATTGTGTAAACACTCCCTCCCACACCTTCTGATTGGTTTATTAAAGAGCAGAACGGCAAATCGCTGAGGCAAGAGAGGGGGCAGAGGGAGAGACTGTGGGAAGGAACCTGAGGCGGAAGGAGTTGCCAGCCATGGAAGGAGACACAGGTGCCAGAAATGAAGAAGAGGTAACTGACCACGTGGCAGAATGGAGATTGGTATAAATGGTTTAATTTAAGATGAGGGCTAGTTGGGAACCAGCTGAAGCTATGTCCGGGCATTAACAATTAATGGAGGGCCCCCATGGCATTATTTGGGAGCTGGCAGTCCCAAGGAAAGTCCTGTTTTAAGCTGTATCAGGATTTGTTTTCTGTCTTTTGTAGCAGGCCACTTACCTGATGGTTGGTAGAGAGGCGGGGGTGCCTGTTGTTAAATAACTGACATATAAAAATGCTAAAGGACTACCATACTTGTAAGACAACATTGGCTTCTATGGCGATACACTCAAATGCCTTCATGTACTCAAGGGTTAACTCTGGCTCTGCCCCTCCAAGGACTGACAATGCCTCAACTACTGGCAGTCATTCAACAAGGAGAAAACAATAAACAATGACAAATGGCCCAACTTTATGCCAAAAGTTTGTTGCTACTGCTTTAAAGAGAGTTAAAAAACCAAAAAACCAAACCAAACCAAACCAAACCAAAAAGCTGGGTGTGGTGGCACACGCCTTTAATCCCAGCACTCGGGAGGCAGAGGCAGGCGGATCTCTGTGAGTTCAAGGACAGCCTGGGCTACAAAGCGAGTCCAGGCCAGCCAAGGCTACACAGAGAGACCCTGTCTCGAAAAACAAACAAACAAACAAACAAACAAACAAACAAAAAACCAACCAAAAGCAAAAACAAAAAAAAAACAAACCAAAACAAAGAGAGTTAAAAAAAATCGTTTCCTCTTGCTTTTATTATATACTTTATTATACATATATGGATAGTATTCTGATTTCTACACAAGATAATATTATGCTAAAAGATAAAAATAAAAATTGGATTAATCCTTTAATTTTGTATTCCTCCTAGAAAAAATAAAATTTTAGTTAAGTAAAGACATCACTGGCTTTTATTACATCTTGTCCCTATTTTTTTTTAATCTAACTCCAAGCCTTTTTATAAATTTTGCCAACAGTTTGATATAACCCACTTCACAGGCATTCCTTATGACCCCTCAGGGTCCATCTTTTGTAGAAAGAGGTAATGGACAGCTTAAATATTATTTCAAAATAAAGGAGCGGGGATGAGAGTAATATGGCTTCTCCTCACAATATTTTATTCTCTATTATATATACTTAAAACATTTTACATTTGGGCAAGGATGGCTTAACTGTTACAGAACGTTTTGGGGCCCCCTCCTGAAAAAAATTCATGGTCCCAGTCATTTGGAAAGATGTTATGTCAGCTCAGCGGAATGGCGTGGATCCAGTAATTCTCTGGAGCCAAGGCTGTGTTTGTGTTTACCTTTAGGGTGCAGGAAAGCCAGCATGGATACCTGAAAGACTGACTTGACCTGTGGAAGACCAACAAAGAACTTCCAAAGTGTCTGCGGAAGCTACACCTGAGGGAGAAGAAGAGAACAGGCAATGGGGTTGTCAAGCCGTGAAAATCAGAGTCAGCCTACCAACACTGACTCAAGTGAAAAGCCTAGTAACTAAGGGAGAAGGCCGGGTGAAACCTCAGGAGAAGGATGTGACTGCAAAATCGCTGTTTTTTTATTATGTTGTCTCTGTTGGAGGCATCTGTTACTGCTAAAGCCTATTGGACCTATGCAAATGATCAGCCAGTGTTTCACTTTGTTAACTGGAAAGAGAGTACCATTCCTCTTTATGTCAATGACTCTTGAGATCTTGGGTGGCCCCCTGCTAATCATATTGTCCCCGAGGCAAAGATGGTCACATGATAATTTGAGTATTGATGTTCAGGCCTTACTTGACAAAATATGAACAATTCAGCATTCCAAGTTAGATGAGTTACCCTCTTGCATTGCTGCACAAAACCTGTCGATTTTTTGGTCATTATTTTTCTGTCTCTAATTGCCCTTCTAAACTATGGTCCAGAGAAATGTCGCTGGGAAGTTTTTTGCTAGTTCTACTGGAAGCATTATAACCTTGAGATTGAGCCGGCACTCCACATCTGCTTTAAAGATTTGACTTGCATACATACCCTAATATTTAAAAAAAAAAAAAAGAGGGGGTAATTGCAGCAAACTGTAGAGTTGGCTTGGCCTAGCTTCCTTGAGAAGCATCGGTCATAGGTTTTTCAGGTTAGAGTCCTTGACTCCTAGGACACAGTGTGCCTTCTTGTTCATGAGAATCTGATACACTCCCTCAGGCAATGGAGCATTCGGGTCATGTTGTGCTTCTCTGTATGTTCCCACAGAACTCAAGGCGGCATGGAAGCCTGACAGGACAAATTGGTCTTAGACACTGTGTACCCTGTATAATGTGCAAAGGTGATTGTATCCTGGAAACTACAACTGTATTCACCCTGACAATTGCCATTATATTCTGTTTCTAATAAAGGTCTAAAAAGTCTGGTTGCTCTCAATGAAATTGTCACAGCCTCAGTTGTGCTATGGCCCCTCCAACCAGCCTGATTTATTAATTCCTTCAGGCCATATCAGGTGACCTTGGCCCGGTAAGTAAGGACAGGTGCTTAAGGTAGGCCATGTTCTCAAATCTCTATGGCTGTTGGGGGTTTTTAGGGAAGTTGAAAGCACGGAAGCATGAAGTGAAGAAGTTGAATAGGAAAATGTTTTACTATTAGGGAGATTAAGATGAGCCACGGAGGACCTCTTTATTTAATCACTAATTTATAATGACTTGTTTCAAGAACCTAGCGTTCACTGATGGGGTAGCTATGGTTGACCAGATAGCCCCTGAGATCCTCCTGTCTCCACCTCCCAGCACTGGGATTACAGTAATGGGCCCGGGGATCTGAACTCAGTCAGGTCCCCATGCACACGCAGCAGATAGTTTGCCCACTGAACACCCACCAGTCTTTAAATACCCAGATGAAAGACAGTCCCTGTCTTATTCGAACTCAGTGCTCCAAATCTAGTCCCAGATCAATACACGGGAAGAACTCAGCACCTGTATTTGGGAAGCTGCAGTACTTATAGCGTGCTCGTCCACCTTAGGGTGGTGGGTCTGTCCTTCCTATGGTAAAAACATTAAAACTAGGACCCTAAAATCTCTGGAATCTGATCTATCAAAGACAGAGAAATGGGAGGAAGGGAAGAGAGGAAAAGAGGGCAGAGGGAGGGAGGAAGAAGAGGAGGGAGTGAAGAGAGAAGTCTTACAGAATTCCACGCAGTTAAAAAGTACACAGTGGAGCGGGAGAGATGGCTTAGAGGTTAAGAGCACTGCCTGCTCTTCCAGAGGTCCTGAGTTCGACTCCCAGCAACCACTTGGTGGCTCACAACCATCTATAATGTGATCTGATGCTTTCTTCCGGCATGTAGGCTTAATGCAGGCAGAGCACTGTATGCATAATAAATAATAAATAAATCAATCTTTTTTAAAAAAAAAAGTACACAGTGGATTTAATTTGTTTTGAGTGTTTCTCGAAGAGTTTGTGTATTTAAAGCTTGTCTTCAATGTGGCCATATTGTGAGGTAAGGAGCCTTTAAGTGGTGTGGCCTGGTGGCAGTTGAGTAACATCGTTTGAGTAACATCAGAGACATCTATGCATATCTGGCAGAACTGGAATTATTCCTTTGGGATGGGCTGGTGCCGTCCCTATATTTTTCTGTATGTGCTGCTCTTGACTTTCTCATGTGTTGCCACCAATGTGTGGTGCCGTTCACAAGGTCCTAATTAGAGCTAAACACAGACTGATAGTATGTTACTGAGTCTCCAGAACTGTAAGAGAAATAAACCTTTTTTTTTCCTGTATAAAGTGTCTAGCTTCAAGCAGTTGCCTATGACACCAGGAAACAGTTATCACATAGAGATTTATTTCTTTATTTTGCTTTAATATTAATAAGAATTTAACACGCTAATAGGAGGGGCATACAAGACAGGAGAACTTGAGGTCAGCCATCTAAGATGGAGCCAACAGCACAGCATCTTCCCAATCCCGGTTAAGAAAGGGTTTCAAACATCTAGTAAGAGAAGAATCAGAGATGGGAGCACTTGTAAGCTGTTCTGGGGACAATGTTTGGGGACCCACCGCCATTGAGGGCTGGAGGATTCCAGGCAATTCAACTACAAAATTACAAACTCATAAATCCTTCCTTTTCAACTTAAATGTGAAAAAGAACAAATTGAGAAAAGGGACAGTTGAAAATGACCGTGGCAAAAACAAAACAAACAAACAAACAACAACAACAAACAAACAAACAAAAAACCCATCAATAATTGAGTAGCTTAGAGATAACACTGTCCAAATGGTCCCATTTATACAGGGGAGCCTGGTGCCCATTTCAAGCAGGATGTTACATAGCCCAGGGTGACCTCAAACTCCCCACGGACTCCTAACCCTCTGTCTCAACGTCTCAAGAGCTGGGATAACAGGTGTGGGCCACCGCTTCCTGCTTGAGTGGTATGTTTACTAGGCAACCCCCAACTTAAAAGCTCTCATCATCAGCTCGCTCTAAGACAGACAAGATGAATCCTGAGGCAGGTTTTCTGGGGCAGCACAGAGTACAGCAGGTCTGGGGCCACTCACTTCAAGTCAGCGTTGTCCAAGGTTCCACACACTTCATCTGACAGTAGAAGAAACAGCATTTTTTGATGCCCTTGCATCCTTTATCAAGCTTGCATAAGGATATTAGGACAAACGGGCATTCAAGAAAAAATTCCGGGCAATACCCAGGTTTCGGTGTAGCTGTAGAAAAAAATGTCTTTGAGTGAACGGTGAATAGGAAGGGCCGGTGGGACCATTGCGAGGACCCGTTAGGTGGTTTCTACAGAATTCTAAGAGGAAAACGCTCCCCTACCCTAGTACCTCCGGGACCAAGCCGCATCACCTCGCTTCCTCTGTCGTTTAGGCTGTACTACGCTGAGGCAGAGGAGGATGGCTGTTGTGAGTAGTAAGAGGCAGCTTTGTTTCATCCCTGGAGAGTACTGATCACCCAGTGAGGTTTGCAACAGCGCCGGACTGGCAGATAACCAGCAGGGGGAGCTGTGGTTATAGGTCAGGAAAGCGGAAGTGCATCAGTCTGAACAGGAAGAACTTAAGTGTTTCCTTTCAAGCTCCACCCCTACCCTTTTATAAGAGGAAGTGAGATAATGTCCTCTTTTTACAGTCCAACAGGGTGGCTTGACCCATCCTAATTCGTAAACTATGCGGTACATTCAGGTAGCAAAAGAATTGTTCAGAGGCTATATGTCTGGACTAGCCAACTCACTCTTCTTACCGTGTAGCCAGAAAAATCGAAACACCACTTCTCCGAACACTGCTTAGATAGGGGTGCACGGGAGGCTTTGCTTTTTGCACGATAATGTTTAAGTGCTACCACACCGGTGCAAAGGCAAAGCAAGATAGTATAATGGGCTACCAGCAATATATTTTTTTGGATTTATGGAAATTTTTTTATATGTGCCATGAGATTAAAGAATAAAGCTTATACATAATTTGTACATTTCCTTTCTCTGCTCTGTCTTTTTGAAGAGAGGTTCTTCTGCCTGGTATTAGAAACCTGGCCAGCTATCAAGGGCTAGTGAGGTCATACATCTTGAGTTCTTGACCTAGTCTGGGCTATAGTGAAAAGGGTGGGGAAAGGAAAAAAATAAAGAAAACCCAAAGCCAAATTTAGTATTGTAACGGCGGTATATAAATCAGTCATGTGGGCCCTGGTAGGTCAACCGTGTTCCAGCGGGTGGCCTCACGTTCTAGCATATGGACAGTATAAATTTGACTCAGTGGGTTATTAAAGTACAAAAGGAGACCGTGAAGTTGGGATGGGTTGGAGAGGTGGAGCTAGAAGGAGTTAGGAGAAGGAGTGGAGTGAATATGATTGAAACACATTTTATAACATTCTCAAAAAATATTTTATTAAAAAATAGATAAAACAATCTCTCCAAACAAAAAGATGTCAATTAAAAAAAAAACCCACACATATCTTTAATATAAAGATTAAAAGATAAATTTGTTAAAATGTAAAGCTATAAAAATTCGCTAAGGGAGCCAGGCGTGGTGGCACGAGCCTTTAACCCCAGCACTCGGGAGGCAGAGGCAGGTGGGTCTCTGTGAGTTCAAGGCCAGCCTGGTCTACAAAGCAAGTCCAGGACTGTCAATGCTACACAAAGAAACCCTGTCTCGAAAAAAAAAATTTGCTAAGGGATATGCAATATAGAAAGATTTAAATTATTACATCAAAAATGCGAGTAACAGATGCTGGTGGGGACTCAAAGACAAGGGGTCTTTTTCCATTGTGGCAATGTGAGTCAGTCCAGTTACTATAATGTGCAGGTTCCCCCAAAACTAAAAGTAGATGTATCATATGAACCAGCCATGTCACTCCTGGGCATTTACCCAAAGGACTCTACATACTTTAGAGATACTTGTGGATGAATCATTGTTCATTGCCACACGAGTCACACTAGATAAGCAATGAGCTCAGCCTAGGTGTTCATCCACAGAAGGAGAGTAGAGAAAATGTGGTGTGGTGCCATAAAGAAGAACTTATAATCTTACATGGAATAAGTCACATTCAGCTGCTTCATTGGGTGGTGGTGGCTCATGTCTTTAATCTCAGGACTCAGGAGGCAGGGGCAGGTGGATCTCTGAGTTCGAAGCCAGCCTGACTGAGTTCCAGAAGGGTGTATCCTATGCAGAGAAACTGTGTCTTAAAAAACAAAAGCAAAAACAAAGGGACAAAACAAAAGACAGATGCTTCATGTTTGTGTGTGTGTGTGTGTGTGTGTGTGTGTGTGTGTGTGTAAAGTAGAGGCTGGGAGAGAGAAGGTTGAGATCTTAAAAGAGAGGCATGGAGTAAGTAAAAAAGAGTAATAGAATACATGTCACATGAAATCAAACGAGGGAAGTATTTGAAGGAGGAAAGGAGACCGTCAAGGTACGAGGGATGGTTGGAGGGAGCAAGATCCGTGAGAACTAAGTATAAGGACACATATGCACGAAAATGCCACAAGGAAAACCATTCCTTTGTTAACTGAGAAACAAATAAAAAAAAAAAGCAACAGAAAACAAAATTAACAAGCAAAAATAAGGAACAAAGCCCCCAAAAACAGCAGAAAGGAAATCCCAGAAGCATACGCATCCACTCTGTTGGTATTGCCAGAAATTTTGTTGTACATATATTTTGGAGAATGTAAGTGGGATGTAGTTAGGAATGAAATTGCTGGACCGATGGAGTAGAGGACACGGAGAGGAGCAGCTGCAGTCTACCATCACGAATATGGCAACATCCTCCAACACACATGTCACAATTTAAATAGCACCAATGTATGAGCGATCTGTTGCTCCATGCCTCTTAACTTCAGCACAGCTAGGTACTGTACGCCTTTCCAAGAGCCATTCTGGGAGCCATCTAGTGGGATTTCCCCCTGTGTAATTCCATATTTCCCCAACCTTGGCTGTACCCATTGCATTTTGCCAACTTGACACAAACTCTAGTCGTCTGATAAGAGAAAACCTCAATTGAGAAAATGTCTCCATCAGATTGTCCTGGGGACATGTCTCTGTGTGTGGGTGTTTTCTTAATTAATAGTTGATGAGGTGGGGCTCATTATGGGCATTGCCACCCCCTGCATAAATGGGCCTAGGTTTTGTCAGAAGGCAGGCTGAGCAAGCCAGAGGAAACAAGCCTGTAGACAATATTCTTCCATGGTGCCTATCCTGACTTCTTTTGGTGACAGGCCATGATTGGGAGGTGTAATACAAATAAACCGGTTTGTGGCGGTTTGAATGAGAATGACCATAGGATCATATGTTTGAATACCTGGTTACCATTTGGTGGAACTATCTGGGAAGGACTTGGGGGTGTGGCCTTGGAGGGGGTGTGTCACTGGGAGTAAGCTTTGAGGTTTTAAAAGCCCACATCCCTCCCAGTCTCTCTCTCTCTCTCTCTCTCTCTCTCTCTCTCTCTCTCTCTCTCTCTCTCCCTCCCTCCCTCCCCTCCCAGCCCAATGGTTGTGTATCAAGATGTAAGCTCTCAGATTCTGCTCCAGCACCATGCCTACCTGTTGCCCTGCTCCCCACCATGGTGGTCAGGACTCACCCTCTGAAGCTGTGAACCTCCGTAAGCTCTTCCTTCTGTAAGTCACCTTGGGCATGATGTCTTCACAGACATAGAGAAGTAACTAAGACACTCTCCCTCCCCAAGTTGGGTTTGGCTGGTGTTTTAGTACAACAACAGAAAACTAGAACAGAAATTGGGAGCAGGGAGTGGAATATTGCTGTGATGGACTAGACTTTTTTTTTTTTGGTAAGTAATATAGAAGAGTTTTGGGGCTTTGGGTTGGGAAAACCATTCAGTGCTCAAAACTCAGTGAGGTGCAATGGAAGTTTGAAAAATAGGAATATTGAGGAGTGTACAGGTGGCCACCGCCATTCTACCCTGAATTTGCTTGATTTTGTTTGATCTCTGAAGCGAAGCAGGGTTGGGCCTAGCTAGTACGTGGGTGGGAGAAAGGGTATAGGCAACAGAGGTTGGACCTATGAAGCTTCAGAGGGAAGCAAAGAGTATCCATCACAGTTGAAGTGGCACAGTACATAGCAGATATCTGGTCAGAAGAGATGGAAAGTGCCTAATAATCCACCGGATCCTCTCATGAAACGAATTCTTCCACGTGTGCTCCATAATAGAACTTCTTTTCTCCTTTGTGTGCATCACGGCAAGTATATTTTTGCAGTGCTGGGTTGTAAAACTTCCTTATTTCTAAAGCCCCAGCCTAAGGCAGTTGTTTTTTTTTAAATTGCAACAGAAAAAAAGTAAACAAACACACAACACTTTATTCCTTTGTTTTGTATTCACATTAACAAGTGCTTAACTCGTGGCCTGGGAGGAGCGAGGAGGAGCTGGAGGCCAGGTACCCTAGACTGGGGCTGTAGGACGTGCATCTTCTCAGATTTGTCTAGAAAGAACAGAGATAAGAACATACACAAACTGTGCCGGGGCCATGGTTCTGGATCAGCACGCTCTGGATCCTGCTATGTTCTCTTTTTCCAAGAGCCTTGAGATACCCAGTCAGGGAACTAGGGCCTAAGAGTGAGTTGGCTCTATAAAAGTCGAGTAATAAATTATGATTTTAGGACTCTTTTTTATAATCTAAGGCATAGCGTTAAATGTGTTGTTGCTGTAAGATGTGAAGAAGGACAACTGAAAGAAAGCGAGAGGAACATTCAGTAGCTCTTGAGCTTAGAGATGATCTTATGAGGATGTCCTTGGTGTACAGGGATAGGTGATGCCCCCCCCCCCATGCAGTGGGTGGTGCATTTTCTGGGGAAGGGGGCAATCTCTGGGCAATCCTAATTAATGCATATGCTGATTGCCATGGTGTCCAGAGGTGCAGACAGATCAGAGCTACACTACAAGGCAAAGTGACTCCTCAGAAGGGTTCCAGAAGTGGCACGGAGAACAGCATGGCAGGGTTGCTCACCTAATCCAAAGTATCCCACGGATCCACACAGCGCATCTGACAGTAGTAGAAGCAACACTTTTTGGCTCCCTTGCAGCCTCTGTCACGCTTGCATACGGAAATGAGGACAAAAGGGCAGGAGAGATGAAACTCTGGGCAATACCCAGGTTTGGGTATATCTGCAGAAGAACATCACAAGGTGAGTCTTGGGCACTGGTGAACAGTGAGCTGCCACTTCAAGCATCAGTGCCAAATGTTTCCCTGGACTCCTCGGAGGAAACGCTTCCCTACCCAAGCAGACCCGGGGACACTGTGCCTTACCCACATCCTCCTTGAATGTGGGCTGAGCAAGGTTGCAGCAAAGGAGGATGGTCACTGTGAGCAGAGAGGTGTTCAGCAGCTTCATCTCCCAAGAAAGCCGTCCAGGTGAGCGTGGAGGCCAGGTGGGCTTATATCCGCTTCATGCGCTGGCCGCCATTAGAAGGACCTGTGGTCCACAGAGTAGGACAGCAGAATTAATAGCGTGACGGAATGTTCTAGGGCCTGGGTGGACTGTCCTTTACTCAGGGTGTCACAAAGTTGGCCTTTTCTTCAGGTGTGTTTCATACAG
The DNA here is from genome assembly GCF_964271855.1 of Acomys minous. Taxonomy (NCBI): domain Eukaryota; kingdom Metazoa; phylum Chordata; class Mammalia; order Rodentia; family Muridae; genus Acomys; species Acomys minous. Next base: position 70,837,051 of record NC_140485.1, on the reverse strand, counting down.
GATACTAGCTGTCAGAAAGAGTAAAGCACTTCTCCCAGACAGTGCATCAAGACTGGGCCAACCCCTGGAACAGTGGCTCAGTGGTCCAGAGATCCTGAGTTCTTTTGGCATGCAGATGTACACGCCAATAGAGCACTCATACAGTAATAGACTGGCCTATCCTCTCTTCTTACCAGAGGTAAAGAGAAATGGGAGCCCCACCCCCACCCATTCTTCTAGGAAGCATTTGGAATTTTACATTCCACACATCAACATTTAAATGCCACTCATGACATCACAAAAACTAGGGGGAGAGAATGGTCTTCTAGCAATACACTATTTAGATTTACCAAAAATGGAATATAAGACTAAGCTTCTTAACTAATATCTCATTTCTTAATTTCGTCATTAATGTCTTCATGTATGTATAGAAGCTTCTGGACTGTGGGTATATAGACATAGATTGTTTCTGTACGCATGCGAAATGGGATGTGTTTGTTATTTGTTTAGTTGGAAATCTTGTTTTTCAGGTTGGAAATCTGTTTATGTAGGCAATGACCAAAAAGTACTTCTGTAAAAACAACAAACAAACAAACAAGCAAGCAAGCAAACAAACAAACAAACAACAGCTTTCCAGCTGCATCCAAGTGACTTAGAACTTCATGTGGAGGCAAAACCTAATCTTAAAAAAAAAAACATTTACTTTTTATTTCTAACTGCATGGCTACATGTGTGTCTGTGTGTGAGCACGTAAGCACAGGTGCCCACGGAGGCAGGGAGAAGGTACTAGAAGGTGCTGCATCCTCCTGGGGCCAGGTGGTTGGCGATTGCCATTTATGCCTGCCTGGAGCCACGCCCAGGTCCTCTGCACGACCCCTTAAGCACTCCGCTACCTCTCGATCAATCATCTTTCAGCTATAATTTGTGCTGCTGTTTTCTATCTGTGGGGTTGCCTTGACATTGGTGACTTGTAGACTTCATTTTAAAGAAAACTTATTTTTAGTTGGTTTAATCTGCCAAAAATCTTAAAATATATCTGCTTTTCTTTTAAATGCCACTCTGGCCCAGAAAGCTTAGTTTTCAAAAGTTTATCATTCCCTGCCGTTTTAAGAAAAAGATGTTACATGAAAGCGAACTGCATTGTAAACCTGCTTTAAATTTAAAGTAAAAAAATTTCTACACAAAACTCCAGCAAATTTTGTCAGACTTAAATTAGATAATCACAGATTATAGTTCCCCCTCAGGAACATATAGTTCATTGAAACATTTAATTTAAGCCAAACGGGATATTTCTTGTTAATAGAGAAATTGGGAAATCACAATTATTTCCACATGAACTTTAGAGTATGTGGAAAAGCTGTGTACAGCACAGGTTAGTAGTTCAAGAATTGATGCTTGATGCTTTCTACCACAACCTGCAACACAGAACAGCACTTTGGGGTTGGGACTTTAGGAGCCATTCCTTCATCAATACTTTGAGAATCCTGGGGGACGGGGAACCCAAATAGACTCCATTTTGGAAGTGGGGGCTTTAAGATTAAGCTCTGCGGAGACACATGAAGAAAAAAAAAAAAAAAGGAAATGTGTGAGATGTGTGAATCTCACCAAGAAAAGAGAGCACTGTAGCAATTTGCTCATCATTTTTCCAGCTGTGATCACCTTTCAAGCTTGGCCAGCAAGAGGGCTCAGGAGGAAAGGAGGCTTGCAGCCAAGCCTCGAGACCAGAGAAGGAAGCTCCAGAACACACACGGAGTGGAGAGAGGATTGACACCCGCAGCTGTCTGTCCTCCGACCTCCACAGTGGTGGGTACCACCTGTCCCCCCACCACACATAAGCCAAGAACTGAAATCAGTAGGTAGTTCTGTGATAGCAATGAAGCCCAGGAATTTGCAGCCTTTCTAGCAGAGAACTTTTCGCTCCTGCCCTCAGAGCTCTGCCTCCCAGATATGGTCCCCACTGTAACTGCACAGCAGCTCCACTACTCTCAGAGGAAAGTCAGTTTTCTTTAAGGACATGGTTCCTGTTAGATTGACCCCACTCCAGTGGATGGTCCCACACCTAGGACTAGACAGAAAACACAAATCAGAGTTGATGAGCTATTAGAATAAAAGGAGAAGGCTGGGCATGGTGACGCACACCCTTCATCCCAGCATTCAAGAGGCAAAGGCAGGAGCATTGCTGTGAGTTCAAGGCCAGCCTGGTCTACAAAGCAAGTCCAGGACAGCCAAGGCTACACAGAGAAACCCTGTCTCAAACAAACAAACAAACAAACAAACAAGGAATAAAAGGAGAAGATGAAAGGGAGAGTAGAAAATTGAAAATTTGAAATTTCTTTGGGGGAAATTAGGGTAATAGGAGAGGGTGAATATGATCTAATACAGTATATAAAATTCTCAAAGAATTAATAAAAATATTTTTAAAAGAAACATAGAAAAACAGGCTCTCCCATCAAAGCATGCATTCCATTTCTTTGACTAAGTTGTGTGTTGGTGAAGGCAACAGTATTCTAGGAACCCACTTTTAACCTCCAGGTACTTCAGGTTGTGAGCCCAGATGGAGCCAAGAAAGCAAACTGGGGAATGAGATGCTGTGGAGCTATGGAACATCTGGATAATTGCCTAGACACAGATGACCATGTGTGTGCATGACACCCCTCTGTTGGCACTTGCATGCCATGCATCTGTCTGTACCTACATGTATGCTGAGAAAAGCAAGAGTGGAGGCAGGCTACTTTACAGTTCAGCCATACCACTGCCGCCTGTCCATGACGCGTGCTGTTTATTGAGGAACTATTCAGAATAGCTGAAACACAGTCAGCCTAGGTAACTATGGACAGGGGTGTGGCAGGATCACGCAATAGGGTTTTATCCACACATTTAAAAAGGAATGGGAATTCCAGCTTCCAGGGAGGTAGAGGAAGGCAGAAATCTGTGAGTTCGAGGCCACAAAGTGAGTCTAGGACAGCCAAGTCAACACAAAGAAAACAAAACAAACAAACGCAAGCAAACCAACAGAAGGAACGGGATTATGTTATTTGCAGAAGACTGAAGCTGGATGGGAAGACAGGAGAATTGAGTGACATGGTAGGAGAAGGCACACCTCACTCTGGAGTCTGGTTGAGACCTGTTATTGGCTGAAGATCAAGAATCCTAGCATGGTTAACATTTCTGAGAAGGTTGCCAGCACAGAGGCAATGGTCCTTTCTTACACACAAATTTTATGTTAAAGTAGTAACAAACCACGCTCAAGGCCCAAGCCTGTGTGACATATATGGCTTTACTCCTATCATTAAAATTTTCTGGGATCCCTACACAACTGTTAAGTTTGCTCACAATGAAGCTATCCTAATGTCCATTGACCCCATGCAATAAAAGTTTTACTTTTGCATTTATAATCCTGTCAGGTATACTCAACACTCACCCTGTGATTTCATGGAGCCCCCTGAAGGTCATGCCTTTGAAACCTACAAGGTTGTAAGGTTGTGTGTCTGACTATTGTGAAGATGCTTGAGGAGCCCCTCCCATGCTGATGGGTGTGTCTTTCTTTCTGAGTGATGTTCTTTCTCTTTAACTCTTAAAGTTAAGGCTAAAAATATGCTTGAAAATTTTTTAACAGAGTAATTCACTTCATTTTTCTTGTATAAAAACCCTTATGTGGATCTACCACACACATGGAGACCAGGGACCTGACTCTACCCACAGACTGCAAGAACCAGAGAACACTAGGTGAGTGGGGTCCTGCACAGTGCAGACCACATACAGGCCTGGCCCCAGGTTCAACCAACAGACCACAGAAGACCTAAGTCCACTCCCCAGACTCTGGACCAGAACCCACCTGCAGACTGCAGCGGGCCTCTATAGCCCAAACTTGGTGTGTGGGATAGTGGAACACCAGAGCTCCTGGCCTAGGGAGGTCTCAGGGAAATGGGTGAATCTGTCCTTGGACCCTCCCTACCTGCCCCATGCCAGTCTACGGAGGATCCCTGGAGTCTTGGGGAAGCCCAGGCATCTGTGAACATGTTGCCCAGCCACAGTGGTCTGAACTGGACCAGATCAGAGCCAGGCTGCCGGCTGATGTGAACCGAGTGTGCAAAATTGGGCAGATAGAATCTGGCCTGGCCAGTCCTCATGGCCCAGCAGGGTCTCCCACACTCTTGGGAAAGACTGGACAGCCCTGAGTAATTGGGACAGAAAATTGAACAGCGGCCCCTGCCCAGCGGGGATGAACCACCATAGTCATGCTGTCTGAACGGCAGGGTCTCCCATGCTCTTGAGAGGGGCTGGACAGTCATAAGGGGTCTGGACGGTGGTCTGAACAGCGACTACAACTCAGCAAGACTGAACCGCCAAAGGTGCACTTTCTAGAGTGATCCTGGTGGGAACCTGACTGCAGGCCACAGTGGTCCGGGCCTGCACAATTGGGTAGATAAAGCCCAGCCTGGCCAGTTTACACAGCCTGGCATGGTCTCCCATGTTCTTGGGAGAGGCTGAACAGCCCTAAGAGATCAGGACAGAAAATCAAATAGCAGCCCCAACACAGCTGATCTGAATCACCTCAGCAACATGAACAGGACCAGGCAGAAGCCTACCTCTGCTGATGCAGTCAAGAGCCTAAGGTGTAGAGCAAAGTCCCCTGGTGCGGAAAGCAGGTCACTTGGCTATTCCAGGGAAGAACGCCCTGATCCCCACAGGCAAGGGCATGCGACCTATAATTACTTGCCAACTACCCACTCTTAACAAACAGTGAAGGACACCAGAAGCTACCTCCCAACATCAGAGACAACAAGATGACTGAAGTACAGTACTAAAGTAAGAACACAAACAACAAAAACCAAAACAATTCAGCATCTCCAGATCCCAGTTATCCCAAAGAAGGCAACCCTGAGAACTCAAACACAGTACAAGAAAATGACCTTAAATCCTTAGTAATGAATATGATAATGGAAGAAACAAATAAAATCCATCAACAAATACACGAAGATGCAACCAAACAGGTTGAAGACATAAAAGAGGCCTATAGAGAGGCACTGGAAGAAATTCAGGAAAATACAAAGAAATAGAGGAAGGAAATCAATAAAAAAGTTCAAGATCTGAAGATGAAAGTGGAAACAATGATAAAGGCACAGATAGAAGAAAAATGGAAATGAGAGAACTTAGAGAAGAAAACAAGCAACACAGAGGTGAGCTTCTCTAACAGAATCCAAGAAATGGAGGAACAAATCTCAGGGCTAGAAGATACAATTGTCGAACTCGAAACAACGATCAAAGAAAATGCTAAATCTGAGAAATTCCTGACACAAAACATCCAAGAAATCAAGGACACCATGAAAAGATGAAACCTGAGAATAATAGGGATTGAGGAAAGAGAAGATGCCCAACTCCAAGACCCAGAAAATATCTTCAACAAAATCATAGAAGAAAATTTCCATAATTTAAAGGAGATGCATATAAACATACAAGAAGCATACAGAACACCAAATAGAATAGACCAGAAAAGAACATCTTCCCATCACATAATAATTAGAACACAAAATATACAGAAAAAAGAAAAAATATTAAAAGTGGCAAGAGAAAAAGGCCAACTAACATAATGGCAAACCTATCAGAATTACACCCGACTTCTCAGCAGAGGCCATAAAAGCAAGAAGGGCCTGCATAGAGGTCCTGCAAACCCTAAGAGACCACAGATGCTAGGCCAGACTACTATACCCAGCCAAACTATCAATAACCATTGATGGAGAAAACAAGATATTCCATGACAAAAACAAATTCAAACAATACCTATCCACAAATCCGGCCTTACAGAAGTTACTACAAGGAAACCTCCAAACAAAAGTGACAAGCTACAACCAAAATTACATGGGAAATAGATAACTACACCATTGAAAAAACATAACCACACAAACACTCTACTGCAACCAACATAAAAAACAAGGAACTTAACAGTCATTGGTCATTAATATCTTTCAACATCAGTGGTCCAAATTCTCCAATAAAAAAGGCAAAGACTAACTGAATGGATGTATAAACAAGACCCAACATTCTTCTGCATTCAAGAAATGCATCTCAGCCACAAGGATAGACATTATCTTAGGGTAAAATGCTGGGAAAAGGTATTCCAAGGAAATGGACACAAGAAACAAGCTGGTGTAGCCATTTTAATATCTAATAAAATAGATTTCCAAGCAAAATTAATCAAAAGAGATGAAAATGTTCACTTCATACTCATCAAAGGTAAAGCCAACCAAAAGGACATCACAATTCTAAACACGTATGCTCCCAATGCAAGGGCACCCACATTTGTAAAAGAACTATTAATAAAGCTTAAACCACACATTAATAGTGGGAGACTTCAACACCCCACTTTCACCAAAGGATAGGTCAGCAAAAAAGAAACTAAACCAAGAAATAAGGACACTAACCAACATCATGAATCAAATGGATCTAACAGATATCTACAGAACTTTTCACCCAAACACAGAAGATTATACCTTCTTCTCAGCACCTCGTGGAACATTCTCCAAAATTAATCATATAGTAGGTCACAAAGCAAGCCTCAACAGATTCAAGGAGATTGAAATAATACCATATATCCTATCAGATCACCATGGTCTAAAGCTGGACTTCAACAACAGCAGAAATACCAAAAAGCCTACACACACATGGAAACTAAGCAACTCTCTACTTAGTAACAGCTGGATCATGGAAGAAATAAAGAAAGAAATTAATGACTTCCTGAAATTCAATGAAAATGAAAGAACAACATACTGAAATTTGTGGGACACATTGAAAGTGGTGCTAAGAGGAAAGTTCATAACACTAAGTGCCTTTATAAAGAAATTGGAAACATCTCATATAAGCAACTTAATGACACATCTGGAAGCCCTAGGAAAAAAGAAGCAGAATCACCCAAGAGGAATAGACACCTGGACATAATCAAACTCAGAGCTGAAATCAATATATTAGAAACAAAGAGGACAATTCAAAGAATCAACAAAGCCAGGAGCTGTTTCTTTGAGAAAATCAACAAGATAGACAAACCGTTAGCCAAACTAACTAAAAGGCAGAGGGACACTATCCAAATGAACAAAATCAGAAATGAAAAGGGAGACATAACAACAGACACTGAAGAAATACAAAGAATCATAAGATCCTACTTCAAAGGCATATATGCCACAGAATTTGAAAATCTAAGGGAAGTGGACAATTCTCTTGATCGATTCCACTTGCCAAAATTGAATTAAGATCAGAGAAACAAATCAAATAGTTCTATTTCTCCTATAGAAATAAAAGCAATCGCTGATGAGACTTGATAGCCTATGAACATATAGTGGGGGAGGAGGTCCCCCACTAGGTCATAGACCTAAGGGAGGGGAATAGGGTGAAAGTGGGAGGGAGGGAGGAAAAGGAGAATACAAGTGATGGGATAACAATTGAGATGCAATCTGAACAAGTTAATTAAATAAAAAAAAGAAAATGAAGAAAAAACAGAAAACAAAAAAATTGTCATTGTCCTTTAGGGTGGTGATATGTTCCGAAGTCATAACATAAATTAAACTTAGAAAATGTATGATATTCATCAAAATCATAAAAATGTACAAATAATCTGAAACTTGTCTTTAGATGAATTTATTTTTTAAAGTTTCTCATATTTAAAAATCATAGCACAATATTCTACATGCTTTTGTCTTGTGCTCTTGAACATATCTGTTTTACTATGAAATTGTCTTCTTTCAAAAGTGTTCAAAAATGTCAAATACAGTTTGGAACCAAACTTGGAATATGTAAAAGCCTGTATAGCTAAATTTATGAAGTATAACCATCCATTCTTTCAGAAAAAAAAAAAAACCTTATGTGGTAGCCACAGCTGAAGCTTGGGTCCTCTGAACAGAGACTCTGGTGTGGGTTTTCACAAGATGGTCAGTGAATTCCTGGTGAGGAGACTTGGTGAACACAGTCTCTTTCCAGAGGTGGAGTGTCAGGTAGCTGTAGGTCTTGAAGATGGCATCAAAGTTTTCCAGGATGGCAGTGCAGCCCCTGGCTGAAGTGTAGCAGTCATCAATACCGGCCATCATCAGTAGCTTCTTGGACACAGGAGTAGAGACAATACCAGTGCCTCTGGGCGCAGGGATGAGACACACCAAAACAGAGCCACAGTGGCCTGTCACCTTGCATGGAACAGTGTGTGGCTTGCCAATCTTGTTCCCCCAGTAGCCTCTCCACACAGGGACGATAGAAAGCTTGGCCAACATCATGGCCCCTTGGATGGTAGTGGCTACCTCCTTGGAGCACGTAACACCAAGACCAACATGACCATTGTAGTCCCCAATAGCCACAAAAGCCTTGAACCTGGTCAGCTGGCCAGCCATGTCTGCTTCTGCACTGGAATGATCTTAAGAACCTCATCCTTTAGGGATGTGCCCAGGAAAAAAAAATCAATAATCTCAGATTCCTTAATGCGCAGGGAGAACAGATAAATCTCCAAGGACTTGATCTTCATGTCTTAACCAGGTGGCCCAGCTTTGTGACGGGATCCACTCCTTGTCTTCGGCTTTACCTCCACGAGCCCCGCGGCCTCAACCACCGCCAAGGCCTCAGCCAGGACCGAGGTCCCTAAAACTGCTTCTGAATCCTCCGCAGAAGCTGTGGCCTCCTAATCTTGGGCCTTCGGTCCTCTGGGCCCTCCTGCTGCACCGGCGTCGTCTGCCATTTGGTGTTTTTTCGAGGAAGAAGAAGCTGCTTGAAATTTTTATTTTATTTTATGTTATGTGTTTGAACCCGAGTGTATGTATGTACATACTGCACATACGCATATCATGTGCATAATACACTTTTTGTTCTCTCAAGGAGAACAAAAGAGGTGTTAAACTCCCCAGCTACTGGAATTACAGATGATTGGAAGCCACCGTATTGGTGCTGGGAACCAAACCTGTATCCTCTGCAAAAACAGTAAGTACCTCTTTAAGAATAATTTTTTATTTTTATTTTATATGTATTGGTGTTTAGGCTGCATGTTTGCCTGTGTGAGGGTGTCAGATCTTAAAGTTACAGACTGTTGTGAGCTGTCATGTCAGTGCTGGAAATTGAACCCAGGTCCTCTGGAAGAGCAGTCAGCGCTCTTAACCACTGTGCTCTCTCTCCAGCCCCTTGAAAAGAATTTTTTTAAAAATAAACTGACTCTGCTTCATATCAGCTCATCCTGAAAATCCGTTCTGTGTCGAGGCCAAGAGTTCAGTTTCACCTGAGTCAAGGTCTCCCAAAGACTAAAGGATCTCCTCGGCTGGTGGAGGAGACAGTATGGAGCTGTCTCTGTCCCTGCTGCTGCCGCTGCTGCCAGGAACTGTGTGGACCCGCAGAACTCAGTCCAGACTCAAAAAGGCAAATAGTGTTTTGGGTTTCTTTTTTTCTCTCTCAATAGTGTCAATGGGAGAATTTATCAAACAGAAGAAAGAATAAGTGAACCCAGACATTTGGTTTTAAAAATGTACAAAGACATAAGAGCAGATGTGGGAAAAGATGGAACCAGGAGGATGGGACAAGGCCCGGTAATGAGGGATGACCAGGTGAAAGTGAAATAATATACATGCATGGGAAAGACGAAATGGAACCTGTTACAGTATGAGAAAACCCATCGCGGAGGTAGGAAGGAGTTTTGCATGACCTGTAAGCCCTTCTCCCACTCTCATTAGCATAACATGCATAGGTAACAACTGGAAAGGAGGAGGCTACGTTCAAACAACCCTACCTAAGACCCTAGTACTGGATGCACAAGGTTAAAAGCCAGCACCAGGCACACCCCCCCTGCACCAGTCTCGTGGCTGATACATGCTGTAAACATCCACGTCAGTGTTAGATGGAAGCGTGTACTCCCCGCCTGAGCCACGTGTACTCCCCGCCTGAGCCACGTGTACTCCCCGCCTGAGCCACGTGTACTCCCCGCCTGAGCCACGTGTACTCCCTGCCTGAGCCACGTGTATTCCCTGCCTGAGCCACATGTACTTCCTGACTGAGCCACGTGTATTCCCTGCCTGAGTCACATGTACTCCTTGCCTAAGCCACATGCACTCCCCGCCTGAGCCACGTGTACTCCCCGCCCGAGCCAGGTGTACTCCCCGCCTGAGCCACATGTGCTTCCTGCCTGAGCCACGTGTACTCCCCGCCCGAGCCACGTGTACTCCCCTCCTGAGCCACGTGTACTTCCCACCTGAGCTACATGTACCCCCCCCCCCAAGGCACATGTACTCCCTGATTGTGTCATAGCTGGATAAGGGCAAAGGCGAACCTCAGGAGCCAAGTCCAAAGCTCCCCTTCTCCCCCACAGAATGTGCTGACTGTCACGGCCTTACAGTGTCCCCAGGACCCCATCGCTATAGCAGTCACAAGCAGAAACCACAGCAAACTGTTGGACAAACTTCCAACTGAAAGGTATTCTCAGATACTGCCAGAACGCAAAGGCTGGAATACACACTGCATCAATTCAAGACGTGGATGCAAGATAAAGGTCAGTCACAATCAGGGGAGCATGGCTTTGCCTACAGAAGAAGAGAAAATGCCAGAGACTTAAGGTAAACGTATGACACAATCTGGGCGAAAGAGACGTCAATTGAGACAGTGCGCCCATAAGATGGGCTGTAGGCCAGCCTGCTGACCCATTTTCTCAGTGATTGATGGGGTAGGGCCCCGCCCATTGTGGGTGGTGCCATGCCTGGGCAGGTGGTCCTGGGTTCTGTAAAAAAGCAGGCCGAGCAAGCCATAGGAAGCATGGTTTTTCAATTTGGAAGACGTGAAGTGAACTTGAGAAAAATGGAGGGAAAAAATCCCTAAGTTTTACTGAGGAACCTTAGCAGAGAGATTAATGATTAGAAGTTCATTAGATTCACAATAAAATTACCTAAGTTAGAAAACATTGTTGTGAAATGATGCCTGTGTGCTCCCGTGAGCATCTTTAGAACTGTTCAAACAAAAGAGTCCCTGAAGTCACACACAGGTTGCTTAAAAGTACTGTCACTGTGGAAGAAAGAGCAAAAATCAAGAGGAGTGTTCCCCTGGACAACATGAGAAGGGCACATGTTTGTGCCAGAGGTATTCAAGAGAAAGCAGAGAAAGACATTTATGCTTTTAAATCTTTCTAGGAAACAGTCCCAGGAAACATTGCAAACCCGAGGAAAGAGAGAAATATCCAGACTCAGGAGGACAAATTTCTTCCATCAGGGACGGTCTTACACCATGACATATTCAGATCAAAATCCTGAACATCAAAGAGAAAGAGAGAATCTGAAGGCAAAGACAGAAAGCCTGAGTCAACACACAAGGACATTCCAGTAGGAGTTGCAGGAGCTTCCTAGAGACACCGTTCTGGACAGGATGAAATACTTAATGTTTCCAAAGGGAGAAGCATGCAGATCAAAAGACTCACCCAGCAGTACTGTCCTCGGCAAATGAAAGGAGGAGAAAACTCTCGCATAGAAATAAAAATGAGGGGTGGTTGTCTCCACAAAACCCGTTTTTCAAGAAAGGCTAAGAGGAGTTTGTGAAGCTGAACAAAAAGGAAGTTAAATCAGTAGTCAGAACTATCCAATGCTTAGATGCGAGCAAGCTGAAAGACAAGAACGGAACTGAGAGTACTAAGGGGGCATCAGATGAAAGAGACTAATACACACCTGTCAGGGGACAGTAAGAGCATCGGGCATTGATGATGACCTTCCTACCTGGAGGAGCATCAGCAATCCTTCCAGAACCTCAATGGAAAAAAGCAGAGAAGGCGAAAGGCATCCTCCCCACCCCATCTGTATGTCAAATTGGGACATCAGCCTTCTTTTGTTGTTTTTTTGAGACCCGTCCTTCTTATACTCTTGCATCTGGATTTCCCCAGGAAGAAGATGCAAGCATTTGGAATATGAACAGAGCATCCTGTTGTCAGGAAAGACTCGAGCGGGTGATGCAAACATCTCAACTGAAGGGAGTAGAGTGAAGTCTCCAGTAAGATGTAGCACCACTGTAGAAAGGACTTGAATAGTGTACCCGTCAGTCATATCTGAGTCATGTATAAAGTACTCCGCCGCAAAACATTACAATGCATTGATACATTTATCTCAGGTTTCCAGGGACCAGTCTCCAAGAGAGGCCACATAAGCCCACCAAAGTTCAGTATATTTACCAAGATCGTAAAGGCATCAGTAAGAAAAGGAAAAGCAGAAAATAAACAGAATTGACATATATTCAATAATAAATGGCCAGGAAAAAAAAACAGAGCCAAAAGGAGGAAATGATTTGTAATTGGTGGAAGAGATTAGTAACGTAGCTCCAAAACCAAGGACAACATGTGCCTGCAAGATGGCTCACTGGGCAGAGGCACTTGTGAAAACCTGATAGACTGAGCTTGGTCTTTAGATCCCATGGCGGAAGCATTGTCTTCCAACCTGCATCATTCTATGCTCAGTGTGTGTGTGTGTGTGTGTGTGTGTGTGTGTGTGTGTGTGTGTGTGTGTGTGCCCAAATCTGGCAGAGGGGAGGAGGTAAGAATGAGGAGAACTAAGAACTAAAGACCAGAGGGAGATTATGGATGGTTTTATTCCTGACTTTTCTAAGTTTACTGTGCTTCTTCCCTTTTTCTTGCCTTGCTGTTCTGTGTATAACGTCATTAAAGGCTTCTCTTGCAGCTAGCCTTGACCACTCACCCCTCTTCTCTTCTATTGGCTGTGATATAGATGCAGAGGTCAGAGTCCTAGAGCCTAAAAGAGAGGGCAGCATCCTTCAATATTACGGGCAGGATTCTGGGAACTCAAGGAGAGTCAAAATGGAGGGAATCAGGGACTCTGAGAGGGCTTGAGGTATCAGATTACCTTACTAGCCAGGGACTGCGTTCTCATCCTCACTGTGTGAAGCCTCCTCTTTGTCCACATTCTCGTTGGCATTTATGGTGTTTTGTCTGTCATCTTACAGCAATGAGGTGGAATCTAAGTGTAGCTCCATTTTGCATTTCCCCAATGGCTAACGAATATTGATCACTTCTTCAGAAATCTCTTCTTTTGATAAATGTCCATTCAGTATAATTGGCATATTTGATTTTTAAGTTTAAAAAAAATATTTCAGGAATCGATCTCTTGTCACATATATTATTTCTGTAGTACATATTTTTTTTATTCTGTATAGCTTCCTTTGCTGTAAAGAAGGTTTTGAAAACCTTTTTAGATTTATTTATTTTACTTTATGTGTACATGTGCATGTGATCCGTGTGTGTTTGGTGGCTTCGCAGGTCAGAAAATGGGATTAGATCTAGAACTGGAGGTATAGATGGCTGTGAGCCACCTGGGAACTGAACCTGCTCCTCTTGACCTCTGATCCATCTCTCCAGCTCTCTGTGCAGAAGCTTTTTAAAATTCCATGTAATCCTATTTGTTAAGTCTTCCGCTTATTTCCTATCAGAGATTCTTTCTGAAGTTTCTGTGTATGCCCATATATTGAAATGTATTTATTTTTCCTTTAGTGGTTTCCAAATTTCAAGTTTTACATTAAGATCTTTGACCCATTTTAAATTGATTTTCATGGAAGGTGAGAGATACGGATCTAGTTTTATTCATTTCTGTGTGGATATCCATTTTTCCACATCATTTTTCTTTTCCTTGTGTGTGTTTTATTTTTGGGCACAGTTGTTAAATATTTGGGTGAGGTAGCTATGTGGCTTATGTCTGGATCCCCTATTTCATTCCATATGTCTGTTTTTGCACTATGCAGCTTTTGTCACTATGGCTCTGTAGCATAATTTGAGATCATGCCATCCTCACAAAATTACTTCTGCCTATCTACGAGCTTGGGAGACTTTTTTTCATTTTCTGGTGTTTTCTTCAATTTCTTTCTACAGTGTCTTGAAGTTTTAACTGTAAAGAAATCTCTTCCCTGCTTGGTTAGGATTATTCCTGTGTATTTTATCTTGTAGGTATTGGGAATGGTATTCTTTTTCTTGACTTCTTTTGTGATATTTTTTGTCAGTGGAAAACTACTTCTTCTTGCATGGTGATTTTTTTTTGAGCCAGGGTCCCTCTGTGCAGACATAGCTGGTCTAGACCTCATAGAGGTCCACCTGTGTCATGTCCCAGCCATAGGAAAAATCGAATCAGGGTTCACCTGAAAGAGGGAATGGGGATTGAAAGTAGGATACAGAGACGCGAGAAATAACAAATCAAATCAGGAAATTTCTGATCAAGATTCACTTTAATGCCCGACTAGTAAGAATATATATAGAGCAAGGCCAATAGGATCTATTCTAATCGCACTCACCCTAGCCCCCAGGCAAGAATGCAATAGCCTAAATCGCTCCCTGTAGAACTTCCTAGTTCTCTGAGTAGTTCCTTGTAAGAACTTCCTAAATCCTTTGGGTGGGTCCAAGTTGGGACTTCCCTACTTCTTTCAAAGGTAAATAGTCCAAGTATAGCCTAGAACACAAGACCTCGTGAGGCAAAGGTCAGCAACTCAAAGGTCACAGCATGCAGCCTAAGCATAGGATTTCTGACATGGCAGATTTTGGCATGGTCCCCCACACATCTGTCCCTGCTTCCTTAGTTCTGGGATTGAAGTCGTGTGCCACCATGTCCAGCTCTCGCCTGCTGGTTTATATTATTACACATAAATAAAATAAACTACATACAGCAGGAAGAACCATAAAACAATCAGGAATTATATGTTACATTCATAGTGATTTGGCTATTTGTATTCTTTTATGCACAGAAATGACTTTAGGGGATTGCATCAGTTTCTCATGAACAAGTAAAACAATGAATGAATATAACCCAAATTAGAAAAAAAAGTTTGTAAATGAGTTCTCCTCAACATTTTATCATAAACAGGGGAGGGACTCAGGAGACCCACCCGACCCTTAGGGACTCTTGGCACTTAATGACTGCTGAGGATGTTGTAGACACTGCTAAGTTGTTCTTCCTCAGTGAAGACACACACACACACACACACACACACACACACACACACACAGGTAAGAACCTCTAATTAAACTTACTGGCCACACACAAAAACAAGACATGAAAGTGGGAGGCCAACTTGCTGAGAAGGAAGGTGAGAGAGGGGGATGGGGGTGAACATGACTGAAATTTAGTGTGTGTGTGTGTGTGTGTGTGTGTGTGTGTGTCCGTGTGCTTGTGTATGTGTGTGCATGCACGTGTGTATGTGTGTGTGCGCATGCATGTGTGTATGTGTGTGTGTGTGCACGCACACGTGTGTGTGTCCGTGTGCTTGTGTATGTGTGTGCATGCACGTGTGTATGTGTGTGTGTGTATGTGTGTGTGTGTGTGTGTGCGCGCACACGTGTGTGTGTCTGTGTGCTTGTGTATGTGTGTGCATGCACGTGTGTATGTGTGTGTGTGCATGCATGTGTGTATGTGTGTGTGTGTGTGTGTGTGTGTGTGTGTGTATGAAACTGTCAAATAACTAAAAAAACAGGCACAAAGACGCATAAACAGCTGCTGTGCAAGCACTACTTGACCCTGTTGTCAAGTCCGCTGCTGCCCTCGGTTCCCACTGAAGGTGCTCTCAGCCCTCCCCTCTTCTTCAGTGAAGCCTCTTCTCACCAGGCAGGCAAGTGCCTTCCCTTAGTCTCCAGGAGTTTTTCTTCAGTATGCTCTTAAATCACTCTCCTGATCACCTATTGAGGGTTTAGCTGCTGTTATCCTTCCTTGGTTTGATTACCCATGCCTGTCATCCTAAGCGCTAATGAGGCTGAAACAAGAGTATCATAAGTTCAAGGCTGGCCTAAGCAATAAGGTACGACCCAATTTCAGAAAAAATGAGTACTATCAACCAATACCTGGGAGGTCAGATTGGTTCTGTATGATTTTGTCTTCAGAGGTTATATTTATTTTTAGTTTTCAAACAATGTATTTTGAGTGTTTCTCCCCCCCCCCCAGTTCCTCTTAGATCCTCCCCAGCTCCTTACCCACCCAATTATATGTCCTTTCTTTCTAAGGATTATGTTTGCAAATATTGTCTCTGGCAATATTTTGGGGCACTGCTAATTCAAACTACAATAATCTAACCTTGGCTCTGATAACACACACATATATGTACACACACACCCATCCTGTTTCTGAGTGTGATGGCTAATCTGGATTGTCAAACTTGACTATATCTGGGGTCAACTAAAACTGTTAACTGGGCATGCCTGTGGGGTTTTCTTGATTGAGTCATTTGTGGTGGGAAGACTCACACTAAATCTGGGCCACACCATCTGGTGAAAGCCCCCCCAAAAAGACAGGGAAGAAGGAAGCTTTGGAATTTTGCCTGCTTGTCCTCACAGTTGCTGGAAAGTCCATTTATCCTGTGACTGAGGCACTTCTTTCCTGTATTAGAATCCACTTCTTCAGGATTCCAACACTGACTGAAGATCCATAGCTCTTTAGTAACCCTCTTGGACTACAGTATCATATCAAGAGACAGCCATTGTTAGTCTACTCAGAGCACAGCCTAGCAGAGGACCCCTCTGGCCCTCGTACCACATCCATTCTCGGTCCTGTTAGGGAACCCTGACTGTTACCTTGGCCTGGAGGCTGGCTTAGAAATTGCTATATAGTTGAAGTGCAGGTGACTTTGAGCTTCTGGTCAGCTGGCCTCTGTCTTCTGAATGCAGGTATTGCATGTGCATACTTCCTGCTCAGCATCAGCTGCAGGCAGGTACTGCAGGTGCATACCTCCTGCTCAGCATCAGCTGTAGGCAGGTATTGCAGGTGCATACCTCATGCTCAGCATCAGCTGTAGGCAGGTATTACAGGTGCATACCTCCTGCTCAGCATCAGCTGTAGGCAGGTATTACAGGTGCATACCTCCTGCTCAGCATCAGCTGCAGGCAGGTACTGCAGGTGCATACCTCCTGCTCAGCATCAGCTGTAGGCAGGTATTACAGGTGCATACCTCCTGCTCAGCATCAGCTGCAGGCAGGTATTGCAGGTGCAAACCTCATGCTCAGCATCAGCTGCAGGCAGGTATTGCAGGTACATACCTCATGCTCAGCATCTGGCTGCAGGCAGGTATTGCAGGTGCAAACCTCCTGCTCAGCATTGGGCTGCAGGCAGGTACTGCAGGTGCATACCTCCTGCTCAGCATTGGGCTGCAGGCAGGTATTGCATGTGCATACCTCTTGCTCAGCATCAGCTGCAGGCAGGTACTGCAGGTGCATACCTCCAACTCAGCATCGGGCTGCAGGCAGGTACTGCAGGTGCATACCTCATGCTCAGCATCAGCTGCAGGCAGGTATTGCAGGTGCATACCTCATGCTCAGCATCAGCTGCAGGCAGATATTGCAGGTGCATACCTCATGCTCAGCATCAGCTGCAGGCAGATGTTGCAGGTACATACCTCATGCTCAGCATCAGCTGCAGGCAGGTACTGCAGGTGCATATCTCCTGTTCAGCATCGGGCTGCAGGCAGGTATTGCAGGTGCATACCTCATGCTCAGCATCAGCTGTAGGCAGGTATTGCAGGTGCATACCTCATGCTCAGCATCAGCTGCAGGCAGATGTTGCAGGTACATACCTCATGCTCAGCATCAGCTGTAGGCAGGTATTACAGGTGCATACCTCCTGCTCAGCATCAGCTGCAGGCAGGTATTGCAGGTGCATACCTCCTGCTCAGCATCAGCTGCAGGCAGGTATTACAGGTGCATACCTCCTGCTCAGCATCAGCTGCAGGCAGGTATTGCAGGTGCATACCTCCTACTCAGCATCAGCTGCAGGCAGGTATTGCAGGTGCATACCTCATGCTCAGCATCGGGCTGCAGGCAGGTACTTCAGGTGCATACCTCATGCTCAGCATCAGCTGCAGGCAGGTATTGCAGGTGCATACCTCCTGCTCAGCATCAGCTGCAGGCAGGTATTGAAGGTGCATACCTCCTGCTCAGCATCGGGCTGCAGGCAGGTATTGAAGGTGCATACCTCCTGCTCAGCATCAGCTGCAGGCAGGTATTGTGGGCTGCAGGCAGGTACTTCAGGTGCATACCTCATGCTCAGCATCAGCTGCAGGCAGGTATTGCAGGTACATACCTCCTGCTCAGCATCAGGCTGCAGGCTGAGCCTCGGGCCTCATTCATGCTCAGGAAGCATTTTATCAGCTGAGTCAGTCTCAGCACCAGCTCTGGTTTTTCTCACATCTAAAAAATTATATATTTTATCAAAATTCTTTACCTTTTCACATCCTACTCTTAAAACTGAAAGTATTGTTTGCTATCACTTAAATACTCCATGATAGACATAATCTGATTGATTCTGGGTAAAAAAGTTTTTCCATCTACAGGCTGTGAACATATGTATGTTCATACATACTTTCAGAATAAAATTATGGGGAAAAGGCAGGATAGGCATGTGTATTCCAAAGGAATAAATACAAGGAAATATGAATCCATGTCTTATAAACTTTCAAACTAAGAATCCAATTGCACTCTATTTTATTGTTTTATTCGAGATATATGATTAATATTCATGCATGCATGTAAGGTGATATTAGGTGTTTTAAAATTAATCTACCCTTCATTCCCTGCCCTTCAATTCTTGCTCTATCCCCAATACTACTTTTCCTTCCCAACTTCATATTCGCTCTCTCCCCATCCCACCTCTCTCTTCCTCTAAGCCCTTTTAGTGCTCCCTATATGTGTTTGGGTGTGAGACCACCTACTGTGTGCTTGGGTGTGGGACCACCTATTGTGTGTGGGACCGCCTACTGTGTGTTTGGATGTGGGAAAATCTACTGTGTGCTTGGGTGTAGGACTACTTACTGTGTGCTTGGGTGTGGGAACACCTACTGTGTACTTGGGTGTGGGACCACCTACTGTGTGCTTGGGTGTGGGACCGCCTACTGTGTGCTTGGGTGTGGGACCACCTACTGTGTGCTTGGGTGTGGGTCCACCTACTGTGTGCTTGGGTGTAGGACCACTTACTGTGTGCTTGGGTGTGGGACCGCCTACTGCGGCAAAAGTAGCATCTCATGTTCTCCCTAAAACAGAACAAAACCCCGGATTTTTCTTCCCAGTCCTAGTCACTGTTCTCTTGCTGTGAAGAGACACCATGACCAAGGCAATTCTTATAAAAGAAAGCATGTAACTGGGCACGTGCTTACAGCTTCAGAGGCTTAGTTCATCACCATGGCAGGAAGCAGACAGACATGCACTGGAGCAGTAGCTGAGAGTTTTGCACTCTGATCCATAAGCTGCAGTCATAGAGAGAGACACTGGTGTGGGATTTTGAGACCTCAGAGCCCATCCTCAATGACATACTTCCTCCAAGAAGGCCACACTGCCTAGTCCTTCCAAACACCGAGACTAAACATTCAAATATATGAGCCCCTGGGGACATTCTCCTTCTAGCCACTACACTCCCTGCCCCCCAACAGCAACCATCAATTGCAATAGCTCCCCAGATACACAGGGGGTAGGACTTCAGGAGCCGCTACCCTCTCTCCATGTTGAGATGCCGGCTGACTTGGTTTTTGCACAAGCCTCCTGCATGGAGTGCTAGCTGCTCTGATTTCACGCGTGCACCCGTGCTGTCGTTCTGGTAGACACTGTCTCATCCGGACCTCTACTCCTTCTGCCTCTTCCTACCAGAGATTCCACAAAGATCACTGAAGACTTAGGGTGAAGGGGCTTCTTGTAGATGCTCTAGTTCTAACTGCGCTCCACACTCTTTGGATCTCTGCACGTTGACCAGATGTGGGTCTCTGTCTAGCTGAATCACCATCTACTGAAGAATGAAGTCTCTCAGGTGAGAGCGGAGAGATGCTCTAATTTATGGATATAAAGATAAGGACTCTGGTAGCAGTTCATTACTGGGTCCATTTTTACAGACTAAGGGCCTATGACCTAGCCAGCCACAGCTTTTGGGTGCAGTTAATAGCACCAGGCATAGTTTCCATCTTGTGGGGCGAGACTTAAGTCCAATCAGAGAGTGGCTGGTTGATTACTCCCTTAATACTAGTGCCACTATTGCACTATACTAGTGTCACTGTTGCACTAGTGTACACATCTTACCAGGCCAGTTTTGTTCCTCTGATTCCTAGGTTCTAGTTTACAGCTGGCTAACAGCATGGATGAGTTTTCTTCCATTGGAAGCACGCACAGGACCTTCCAGCACTGTGAAAGCTAGCAGTAGGATGAAGCATCCAGATCACTACCCAGATTGATTTCTCTGTGTCCTGTGACTCTGGTGTGTGGTGTCGTCAGTGACAGAATCTTACTGTTCAGTTGTAGAGAGCGACTAGGAGCAATGGCCTTAGTGATGTTGTGGGGGGGGGCGGTGTCTGTGGGATCTTAGTGGCTAAAAACTCAAAAAGAGGTAACCTATGCCTGGCCCAGGGCTTTTTGTTTGATAGCCTGTGGTGTCTGAGTGAGGCTTTGCTCTCCGGTTACACGTTAACATCTGATAGCCAACCTGCTTCAAGACTTGAGAAGAATTCCTGTGTTTCCATTCAGACCTGGTACCCAAACCCTTTGAATCTGTAGCAAAGGGGAACACCCTCTCTGCACCTAATGAGGTGACTAAACCTTCCAGAATGAAAGTGGACAGTGGCTCTGGGTCCTGCATATGTTTCTTTGTGGCTGTGGCAGCAGGGACAAGCCTCATCAATTCCTGACTGCGGAAACACGGAAGTGTGACAGCCTTACTTGATTTCACGAAGATCGAGACAACTGGAGGAAACTGTCTCTCATCTGTGAGTGGTGGGGTTATGCTCCGAAAGAAAAAAAAAACCAAACTTAGTTGAAAATTGATATGTTTCTTATATTTTTGGTCATGAGCCTAACCTTTCATGGCTGAGCCATTTCTGCAGCCTGAAAAATCAGCACATGTCTATGGTAGAGTTAGGACTGGAAACCAACTCCTTTTGGTTCTGATTTTCAGTCTCTGAAGACCCACTAAAAAAAGGAATTGTGGGGGATTTTAAGGTTGACTTTAAGTGGCTCACAGGGCGATTGGTGCAGTTCCATCACCTTCTTTGTAACCCAGACACCTACGAATGTGGATTTCATTGCTATCTTCCTCAGTGCTACACAAAAGTCCCATCCGGAATCTTCCCAAACCCAGACACTTGTAGGAATCAGATCTCAGTAAACAAAAGCAAGTGATGCAGAAAGTTATCCTTTTATTGGAAAGCAAGTGTTTGGGGAAGCTCCAGGTTTAGAAGTCCTACAGAGAAGCAAATATGAATAGAGGGCCATCCATGAACCAAAGATCCGGGACCACACTGCAGTTTGCATCGTGAACGTGTCATAGACTTGAGTCTGGCGAAGTGAGTCCTAGAAAGAGAAAGGGTGACAGTGACACAAGAGCCATCAGATTTGTAGACGAATGGGTTTCTGCTTCTTTCAATTCTACCCAGAACCAGCATCTACAAATTGGGGTGCTCAGTGGTGACCCCGGTGGACCCCAAGTGTGTCTGTCCATGGTTTTTGTTGTTCTTTCTATCGTAATGAAAATGTAATGCAGATAAAGCAGTGAACGTTGTCTTTCTGCTTGGCATCAGATTTCACTATGTCACAAATGTCCAGCAGCAACCTATGGACCCTTATTACCCTGTGTTCACTTTCAAACTCTTTTTTTTTTTCATCACAAGCATGGATTTAAAACAAAACGAAACAACCCCAAAGTCTTCTACTTTGTCCTTTGAGAATCCCATACACACATACAGTGCGTTCTGATTATTGCCGACCCCAGCCTCTCCACTATCCCACTCATCCTGATTACCTCCACTCCTACCTCAAGTCCCCTTCTCACAATCATACCTCTTTGCTTTGTTTCGTGATCAGCTGAGTTTGACCAGGGCCACTAATATGACCACATGTCTGGGACTGTTAATCAGAGCCTTACCAGGCTCATTATTGGGCACACAACTGAAGACGGTGTCTGCCCCAAACAGAGATCATTGTAATCATATTTTTCATCTGGTGGAAAAACCAGCTAGTCCTAACCCCATGGTTTCTGATGGAAAACGGAGGTAACAGGAACTCAAGAACACTCATTGGTGTGCAGAAAGAGATCATATGCGGTACCACCTTATACCAATATAAGCAAGAAACCAACTTTTACCAAGATTACACCATAAAATGTTAAATATGATTGCACAGACAAATGCGTACTTTATAATATAAACTGTGTTCAAGGAAAATCATTGAAAATATTCCTTTAATGGAGTCATTCAGGACCTATTGTTAACCCAGGTAGATTACTGTACCTTTACCACACCTAGTGCTCATTTTATCAGGGGTCACTCTTCCTCTTCCTAAAAGTTTGTAACATAATAATACTTCTACTGATAGGAACAAATGGACATCAATTCCATAATGGACTCAGGGCTTTCTTATGTACTGCAAGTAAACGTTGGGATAAATATCTCTCCTACTTAGTAGAAACATACCTTGATATTGATCTTGGTTTTTAGTTGGTCAGTAACTATATTATCCCTTAAATTGAGTTTGAAATAGGCTTGACCCTCCCTTTGTAAAATAGCTGCCTTGATTTTTCTTTTTGTATTGTTCAAGATATCCTTTATAGGACTGCGCGCGTTCTTGTCCAAATTGCCGTTGTTGTCCAAACTGAGAAAAGTCTTCCTCTGTTTTTGCAGCGTACTGGGTAGACTTTTGCTGTGCAGACTGCTCATTGTCATCATATTGTTTACGCACTTGTGATGCATCTTCATCCATGGCAAATCCTTTCTGTTGAGTTTGTTGAGAAAAACTTTTTAGAGACTTTTGTTGGCCTAGGAATTTTTGTTGGCCACCAAGGGATTTCATTTGGCTATAGGATTTAACTTGTGATTCAAGGGATTTTTGTTGACCGTAGAGTTTTTGTTGGGCAGGTTGGGATTTTAGTTGGTTATAGGACTTCATTTGGGCTTCTTCACCATAGGATTTTTGCTGACTATAGGATTTCAGTTGCGCATTTTGGGACTTTAGTTCTCCAAGAGATTTCAGTTGAGACTGCTGGGATTTCAGCTGTCCAAAGGATTTTAATTGGGAATTTTGTTGACTATAGGAATTTAGTTGGGCATCTTGGGATTTTAGATGTCCATAGGATTTCAGTTGCGCATTTTGGGACTTCAGTTGAGACTGCTGGGATTTCAGCTGTCCAAAGGATTTTAATTGGGAATTTTGTTGACTATAGGATTTTAGTTGGGAATCTTGGGATTTTAGATGTCCATAGGATTTCAGTTGTGCGTTTTGGGACTTCAGTTGAGACTGCTGGGATTTCAGCTGTCCAAAGGATTTTACTTGGGATTCTTGGGATTTCAGCTGAGATGCTTGTCCTTTACGACAAAACGCGGCCCCTTTTACACCTGCGTGCTCTTGTGAAAAACGTGTCTGTGTCATGTCACCATCCTGGTCATATACTTGATGCTTTGTTTGCATGAAAACACTGTCCTCGGCTGCATCGTTGCTTCTTCCTTTGAGCCCGTAGTTGAGATGACCTTTCTGACCGAGCATAAATCCTGATGAGCTACTTGAGAAATAGCCTTTTGTCCCACCTGGTAATTCATAATAAGAGTGTTTAAGTTACATTATCTGCACAGTTTCTTTCCAAGTCTTATTTCAAAAGTTCCCACAGGGGTTTTGAGTTAGGCTAGAGAAGAATTAAGTCTCATTACATCGAAACGAACACACACACACACACACACACACACACACACACACACACACACACACACACACACCACACATCACCTAAGGAAGGATCTGCTCACTCCCAGAGTACCCTTAAGGTTGTTCTCCCTGAGTGATTTCCCTTCTAGCTGCCGTCTCCGTGCTCACCATAGAGTCCATCCACAGCTGCCTGTCTTTCCAGAATGAGGATCAGAGAAAGGACGAAGACAGAGGACTTCATCTTGTCAAGAAGGGCCTTCACTGAGAGCTGAGCTGAGATGCTCATTTATATATCTCCCTTAGCTGGAGGTGGCTGAAGCTACAAACGGCACTGCTCTTTGAAAAAGAATATCTCTAAATGTCAACTTCCTCCCCTCCGCACAGTTGGGGACATTGGGAATGGTCCCAGGTACTTTGTACAGGGACGCAATGTCAGAGACCTTTTCCTGTGTCATAAGCCTCAGCAAATCTTTATCAGCCCACTGTGTTTATCGCACACCCTTTGCATTTTCAAGCAAAATCCAGACTAGAGTGGGGAAGATTCCTTTTTTTTTTTCTTTTTCATGCCCTGAAAGTAACCAGAGCCTAGTCACAGTGTCATGGCACTCTTTCCGTCATGACATTGTTTGACATAGCTTCTCGTTACATACAAAGGAACACTTACACATGTGGCAGGGACATGGGAGAGAATTGAAGTCAAGGGAGCCCCGAGTAGGAAGTCTGAAGTATAAGTGGAGAGGAAGATGTAGCTGTGTGGTAGACCATTTGCCTAGTAAGTGTGAGGCTCTTGACTTAAACCTCAGCTCTGGAGAAAAAGTGACCAGAGTACATCAATGTCCAAGAGGAGCTGAGAGGTGTAGAACTTTAACAAGGGCATGCCAATGTCAATATTTATTAAGAGAGACCTGAGCGCTTGCTTTTAAGATGACTTTGTTTTAGAAACATTGGCAAGAGAACATGGTGGTGGGAGCTGTGTTTTTGAAGCTGCAGCATTTTTATCTAGTCTGTGCTATGGGGAAATGAGCTGGGGGGGCTGTATCTGGAAGGCAAGGTGAGGTGCAGAGGCATTCTAAATGAGCAGTAGGAGACATTGGGGGATGTTCCCACGTACTTTGTACAGAAGGCGCAGAGGCATTCTATCGCCCCATTGGAAAGGATGGGGTGGCACAGCAGTAATTGGATAATGACAAGAATCACTGTTGAAAAAGCAGAAGAGAGTGCTGGCTTTCTTACTGAATGTATGCCATGGGATCCAACAGAAAATAAGACACAGTGTATTTTAATACGGGGAAATGAACAGGGGTGTTATACAACTGCACTAGCAATGGCTTGTTGTGAGTACTTACTGCCACTGGTGACATCTTTAGTATCCTGGGACAAGACGGAATGCCAGAATGCTTGCCTTCTTATTTAGAAGCACAGCTTTGTGCAAGCGCGAGAACAGCGAGGACAACGTAAAGGGCTCTTTACGGCATTCATGACTCAGACACAGACTCAAAAGGACGGTACTGTGGCCATGTTCTTAAGCAGAGGAGAACACCCCTGCAGTGTTCCACTTTGCATTCAGAACCATATGGAGGTAGTTCCGGGAGGGAGGCTACTTGAAGGCCTTCCAATTGTCCCATCCCAACATTCTGGGTAGGGACAAATTAAAAGCCCAGTCATATTCTTACAAAAAGAAAACGCATGCAATAAATATAATATTAAGCATGTGAGTTATGCACTCTGATCTCTTACTAAGCTGGCCTCTGTCCTGGGGAAGTGATCATTTCCCACCCCTAGGAATCCAGCGAGTCACACTGAAATGACTCTAACCTAAGACTGCTTACTGTGCCTGCTTAGCCCTACACCTGTATCCCATGTCTCCTTTTGTTGCTTTAGAAAAATCCAGGACATGATTCCATTGGAGGTAATAAAGAAAGGCTCTGACAGTTTTGATAAAATTTCTGAATTAAGAGTAAAATATTGATAATCTCTTTTTTAAAATGTAGATGAAGCTCAGCAGTAAGGTGTACAAATAAGTCAGGAAGTTAAAGATCACAAATACCATGCAATTATGCTATACATATCAGAAGAGAATGCATTGAAATTAAAATTGAAATTTAATCATTCAATATACCAGCAAAAAAATGAAAAGAGAAAGAAGTAATTGAAAAAATAAAAATGAAGAATAAATCATTCATACTGATTCCTGGTGAATTAGAGTCAAACTCTTGCTGAATAATTTTTTAAAATATAGGACATTTTCCTTCTAGAAACATTTTATTATGAACAAAGGTGGCAAAATCTGAGTCAGAAGTTCTAGGATAAAATGCTTAGGAAACAGAAAAGGGAATTTAAGAGTTTTGCTTAATTCTATTCAATGAAATTACTCTGCATCTTAGAAAATAAGATAAATCAATCTAACAACAGGCAGAAAACCTAGTGTATGAACATCATGGGATTGCAGAAATCTCTCCAGCATTATCTATCCTAAGCTCACCACCTGTATGGAGTGGATGATGTCCTGAGTGGACGTGTACTGTTAACACGGCTAGGGCCACGGCATGGACGTCAATGCCTCAGAGCCATGAGAATGACAAGTCTTCATTTGGCCCAAGTATGGATGATAATGACTGGTTGACCTTTAGTTGAAACCAGTGTGTACAGAAAATACCAACCACAGCTTCCTCATCCCATGACTACTTGCTCTCCTGCAGAGCCCTCCTACGGAGATTAGTTCACCCACCTCCTCCTTCATGCCTTATACAAACAACATACTGAGTTTCTGGGCCACTGCCGGTGCATCTCCATTAGAGTGCATGGCCCGCCGGATCCCAACTTTTCTGTGTCTCTGTCCTTTGCTCACCTCTGCTAATGGCCCCAGACAGGTCAGTTCCAAAGCTGTTCAGATTACATAGCCATCTATGCCTGGGTGTACAGAATCAGTCTACAATTACATGAATGAAAACCCCTACTTTTTAGTACGTATGACATAAACTTTACCATATAAATATTTTTTTTTTATTTTTAAGCTTCATGTTATCAAGTACACTCATATTGTTAGTACCTATATCGAATTGTTTTTCATATCATGACCCAAATCTGTGACGTTATAACCCCATATTTCCCCCTCATCTCAGGGCCTCGTAACCTACTAATTCATTATGTGTCACTGTCAATTTCCTTATCCTGGGTACTTATACAAATGAGACAATACAACATTTTTATTTGTTTGCTTGTTTATTTATTCTTTCATATGTGGTTTTTCTAATGTAGTGTCTTAAAGTCTCAGTTTCTTTAGTAAGTTAAATTTTAAAGGTAATTTTTGTGTTGTGCATATAGGTCTTTTTGCCTACATGTATGCTGTGAGCCACATATGTTCAGTGCCTACAGAGGCCAGAAGAGGGTGCTGATCCTCTGGAACTGGAGTTACAGATGCTGCTTAGCAGCCATATGAATGGTGGAAATTGAACCTGGGTCCTCTGACATAGCAACTGATGGTCTTTATTACTGAGCCATCTCTCCAGCCCCGTAACTGAATCTTAAAAGTGAGCATATAGTCAAGAGTTTACAAGCATCTCAGGTCAACTAACATGTAAAAGATCAATTGAAGTAAGTCAGGAAAAAAAAAAGAATCAAACTGCAGAAAGCCATATTCATTTTTTTAAAAAAAACATGAAGTCATATCTTTAGGAGTATAAGACATATGTAATGTTGTATGAATAATCAGTTGAGGTTTTTCATCACAAAGTAAATCAGAAAAAAACAAAAATTTGTAAGATGGAGGAAAGTACCTCCCATCTGAACAAGATGATTTTATGGCTTTTTTGTGAGAAAAACAGAGGTAACTCCTCATAGAAACATACTAGCATGTACTATGTTCATTCCTGCTCCCCTTACTGCCTCCACTACCGACAGACACCCTGATAAATTGAGTGGTGATATCCATTTTCAACACACCATTTAAACACATACCAAGAAGCAGGCTTGCCGTAACCATTGCAACTGCAGGCTATGCTCTTGAGTCTCTCCCCCACCGGAGTGTCCATGCAGGCAGCAAAAAGACTGCAGCTGTCAACAAAGGAGCCACACTGATCACCAGGGAGGAAGCCTACATGTAACTCTGACGAGAGCTTTCAGATCTTAAAGTGCCTACGGGCACAAGAACTCCAGGTGTGTTGTGTTGGGAGATTTGCTCAAATCACTCAAAACAGCAACAAACTGGGAGACTTCCCCGGGGACAGCATCCTCAGTTGTCACCCAGCCTGTGTCCTGTGAGGTCATGTCGCCAGGAATGTCCATTTCTGATAGGACATAACTACCTGAAGTTAGCTTTGTCCTAGCCTTCTGCACTTGTATTTTGCCTGCGAGCCTTGGGATGGAAGCTGCTGGAATAGTGAGTTGAGAAATGAGACAGGCAGCGTATAGAAGGCACCCGTTAGGACTCCTGATAAACCCAATGCCATAGCCCCTTCCAAAGGTCCAGCATTGAAGACTTGTTAGTAGGACGTGCTTAGGCCTTATGCAGCTGTGACCCATATGGTGGATGAATGGGGAATATAGAGGAAGTGGCTTAGTACAGACAGCGTTAAACAATGGCTTCTGAAGATGAGCACTCCCGGGCTCTCTGAGCTCCAGTTGCACTATGGCTTGGATATGATGTGCCCTGAGAAGGGTTCACACGTGGAAAGCTTGCTTCTCACCATGAGGATCCCATCGCTGAGAAGGTATGTTGGTACCTCTGACATCACCGCTGGATTGCCCTGTTGGTCAATTAATTCCTTGATAATATTATTGTGGGTGATGGAAAGGAGGAAGTGGGTCCCAGTTGGAGGAAGTGACGACTGCAGACATGCCTTGGGATGGGGAGAGCGTACATCTACCCCTCATGAATGTTCTCTTCCACTCTGCTTACTGGCCATCAGAAGGTGAGGAAATCTCCACCACACGTGTTTGCCCCTATAATGCTCAGCCTTATTACAGACCCACAGCAATGAAGCAAACGAACCCTAGGCAACTGAAGCCCAGGAAACCATAGGGCAAAATAGGTCTTTTAGTATTTTAAGTCATTTGCACCAGGCTTCTGTTATCATAGCAAGGAAAAGTTAGTTAACACAGCAGCTTCTTGGGACTTTCCCTTTCTTCTTAAGACCCACCTGACTGTCACTGCGTTAAAATAGGCCACTGGCAACTGTAAGTGACACTTGGATCTGTTTGCCTGGAACACATAAGGGGCCACTCTGGCAACTGCCCCTCTTCCTAATACTGTTCTTTTACTCAGTGGGAGCTGTCTCTGCAGGACCTTTAAATTGGAACGACAGCTCACAGCGCAGCTGGAGACTGAGCCCCATAACCTAACATGGTCTGAGGGCAGAAGATTTTGGACATATGTCTGTCCTTGCTTTTCCATGCTGTTTGTACAGTTTAGGTTTTTCTATCTATTCTTAAGGAAAGGACCATACTGTTTGTTCCTCTCTCTGAAAGAAAAAAGTGACAAGAATGCTTTAAAGTCACCTTTCTTTCCTTCATTGTTCCAGTTTGGCTTTTGCCTTAGAGAATCAAGATGCCACGTTAGAGCTTCTTCTCTGCCAGATGCTCCTTTCTCTGCCAGATGCTCCTTTGTTATACTTTACAGGTTTACCAAGACCTTCATTTTCTATGCTGCTTGGTTTTCTTTTTTCCAATATTTGTTTATTTTACTTTACTTACGTAATTTATTATTATCACCATCCTTATTAGTTGTTATTTTAGAAATCTTAAGCCCCTTTGTGTAATCTGTGTCTTTGGTTCAGAGGACTGGAAGGATTTTGTCCTTTGACCCATGAGTAAGATTGTCCTATCTTGTTTATTATTAAGCTCAGTAAGAAATTGTTCTTGGCACATGGAAGGAACTGAGATCAGAAGGCACTGCGGTCTACGTTGTCGCAATTCTCTCAGCCTAATCTCCGAAGCCTGCGTGAGGGAAACGGAATAGGATTAGGCAGACTCCTCCGGATACCACAGAGCTCTCCTATCTCAGGTTCAGTGATCTGGTACTTTTATCTGTGTTCTTTCTTCAGCACAGTACAGACGAATGGACTTCATCGTGACATTTCCTTTACATGCACTTCATGTACTTGGCTCACACTCCCTCACCCTCCTGCTACCTTGTCTACCACCATGCTTCCACCTCTCACTGGCCGCCTTCCTTCACCCAAAAAGTCCCATATATATGTATATATATATATATATATGAAATTCTCTCTCTTTCCTATTGTAGTTCTCACCAATATGACTTTCTCTGATGGCTAAGGATTATGAACATTTTTCATATGTTTGCTGTCCAGTTGTACTTCATCTGAATAAACAAGAACAAAAATGTCTTTTATTTTATTTGTAACTATGTGTGCCTGAGTGTATGTATGTGCACCATGTACACGCAGAAGCCCTCAGAGGTCATCAAAGGACACGCAACTGGAACTACAGGAAGTGGTGAGCTGCCCTGTGGGTGCTGGGAACTTCACCACTGAGCCATAGGTCCAGCCTCGCCATTTCATCTTTTGAGTAGTGTCTGTCCAGTTGATTTGCCTGTTTACTGATTGGATGACTTAGGTCTTAGGATCTGATTTTTGAATTCTAAACACATTCTAAAATATAAATCTCCCAAGAGACAAGGCTGGAGAAGACTTTCTCTGTTTTGCATGCTGTGTTTTTACTTTGAGGATCTTTTAAAAAAGATTCATTTATTAATTATTGTGTATACAGTTTTCTGCCTGCATGTACACCTACACACCAGAAGAGGGCATCAGATCACATTATAGATGGTTGTGAACCACCACGTGGTTGCTGGGAATTGAACTCAGGACCTTTGGAAGAGTAGGTAGTGTGCTCTTAACCACTGAGCCACCTCTCCAGACCTCCCCTTTTTTTTGAGTCTGCAGAATATTTTTGATTTGATGCAGTCCAGGTTGTCAAATTTTGCTGCTATTTTGGAGCTATTGTTCCTCTAGTAGTTACATTAAGGTCTTAGGCCCATTTAGAATTATTATTTATTATTTGCTTTTATTTATTTTTTTTTAAAAAGTATCATACAGTGGCTCAAGAGATGGCTCAACGGTTAAGAGAACTAGTTCCCCTTCCAGAGGACTTGGGCTCAACTCCCAGCATTCACATGGCAGCTCACAAGTGTCTGTAACTCCAGTTCCAGGGAATATGGCACCCTTGCACAAGCAAACATACAGGAAACACACCAATGCACATGAACTGAAAACAAATTAACTTTTAAAAAGTACCATACAACATGTTATACATTTTAACATTTTATTTCTTTTTGTGGTATAAGAATTTTATTTTCTTTTTTTTTTCTTAGCATCTAACCATTAAAGCCAAACATACAAACTGTTAGTGTAAATGTGTTAATATTTGTCACTTTACTGAGAAACAAGCTATTTTGTGAATTTAGTTATTTGGTGTCGTTATACAGATAGGATGTTTTCTGGCTAAATTCTCCCCTCACTTCTCTTATGTCTTTTCCAAGTCTATAAACTGCTTCCCCCCCCCCACTTAGCTGTCCCTTCCCCAGATCTCTGGGTTTTTCTTTGTTGTGCGACCCATTGAGTTTAGCCAGGGCGACTGTGGGGTTGAGATTATCTATTGGAGCCTGCCAGGCCCACCAGGGGCTAGACACTGAAATCAATGAGTTCCCCCTTTCCTTTAATCTACACAGAGAAAATGGTTTAGCAGTGAAGGACAGGACCCTCTGAGCCACTCCTGCATCCTCTTCTGGCTGTTGATTGGCCTGTTCTTGTGCAAACCCAGCCATCCATAGTTGTTCAGAATTCACGATTACAGTGTCTACACACTTCCTAAAAGATGGCATTTATTATGTCTCATCCCCATCTTCCAGCTCTTATGGTCCTTTCTTCCCCCCCTCTTTCACAGTGTTCTCTGAGCCTTGGAGACACCCATCCAAACTCTTGCCAGTGCTCTTGGATACCATCCAGAACTCCATGGTAAGACTATACTGAAGACTCCACATACTTCAGTCAGGAACATGCAGAAATGAAGTGCTAGGAGGCTTTTTTTTTTGGCATGCTATTGGGAGAGCAAAATAATCAACATGGTTACTAGCAGTGCACTCTGCAAGCTACGATAATAACTGGCCTAGCAACGTGTATTCACTGGTGTAATGGTGACATGGATGTTGTGAGAGTAAACCACCACTTTCTGAGTGGATTTAAAGTCTACTCCACAAGACAGAACTCATGTCTAGTGCTCGTAAATGGGTCCCAAATCTGTTACTCACTAGGTCATAGACCTTAGGAAAGAACCTGTTTTTTTTTTAATTATTCTGCTAACTGGACATAGTGATAAATTGCCCCCTAAGTCCTTATCTTTATACCCATAGCTCAGTGAGCTTCTCAACCCTAATCAGGGAAAATTCTTTTCAGAGTTGGAGATTGTTGATACAAAGACACGCAACTGGCCAGTGTGCAAAGAACAAGAGACTACAGAGTACTCAGTTCTAAATAGGATAGCTATACGGTACCTGTTACCCAGAGGGAACAGGGAACATCTTAGAAGATGGGAAAGGAAAGACCGTAAGAACCAGAGACAGTAGATGCCTTCAGTGGAACAGTATTTGTCAGGAGTGACAGTCGGCTGCACATATGAACTCACAGGAGCCGTGATTACTTGCAAAAAACCTGTACAGGACAGGCCACAATGCCCACTCTTAGATGAGCAGCTATTATCAATTGATGGCTTTAGGGGATGAATAATAAGTGTTCTCTCAGGGTGCAGGTCCTGAGAGGCTACCCATGTTGCAGTAGAGCATCCTGTGCCCATGTACTCTAAATTAACTCAGTGCGTATTTTAACAAGTGTCCAGACCCTCTGGACAATCAACTGGGACCCTCGGACCCTTAGGGAGAGAATGGGGGACAAGAGACGCGAAGAACGGACGGCAAGTCAAGGAGTCTGATCAAGCTGACAAAATTTTATTTTCTCACAGGCAAATATGTACCATTGAAGCAGGAGGCTGAGTGGGGTGATCCAGGTGGGCAGTTTTCGCAAGATATCAGGAAGTCAGGAAGTTTGGCAGGGCGAGGGCTCCTGTGGTTCTGGGGCTGGGTGGGATTGTTAGGCATCTGGAACCACAAGATATTATCTATAGACTTTGTTTCGCTCCTCCTCTGAAGGCCTCTGTAATTCCAGGAATACTGAGAACAGCTGGAGAGTACCTTGAGGGAGGAGTAGAGGCAGCCTTCTGGAATGTACCCTGAGGCAAGGAGGGAAAGAGGTCACAAGGCAGCCTGCCCCAGGTCCACTCAGTGTATTATGCCAAGGTCCGAGATGCTTGCCGGCTATGGTCTTGGCTCCCCACAAACAAGAACATGTGAAGTTGGGGCAAAATAGTGGATATAGGTATAGAAATCGGAGGGGAAAATAAAAGAAGTTGTATCTAAGCAAATTCATTATATACACACATATATATGTGTGTGTGTTCTTTGCACACTGACTGTGAGTTATATTAGTGTGACCTCATTTTGTTGTCTTAGAAGTCAACACTTATTTTGGTAAGGACTCTAATTTAAGATATAACAATGTACATCATCCTGTCTTCCAATATTTGCATTCTAATATGTAAAATATGTCCAGTCTACTCCAAATTTTTAAAAGTCTATCTTATTCCACCCTTCACTCTAATGATGAGGGAGGCACGATATAACTCTAAGGGTTCAGTAGTGGCACACATACCTTGCCTCTCACCAACAGCTCTCTAACTGGTGTTACAATATTCTCAACAAGAGAAAAACCATACCTGGTACTGGAAACCTAGTCAAGTACCCAGGGCTAGTGAAGTCATAAACTTGGAGAAAAACTTACAACCACCACTTTAATAAACAAGCATAACTCCTAACTGCATCTTAAATGTTTGTTCTTATACCAACAGATTCAATGTCATCTTCATCCCTCAGTAAAGAAATTTAGCTTTGCACTAGATGGAGACCATTACAAAAAGCTACAACTATTCAAGATTCAGAGTTGTAGAGCCTGGTCCCAGTGAATGCATCTACAGAAAAGTTCCTGCACCCAAGACTGAGGGAACACTGCTGAGGAGGAGGTGAGAAAACTCTTAAGAGATAGAGGATCAGAGAGTTTGATGTGATAATTTGTCTCCTAGTAATGCCAGAACTTATACACATAAACTCTCACCATTACGACTACTTAAACATGAGCTGAAAAAAGAAAACAACAACAGGTAGGCATGCTAAAGTGGACAGGGAAAAGAATGTGAGGTCTTGACCATGCAAAAGGAACAACAGGTAACTAAGAAATGCTGAGAATGGGGCAACAGTCTTCTCAAGGAGAGAGCATACCAATTAAGTATTAGCACCAAATAGTCATCCTGAAAACCTATATACAAGAAACGTTGTATAGACTGGGCAGACTATACTTAGAAACAGAGCCGTATATTTGTACATATATGCATATAATAGCAACTAAGGAAATAAGAGGCCATGAATTTGAAAGATTAAAAAAGGAGTATATGGGAGAGTTTACAGGAAGGAAAGGGAAGGGGAGAGGGAAATAATGTAATTATACTATCATCTCAAAAATAAAAGAACTTAATATCATCTACACAAGTAATATATTTCTACCATAAAGTTGAGAGACACATTGGACATGTGTTCATTCCAAATATGGAAATTTCAAGAAAATAGACTCATTCGCCAAGTCTTCAGACTTCCAAAGAATGAACACCACTGTGTTCTAAAGGTTCTAAAGCTCAAAAGAATTCTGTTTTTTTAAAATATAGTGCTTTATTTATTTTTAATATTATTTATTTTGATAATACTCAGCCCCCTTTCACTAGGGAATCCCTCCAGAATCCACTCCTCACCTTAATAACCCTCCCAACTTCATGTTCTCTCTTTTTTAAAATATATTTTATTAATTTATTCATATTACATCTCAATTCTTATCCCATCCCTTCTATCCTCCCATTCCTCCCTCCCTCCCATTTTCCCCTTACTCCCGTCCCCTATGACTGTGACTGAGGGGGACCTCCTCCCCCTGTATATGCTTATATGGTATCAAGTCTCTTCTTAAATAACTCACCAATTCCATATAATCATTGTTATTGAGCCATGCGCTAGCGTGTGGTTGACCTACCAGGATCCACACTTTTAAATAATTCTCTCTCCTCATAAAGCCAGAAGCTGTCCATAGCTCCTCAGTTAGAGCTGGGCTTGTGTGAGTCCCCTCCCTGCTCTCTTAGAATGTTGATTGATCTTGTTCAGGTCTTGTGCATGCAACCACATCTGTGATGAATTCATGAGTGCAGTGTTCCCATCATGTCCAGAAGACATGGTTTTAGTATAATCCCAAGGCTCAGAGACCATCTCTGAAAGTGGAGAAAAGAAGGACAGAAAGATTATAAGATCTGGCAGTTGAGGAGGACCCAGGCAATATCTTTGTTTTGGTGTTCTATTCACTGGACACATAGAAGTAGTGTCAAATCCTCCGAAGCCACAGCTAAGGAATGGCTGCTTCCTGTAACTAGAGAGGCTATACTTTCTAAAATCAAAGAGATGGTGGCCTGACCCCTGGTCATTGTGGGTCAGAGATAGATGTGTTGATATTGGACCACACTAAAAGTCATTCTTTTCTTTCCAAAGGCTTCAAACATATTCATGAATAAATAAATCAGTTCAGTTCCTCTTATATAATCACAGAAGTGGGTCAATCTTACCTCACTTCAGCTGGGAGATATGAAATGGAGTTCTTTTCCATTTACAAATGGTGGAGGTAGGCCTAGAGAAAGAGATGTCTTTTGATGAAGAAAGGTGGTGGTTCCTGTGCCTGACTTGGAACTGGAAGCCATCTTTACTCTTCCATGTTATCTTCTGTTCCTAGTGAATTTGCCTTCTCTGGAAGCTTCTTAGGTACTGGAAAGTAGTCATTTAGGCAGCAAAGTTTTCATGTAGAAACCTTCCAACTGTTATAACTAGTCCTCTGGCCTGTCTCTCCAAGATGACTTTTTCTTTAATTTTTTGAATATTTTTATTGTTTTGCTGTTTTGTATATTTATATAATGATTTCTAGTCATTTTCAGATGCTATTCTTCCCTCTCACCCCTCTTCCTCATTTTTTCATATTTTATTAATTTATTCATATTACATCTCAGTGGTTATCCCATCCCTTGTATCCTCCCATTCCTCCCTCCCTCCCATTTTCCCCTTACTCCCCTCCCTTATGACTATGACTGATGGGGACCTCCTCCCCCTTTATATGCTCATAGGGTATCACTTTCTTCCTCATTGAAACTCTCCTTCTGACCAGGTCCAGCTCCTACTTTCTTGCCACCTTTTTGTGTGTGTGACCCACACAAAATTAGAATTAGATTAGAAAAGAAATTAGAATTTCTTGCCTGAGAGTGGGTGAGGTATATTTACTGGATCAAGGGCAACTTACCAGTTGCTATACAACTGAGGAAAATGACATTCCCTTTTGGGTGTTTTTATTTTACATATTTTGTAAGTCTAGCACATGGGAGAGAGAGGCAGGCAGATTCTGAGTTTGAGGCCAGCCTTGTCTACAGAGTGAGTTCTAGAATAGTCAGGGCTACACAGAGAAACCCTGTCTTAAAAACAGCAATGACAAAACAACAAAATAAAAATAAACAAAGCTACACACATCTGTATTAATCCATGTACTCTCAGTTTGGGATCAAACTTTCATTTACTTAGCACAGGAGTCTTTTTTAAATTTAATTAATTTATTCAGTTTACAAATCAGCAGTTATCCCATCACTTGTATCCTCCCATTCCTCCCTCCCTCTCGCTTTCACCCTATTCCCCTCCGCTAGGTCTAAGGCCGAGGGGGACTTCCTCCCCCACTATAAGGTCATAAGCTATCAAGTCTCATTTTGGTAACCTGCTTATTCTTTCTTTGAGTGCCACTAGGCCTCCCCACCAAGGGGAGGTGGTCAAATATGGGCCACCAGAGTTCATGTCAGAGTCAGTCCCCACTCTCTACATAACTGTGGAGAATGTGGCACAGGACTCTTAATACATTCAAATGATCCAACATTTTAGGTACATTTCTTTTGCTATATTGTTTATTGGTTGATTGTGATATACATCGTTTGTGCTATGCAACTATTCACTTTGACTCTTGTCTTGAATCTTTGAGTTATTTTTATTTCTTTGTGCGTGTTAGTACTTTCAGAGAGCTCCAATTGTTCCTTTACAAATAATTTTTAGAACAGAAATTACTAGGTGTAAGCATTTTTTGTTTTGTTTCTCCATGTAGACCTGGATGTCCTGAAACTCTCTCTGTAGACCAGGCCGGCCTCAAATTCACAGAGATCTGCCTGCCTCTGCCTCCCAAGTGCTGGGATTATAGGTGTGTGCCACTTCCCAGCAGGTATAAGCATTTTTAAGATTCTTGGTATCTGTTTATAATCTCATGATTATAACCCATCATAATGGATAGTTTATCCCAGAATAATATGGTTTTTGAAAATGAGTGGAAGGTCTAGTTTGTATTTTATTTATTAATTTTAATTAATTGATTTTTATAAGTAGTTTCCCCTCCTTCTACTCCTCCCAGTTCCTCCTCACCTACCCTCCCCTTTGGATCCACTCCATTTCTGTCTCTCATTAGAAAAGAATAGACAACTCGCCTTCCTGAGGAAGCCTAAAGGAGCCCTAGGTACACACAGTTCCAACTTGTAGCCCAAAGCTCCAATCTTCTTCCTGGGGAGGGCAGATGGACCCCAGGAACATCTAGCCTCCAGTCCAGGACTCTATCCACCTTCCTGGGGAGTCCTTTAGGCACCAGAAACACCCAGACAACACCAGGGACAACTAGATGTCTACAGACTATCATAAGAACACAACCAATAAGAGGTAGGGCAATGTGGCACCACCAGAACCCAGCTACCTTACTACAACATGCTCTGGATATCCTAACACAGATGAAACACAAGAAAATTACCTTACATCTATTTTTATGAAGATGATAGAGGCCTTTAAAGAGGCAATGAATAAATTCTTTAAAGAAATAAGGGAAATTAAATCAAACAGATATAGGCCTTTAAAGAGGAAATGAACAAATCTCTTAAAGAAACAGAGAAATACAATCACAGAAGTAAAATAAATGAATAAAATGGTTCAGGAGCTGAAAATGGAAATAGAAACAATAAAGAAAACACAAACTCTCTGTAACACTGGAGCATCATCTTCAGCCTTCTGGCCCAATATATCTGACAAACATATTTGTGAGGCAGGAACTATTGAGGACTTGCTTACCCTGTCTTGGCAGAGTTTGGATGTCACCTCTGCCTGTATCCAAGATTTCCCATTTTTAGTCAGAATTCTGTCTGTAGCAGAAATTAGGACATTTTGTCCAGTGACTGGTTTGCCACATTTAAAGCCATCTCCATAAGGAGGTTCATTGATGCTCATCATCTTCTTTGAGGTAGGCTGGTTGGGTGACTGTTCAGGCATCTGTCCCTGTCATTTTCTCATTGTGGAGGCTGACTAAAATGTAGAGGGACAATATCCAAATTAACAAAATCAGAAGTGAAAGGGGGACATTACAACAGACACTAAGGAAATCCAGAGGGTCATTAGGTCTTATGTCTAAAGCCTGTACTCCACAAAACTGGAAAAATATAAAGGAAGTCAACAATTTACTTGGTAGATCGCACTAACCAAAGTGGAAATCTATCTGGTGGTTTCTCAGAAAACAGAATAGTTCCACCTCAAGACCCAACTATACCACTCCTAGGCATATACCCAAAAGATGCTCCACCATACCACAAAGACACTTGCTCAACTATGTTCATAGCAGCTTTATTTGTAATAGCCAGAAAGTGGAAACAACTTTGATGTCCCTCAACCAAAGAATAGATGAAGAAAATGTGGTACATTTACACAATGGAATGCCACCTAGTTATTAAAAACAAGGAAATTCTGAGATTTTTTCAGCAAATGGATAGGACTAGAAAGAAATCATGCTGAGGTAACCCAAACCCTAAAGTACATGCATGGTATGCACCATTTATAAGTGGATATTAGCCATAAAGTACGGGATAATCATGCAACAATTCACAGATCCAAAGAAACTAACCTACAAGGAGGGCCCAAGGGGTGATATTTGAATATCATTCAGAAAGGTAAATGAAATAGGCATTGGAGGTGGATGGATAGACGGAACTGTGTAGGAGAGGGGGTGGGAAGGGCAACAGGGGTGGGAATTAGGAGTAGAGAGAGCAGGGAAGAGGGCCAGGTGAGAGAATGGAAATTAGAGGTGCGAGGTCATCTCAGAGACCTGGGATGGGGAGGTCCCAGGAACTCTATGAGGGTCACCCTAGCTGAGACACTTAGCAGCAGGAGATATGGAATCTGAAATGGTCCCCTCCTGTAGCCAGGCAGGACTTCCAATGGAGGGATAAGGACACCAACCCACCCACAAAATCTTCAACACAAAATTTCTCCTGACTACAAGATGTGCAGGGATAAAGATGGAGCAAAGACTGAATTTCTAATAAAAGACTGGCCCTACTTGAAACCCATCCCATGGGAGAGAACTAATCCCTAACACTATTAATGTTACTCTGCTATGCTTGTAGGCAGGAGCCTAGCATAACTCCTCTGAGAGGCTTCACCCAGAAGCTGATGGAAACAGATGCAGAGTCTCACAGCCAAACATTAGACAGAGCTTGTGGAGTCTTATGGTAGAGTTCAGGGAATGAGTGAGGGAGGCAGAGGGGTCAAGGACTCCACAAGAAGACCTACAGATTCAACTGGCTTGGACCCATGGGGCCTCAGAGAGACTGAACTGCCAACCGAAGAGCAAGCGTGGACTGGTTCTAGGCTCCCTGCACATATGAAACAGATGTGAAGCTTTGCATGTGGATCCCCCAACAACTGGAGCATGGGCCTTCCCTTTGGATCCTGTTCCCCTACCTGGGATGCCTTGTCTGGCCTCAGCGCAAGAGGATGTACATAGTCCTGCAACAACTTAATGTCCCAGGGCAGGTTGGTATCCATGGGAGGCCTCCCTCTTCTCTGAGGAGAAGGTGAGGGCAGAAGTGTGTGTGTGTGTGTGTGTGTGTGTGTGTGTGTGTGTGTGTGTGTGTGTGTGTGTGTGTGTTGGGGGGACTTGGAGGAGAGAAGTGGGTTGTAATCAGGATGTAAAGTGAGTAAATAAATACTTTTTAAAATGAAAAGGACAGATTTCTAATGGAAAACAACCAAACATGACAAAAAAATATATATAATGAGATGAAGTAAAAACTATCATTTTGACGTTGGACATGGCAACCCAAGAGGATGAAAAGAACACCAAAAGCAGATACAAACGTCAGAGGACCTAGTGTAGACTTGTGTGGGCCCTGGACTTGCTGTTTCAGTCTCTGTGAGCTCATATGCACCTTGGTTAGTTGACTGAGAGGACCTTATTCTCCTGGTGTCCTCCATCTCCTCTGGCTCTCACAATCTTTCTGCCACCTTTTCCTCAGGATATCCTGAGATCTGAGGGGAGGGATTCGATGAAGACCTCCAATTTAGACTCTCTCTCCACATAGTGCCTGGCTGTAGGTCTCCGCATCTGTTCCCCAAGATGACATTTTTTTTTTTTGCTTTTCAATTCTTTTTTTTTTTATTATTTTTTTTATTTTTATTTTATTTTATTTTATTTTATTTTATTCTTGTTACATCTCAATGGTTATCCCCTCCCTTGTATCCTCCCGTTCTTCCCTCCCTCCCATTTCTCCCTTATTCCCCTCCCCTATGACTGTTCCTGAGGGGGATTACCTCCCCCTGTATATGTTCATAGGGTATCAAGTCTCCTCTTGGTAACCTGCTGTCCTTCCTCTGAGTGCCACCAGGTCTCCCCCTCCAGGGGACATGGTCAAAGGTGAGGCACCAGAGTATGTGAGAAAGTAATATCCCACTCTCCACTCTACTGTGGAGAGTGTTCCGTCCATTGGCTAGATCTGGGTAGGGGTTTAAGGTTTACCGCCTGTATTGTCCTTGGCTGGTGCCTTAGTTTGAGCGGGACCCCTATGCCCAAATCTGCCTATCATAATGTTCTACTTGTAGGCTTCTAGGACCCTCTGGGTCCTTCTACTTTGCCTTTCTCCCATGATTCTCTCATCTAGAATCCCATTAGAATGTCCTCTCCTCTGTCTCAGTTTCCTGGTAAGTGAAGGCTTTCGTGGGACATGCCCCTTGGGCTAATATGCAGATATAAGTGAGTATATACCATTTGAGTCTTTCTGCTTCTGGGTTAACTCACTCATTATGATCATTTCTAGCTCAATCCATTTATCCACAAATTTCGGGAAGTCCTTGTTTTTAATAGCTGAATAGTATTCCATAGTGTATATGTACCACAGTTTCTTTATCCATTCTTCTATTGAGGGACACTTCGGCTGTTTCCATGTTCTGGCTATTATGAATAAGGCTGCTATGAACATGGTTGAGCAAATTTTCTTGTTGTGTGCTGGAGCATCTTCTGGACATTTTTAAAAACACATTCCTCAGAGACTCATAGTAGCAGGGGCCATAGAGACTGAAGAGGCCACCTTCTAACTAGACACGCCACCTTCTAACTAACTCTACCAGGTCTCCTGGTAGAGAGAGGAGAGACCAAGCCACCTACAAAAACTCCAACCCAAAACTCACCCTGTCTACAAGATGTGCAGGAATAAAGATAGAGCAGATAGAACAGAGATTGAAGAAAATGTCCAACAGATGCCTCGCCCAACCCAAGACCCACCCCATGGAAGAGAGCCAACCTCTGACACTTATTAATGACACTCTGCTAAGCTTGCAGACAGGAGCCTAGCAGAGTTGTCCTCTGAGAGGCTCCAGCCAGCAGTGCTTTGAAACAAATGCTGAGACTCACAGCCAAACACTGGGCAATGCGTTGGGAGTCTTGTGAAAAAGTGTGGGGCAGAGGAGGTGGGGCAGGAGGACCTGGAAGTGACAGGAGCTCCAAAAGCAGACGAACAGAACCAACTAACCAGGGTCCAGAGGGGCTTTCTGAGATGGAAGCATCAACCAAGGACCGTGCATAGAATGGAACTAGGCAAAGATGGGCAGCTCAAAGGTCCATGTGGTCCTTAGTAAGGGGAATAGGGCCGTCTCTGATGTGCACTTTGTTGCCTGCTTTTTGATCACTGCACCCTAGTGGGACTGCCTTGCCAGGCCACAGGGAAGAGGACAAGCAACTTGATGAGTTGGGGTGGATGGGAAGAG
Organism: Acomys minous; assembly: GCF_964271855.1. Classification (NCBI taxonomy): domain Eukaryota; kingdom Metazoa; phylum Chordata; class Mammalia; order Rodentia; family Muridae; genus Acomys; species Acomys minous. Next base: position 70,795,208 of record NC_140485.1, on the reverse strand, counting down.
GGGCTCCCTTTTTCTGAGGAATAGGGAAGGGGAGAGGGAAAAGGGAGGGAGGATGGCATTGGGAGGTGAGGAGGGATGGGGCTACGACCAGGATATAAAGTGAATAAATTAGTTAATTAAAAAAAAAGAAATGAGAAAGAATAGAAACATTCCCTGTGATGGCTAACTCTAAACGTCACCTTGATACAACCTAGAATCACCTGAGGAAAGCAACTCCAATGAGGGATTACGTAGATCAAATTGTCCTGTGAACACACTTGTCGGGGATCATCTTGATTATGTTTACCAATGTGGGAAGCTCTGGCCCTACTGTGCGTGGCACCATTCCCTGGGTTTGGATCCTGCACTGTAGAGTAGAAAAGTAAGTGTAGAGAAAGCAAGCGGAAGAGTAAGCATACATGCATTTATTTCTCTCTGGCCATGACAGGGGATGAGATGTGACTGGCTACTTCAGATTCCTACCTTGATTTCCCCACAGTGTTCTGTAGCCTAAAATTGCAATCTAAAATAAAACCTTTATCCCTAATTTTAAAAATCAAAGTATCTTATCACAGCAACAGAAATGAAATGAGAACCCTTCATATTACTGGAATGGTTGAGATTTCATATGTCAGCATATGAGATGTGTACTTCTGAAAAGAAACTGGGGAAAAAGTCGTTGAACTGAGGGAAGGGATGTGTTTCTGTAGACTGATGTCCTGGCAGGCATCTGTAGATCAAAGCACTTGGCATAGCTTTTAAATTTTTCCTTCTTTTTTTTCTCATAGTGAGTTTCTTTTTTTTTTTTTTTTTAGATTTTTAGATTATAACAACATCTCCCTCTTTTACTCCCCCACTGCAAACCCTCCTACGTATCTCTCTTGCTTTCTTTCATATTCACAGGATCTTCTTTACACTAATTGTCATGACATGTATATACATAGATGTATACTCATAAATGTATAATCTGTCCAGTCTGTATACTGGTACACATATGTATATTTTCAGGGCTGACCATTTGGTATTGCTTAACCAGTTGGTGTGCATGTGTCTGGAGAAGATTATTTCTCCCACTCTCAGCATTCATTGTTACCTGTGGTTCTTCCTGTAGGATTTCGGCCTCAGAGTCCTTCCCCATCCACTTTGGCATGTCTTTTGCTGTCATCCTTGTTTGGCTCATGTTTGGGCAGTCATGTTGGTGAGACTTTGTGAGTGTAGTGACAACCAGCATGACACAGCAACCCTAAGGGCACAGTAGCGGTATGCACATCTTGGCAGTAGCCAACAGCTCTCTAACTTAGGGCCCATTAAACAAGAGGGAAACCATGACTGGAAGCCTAGAAAACTACTTGGCTCTAGTGAAGTCGTGGATATTGGAGGAGAATCTACTATTTAATTAGCTAGCACAATTTGTAACAACAATCCTTTCAAATATAATCTTTTCTGACATTTCTAAGACATTGGTTTCTGAAACTCCATTGGGAAAAGTGTCATAGGGCTGATCTCAGGTAGGATACAGAATGCATGAAAAGCTCTACAATCCATTTTATTTTCCTTAATACCTTCATACATGTATATATCAAGTTTTGAGCATTTAAATACCATTCCCACTTCCAATCCCCCCTCCTCCAATAAAAATATTCTTCAGAGGAAAAGGCAGGCAGATAGCTATGAGTTTGAGGCCAGCCTGGTCTACAAAATGAGTCTAGGACAGTCAAGGCTACACAGAGAAACCTTGTCTCAAAAAACCAAAGTCAAACCAAACCAAACCAAAAACACAACGTTCTTTCCAACAATCTTCCTTCTGCTCTGATGTCTTTTTCTTTCTTTCTTTTTTAATCCAATGAGTTTAATCAAGTTTATTTGAATGAATATCAGTGAGGGGGGTATTTATTGGAGCATAGACAATTTATAAGCCATCTTCTACTCATACCCCTTAACTGTCCAGAGGCCTATTGAAGCCCTGGATCTACTTGGGCCTTATTTTTGTGTAGAAATCTATCTGACTTTATTCTTGTGCATGTAGACATTCAGTTTTTCCTCTTCTCTGGTGTATTTTTTTTGGCCCCCTTTTGCTGTAGTTATGAGAATATATGGAGAAGGGGAAACTTTTATTCACCTTTGAGGGCAATGCAAATTGTTGCCATCACCCTGGAAATCAGTATGAAGAATCCTCAAAGAGCTAAAACCTAATCGGCCAGTTGACCCAGCTATATCACTCCTGGGTACATTTGGCATCCTGCTTCACAGATGGTTGCTCTGCCGGGTTCACAGCCACCCTAGTCACAATAGCTAAAAACTGAAACAACCCAAATATCCTTCAAAAGAAGAATTAATAATGAAAATGTTTTTACATATTCACAATAAAATACTATTCAGCTGTAAAGAAAAGTGAAATGATGAAATTTAAAGGTGAATGGATGGACCTAGAAAAAAAATCATATTGAGGAGGTAACCCAGACCTAGAAAGACAAACATTCTCTCTGTGTCTCTGTCTCTCTCTCTTTGTCTCTCTGTCTCTGTCTCTTTTTGTGTTTCTGTCTCTCTGTCTCTCTTTGTGTCTCTGTCTCTGTCTCTTTCTGTCTCTTTCTGTCTCTGTCTGTCTCTCTATCTATCTATCTATCTATCTATCTATCTATCTATCTATCTATCTCTTCTGTAGTTCCTAGACCCAAATCCTCAAGTGTAAGTATACAACATGGAGTCACTGCAAAAACCAGGAAAGAACAGAGGAACCTTAGCTGGAGGATGAGGGCTGGGCTGAGAAGTAGAAGAATGCAAGTGATATGAAGGGGGAAATAGAAAAATGTGGAGGGGCTTCCGATGGAGAGGAAGGATGCTGAGAGAGGTCAAAACAGACTGATAAGATGAGATGAGGGACAAATAAGACCGAAGTCATTGGAGAATGCCTCAAAGAATCAATTTATTCTATATTTACCTAAAAGTATGCAATAAACATATATGTAATGTTTCCCATAAGAGAACCATATAATAATTTTTTAAAAACCTTAGTACCAGACATGAAACACTTTTAATTATGGTTGGTCAGGGTAGTCCAGGTAACTTCCAAAACAATATAAACTATTGATGCATCTCATGGTTGCCTTGAGAGTGGAACAAGACACTGTACACTTAGGATGCAATATTGAGATGATTTGATCTGGATCTGACCGGAAGGCCTCTTTCATTTGCTCTTAGCCTCCATTGTACCAGAACATGCAAGCTGCCAAGGGAAGGAAGCAATTAAACAGTCCAACCTCCCTGCAACACCTGTGAGCTACAGCAATGACCAGCACGGCAAGCTTTCTATAAAGGTGCAATAAATGGCACTTACATGTTGCTAGTAGCCAACACATATCTAATTGAAGTTAGGTTGGGGCTGGAGAGATGACTCAGGGGTTAAGAGCACTGGTAGCTCTTCCAAAGGACCTGGGTCTAATTCCCAGCACCCACATGGCAGCTCATATCTGTCTGTAAACCAGCTCCAGAAGATTTGACACCTTCACAGATAGACACATACATACAGGTAAAACACCAGTGCACATAAAAAAAAATTAAAGGAAGTTAGGCTCACTCAGTGAGAGGAAGATTGTGTCCGGTCCTGAGAACTTGTGAAAGTTCCCAGGGCTAGCGAGGTCATGGATATTAGGAAAGAATCAATTACCACAGGTTTGCTAGACCAGCACAGTTCTCTCAATCTTATCCTTATACCTATGGCAAGTATAGCTACCAGTCCTCAGCAAAGAAGCCTCTCTTAACAAACGGAGACCAGGGCAGAAACCATCACAACAGGAAACAATGTCGATATCAATGGGTCTTTGGCATCCCAGCCCCAACAGATACATCTACATTATAGTTCCTGCATTTAAGGCTCAGGGTACATTGGAGAAGAGAAGACAAGAAGCTTGTATGAGGAAGTCTGTCTGCTAGGAATTGTTTTGTAAACAAGACCAAAATAATGTCAATATCAATGGACATCTTAACACAGAAGGCAGAGAGATTCATGGGGTCCAACCCTAAAAAGGGGGATGAGACAAATATTGACCATTGTAGAAGAATAATTAGCCTCTCCTAGGAATAAGCCCATAATTGGTATACAATTCTAGATTGTCAGCCCTGAAACCACATGTACACAAACAACAAACTTATACACAGCAAGTTATATTTATATATTTGAAAATACACATACACATATACATATTTTAAAACAATCATCAAAAATAAGGAGGATATCAATTTGAGAGTTGCAGTGACATGGAAGATGATGGAAGGAGGGTACCAGGGAGAGATTGGAGAGTAAAAGAGTCAGGGAAAGTGACAGAATTATATTTCAATTGGATAGATAGATAGATAGATAGATAGATAGATGATAGATAGATAAATAGATAGATAGATAGATAGATAGATAGATAGATAGATATAGATGATAGATAGATGCAGATGATATCAGAAGGAGCCTTTTTATCAGAGAGCACTGGTGTGAGGATGCTCCAGGTTTAGAAAGTCTGGGGAGTGAAACTGTGAGTGGGTCATGGCATCTGTGCAAGGGCATTGAGGACTACAGGGACGTCTGCATCTTGAAGATATCGCAATCCACACAGGTCAGGTGACTCCTATGGAGAGAGGACATAGACGGTGATGCACATTAGTGTAGGGTAGCAGATGGGGGAACAACTGTGACCACGCTCTGTCTATATAGACCAACTTAGGGCCATTTCAGGTACTAGCATCTACTGATCAATGGGCCCATAAAGATGTTGCTTTCCTTCTCTTCACATAAAACACCCCTTAGTGCAAACATGCAGGTAACACCCTTTTCCTGCCCAGGCTACATATCTCTCTCCTGATAGAGCAAATGCCCCCCTGGAACTGGTTCCTCAGCACCCTAGAGCCTCACTTGTCACGACCCTACATCACACAGAAGGGTGCTTCCTGGACCTCATTTGACTCCTGTATGCTCAAAGATGGAGCAAAAATCCATGGATCAGTCAGCTCTAAAGGGCAATGTCCCTGATATAAGACTGAACAACATTAAATGATGTGGGAAACAGAACCAATAATATTTTGTAACAATGTAGCAAGCAACTGAGGCTTATGAACCCAAAGTATATGAAGTTGCAAAAATACATCTTAAACTTACATGATTTTATGTGTTAATTGTTTAAAGAAATAGTGGCTGCACATGTGTGAAATAAATGTATGAAAATACTCACTGAGGGGAATGTGAGACACAGAAACAGACCAGGTAGCTTTTTTCTGCCTCTACTAGGTGCTTGTTTCCACAGGGGATGGAGCTCAACTCCATAAACTTTGCAACTGAGCACATCCATGGCTATAGGTTCACTACTGATCCCACAGTGGACCCAGGGGGCTCATCATGTACCACCTCCAAACACTGGGTAGATACCTCTCCTGTCCTGTGAGACACTTACCTCTAAATGTGTCCTGGCCATTGACTGATTAATGGATGTATTATTCTGTGAAGGCACCATGATACAGAAGTAATCCTTCTTTTGGACAGTAGCATGTCCCTTGAGCTTGGTGGAAAGATTTTGTGTAACCTCCACCCTGTACTTGCCCTTGAAATTGCAAAATGAACCCATCATAGGCTTTGGGTTGCTGTCTAAACTGTGGTGAGGAAACTGCTATTTTCCTGAAATGGCCAAGCTTTCTTTTGAGGCTGTGCGCTTTTTTATGCTGTTGGCGCACTTGGGCCAGGTCTTCATGGAGGCCATAGCCTTTGGCGTCGGTTTGCTGAAGAAAGGCTTTTTTGATATATACTGGTGCTTGGTAGGATTTCAGGGGGGCTGCCTGGGGTTTCAGCTTGACTTCTGACTTCACCTGGCCTAGGATCTTTAGCTGGCCTGTTTGGGACTTCAGTTGGGCTCCACGGGATTTTACTTGGGCTTCGGATTTTATCTGTGACCAGGATTGGAGTTGGGCTTTTTGTTGGGCAATCTTGTCTTCCTCATCACAAGCTATGTCTTCCTTTAAGCTTGTCTGTTCCTGAGAACTCTGAGTCTCTCCCATGTCAGCATCAGCGTCCGCGTCCTGGCTATATGCATGTTGCTTAGTTTGCACAAAAATGCTTTCTTCGGGTCCATCTTCCTGGGCTTCTTTTTGGTCGTAGAGGAACTGGTCTTTTTGGATAAATACAAGCGGGGGTGTTTTTGCTACAAACTGGCCTTTTGTCCCACCTGGCAAGTGATAAAAAGAATATTTGAGTTACATTATCCGTACAGCTCCCTTTCAAGTTTTATCCCAGAGTTCCCCCATGAGCTCCCCGATGTACCCACAAGGCATGTCCTTCAAGAGGATCACCCAGTGGAGGTTTCTCCGCACTCAAAGCACCCACATGGACGCTGTCTCTGAGTGCCTCTCTGCCAGGCGACTCCCTGAACTCACCGTAGATCCCTATCCCAGCTGCTGGCTTCTCCAGAAGGAGGAGCAGAGAAAGGCTGAAGAGGATGGCCTTCATCTTACCAGGAGGAGCCTTCACTGAGCACTCAGCTGATCTCCGCATTTATATGTTCTCTGCTGGGTGCATAGATGCGGCTGAAGTCACAAGTGGCATTACCCGTTCTTACTTATCTGACATGCTGGCTTCTCCCTTCTTCTCAGTAGGAGATATTGTCAATATTCTTAGAGTCTAGAGACACATGATGTCGGAGTCTTTGTCTCACCCCCACACGTCCCAGAAAATCTTTATCATTACTTCAAGATCATCACATGATGTTTCTAGAGGAAACTCAAGGCAGAGATCACAAGAGTAAGCAGGGCCTGTCCAAGAGTTTGTAGCTCAAGCGTGCGCCTTAGTTTCCTGCTGAATCACAGATATGATGTGCACGTCTGCTGCTTCCCAAATGAGATGGACACAGATGTGTTTCATCTGGAAGGTCCCATCATAGAGCATTAAGAAGACACAGGAAAGAAGGGGAATTCATAGGCTCCAAGGAAAATTTCAATAATAACTGAGATACACCTGAGCAGAAGCAGCTCTAAACTGCCAAACCTTCCTAACCGCCCCATGTGGGAACGCTCCAGTGTTCCCTTTTCAACAGTTTTGATCAGAGACCATGAGTGCAGTATGGCAGGCTGTCATCTGCAGGATGGAGAGCAGCAAAGAAATGCCCAGGAGGGCTCCGTGCTCTGTGTATTCAGTGGAGTCGGCAATAGGGCTGCATCTCAAGCATGAGGGCAGCTGCAGAGGGGGTATTCAAGTGTGAGAGAAACTTAATGTATTTGGCAGAATGACTGTTGGAACATGGAGAAAGGACTCTGGTCTCTTCATTTCACTATTTTTATCAAACCATCTAAAAAACACAGTACCCTCTTAATGAGGGAAAAGTCTTTTGCAGATGACAAACAACTTCCCCCATTCAGGGCTTGTGTCAGTCATCACTAGTACATGTGTTAATACACGAGTGTTATTAATGTATTGAGACTGGAGGCCCAGGAGCCTGTCCACTCCCTTGCAAAGTGCAGCTTCCTGCAACTGTGAGAAGACCCTGGATGGTTCATAAGGCAGGGCCTGCGGTTCTCCCAGGCAGGCAGTGGTGTGGGCAGAGCATAGGAGAATTAGCCATCTGCTGAGAGTCTGCATACACTCCGCCAGTCCTGCAGGGCATCTAAGGGAAGGCAGGCGGGAAAGTATTTTCTGTCATTCTATATGCAAATACCAATTTACCTTGAAGAAGGCTGTGTGGCGGGATTAGGGTAAAGCTGACTTGTGTTTCATGGGAAGGATAGAGATAAAGGCACTAAGTCATGCAACAGAACACGAGGATGCTGTTTTCAGTCTAGGAGCTCCGAGCTCCTCCTAATCTTATCTCTTTGTCCATACCCCACAGCATAGAATCCAGTCAAAAGATTTGAAATTACCAAGAGGTCAAAGTATTTCTTTTTTTTCCCCCTACTTATCCATGAATCCATGCAACTCTCTTGAGAAAATGCCCAAAGAACTCCTCCTTGGCAGGCAGACTTATAGAAGAATGAGTGTAGACAATTAATTTGGTTAGTGGGTCAACAGCAAAGTATGTATAACGCTCTATGCTAGAGATGAATATGGAACTAGAAAGCTCATGATAGTCATAAAGAAAATCAGGAAAAAAAATCCAGTAAAAACTACCAGGAGATTGTGATTCCACATCAGAACAGCACTCAGTAACATTTACAATGGACTCTTATCCCCCAGAAGTGCAATGTATTGATGAAGGCGAAAACCAGATCCACGATGTCTAGAGAAGAAAAACGGTGTGAAGATGGAAAGTATCTTGATGTAGTACTATCTGAGGGAGGAAACCCCTTAGGACACATTTAAGGAATGGGATTAGTGTCCTCTAATTGTCATAAGTATAGGCAACGCAGAAAAAATTGCTTTAAAAAACTTTTCTTAGGTGCGAGAGTTATCTTATAGATACATGGATTGGAATGGCCTCCAAAATACGCTGTTCTGTAGCGGTCTCTGTGTATTGCGGAGAACTTTCTTGGTGAGTGGTGAGAACTGCACCTGTCTGTGGGTGAGGATAAACATAATCTCAAAGTGTAAAAAAATTAAATAAAAATTTCTATTAAAAACATTTATTAAAACTTTATCATTAAAAGAACTTTCAAATTAAAAAAAATCACCAACAGAGAGCACACTGGTCAGCAGTCAATCTTTGACAAAGAGAAAGCCCATCAGTTGTGAACTATTGTAGAAGCTGAGAGCTAGGGACTTGCGCTTGGCAGTGCTCAGTCCCTGCTGCTCCCTCTGTTCTGCATAAGGTTTTTTTGCACATCACATCTGAGCTCTCTGAGCCTGGTTAGTTCTGGCTGTTCACTTGGTCTCCCAGCCTTCCTCCTCCCACAGATGTTGTCTGCAGAGAAAGATCTGAAAGCAGCAGAGGGCTGATTTCTCTACCCTCAAGCTCAGTGGAGGCTTCACTGCTCTATTTCCCCCACTCTCTGACGTTCTCAGGTGTCACCCCATGACTTGGACATTGGCGAGCTCTGGGTGAATGTCTTCTTACGTAAGTGGGAATATGCCAAATCCTCAGGCTGAAAGTTCACTGGCACATGTGTGGCTTTGGTATCCAGAGAAGGCAAGGTTGTAATGTGAGTGCAGCTCCGATGCTGACAACTGACCCCTGAGGCAGCCAGGCCCCCAGCTTGCATAGAACACCAGCTAGAACAGCAGCAGAAAGCACCATGGAGTCCAGAGGTGACTCACAATGCCCTTCCCACATGTGCTTGGGGATTCTAGTAATACAGAATGATCCAGAAATGAGCCTCTCAATTCTCTGTCATTTTAAAAGGATTTATAATTTATTTTTTCTTTTACTATATTTTTAATACTGACCATAAAAGAGCAGAAAACTTCACATAATTTCAATAGCCCCACTCTCCTCTGTATTGTCTATCTTGAGATCATCTAAACAAAAGAAAATCAACAAAATTCTGGTTTAAACAACTACAGGACAAATATGCGTAACAGGCATCTATACTACTGAAGTTAATAGTCATTATTAGAAGCCATGAAAATTTCTCTGATATAGATCATGGTTTAGGTTCCCAAACCAAGTTTTTACAAACTCAAAACAACAAAACACTTTCTTGTATCTCATCAGACCATAATAGATTAAAGTTAGAAACAGTACCCAGAAACACTAGAGAACCTACGGCAACATGGAGATTAACAACATACGCTTTTTGGTGTTCAAGGAGTCTTTGAAGTAATCTGAGAGGAAATGAAAATTTTTCTGTAACTACTCAAAAAGCAAAACACTTTGGGGTAAAGCAAAGGCAATTATAATAAGCTTATAGATACAATATAGATAGTACTTTCCTCAAAAAGATAGATATTATCTTGTAATAAAATAGAAGAATAAAAATACAAAGACTCTGTAATGGGAACCGATTCTTCAGAAAGATAAACAAGATTGGCAAAACTTTAGCCACATTAACCAAAAGTACAGAAATTTTTTTGTTTCTATTTAGTTAGAAACAAAAAGGGACATTAAAATAAATAACAGTGAGAATTAGAAAAACATAGATATTTTTAAAACTTCTGTTCCACTCAGTAGGAAAATCTGAAAAAAAGGGAAAAATTCCATTCAACATACCAAACTTAATCCAAGATAAAATCAACAATTTACACTGACCTCAAAACCAGTAATGAGATTAAAGCAGTGATTAAGAGGTCCTCTAACTAAAAATTCATCCATCACATGAATTTGCTGCAGAATCTCACCAGAACTTCAAAGAAGAACTAACAGAAGTTAGTTCAAATATTTCTTATGAAGCTAGCATTACCCTGATGAAAACACACATACTCACAGAAGGGGGGAGGGAAGGGGAAAGAGAGAGAGAGAGAGAGAGAGAGAGAGAGAGAGAGAGAGAGAGAGAGAGAGAATTACGGCCCTATCTCCCTGTTAAATATAGATTGTAAAATTTATTAATAAAATTTTGGCATATACAAGAAGATCATATACAAAAAGACCGCTCATCAAACCATACTGGCTTCATTCCAGTGATGCAGAAATGGTCCAGTATATTTAAATCAATAAATATTATCCACCATATAAGTAGACTCAAAGACAGAAATCACATTGTTGGCTCATTAGAGGCAGGAACAGCCTTTGACAAAATCCAACAACTGTCATGGTAAAAGTTAGGAATATAGGGATCATACCTTACCATAAAAAGTGCTATTAAGAACACAACTATGCCAATGACATTCTAAATGGAGAAAAACTCAAAGCATTTACAATGAGATCAGGAACAAGGCAAGAGTGTCCACTCTTTCCACACATAGTAAATATAATGCTTGAAGTCTTTTCTTTCTTTTTCCCCCCAAACAGGGTTCCTCTTTGTAGGCTTGGCTGTCCTGGACTCACTTTGTAAACCAGGCTGGCCTCAAACTCACAGAGATCCCCTTGTTTCTTTTCTCTGAGTGCTGGGATTAAAGGTGTGCACCACCATGCCAGACTCAATGCTCGACATCTTAGCTACACCGGTATGACAGAAGAAGAACAAGAGGGGTAAAGATTGAAAAAACATCAACACATCTCTATTTGAAAATGATATGATTCTATACACAAGAGATCCTAAGACTCCATCAAAAAAATTGGAGCTGATAAATACTTTCAGCAAAGTGAATGGATAAAAAAATTAACACAAAAAAACCCAGTAGCCTTCTTAAATGCTAATTACAAGAACACTGAAAAAGAAACCAGGAAGACAGCCCCATTCACAAGCCACATAAAAACCAATCCATATAATAAACATAACTGAGGAAATAGGAGACCTCTATAATAAAGCCTTTCAGATGCTGAATAAGGAAGGAAGACATCAAGAGGACTGTCCGCCCAGCCTCATGATTGGCAGGATTCATATTTGTGAAAATGATCATCTTACAAAAGCAGCTCACAGGTTCAAGGCAGCCCTAATCACAATACCAAGACTTTTCTTTGGAGACATAGAAAAAGGAATCTCAAATGATATGTGAAATCACCACAGACCAAGGTCAGCTAAAACAACCCTGAGCCAAAACAGTACTGCAAGTGGTATTACCATACCCAGTATCGTATTATACTAAAGAACCATAGTAATAAAAATAGCATGGTACTGGCCCAAAAAGAGATGCATAGATGAATAGATGGAATAAAGGACTAAGACATAACTTTGTGGACTACAGCTTCCTGATTTTTCACAAAGATGACAAAAAGTTACATTGGAGAAAAGGCTGTATCTTCTATAAATGGTCCTGGAAAGCCTGGGTTTCAACATCCACAGAAGGAAGGAAGGAAGGAAGAAAAGAAAGAAAGAAAGAAAGAAAGAAGAAAAGATACCCTTACCTTGCATAAACTCTACTCTAAATGGATCAGTGATCTAAACATAAGACCTAATACCCTGAAACTGCTAGAGGAAAAATTAGTGAATACACCTCCATTTGTAGGCACAGGTAAAGACTTTTCTAAGTAAGATTTCAGTAGCTCCCAAAATAACAACTGATATTGACATGTTGGATTTCATAAAATTAAAAAAAGAAAAAAAAGCTTCTGTGCAGTAAAAGAAATGGTGAGTGAACTGAAGAAGCAGTCTACAGAATGGGATAAAAATCTTTGTCAACAAAACAAATACATCTGACAGTGTCTAGCACATATAAAGAACTAAAACAAACCTAAACACAAATAAAACCAGCAACCTAATTTAGAAATAAGCTATGGAACAGATCAGAGAGGGAACAGAAGTTGAAATAACTCTATGATGGAAACTATAAAGGTTTCTATAAACTATAAAAGCTGAAGAGGGCACTAGATGCACAGATTTCCCAGGAGCATGTCAGCAGAGGCATGTCGCACAGTAGTTAGCTTACCAAGAGAAACCAGCAGATTTAACATAATTTCATCAACATCCCACTGTCATTTTCCACAGGAACAGGAACAGAGGCACCTAGACAGCAAAACTACCTTGGTAAGAAAGAGAGAGAGCCTGGCAACATTATAACACCTGAAATGTTGTCCTCTGTTCCTATTTTCTTTGTGGGCTTTATCATGACAGGATCTGCCTAAAGACAGCCTTTTCAAAAAGTCTTCCTGCAAAGTAGGATGAGAACTGAGGTTCTTCATGGAAGGCCAGGTTAGATGCTCTGCAGGATGCAGATTTAACATGCTTTGCTGTGGGGCGAGAAATGACTTAGTAAAAAGAAAGGGGCATGTTTCTATTTATGCAATCTACTTAAAGGACATGTTTTTTTTTTTTAAACGAAGAGCTAAATTGCATTACTCCCAAATGCATTTTGGGAATAATTAGCAACACTTGTGAGTTGATTGACCTATTAGTGCGGGCAGCAAAGTGAGTATTTCTGCCTTGTGGAGAAGTATAGATTTCTGCAATGGGGACAGCGCCACAAGGTTCCAGAATAACACAGGTCATGTTTAAAGTGAGTGTGTGCACACGGAGCAATAAGGTGGTGAATCTTGAAGGAGGATGACTTCAGACACATTTTCATTCTTCCTGCCCTAAAATCCTAATATGCTATAAAAGCACCACTTAAAGGGAAAAAAAATTAAAAGAATACTCGTTAACAAAAATTTGGCAAGCCAAATCCAAGAGCATATGCAAAAGGTTATTCATCTTAACCATGTAGCTGATTGTAAAACATGGTTTTATTCTGATTGCCTCCTAAGGTTCTCTTATTGTACTTAGAGTGGCCGTTTTCCTCTGTAGGCACTGCAGCAAACCATGCTGAAATGATCCTTATGCAAAATTGTTTACCATTGGGGGCTTAATGGCTCAGCCATTAAAAGCCCTTGCAACTCTTTCCAGAGGACCCAGGTCCCATTCTTAGCACCCACGTTGGGTGGCTCACAACAGCTGGAAACTCAGCTGCAAGCACTCAAGAACACACAAACACACACTAATCAATCATTAACATTTTGCTGACTGACCCTGCTTATCTCTGTGCCCCGCCCCCTCCTGCTCTTTGGAGAAAATGTCAGAAATCTGCTCCACCCAGGCTGCTAATCCATCTGCCAGCTTTGCTCGTATTTTGAATTAGAGAACAAAATTTTAATTTAAGCTATGGTGTAGATACTTTTTTAAATGAGAATTTTAAAAAATAAAGTAAAATAAAACCCCCAAGAACTTGTAGACCACAATTAGCAGGAGGAGGTGGTGCTGTAATCAGCCCCAAATCCACTTAAGTTAAAGAAACATTTTCACAGTTTACCGTTTATCATGTATGGAATTAGCATTCTGAGTGGCAGAAAAAGAGGTGGTCACCAACCCATAGGTGAGCCCTTCTAGTAAATAAAGGAAAAGTTCCCTTTGAATAGTTTAAACATATAACCTATTTAAAAATGGATGACATTTACCTAGATAGGTAAATATACGAGGGCTATTGTGTTTCATCTGTGGTGTTCTTTACGGGATATGGCAGTCATGGAAACCTTGATATCATATGCTCAGCAATCTGTGCCCTCTGAGATTAAAGAATGGGACAAGGTTTGGACAATCTTTTTGGCAATTTCTTAGGCTCTGCTTGTTCTAAGCTCTGAGAACGGAGCACTGTGCTCTAGCCATTCTGGCTCCAAGAATCCTGTGTGATAAGGTCATGCATAGGCCACCAGGGGCTTCTTAGCTGGGTCACAGCTTCTATAGAATCTTTACTGGGACATCTAATCTGATAGATCCAATGTCCCTCATCCTGCAGATGGAAAAAAAAACCCTGAAGTCCAGGGAGACGACCCTCCCAGTCTACCCTGGGAGTCCAAGGCAGAACTTGGCCCAGCAATTACCCATCTTGTTATTTTCCAATTCTCTTTCCGTATGATACTGACCAAAGTGGAAGGATTTAGCAGCTTTTCTCCAAATCCAGACTGTACAAAACACTAAAAAAAATAAAATAAAAAATAAAAATAAAAATTAAGTCAAGAAAACAAAAAACCAAGTTGAAAACCAACTATGGCTCTTAATAGAGAGTTCTTTTGTTTTTCATTTTATTATTTTTTTTATTATAAAACAAAGTTAAATGTTTTATTTTTGTGAGTTAATTTTTTATTAATTTAGTCTTATTACATCTCAATGGTTATCCCATCCCTTGTATCCTCCCATTCCTCCCTCCCTCCCATTTTCCCCTTACTCCCCTCCCCTATGACTGTGACTGAGGGGGACTTCCTCCCCCTGTATATGCTCATAGGGTATCAAGTCTCTGCTTGAATAAAGAATTCTTAAAGGAAAAATTGGAAATGGCTAAAAAAATGTCTTAAAGGGGTTCAGCATCATAAACAGTTGGAGAAATACAAATCCAAAATACTTTGAGGTTTCATCTTACCCCAGTAAGAATGGCTAAATTAATAAAACGGCGAGGAAGATTTAGAGAAAGGAAGGGCCCTCCTTCACTGCTGGTGAACAACATTGCATCAATCAGCACCATCAATTTTCAATACAAAGTTTCCCAAGTTGTTATGACTGTGTGTCGCTATGGTCACCTGGTATAACTGATGAATGAGTATGTATATTGACAAACACAGACATAATAAAAAAGGAAACATTTCATGTTCTTGAGCTCCAGATATTCATCCCTTTCTTATTCCCCCAAATGAGTGGCAAAACTTGATCTTTCATGGACTTTTCAAAAAACCACAGACCAGGCTGCCTGAGCAGACAGTCTTCTCCTGCACGCAAGATTCATGTTTGATTTCCCACCAGTTTTTGGCTTACCATGTGTCCCAAAATTTTTCTCTAAGACTATCCCATTGTGTTTGTGCACCATTGATGTTAATTCCATCCAATCATCTAGAAAAAAAACTCATCAAGGTTGCCTCTTCTTTCTGTGTGTATAAAGCTGCTCAGAGTGTGTGTGCTTAAGTATTCCTGAGACTGCAGTCTTTCCTTCCGTTTATGTAAGAACGCTGTGCTCTATCATGGATTGCTTAATGTGGGCTTCCTCCTAAAGTTCCAGAAACCCTAAAAAATGGACATCTGTTACTTCCAGGCTCTGATGAGCAAAATTATGAAATCAAAATGTCCAATAGCTAGCTTTCTGAAGGCTGTGGGTGGAGAATCTGTTCCTGGCCTCGCTTCAGCTTTTAGCCACATAAACTTATTTATCTCCCTATACAAATATCTTATATCTTCTCTCCTTCATTTCAGTAACCCATGTATATGGCTGTGGTCTTTCAAGATGTTTTTTTTTTTTTTAATAAGAGGAGTCCAGTCACAGGGAAGTGGTGGTGCACACCTGTAATTTCAGCTATCTAGGAAGCAAACAGGTAGATTATGGGTACCAGGCCACCTTCAGCAACATGGAGAAGGGGCTCGTAATAAGTTGGAAGCCCAAGCTAATCATGTTAGAACTTCATATATGATCATACATATTGTGATTAATTTAAAAATATGGCCTCACAAATATTTATTATTAGGCTATAGTTATGATGGTAATATTATCTAACCAGCTTTTACAATCAATAAAGACACAAACACCTGATGTATTTTAGAGTAAGCCTTTACCTGGGGCAAGGCAGATATTACCTCCTAAGCTACTTCCACTATCTCCCAGTCTCCATCCCACTCCATCTGTTTCTGATAATTTCTATTTGTGCTGCCTCCCATCCATAATCCCAAAATACTTGCAAAGGTTGTTCACTTTGGTCATCTCCTTCCATGAGGAATTTCAGAGTTCCTCCTCTGGGTCCAGGTGGCTCTTTTCCTACTCCATGGCAATTCTCCTCCTTCTTCCTTCTCCATCCTGCCTGCCTCCCAAGATCCTCTCTGTCCTCAAAGGCCTGAAAACCTTAGCCATGCATAGCCCATTTGCTTGCCCAGGTGTGTCTGTTTTTATTGGTTAAATAGGAATAAGTTTTTATAAGAGATTACACAGCAATACTTGGGGCACATTAAAAGACAGCAAGCAGTAATTTGCATCAAAATACATCAGACCAACTTCCAACACATACATGAAAGGATCCTCTTCCCAAATTTGTGGCCACTGAGAGACAGGCTACAAAGGTGCTTTGCAAGCTAATAGTCTTACCTCTTACCATGTGTTAACGTTACAAGCCACAATGACTGGCTCGGCAAGATATCCCCCAAGTGGTGCAACAGAGACAATCTGAGGTCAGGGATGGTGGTACCTCCAGCAGATCTTTCAATATTCAGCATTGTTTTAGCTAATCTAGGTTGTTGGGATTTTTGTGAGGTTTTAGTGGTGTGTGTGTGTGTGTGTGTGTGTGTGTGTGTGTGTGTGTGTCTTCCATATGAAGCTTAAAATAACCATTTCAGTTTCTGTGACAATTTGTATTGGAGTAACAGTTAAGGCCTTAAGTTGAGGAGTAGGTTAAAAAAAATCTACATTTTGTCCTGTCATCTCCATATATTTCTATATCCGCCCCCTCTTTCTTTTTGACCCCTGTCCCCATAACTAAGAAAGATAAAGGAAAAGAGAGAAATCCCTGGATACAACCTCATTTTCGCTCAATAAGATCAATAGTAACTTATAACTAACTCCCAATGAGAATCAACATCCGTACACAAAGAAAACAACCAAAAACCCTACCAAAGCACCCTTAGGGGAAATGGGGTGTCGTTTTCTTTTTAAGGCTTCTTCTGGATGATTTAGGACAAATAATACCTTTGTAGGGCCCAAGTACAATTGGGGAAAATGGTTAAGCAAGCTAGGAGTAACATTTGTGGTCTAGTTTCTAAATGTTGAGAAATTCCAGTCTTAATTGAAGTCTTATGTGGGACAGTCTGAAATACTGGACCAATTCAGACCAGAAGCTTTCTTCAAAGCTGTCTTGGGAACTGTCCTGTTCTGATGATGAATAGCAACCTAAGCATTTGGGGCTGGAACATGAAGGATGCAGGATGCCAGCATCCAGCGTGCTGAGAGGAGTGAATCTTGCCAGGTCTGATCCAGTGTCTGGTTCTTTTGTTCTGACAACCTATAATTTCTCATGAACATTATACAGTCTTAACATTATAAATGTATGAGGTGTGCAAGATGCACAGAACAATTATGGCTGGTTCTCTGCTCTTTGTATGAACAGAAGAAAGGCATCTGTAAATCTTCATTCATGCCATATGAAGAATGGCATCTAATAATGAGTCACAGGGGTTCTGTAATGAACAAGAAAGCATTGTCTATGCATAGACATTTGTGTCTAAGCCAGCCTCAGAGCTATTCCCATGTAGGGATTAGCAATATAAGTTACCTGCTTATTCTGCTGCCAAAAACCACCCTGTTACAGGAGCTCACTAGGCATGTGGGCTGTCGAGGAGGTGATCCGGTATTTGCAAGGTCTGTACTGTGACGCACCCCAGAACTGCTTCCAGCCTCTGGCACACTGTCAGTAGCCATTGATTTGGGGGAAGTTCAGTAGGCATAAAAGATCTCTGGAAGGTATCCAGTATTTTTGCAAGGTATGTACCGTGATGCACCCCAGAATTGCTTCCAACTTCTGACCACCCTGTCAATTGTGCACTGCAGCACCCCTCTAAAATCTGGTATTACAGCCAGATTTAATTCCAGCACCCAGGGAGGCAGAGGTAGGTGTATCACTGTGAGTCTAAGGTCAACTTGGTCTACAAAGTGAGTTCAGGAGAGCCAAGGATACATTCAAGGCCAGCCTGGTTTACAAAGAGAGTCCAGGGCAGCCAAGGTTACACAGAGAAGCCCGGTCTTGAAAAACAAAACAAAACAAAACAAAACAAAAAATTCTGGCATTGGTGTGAACTGTTCCTTTCTGGGTATTGACCAATTCTGATTGAGCAAACTTTCTACAGGATCTTATTTGAGGATGTACTGTGTATTGTTTAGATGAATTAATCCCTGATTATGGAACTCCTGGATTGATTAAAATAGTTTTTAAAGTTAAATTGTTTTAGAGCTTCTAAAACAATTTTAGAAACTTTATGAATGCAATAAATATCTTTGTGGACCTTCAGATGCCTCACTACGGATAGCTTTGTAGCAGTTTTGTGGCTTCAGATAAGCCTCCACTCTAGATGGCACCAGGAATCCTGGTATTCACCATAAATATAGGCAAGTTGGTTTAAACTTTCCATGAACCCAAGGTATAATGGCAGTACCTAGTCATGTCTAAGCTAAGTACAAACCTTAATGTCTATCTATACAAACTGTCCTGTTATAAGTCCTTATATCTTGTCACACTGTGGCCATCATATGGTGTCATTCTAAATTTACTCTGTTTCTTAGAATGAAAGACAGATAAAATTATTGTCTTGAACTCATTATGAACTAAGAGATAGATAATTAGGTCTGTCCTAATTGACAAGTTGTATATTCTTGTAAGTTTCAGACCTTTGTCTCCCTGAACTCACTGTGAATTTATGTAATGGATACCTAAATAAGAAATGTTCAGCTTTAAAACATGTAACCTGTTATATATTAGAATGAGGTTAATTCCCTTTTCTCAGAAGTGTAAGAAGGGCGACCAACAATAAACGGCATTGAAATTGGGAAGCCTAACTTCAGTTGGATGCCTGACTTCATCCAATTTTTTTTCTTGAATTTTCCTGAGCCATCAGCTCTGGTGACCCAAGAGATAAAGCGAACTGGAAGGGCATCTGCACCCAGCAGCAGAGAACCTACCCTGGGCCTCTTCATAGCAGCAGCTGGGCATTAACATTCTACAGTTTGAATTCATGTAAGTATAGATTAACTTAAGTTAGCAGTCTCTTTTTCATCTAGGTCTGTTTTATTTTGACCTTTTTCTTTGTCTTTTTTTTAAAGTCTTTATTTTTAATTTTTCCACTTTACATCCCGATTGTAGCCCCTTCCCTCATCGCCTCCAGATCCTACCCTTCCTCATTCATCCCCTCTCCCTCCCTCTCCTAGTCCTCAGAAAGGGGAGCCCTCCTCCCCTAACATCTGACCTCAGCCTATCAAGTCTCATCTGTACTACCTGTATCCTCTTCCTCTGTGGCCTGGCTAGGATGGCCCTCCAGAGGGAAGTGATCAATGTTGGGGGGCCAGAGTCCATGTCAGAAGTAGTCCTTACTCTCCAAATTGTGGGACCCACAAGGAGAATGTGCTGCCTATCTACTACATCTGAGCAGAGGGTCTAGGTCCACATCATACATGGTCCTTGGTTGGTGCATCAGTCTCTATATTGTAGTGTTGTTATCCTGTAGTAAATGGCTGATATCCGCTTATGAGTGAGTATATACCATATGT
Organism: Acomys minous; assembly: GCF_964271855.1. Taxonomy (NCBI): domain Eukaryota; kingdom Metazoa; phylum Chordata; class Mammalia; order Rodentia; family Muridae; genus Acomys; species Acomys minous. The sequence goes on along the minus strand of NC_140485.1, from coordinate 70,775,545 downwards.
GTCTTTCTAGATCTGAGTTACCTCACTCAGAATGATCTTTTTTAGTTCTATCCATTTGCCTGCAAATTTCAAGAATTCCTTGTTTTTAATAGCTAAGTAGTATTCCATTGTGTAAATGTACCCAGTTTCACAGTTTCTTTATCAATTCTTTGGTTGAGGGACATCTAGGTTGTTTCTAGATTCTGGCTACTACAAATAAGACTGTTATGAACATAGTTGAGCAAATGTCCTTGTTGTATGGTGGAGCATCTTTCAAGTATATGCCCAGGAGGTAGAATTAGTCCCAATTTCCTGAGAAAGCACCATATTGATTTCCAAAGTGATTGTACAAGTTTGTTCTCACACCAGCAGTGGAGGAGTGTTTCCCTTCTTCCACATCCTTGCCAGCATGTGCTCTCACTTGAGTTTTTTATCTTAGCCATTCAGATAGACATAAGATGAAATCTCAGAGTCTTTTTTATTTGCATTTCCCTGTTGACTAGAGATGTTGAACATTTCTTTGTTTTTCAGCCATTCAATATTACTCTATTGAGAATTCTCTGTTTAGCTCTGCACTCAATTTTTAATTGGGTTATTTGGTTTGGTGGTGTTTAATTTCTTGAGTTCTTTATGTATTTTGGATATTAGCCCTTTGTCAGATATAGGATTGGTGAAGATCTTTTCCCAGTCTGTAGGATGTCATTTTGTTGTGTTGACAATATCCTTTGCCTTACAGAAGATTTTCAGTTTTATGAGGTCCCATTTATTAATTGTTGATCTTAGAGCCTCAGCTGTTGGTGTTCTGTTTAGAAAGTTGTCTCCTGTGCCAATGTGTTTAATGCTCTTCCCTATTTTTCTTGTAACAGATTTAGTGTGTCTGGTTTTATGTTGAGGTCTTTAATCCATTTGGACTTTAGTTTTGTGTAGGATGATAAATAGGGGTCTATTTGCATTTTTCTACATGTAGACATCCAACACTCTTTGTTGAAGATGCTATCTTTTTTTCATTGTATGGTTTTGGCTTTGTTGTTAAAAGTCAAGTGTCAATAAGTGTGTGGGTTTATTTCTGGGTGTTTGATTCGACTTGACTAATCAACTAGCTTATTTCTATGCAAATATCATGCTGTTTTTATTACTGTTGCTCTATAGTACAGCTTGAGATACAGGATGGAGATTCTTCTGGAAGATCTTTTACATACAGGATTATTTTAGCTATTCTTGGTCTTTTATTTTTCCATATGAAGTTGAGAATTGATCTTTCAAGGTCTATAAAGAATTATGTAGCAATTTTTATGGGAATTGTATTGAATCTGTAGATTGCTTTTGGTAAGATGGCCATTTTTACTATGTTGATCCTCCCAATCCATGGGCGTGGGAGATCTTTCCATCTTCTGCTGTCTTCTTCAATTTCCTTCTTTAGAGACATGAAGTTTTTTTTTCATACAAGTCTTTCACTTGCTTGGTTAGAGTTACACCAAGATACTTTAGATTATTTGTGCCTGTTGAGAAAGGTATAGCTTCCCTAATTTCTTTCTGAGCTTATTTCTCATTTGTATACAGCAGAGATACTGATTTTTTAGTTAATTTTGTATCCAGCCACTTTGCTGAAGGCATTTATCAGCTATGGGATTTCCTTGGTGGAATTTTTGGGGTCACTGAAGTTTACTATCATATCATCCACAAATGTTGATACTCTGACTTCTTCCTTTCCAATCTGTGCCCCTTTGATCTCCTTTAGTTGTTGTATTGCTCTAGCTAGGACTTGAAATACTATATTGAAGAGATATGGAGAGAGGGGACAATTCTTGTCTTGTCCCTGATTTTAATAGAATTGATTTAAGTTTCTCTCCATTTAGTTTGATGTTGTCTATAGGCTTGCTGTATATTGCCTCCATTATGTTTAGGTATGTGCCTTGTATCCCTGATTTCTCCATGACTTTAAAGATGAATGGGTGTTGGATTTTGTCAAATGCTTTTTAGGCATCTAAAGAGATGATCATATGGTTTTTTCTTTCAGCTTGTTTATATGATGGATTACATTGATGGATTTCCATATGTTGAACCACCTCTGCATGCCTGGGATGAAGCCTGCTTGGTCATAGTGAATGATAATTTTGATGTTTTCTTGGATTCAGTTTGCAAGTATTTATTGAGTACTTTTGCATCTATGTTCATTAGGGAAATTGGTCTGAAATTCTCTTTCTTTGTTGGGTCTTTGTGTGGTTTGGGTATCAAGGTGACTGTGGCCTCATGGAATGAGTTTGGTAATGTTTCTTCTGATTCTATTTTGTGGAATAGTTTGGACAGAAATGGTATTAAGTATTCTTTGAAAGTCTGGTAGAATTCTGTGCTGAGTCCATCTGGCCCTGGGACACTGAATCTTAGAGGCATTTCTACAATGAACAAGATGGTGAACCAAGGGTAAGGATGGTGGGACTCATCCTACTGTGGAATGATGGGATTCAAGGCACCAATAGATAGGATATTTGCTGTGGCCTATTGTAATGTGTCTTCTCTGGCATTTCACAGGTTGCTAGGTTGAAAGCCCCATTATGAAATGGGTTAAGAGATTAAGATTAGGGGCATATGCAGTGACTGACAGTGTTCCAGCACCTTATATTGAATGTTGGGTTTCTACCCAGAATTTTTTATGCCTTGCATTATTATTCACCATAGTGATATAAGAAGGTCACCTCCTTCAATTTTGGAACTTAGAGTACAGGAATATCACCCAGCCCCTAAATGTGACAGAGCCAAAAAGGTCTCAGGAGTCAAAGGTTTAATGATGCAAATTGTCGTCTTTTTATTGGAAAATGTGTATCTTAATAAATGTTAGATTCAGGGATCTCAAAGACAAACAGTGTGAGAAGGAAGCATCATCCATGGCTGCCTCTGGAACCACATGGGTGCTGCATGCTGAAGATATCACAGGCATCATTTAGATGATTTCAGCTCCTAGAGGGAGAGAAAGAATAATCTACAAAATGGAGACAGTGGAAAGAGGCTATGTGAGGGGGACCCATGTGTCTCTGTTCTTTATTATTATTTGTTGCTGCTACTTTTTGTCTCCTCTGATTCACAAACAGGGAGTTTTCTTTCAGCGACTCCTATCTTTCTTTTATTGAGAGGGAAGAAATTTCTGATTCTTAAGTGTATGGTCATTTAAACAGGATCTTAACTGGAAAACTTCCAACATGATAAGTAAGAAATTAGTTTTTGGCAAATAAAAGTGTAAGAATCAATGAGACTAAAAACTTATAAATGTAGTGGACATTAAAGTTTTTTCACTTGTTGGATTGTGTAAGAGAAAACCATTGACAATACACACCAAGGGTAGGAATTCAGGACACAGTCACAGGTGAGGTACCTTTCTCTGCCGTGCCATGTGTTTCACTCACCGTCCCAGAACTCATATCCTACAGCTCCACTAGTATTGGGAGTGGGGATTCAATCCCATAATGGCCCACAGATTGCCCATGCACAACTTCTAAACACTGGTTGGGCCTCCCCCTCACTTGGAAAAACTCCTCACCATCATATTGGTCCAGATCCTCAGCTGGTCAATGCAGTATCAGTTAGTAACGCCTTGAAAAAACTGGCTCTTCTTTTTCTTTGTATATGCAGCCTCGCCTTCCATGCTGGAGCCCCCAAAAGCGGCGGAGCCACCTCTACTTCTTCTATTACTCATTTCCTCGTAAACTTCCTCACTGAAGCCACCTCTGGAGTTTTTTGAAGACCGTGTCTTCTCATGTAGATATTCGTCAGAGCTTGATGAAGGGCCTCTGTCCCCCATTCCTGATACTAAGCTTTCGGAAAATACCTCAGACTGTGAATATCTTTCTGGGGAGAGAAAAATATGTTTTGTTCTCTTCCTGTATATATTTCTATGCAGTCTGGAATCAGGAAGCTTCAAACAACCTGTGGTTTTGCTCTGGTTAGTAACCTATGTTGTGATTCAACTTGTCTTTCTGCTATCTAGAAAATCCTTCATCTTCTGCCTAGTCATAAGCGGGCTTGATCTATTTGGCAACTGTCCTTTCTACTCCCCTTATAATTGACAATAAGAACCTTTGAGTTGAGCTGGGCATGGTGGCACGTTTGGGAGGCAGAGGCAGGAGGATCTCTGTGAGTTCGAGGCCAGCCTGGTCTACAAAGTGAGTCCAGGACAGCTATGGCTACACAGGAAAAACCCTGTCTTGAAAAACAAAAAACAAAAACAAAACAAAAAACACACACAAAACAACAACAACAACAACAAAAAAGACTGTTTGAGTTTGAGTTACACAGTCTCTGTCAGTTCCCTTGCAATCCTCACCACTGACTTTTTGTTCATCAGTTCACTGCTACTCACCCACGAGCTGCGGCTACAGCTAGAAAAGAGTAACTTCCCATCAGGAATGAGAGTCTCTGGAAAACGGCATTCTTTATATCATCCAAGTACCCTTTAGAGAACACTGTGTTTATTTCTTCTCCCCCAGATCAAGCCTTCCCACTTACCCTTTGTGCTTCCCCCAGTGGCTTCCATCACCAGAAGGAGGAGCAGAGAAAGGAGGAACAAATTGGCCGACTTCATCTTGCCAGAAAACACCTCAACTGAAAGCTGAACTGAGTTCCTCATTTATATATTCCCCTGAGTGGGTGTACGTGGAGTTGTAAAAGGCCCAACCCAGTCTTACTTATCTGTAAATGCTGCCTCTGTCCCCTGTGCTATGCAGGGGGTTTGTCATTATCTCTTGGAATTCCATAAAAGCACATCATATCAAAGAATTTCTTTTATACCTTCAACCCCCAGCCAATCTTGAGTTCAAGCCAACACTTGAGATCATTACAAGCATTTCTTGCATTTCTGAAAGAAATTCAAGTGGGGCTGGAGAAGACAGTCCCTTTGCAGCAAAAAGTAATCATACTGTGATCAAGCTTTCCACAGTATAAAGAAAGCTTTCCACTTTCTATGATTGTACACTATAAAAATATTTCCTCATGTGTATTATATACCTTTGTGCTTATAATTCTTTTAAATGGACTCTAAATATATTGTACCTAACAAATGGTATAGAGGTAGAGAGACACATAAAAGAATGTACTCAAGAAATCCAAATGAAAAACTCAATGAAGCAGCTAAAAACTTCAGTGGAAGACCTCACCAACAGAATGAGTCATGTCAGAATCAGAATATGAAGGATGCAAAACTAAGTAAATGCATTGAATCATTTAGGAAAGTTCAATAAGAGTTTTTTTTTAATGCATAAATGGAACAAGGGGAGAGCTTTAAGACACTGAAACAAGATGTAACCTCTGAATTGTGGACATCGAGGAGGTATGAAAGAAGACCACAGCAAAGGCATAGAGAACACCTTCAGTAGAAGCACAGAAGCCACAAACCTAAAGAAAGCGATGCCCATCTATGCACAACAGGCTCACAGAACACCAGACAGAAAAGACCAGAAAAAAAAAACCCTCTAGTTATAGTTAAAATGTCTTTAAGAAACAGAGAATAAAGAGTGTTTAAGACCAACAGAAGTGTCAGCCATTTGTAAAGGCTGGCCCAGTGGGATGACTTGTGGTTATTCAACAGAAATTGTGAGAGCCAGAAGGGCCAAGAAAGATGCATTCCAAGTCATGAAGGATCATACCTACCAACTAAACTATTACAGCTAGCAAAACTATCTATTAAAGTTGAAGAAGAAATAAATATGTTCCACGTTAAAAAAACAGTTTAAAGAAGTTTATAAGCACTAAGCTAGCTCTTTAAGAAGATACTGGGAGGAATTCTGAAGTCTGAAGAGAATGATAAACTTAGCAATAAGGTACAGGGAATAAATAAACAGTTGCAGAATGTTTAATCAAAAGGTCACAAAGTCAACAAAATGACATGAATAAATATACCTCGTTCAGTAATAACTCAGAATATTAATGGCCTCCATTCCACAAATAATAAAACAAAGACTAACAGATTGGGTTAGAAAACAAGATCTTTTTTTCTTTTCCTGCCACCAAGAAACATGCCTCACCATCAAAGATAGACACCTTCTTAGTGTAAAAGTATGGAAAATGTATTCCAAGCAAATGTAACTAAGAAAAAAGCAATATAGCTATTCCAATAGCTGACAAAATATGCTTCAAAGTAAAACTAATTAGAAGAGATAAAGAGGTACACTTCTTACTTACTAAAGAAAAAAATTCACCAATACATTACAATACTAAACATGCACTGACCAAATACACATGCATACATTTTCAGAAAATAAACATTATTGGGTCTAAAACTCACAGATAGATCCCAACACTGTGATGCTGGGTGACTTCAATAACTCTTTTTTTCCAATACATAGGTCAAGATCTATTGTATGAGAAAGAGCCTATTTTCAATAAAAGAAAGAATTAAAATCTATATTTCACCATACTGGAAAATCTTAAGGAACAGGTTGATAGAAATATATATCCTACAAAAGCTAAACCAGCATGAAATAGGTAATGTAAGTTGATCCATAACATTTCATGAGACAGAAGCAGTAATTAAAAATTTTCCAACTCAGAACAGCACAGGGCCACATGGATACAGCACAGATTCTGCCAGATCTTCAAAGAAGACTCAAAACCAATATTTCTCAAATTGTTCCACAAAATGGAAAATGAAAAGACACTTTTGAATTCTTTTTATAAAACCAGTATTACCCTAATACCAAATGCAAAAACAAAAAGAAAAGAAATGTATAGACCACTATCTTTGATCAATGTAGATGCAAAAAATTCTCAATAAAGTAATTGCAAACATAATTTAAGGACACTTGAAAAACATTATACATCTAATGTGCTAAAGTTGGTTTAATCCAAGAGATGCAAGGATGGTTCAACATACATAAATCAATAAATATAATCCACCAGAAGCTTTCTTCAGAAAGGAAGAAATTAAGGAAAGGATGCCATTTACAATGGCCTCAAAATCCAGGCAAGGTGGCACATATATATAATCCCAGCAATCTGGGAGGCAGAGGAAAGCGGATCTTTGTGAGTTCAAGGCCAGCCTGGTCTACAAAGCAAGTCCAGGATAGCCAAGGCTACACAGAAAAACTTTGTCTCAAAAAGCAGAACAAAAAGTAAAGGCTTCAAAAATATCCTGAAATAAACTAACCAAGGAAAGGAAAGACTTGTACAAGGAAAAATATAAGAAACCGATGAAAACAAAGATGATATCAGAGGATAAAAAGGCCTTCCATGCTCATAGACTGTCAGAATTAATACAATAAAAATGGCCATCCTACCAAAAGCAATCCAGACTTGATGCAATCCCATCAAAATACCAACAAAGATTTCACATAAATTTAAAAAATAATGTTAAATTTCACAGGGAAACATAGAAGACCTAGGGTAGTCAAACAACAACTGATGGAGGAATTACCATCCTCCAGAATCAAGTCCTACTACAGAACTATAGTAATAAAAGCAGCATAGTGGTAACATAAAAACAGACACGTCAATCAACTGGATGGAGTTGAGGGCACACATGTAAGCCCACACTTCTACAGCCCCCTGATTTCTTTTTACAAAGATGACTTTTAGCATGTTTTCTGGACCTAGTGGGGCAATTGTCCATATAGACTCAGCACTTGGGACAGCACACACAAGATCTGGACAAGCTCATGTCAGGCAACACCCAGCCATTGGAAGGGGAAGTGGGCATAGAGTCCCACTCCTTGCTCTAGAGCGATTGGCAATTGATAGCTGTGAGAGGAAATAGTCAGTTCTTCTAAAGTTCATGGCCCCTAAAATAGATGATCTTGCTCCACATGGAAGGATAAAATTCTAAGGTATATGAGCAATGCGAACTACACTTGATGGGTTAAAAAAAAAACAACAACAAGAGGTAACAAAATAATTAACATGATGGCTAGGGAGGGGGGCTAACCTGGATGGAATTAGGGAAGGGTGTAAATATGATCAAAATGCATTGTGGGAAATTCTCACAGAACTAACAAAAATTTAAAAGCCACAAATTAAAATAAAAGGGAATCTATTATGAACACACGACATATTTTCTTAGCCTAATCATCTGTCAATGGCCACCTTGGCTGATTCCATTACTTGACTATTATGCACTTTATAGACTCATCAGTGTGTGGTGGCTCCATTCTCTGCAATGCTGAAGAGACTGCGTGACAAGGATCCAGCTCTTGGCCTGGGTGGATACAGGCCCAGATTTTAACCTAGCATATGCTCCCTTTGGATAAAAATCATCTATAGAGCAGTCTTTGGCTTTCTTGGCATGCTTTGCCTTTGCCTTTCTTTCAATAAAAGAACTGGTGGTTTAGGGTGGTCTGGGAGAGAGAAATGAGGTGGAAATTTTAACTGAAAGTAGTAATATGATAACTAGAAAGTAAAAAAAATATATATATATCACTAATAATAACGAAAATGCTGTTCAAGATGTCCTTACTTTGTTCCCGGAGATTAAGCCAGAGGCCAAGACTGTGGGCCTGCAAAATACCAACGAGTAAACCTAGGAACATTTCCTGCTTTTCCTGTAGCAATAACATCAGTCTGATGTTATCAGTCTGAGTATACATTTATGGAAAGGAATACAACGCAGGAGATTTTAGGAAACCAAGAATTATGGAAGCTAGGGCAATGACTTAGAGAAGCCTTGATGCACTCTACTGGATAATATTGACATAATAAGGATGGGGACGTTGTAGAAACCACAGCTTGGCTTTCGAAAATTCCTAGCTTTGTAGGAAAGCTGAGTAGACAGGGACTGTAAACCGGCTGGAGAAAAACTACCCCTAATAAAACAAATGTTTTGGAAGCTTTAAAATAGTCTTCCCAGATAGAATATTAAAATTGGTGTAAAGAGCACGTGGAGGGACAAATGGAGGAATCAGAATAAGAGATTGAAAACAAAGTGCCTTAAAGTAGATTATAATTCAGCTTGTTAAGTTTTTTTTTTCTTGCTTGTTAAAAAAATTAACCGTAAAAGGTAAACCTTTTCATAGACTCTGAGTTGTCTGCCACTGGTAACTGCAGGGCTCTCTGACTGAGAGCAAAGATGCTCCACCCTTAGCGAAACGTTCACTAGCTGCCACAGGATATGTGGCCACTAAATTTTGGAGTTGTAACCATTAAGAAATGTTCCAGTTCAAACAATTTTGTGTTAGAAATTCTTTGAAGTGCAAATGTAAAGTTCTGCCACCACTGCTGTAAGAAATATAAATAGACCCCATACCCCCTGAGAAAGCAGCTTCCTTTTCTGTGATCTGCCTCCTGAGCACAGGTCCAGAGCACGCATTCTCAGAGGTTCAGAAAAGATTCACATTGCTGTCCAGTGCAATTTCCTCTGCGTCGCCGGCTACATCCACCCTGCTCAGGGCCTGTCCTCTGCTGGAGCTGGTCTCCAGCAAGCATGAAGGTAGCTATATCATATGTTGGTTATGCCTCATTTGTGTATGTGACCAGGAGTGGTCATAGGTTTTTCCTGTTGTTAACTTGGCAAAGAGGGGTTGGTTTTGTTCTTATTTTTGTTTTTGTTTTTTTAAAGGGACTTCTGTACTGTTTTCCTTAGAGGTTGGATGAGATTGCATTTCCACAAGCCTTATTTAAGAGTGAAGACTAGCTTTCATAGGATCTTAACGTGATAGGCAAGCAGCTAGGTGAGGGAAACAATCAGTAGGTCTTGTGTAGTCGTGATACCCATGGGCCGCAACAGTGACCTGCATGGCAAGATATCCTAAAGGCTTAATAGTGGAAATTATATCTTGGTGACCAACAGCTACCTACTTTTACTAAAAGGCCCACCTAACAGGGAGAAAAATCATGTCTGGTGCTGTAAACCTAGCTAGCTGTTTGTGGCTAGCGAGATCAAGGATCTTCAAGGAGAACCTCCTACTGTGACTTTCCTAAGCCAATATAATTCCTAAGTGCATTCTAAATATTTGTCCTGATATATCCAGGTAAGTGTATCCCTTCAGCCATCATCAAAGAAGTTTCCCTTCACAACAGGAAGCCATTGCAGAAAGCTGCACCTAGTCAAAATACAAAGAACAACTGACTATGGGGAGCCCAGCCCCAAGTAACATGGCATATCTCTTGCTCCTAAGTTTCAGAGAACATTGCAGAAAAGGCATTTGAAAGATCGTGAAAGCAGAAGGACCAAGAAGTCTGCAGTGAAACTGTGTCTTCTGTTTGTGAAAGGAAAGACACACCCATAAAGTCTCAACAACGTGGTCCCTTAAATGAGACCTGAACATTGCAACGTATATGGGGGAATTCTCACAGGGCCCCACCACCTCTCCATGAAGAGCTACAAGAAATTAACAACTGCTGAGAGAAAAGGAATTCGTTTTCCTCAGGGATGAGCCCCTTATCCAAAGCCAAGTAGTCAGCCCAAGAAATATACATGCAGGAAACACTGAACAGATTCACCAGGTTGTGTTTACATGTATGGTTATAAAAGAAGAAGCCATGGATTTGGGATGGAACAGGGATAGGGTGTGCTGGGATGGATGTGAGAGTGGTAAAAGGAAAAAGAGGAAGGGGATAAATTATGTACTTACTTATTAATTTTACACAAAACTCAAGTCCAAGTGGAGTAAAGACCTCAACATAAAACCAGAGACACTAAATCGGTTAGAGGAAAAAGTGGGGAAGAGCCTGGAACACATCGGCACAGGAGACAACTTCCTGAACAGAACACCACCAGCCCAGGCCTTAAGATCAACAATTAATAAATGGGACCTCATGAGGCTGAGAAGCTTCTGTAAGGCAGGAGACACTGTCAACAGAACAAAGTGACAGCCTACAGACTAGGAAAAGATCTTCACCAACCCTACATCTGACAAAGGTCTAATATCCAAAATATATAAAGAACTCAAGAAATTAAACACCACCAAACCAAATAACCCAATTGAGAAATGGGGCTTGGAACTAGACATAGAATTCTCAACAGAGGAATATCTAATGGCTGAGAGACACTTAATTTTAAAAATCCTTTCTCAGTTGAGCAGCTTTTCCCCTTACACCCCTGCCAGCACTCACCACGTGTAGGCTGTTTGCTCTATGATAGCTGTTCTGGCAAGAGTGAGTGAGATTATTAACGTATTAATTTTGTTTGACGTTAACTGGATGAATAAAGCCATTGAAAGCATTTTCAAATATTCCTTAGCCATTTGTGTTTCTTCTGAGAATGTTTATCTATATTATTTATATATATAATTAATAAATATATTTATTAAAATAATAGCTCATGCTATTCTTTTCCACACCAGTTGATTAGATCATTTGAGACTTTTCAATGTGTGATTTTCTTTTTGTTTGTTTGCTTGAAGCAAGGACTGACCTGGGCTCACCATGTAAAGCAGGCTGGCCTCCACCTTAGAGAGATCCACCTGCTCTGTCTCCTGAGCCCTGGCATGAAAGCAGTGAATTACCACTCCTGACTTTGTTGTGTAATTTTTGAGTTCTTTAATACAATAAAAACACAGCTCTCTGGTCAACTGTAGGGCTTCAGAGATATTCTTCCCACTTATTAGCTGTTTCTTCAGTCTGTGGTTCCCTTCCCTTGGCAGAAGCTCTTGTGTGAAATCTCATTTGTCAATCCTTACTGGGTAATTGAATCTCACAGCCCTTGCCTAGCTCTACACTTTAAAGCATCTCCTCTATATTTCCCATAGAATGTTACAGTAAAGTCCTTGGTTGACTTTGAGTGTACTCTTGTGCAGGACGCGAGGCAGGATTTCGTTGTGGTCATGTACATGTAGTTATCCAACACTGTCAGCATTATTTGTTAAAGAGGCTGTCTTTAGCTAATGTGTCACCATGGCCATAACTGCGTGGATTTATTCCTGAGTTCTCCGTCCTATCCCATTTGCTGTGCGTTTTTGTCTGGTATGTTGTTTTGTTTTGTTCTTGTTCGTTTTACGTGTGTGTGTGTGTGTGTGTGTGTGTGTGTGTGTGTGTGTGTGTGTACCTATCTTGCTGGGTTTGTCTCTGGTTTTGCATGTTTTGCCTGCATGTATGTTGGTGCACCACATGCATTCCTGGTGCCCACAGAGACCAGAAGAGGGCATCAGATCCCCTGGAACTGAAATTATGGATAGTTGGTGAGCTTCTGTGCTGGTGCTGGGAATTGAACCTGGTCCTCTGGAAAAGCAGCCAGTGCTCTAAACCTCTGAGCCTTCCCTCCAGCCCCCTTCAGTATATTATAATGTACACTGTAGGTTCTTTCACCACAATAGTTTCTGTTGTTGTTATTATTATTATTTTAATAGTAATTCAGAGATTTTATTTTTCAAGTGTTGTAACAGCTACACAATTTTGAGCAAGATGTTCAGTTTCTCTCAACTTTAATTTCCTTCTAAAATAATATTTTTATTTTTAAATTTATTATAATTTATTCAGATTATATCCCAAATGCTATTCCCTCTCTTGTATCGTCCCATTCCCACCCTCCCTCCCTCTTCCACCCTATTCCCCTCCCCTAGACCTCTGACAGAAGGGGACCTCCTCCCCCACCATATGACCACAGCCTATCAGGTCTCATCCAAATAGCCTGCTTCCTCTTCCTCTGTGTGTTGCTGGGCCTCCCCACAAAGGGGACATAATCAAATCAGGGGCAATCCCTCTCTCTCTCTCCCTACAACCATGGAGAATGAGCTGTCTGTTGGTTAGATCTGAATCTGGAAACACCCTAGATATCCCTCACCTGAAGAATGGATAAAGAAACCGTGGTACATTTACACAATGGAATACTACTCAGCTATTAAAAACAAGGAAATCTTGAATTTTTCAGGCAAGTGGATGGAACTAGAAATGATCATCCTGAGTGAGGTAACCCAGACCCAGAAAGACATGCATGTTATATACTCACTTATAAGTGGATATTAGCCCAACATAGATGTCCTCTGAGAGAGTCCACCCAGCAAGGATAAGGACAGGTGCTAGGACTTCCTGCTGGACTCCGGATGGAACAATGAAAATAATATTTTTATTAATTATTTGAGAATCTCACACGATGTATTTCGATCATAGTCACACCCCAAAAGTCTCCCAGATCCACCCCTACTTTTTAACCACCCAACTCATGTTTCTCTCGGTTTTAATCCACTGAGTTCAATGTATGCTTCTTGGGTGGATGGTGGAGTAGGCTTCCTTGGAGAGTGGTCGACCCACTCAGAGTTGCACCCTTAAAGAAAACTGACTCTCCTTCTCCTAGCATCTGTCACTTACCTACAATCCCTCAGCTAAGAGTGGGGGTTCCATGCCCACCCCTCCCTGCCCTATCTCTCTTCTGAGATGTTTGTCTGGCTTGAGTGTTTGTAAGTTTTATGCATGCTGCCATAAGTTGCTGTGAGTTCATATGTTTAACTTCCATGTTATGTGCAGGAAACACTGTTTCCCTGAGGTCACCCACCACAAGTTTATAGCTTGGCAATTTCAGACATTTATATAATGTATATTGATTTTATTCATCCTGGGTAGCTTCTCTTGTGCACCTACTCCCCTTGCTGAGCCACTTATCAGCTAACCTGCCTTTTTAAGTTTCATACTGGTGTGTGTATATGCAAGATAAAGGCAAGAGAGATGTTCTTGCGTTTCCCCTAATTTTTCTCTGTATAAGACCAATAATGACTTATGACCACCTCCTGATGAGAATAAGCATTTGTAGACCAAGCAAGCATACAACAACCTATACAACTCCCCGCCCCTTTGAGGGAATGGGGCATCGTTCTCTTCAGGTTTCTTCATGTTCAATTGGGGCACATAATACTTTGGAGTGGGCCCCCTAAAATTGGAGAGAATGGTTAAGCCATCTAGTGATTGCATTTGTGGTTCAGTTTCTAAATGTTGAGAGATTCCAGGCTTAGTAGGAGATTGCAATGGTGGTCCAAATTGGATCAGAAGTTTTCTACAATGTTGTCCAGGAAGCTGTCCAACTCTGATGAGTAAAAGGAACAGAATCATCTGGAGCTGGAACTAGGAGGATGCAGGATGTCAGTGTCCATCGTGCTGGGAGGAATGATTCCTGTCAGGTCTGGGCCAGCTGGTTATTTTGTTCTGAAAACATAATCTCTCACAAGTATTATACAGTTCTAACATTATAATTGTATGAGGTGTGCGGGATGCACAGAACAATTAAAGCTAGTTTTCTGGTCATTGTATGGGTCAATGTCAGGCATTTACAAATCTTCCTTCTTGCCTTACTAGCAGTGGCCTCTAATAGTAAGTCACAGAGAATCTGTGGTCCACATGAGGCCTCTCTGTGCCTATACATTTATATCTCTGCCAGTCTCAGAACTATTCCCATGTAGTGGGATTAGGAATATAAATTACTTGCTTGTTTTGTAGTTTGAGTTCTTTACATCTCGATTGTGACCCCCTCTCTCATCCCCTCCTGATCCCACCCCCTCCCTCATCTACTCCCGGTCCCATCCCCTCTCTCACCCCTTTTCCCTCCCTCCCTTAGTCCTTAGATAGGGGAGCTCTCCTCCCCTAACCTCTGATCTTAGTTTATCTAGTATCCCCTGTACTATATATGACCTTTCCCTCTATGGCCTGACAGGGCCACCCTACAATCTCGGGAGTCTGTCCAGGGTCTAGCTTTAAGTCTTTGTAACTATTCCTGTATCCTGCTGGGAGGAGTCTCTCCTAGGATGTTTATGTTGGTTTAAAATCCACATATGAGTGAGTATATACCACGCATGTCTTTTTGGGTCTGGGCAATCTCGCTTACGATGATCATTTCTAATCCCATCCATTTGCCAGCAAAACTCAAGATTTTCTTGTTCTTAATAGCTGAATAGTATTCCATTGTATAGATGTACCACAGGTTTTTTTTAAATCCATTCTTCAATTGAGGGCCATCTCGGTTGTTTCCAGGTTCTGGCTATTGTGAATAAGGCTGCTATGAACATAGTTGCACAAATGTCTTTGTTGCATGGTGGGGTATCTTTCAGGTATATGCCTAGGAGTGGTATATCTGGGTCTTGGGGTAGAGCTATTCCCAACTTTCTGAGAAAGCACCATATTCCTTTCCAGAGTGGTTGAACAAGTTTGCACTCCCACCAGCAGTGGAGAAGTGTTCCCCTTTCACCACATCCTCTCCTGCATGTGTTGTCATTCAAGTTATTGATCTTCGCTAATTGGACAGGTGTAAGATGGAATCTCAAGGTCATTTTGACTTTAATTTCCCTGATGAGTAGGGATGTTGAACATTTCTTTAAGTGTTTCTCAGCCATTCAATATTCCTCTTTTGAGAATTCTCTGTTTAGTTCTGTACCCCATTTTTTAATTGGGTTGTTTGGCTTGGTGGTGTTTAATTTCTTGAGTTCTTTATATACTTTAGATATCAGCCCTTTGCCATATGTAGGATTGGTAAAAAAAAAAAAATTTCCCAATCTGTGGGCTGTCACTTTGTTCTGCTGACAGTGTCTTCTGCCTTGCAGAAGCTTCTCAGACTTGTAATGTTTCCATTTATTAATTGTTGATCTTAGAGCCTGTGCTGTTGGTGTTCTGTTCAGGAATTTGTCTCCTGTGCCAATGAGTTCTAGGGTCTTACTCACTTTTTCTTCCAACAGATTTAGTGTGTCTGGTTTTATATTGAGGTCTTTAATCCACTTGGACTTTAGTTTCATGCAGGGTGATAAATATGGATTTATTTGTATTTTTTTACATGTAGACATCCAGTTGGACCAGTACCATTTGTTGAAAATGCTTTCTTTTTTCCATTGTATCATTTTGGCTTCATTGTCAAAATCAAATGACTATGTGTGTGTGGATGTATATCTGGGTCCTCAGTCTGATTCCATTGGTCAACTGGCCTATTTCTATGCCAGTACCATGCTTTTTTTATTACTGTTGATCTATAGTACAGCTTGAGATCAGGGATGGAGATTCCTCTGGTAGATCTTTTACTGTATAGGATTGATTTAGCTATTCTGGGTGTTTTGTTTTTCCATATGAAGTTGAGGATTGATCTCTCCACTTCTGTAAAATATTGTATTGGTATTTTGATAGGGATTGCATTAAATCTGTAGATTGCTTTTGGTAGGATGGCCATTATTACTATGTTGATTCTCCCAATCCATAAGCATGGGAGATATTTCCATTTTCTGATATCCTCTTCAATTTCTTTCTGTAGAGACTTGAAGTTTTTTCATGAAGGCCTTTCACTTGCTTGGTTAGATTTACACCCATTTATTCAATATTGTTTGAAGCTATTGTGAAGGCAGTGGTTTCCCTAATTTCTTTCTCTGCCCTTTTGTCATCTGTATACAGGAGGGCTACTGACTTTTTTGTGTTAATTTTGTACCCTGTCACTTTGCTGAAGCTGTTTATCAGCTGTAGGAGTTCTTTGGTTGACTTCTGGAAGATCATTGATGTATATTGTCATATCATCTGCAAATAGGGAAACTTTAACTTCTTCCTTTCCTATATATATCCCCTTGATCTCCTTTAGCTCTCTTATTGCTCAAGCTAGGACTTCAAGTACTGTATTGAAGAGCAATGGAGAGAGTGGGCAGCCTTGTCGTGTCCCTGAATTCAGTGGGATTGACTTAAGTTTCTTGCCATTTAGCTTGATGTTGGCAATAGGTTTTCTGTATATTGCCGTTACTATGGTTAGGTATGTGCCTTGTATCCCTGATATCTCTAAGACTTTTTACATGAAAGGGTGTTGGATTTTGTCGAATGCTTTTTCCACATCTAAAGAGATGATCATGTGATTCATTTCCTTCAGTTTGTTTATATGATTAATTACATTGATGGATTTCCTTATATTGAACCATCCCTGCAAGTCCGGTATGAAGCCTACTTGGTCATGATGGATGAGATTTTTGATGCGATCTTGTATTTGGTTTGTGTATTTTTATTGAGTATTTTTGCGTCTATGCTCATAAGGGAGATTGGTCTAAAATTTTCTTTGTTGAGTCTTTTTGTGGCTTCGGTATTAAGGTGATTGTGGCTTCATAGAATGAGTTTGGTAGACTTCTTTCTGTTTCTCTTTTGTGGAATAGTTTGAGGAGTATTGGTATTAGTTCTTCTTTGAAGGTTTGGTAGAATTCTGCATTGAATCCATCTGGCCTAGGGCTCTTTTTGGTTGGGAGACTTTTGATGACTGCTTCTATTTCCTTAGGGGCTATAGGACTGTTTAATTTGTTTGTCTGATTTTGATTCAACTTTGGAAAGTGGAATTTATCAAGGAAATTGTCCATATTCTTTAGATTTTCAAATTTTGTGACATATAGGCTTTTGAAGTAAGACTTAATGACTCTTTGGATTTCCTCAGTATCTGTTGTTATTTCTCTCTTTTCATTTCTTATTTTGTTAATTTGTGTACTCTCCCTTTGCCTTTTAGTGAGTTTGGCTAAGGGTTTGTCTATTTTGTTGATTCTCAAAGAACCAGCTCTTGGTTTCGTTGATTCTTTGAATTGTTTTCTTTGTTTTTAATTTATTAATTTCAGCCCTGAGTCGGGCGTGGTGGGGCAAGCCTTTAATCCTAGCACTCGGGAGGCAGAGGCAGGCGGATTGCTGTGAGTTCGAGGCCACCCTGGTCTACAAAGTGAGTCCAGGACAGCCAAGGCTAACACAGAGAGACCCTGTCTCGAAAAAACAAAAAAACAAACAAAAAAATTTCAGCCCTGAGTTTGATTATTTCTAGCTGTCTACTCCTCTTGGGTGTTTCTGCTTCTTTTTTTCTAGAGTTTCCAGGTGTTTCACTAAGTTGCTTTTATGTGATGTCTCCAGTTTCTTTGTGAAGGCACCTAGTGCTATGAATTTTCTTTTAGCACTGCTTTCATTGTGTCCCAAAGGTTTGGATATGTTGTGCCTTCATTTTCATTAAACTCTAGGAAGTCTTTGATTTCTTTCTTTATTTCATCCCTGACCCAGTTATCATTGAGTAGATGATTGTTCAGTTTCCATGTGTTTGTAGGCTTTTTGTTATTTCTATTGTTGTTGATGCTCAGCTTTAGGGCATGGTGGTCTGATAGGATGCAAGGGATTATTTAAATTTTTTGTATCTATTGAGGCTTATTTTGTGAAAAATTATATGGTCTATTTTGGAGAAAGTTTCATGTGGCACAGAGAAGAAAGTATATTCTTTTCTATTTGGGTAAAAAGCTCTGTGAATGTCTGTTAGGTCCATTTGATTCATGACCTCTGTTAGCTTGATTATTTCTCTATTTAATTTCTTCCTTGAGGATCTGTCCATTGGTGATAGTGGGGTGTTGAGGTCTCCCACTATTATTGTGTTGGGATCAATGAGTGATTTAAACTTTAAAAGTATTTCCTTTACAAATGCAAGTGCCCTAATATTTGGAGCATGGATATTTAGGATGGTGATGTCCTCTTGGTGGATCTTTCCTTTGATTAGGACAAAGTGTCCTTCTCAATCTTTCTTGGTCAATTTTAATTGAAAGTCTTTTTTGTCAGATATTAAAATGGCTACTCCTGCTTGCTTCCTGAGACCATTTGCTTGAAAATTTTTTCCAGCCCTTTATTCTCAGGCAATGTCTATTTGTTGAGATGTGTTTCTTGAATGTAGCATATTGAAGGATCTTGTTTTTGCATCCATTTTGTTAGCCTGTGCTTTTTTATCTGGGGAGTTGAGGCCATTGATGTTGACAGATATTATTGACCAATGGTTATTGGATTCTTTTATTGTGGAATTAGTAGTGATTATGTGTGGCAGTGTCTGTTTGGTTTTGCTGATGTGCGATTATCTTTATGCTGCATTTTCTTGGGTATGGCTTATCTCGTTGTGATGATGTTTTCCTTCTACTATTTTCTGTAGAGCGGGGTTGGTGTTTAGATACTGTTTAAATTTGGTTTTGTCATGGAATATCTTGTTTTTCCCATGTATGTTGATTAAAAGTTTTGCTGGATATAGAAGCCTAGGTTTGCATCTGTGGTCTCTTAGAGTCTGCATAATCTCAGTCCAGGCTCTTCTGGCTTTCATAGTTTCTGTTGAAAAGTCAGGTGCAATTCTGATGGATCTACCATTATATGTTATTTTGCCTTTCTCTCTTGCAGCCTTTAGTATCTTTTCTTTATTCTGCAAGTTTAGTGTTTTGATTATTATGTGCCAGGATGAATTTCTTTTTTGATCTAGTGTGTTTGGTGTTCTGTAGGCCTCTTGTATGTTCAAGGGTATCTCTTTCTGTAGATTGGGGAAGTTTTCTTCTATAATTTTCTTGAAGACATTCTCTGGACCTTGGGACTTTGCGTCTTCCTTTTCATCAACTCCTAAAATCCTGATATTACGCCTTCTC
Source organism: Acomys minous (assembly GCF_964271855.1). Lineage (NCBI taxonomy): Eukaryota > Metazoa > Chordata > Mammalia > Rodentia > Muridae > Acomys > Acomys minous. The sequence continues at coordinate 70,756,307 of NC_140485.1, read as the reverse complement.
ATGGTGTCCTTGATTTCTTGGATGCTTTGTGTCACTAATTTTTCCATTTTAAGATTTTCTATGAGAGATATATCAATTTCTTCTATTATATCTTTAGCACCTGAGATTCTCTCTTCCATGTGTTGGATCCTATTAGTTATACTTGTCTGTTGGATTTCTGCTTCCTTTTTTAATTTTTCTATTTCACTTTTTTTCTCAATTTGTGATTTTTAATATTGTCTAATTCTGTTTTTACATCTTGAATTGTTTTATTTAATTCCTTCACCTATTTTCTTGTGGCTTCTTATTTCTCCTGGATGGCTTCTATTCATTTGTTTGTGTTATCCTGAAATTCTTGGGAGGATCTATTCATTTCCTCTTTATAGTTCTCAAATAGCTGTATAAGCATGGTTTTGAGGTCATCTTTCTGTGACTCTGCCATAATAGGGTATCTGTTGGTTTCTGGGCTTTCTAGTGGAGCCATAATGCCTTGATTTTTGTTATTAGACCTCTTATTCTTTCCTTTAGGCATCTGCTTAGAAGGCTTGGGTTTTCCAAGCTGATGGTCTCAGGGGTGAGTACCTTTGATAGGGAGCTGTTTTCTATACTGGGTTCTCAGACTCTGCCTTCCTGTATTTGTTTGAGCTCTGCCACCTAGCTTCTGTGGTTTTATAGGGCTCCTCTGGCTGCTTGTCTCCTCTGAGGGATTCACCACACAATGAATTTGTGATTTGGATGTCAGATGCTGTGTGACTTCTGTTTTGTTAATCGTTTGCTCTATAGACAAGCCATTCCGCCTTGGTACACTGATCTGTCCAGCAGTTTGACCTTCCCTTTTTCCCTGCTGGTTGCAACCCTCCACTGAAACAAGGTGCTGGTCCACTCTCTGTCACCCACGGTCACTGCACATAGTCCCTTGCATCCCCTGCTGCTTGCCACTTCCCACTGCTGTTCTCTCTCACCTATCGCCGCCCTGCCAATCACCACTGCAGGTGTTTTGTTCCCACGGCCTACCTCAGCAAGTGCAGTTGGTGTTGTTGGCACCACAGCTGCCACTGCTATCGCTGTCGCTGTGCTGTAGCTGTCGCTGCAGCTGCTGCCACCGCCGCCGCTGGGGATGCTCTGCTCCCCAAGGGGTCTGTGCTTTTTCCCGTGTTTGGGGTGCACAAGATTGTCCCTAGTTTGTTCCTGTCACACTATAGTTTCTCCCGCTGTTATGGGGTGGGGAGCTTGGTGTTCCTGCTTAAGAAATAAGTCCAATTTTCTGCCTCGATTCCTCTGGCATCTAAATAAGGTCCACACCGCTCGCCGCCATCTTGAAATCCCCCTCACCAATCTCATGTCTTTCTTTGATACCTGAATTCAGTAGGAAAAATCCACTAGGATCTTGATATCCTGTCTGAGGTTCCAGAGCCATCTTTCAGAAAAACAAACAAATAAGCAAAGAACGGAGCAGCCAATGGCCAGGCTAGAGAATACTTGGGTTACATCATGTTCCGTGTGCAGAATGAGATAGGGAAACTATCTTCCATCCAGTAGTGTTACCTCACTTGCAGGTAATCAGGTGCCCACGGTAAGCAAAAAAGAAAAAAGAAAAAAAGAAAAGAAAAGAAAAAGTCAAGTGGGTACCCAGTGTTCATCAGCCTTGACATTTTCCCTGATCACACAACCTCTCACATTCAATGCAGAACAAATGATATCAGAAACCACCTCCTCACATCTAGGACATTATGGCTGAGTCCTAGAGGGGAGGACTGTGGGTTCTCTGATTCAGAGAGTGCCCTGTGAAGGCAAGCAGGCTAGAATGGCATCGCAGAGCTAACTTCTAACAAAGTTCATACGTGATAAATCCGGCTTATCTGAGCTCGGAAGAAAATGGTTTGAAGCACAGAGGGAATCATTCCAAGGAGACAGAAGGAGACATGGGGCAGCATCAACAGGGAGGCTAAGTAAACTGAGGAAGAGGCCATGCAGTCAGAGCTGTCTTCTACCAATCTGAAAACAGCCTGTTCTCACCCGGCTCTTTAGGCCCCTTCTGTGTCCTCTTCTGACTACAGTTTTCATGGTTTCTAAGACACCTTAGAATAAGAGAGGGTGACTGTATTATTAAAGGGAAGGAAGGAGTCCTCTCCAGCACCCTTATTTCTTAGGTGGTGGAAACAAATAATGGGAAAGAGTTTTTCCTAAACTTGTTAGTAAATTCAGTGGGAATACAAAGTAGAAACATACTGAGGTGTTTTTTTTTTAACCTGTTCTGATTATTTTGTTGACATTTATGAGCATTTTTGCTCTTTGAAAAAAATCTGCTGGGCGTGATGGCCCATGCCTTTAATCCCAGCACTCGGGAGGCAGAGGCAGGTGGATCACTGTGAGTTCGAGGCCAGCCTGGTTTACAAATCGAGTCTCGGACAGCCAAGGCTACACAGGGAAACCCTGTCTCGAAAAACAAAAGAGAAAAAGAAAAAAAAATCTATAGCTGGTATTGGTTAAGCGGTTGGTGTGCTTTTCCCTGGAGAAGCCTGTTTCTCCCACTCCTAACAGCCTCATTGCTTGTAGTTCTTTGTGTAGGAGTGAGGCCTCGTGGGCTTCCCCCTCCACACTGGTATGTCTACTGCTGTGACTTTTGTGTAGTTCATGTTTAGGCAGCCATGTTGGTAAGCATTTGGGAGTGTAGCTTGTGACACTTTTAGGGCACACAGTCCGACAGCAAAATGCCCTTCCCTCTGGCTCTTACAATCCTTCCACCCCTCTCCTGAAGTGATCTCTGAGCCTGAGGTGCAGTAGCGTTCTGTGGATAATACTGGTCAGGACTCAGCTCCGTGACTCTGCATTTTGATTGGTGGTGATTTTCTGTATTGGTCTCCCTTAGAGCAGATGGTAGGCACCATTTGTCAATTTTTACAAACTAGGTGTTTTATTATTCTTAAAAAGCATTTCTCAAAAAAAATCCCTACAATTCTATGGTTTCTGGGTTCCAGATATCCCTGTGAAAGTCAGTCTCTTAGTACATACCTTCAAAACTGGCCGAAATACCATCAAGAAAAAGCAATATAACCAGATAAGTCCCATTCTTTACCCAGAACCAGAAATCTGAGAGAATAGGGGGAAACCTTTAAATCCCATGTGTAAAAATACCAAAAAAAATTTTTTTCAAATGTAAATAATTCTTGTATTCAGGCCTCTTTCCTTTGTGAAGAATAAAGTAGGATCCAGAAATGTGTATGCAAATTAAGAGACAAAAAAAAGGAGAGCTAAGAAGGAATCAACCCCGTTCCCAGTTTGTGGCTGTGAGCATGAGGTGTGAAAATAAGTTGGAGTCCTGCTGTTGGATGAGAACAAGAGCTGGAGTCCAACAGGCTCAGGCAAATGCCCACTTTCCCCCCACTCCACCAGCCTTTGCAATGGTGCAGTTGTCACAGATAACAGTTAATAGTGCTGCACTGTTACTAACCGAAGCCATTGCTCTCTGTATAATGATTGAGATCTTACCTAATGTTCGCGGTTACAGGGTCCCATCCAAAATACCTCATGGCAGCAAATGGTCGCATTTCTCACTGTCTGAGGATGTGGGTTTTATACATATTTTTAATTAATTCTTTGAAAATTTCATACATTGTATTTTGATCTTATCCACTCCCCTTCCAACTCCTCCTGGATCCACCACCAATTCCATAGTCACTGAAATTCGTGCCTTCATTTTGTGCATTTAAATTTTTTTTTTTGAGTTTCATACATGAGTGCTGTATTTACATCGTTTCTGTCATTCCCCTAGCTTCTCCTGTGTTTCCCTCATTCTTTCTCCTCTAGATTCATGCCCTCTCCTCTAATTATTATTGTTTCATTTATATACATATATGTGTATGTATAAATACAAGCTACTGAATCCATTCAGTGTTGGACATATCTATACGTGTTGAGGGCTGCTGTGTTTGAGACTGAATAACCTATTTGAGGTCTTGGCACTAGAGGAGACCAATGTCTCTTTTCTCCACAACAATTAGCAAGCTGTAGCTCAAAGCACATGTGAGGAGGGCATTGTGAGTCACTTCTGGACTCCATGGTGGTTTCTACTGTTCCAGCTGGTGTTTTATGCAAGCTGGGGGCCTGGCTGCCTCAAGGGTCAGTTGTCAGCATAGCAACTGCATGCACTTTACAACCTGGCCTTCTCTGGGTACCAAAGCCACACATGTGCCAGAGAAATTTAACCCCGATGATTTGGCACATTCCCATGTACCCAGGAAGACACTCACCCAGAGACAACAAATGACCAAGTCATGGGAGATGCCTAAAAACGTCAGAGAGTGGGAGAAGTAAAGAGAGCAGTGAAGTCTCAACTGACACTGAGGTTGAGGAAATTTAAACTTTTCCACAGGAGACTAAACATGGACATTGGTTGGTGAACTGTTAAAAGGATCCATTCTCTAAATTAATTCTTCAACAAGTCAGGTCGCCATAGAAGAGTTCCTCTGGGCATTTTTTTCAAGGGAAGGGCACGAAACCATGGAGAAGTAAGCAAGAAAGGAAGTAAATTGACCTCACAGTAATTTCAAATCTTTTGACTGGATTCTATGCTGTAGGGTATGGACAAAGAGATAAGATTAGGAGGAGCTCAGAGCTCCTAGACTGAAAACAGCATCCTCGTGTTCTGTTGCATGGCTTAGTGCCTTTATCTCTATCCTTCCCATGAAACACAAGTCAGCTTTACCCTAATCCCGCCACACAGCCTTCTTCAAGGTAAATTGGTATTTGCATATAGAATGACAGAAAATACTTTCCCGCCTGCCTTCCCTTAGATGCCCTGCAGGACTGGCAGGAGTGTATGCAGACTCTCAGCAGATGGCTAATTCTCCTATGCTCTGCCCACACCACTGCCTGCCTGGGAAAACCGCAGGCCTGCCTTATGAACCATCCAGGGTCTTCTCACAGTTGCAGGAAGCTGCACTTTGGCAGGGAGTGGACAGGCTCCTGGGCCTCCAGTCTCAATACATTAATAGCACTCGTGTATTAACACATGTACTAGTGATGACTGACACAAGCCCTGAATGGGGGAAGTTGTTTGTCATCTGCAAAAGACTTTTCCCTCATTAAGAGGGTACTGTGTTTTTTAGATGGTTTGATAAAAATAGTGAAATGAAGAGACCAGAATCCTTTCTCCATGTTCCAACAGTCATTCTGCCAAATACATTAAGTTTCTCTCACACTTGAATACCCCCTCTGCAGCTGCCCTCATGCTTGAGATGCAGTCCTATTGCCGACTCCACTGAATACACAGAGCACAGAGCCCTCCTGGGCATTTCTTTGCTGCTCTCCATCCTGCAGATGACAGCCTGCCATACTGCACTCATGGTCTCTGATCAAAACTGTTGAAAAGAGTGAGATGTGTTTCTTGAATGCAAAAGAATGTTGGATCCTGTTTATGTACCCATTCAGTTAGTCTGTGTCTTTTTATTGGAGAATTGAGACCATTGATGTTGAGAGATATTAATGAGCAGTGACTGTTAAGAGTCTTAATTTTGATGTTGATTCCAGTCGAGCGTTTGTGTAGTTGTGTTTTTGCCACGGTATAGTTACCTATTTCCTGAGTAGTTTTGGTTGTAGCTTGACCCTTTGGGATGGAGTTTTCCTTCTAGTACCTTCTGTAAAGCTGGATTTGTGGATAGGTACTGTTTGAATTTTGTTTTGTCATGGAATATTTTGTTTTCTCCATCAATGGTTATTGATAGTTTTGCTGGGTAAAGTAGTCTGGCCTAGCATCTGTGGTTTCTTAGGGTTTGCAGGATCTCTGTCCAGGCCCTTCTGGCTTTGATGGTCTCTGCTGAGAAGTCGGGTGTAATTCTGATAGGTTTGCCATTAAATGTTATTTGGCCCTTTTCCCTTGCAGCTTTTAATATTTTTTCTTTGTTCTGTATGTTTTGTGTTTTGATTATTATGTGACAGGCAGTTTTTCTTTTCTGGTCAATTCTATTTGGTGTTCTGTATGCCTCTTGTATGTTTATAGGAACACTGGAGCGTTCCCACACGGGGCGGTTAGGAAGGTTTGGCAGTTTAGAGCTGCTTCTGCTCAGGTGTATCTCAGTTATTATTGAAATTTTCCTTGGAGCCTATGAATTCCCCTTCTTTCCTGTGCCTTCTTAATGTTCTATGATAGGACCTTTCAGATGAAACACATCTGTGTCCATCTCATTTGGGAAGCAGCAGATGTGCACATCATATCTGTGATTCAGCAGGAAACTAAGGCACACGCTTGAGCTACAAACTCTTGGACAGGCCCTGCTTACTCTTGTGATCTCTGCCTTGAGTTTCCTCTAGAAACATCATGTGATGATCTTGAAGTAATGATAAAGATTTTCTGGGACGTGGTGGGGGTGAGACAAAGACTCCGACATCATGTGTCTCTAGACTCTAAGAATATTGACAATATCTCCTACTGAGAAGAAGGGAGAAGCCAGCATGTCAGATAAGTAAGAACGGGTAATGCCACTTGTGACTTCAGCTGCATCTATGCACCCAGCAGAGAACATATAAATGCGGAGATCAGCTGAGTGCTCAGTGAAGGCTCCTCCTGGTAAGATGAAGGCCATCCTCTTCAGCCTTTCTCTGCTCCTCCTTCTGGAGAAGCCAGCAGCTGGGATAGGGATCTACGGTGAGTTCAGGGAGTCGCCTGGCAGAGAGGCACTCAGAGACAACGTCCATGTGGGTTCTTTGAGTGCGGAGAAACCTCCACTGGGTGATCCTCTTGAAGGACATGCCTTGTGGGTACATCGGGGAGCTCATGGGGGAACTCTGGGATAAAACTTGAAAGGGAGCTGTACGGATAATGTAACTCAAATATTCTTTTTATCACTTGCCAGGTGGGACAAAAGGCCAGTTTGTAGCAAAAACACCCCCGCTTGTATTTATCCAAAAAGACCAGTTCCTCTACGACCAAAAAGAAGCCCAGGAAGATGGACCCGAAGAAAGCATTTTTGTGCAAACTAAGCAACATGCATATAGCCAGGACGCGGACGCTGATGCTGACATGGGAGAGACTCAGAGTTCTCAGGAACAGACAAGCTTAAAGGAAGACATAGCTTGTGATGAGGAAGACAAGATTGCCCAACAAAAAGCCCAACTCCAATCCTGGTCACAGATAAAATCTGAAGCCCAAGTAAAATCCCATGGAGCCCAACTGAAGTCTCAAACAGGCCAGCTAAAGATCCTAGGCCAGGTGAAGTCAGAAGTCAAGCTGAAGCCCCAGGCAGCCCCCCTGAAATCCTACCAAGCACCAGTATATATCAAAAAAGCCTTTCTTCAGCAAACCGACGCCAAAGGCTATGGCCTGCATGAAGACCTGGCCCAAGTGCGCCAACAGCATAAAAAGGCACACAGCCTCAAAAGAAAGCTTGGCCATTTCAGGAAAATAGCAGTTTCCTCACCACAGTTTAGACAGCAACCCCAAGCCTATGATGGGTTCATTTTGCAATTTCAAGGGCAAGTACAGGGTGGAGGTTACACAAAATCTTTCCACCAAGCTCAAGGGACATGCTACTGTCCAAAAGAAGGATTACTTCTGTATCAAGGTGCCTTCACAGGATAATACATCCATTAATCAGTCAATGGCCAGGACACATTTAGAGGTAAGTGTCTCACAGGACAGGAGAGGTATCTACCCAGTGTTTGGAGGTGGTACATGATGAGCCCCCTGGGCCCACTGTGGGATCAGTAGTGAACCTATAGCCATGGATGTGCTCAGTCGCAAAGTTTATGGAGTTGAGCTCCATCCCCTGTGGAAACAAGCACCTAGTAGAGGCAGAAAAAAGCTACCTGGTCTGTCTCTGTGTCTCACATTCCCCTCAGTGAGTATTTTCATACATTTATTTCACACATGTGCAGCCACTATTTCTTTAAACAATTAACACTTATAAAATCATATAAGTTTAAGATGTATTTTTGCAACTTCATATACTTTGGGTTCATAAGCCTCAGTTGCTTGCTAAATTGTTACAAAATATTATTGGTTTTGTTTCCCACATCAATCAATGTTCTTCAGTCTTATATCAGGGACATTGCCCTCTAGAGCTGACTGATCCATGGATTTTTGCTCCATCTTTGAGCATACAGGAGACAAATGAGGTCCAGGAAGCTCCCTTGTGTGTGATGTAGGGTCGTGACAAGTGAGGCTCTAGGGTGCTGAGGAACCAGTTCCAGGGGGGCATTTGCTCTATCAGGAGAGAGATATGTAGCCTGGGCAGGAAAAGGGTGTTACCTGCATGTTTGCAGTAAGGGGTGTTTTATGTGAAGAGAAGGAAAGTAACATCATTGTGGGCCCATTGATCAGTAGATGCTAGTACCTGAAATGGCCCTAAGTTGGTCTATATAGACAGGGCGTGGTCCTGTTGTTCCCTCATTTGCTACCCTACACTAATGTGCATCACCGTGTATGTCCTCTCTCCATAGGAGTCACCTGACCTGTGTGGATTGCGTTATCTTCAAGATGCAGATGTCCCTGTAGTCCTCAATGCCCTTGCACCCACTCACAGTTTCATTCCCCAGGCTTTCTAAACTTGGAGCATCCTCACACCAGTGCTCTCTGATAAAGAAGCCCTTTCTAACATAACCTGCTTTTGACTTTGAGCTCTCCAATGTCCTACTGGTTTGGAGTCTTGGATGAAATCTTTTCAAATGCCAGTCCCAAAATGAGAGAACAGAACACTCTTGTAGCATTACAGATAATAGAAAACACATGTTTCCCAATAAAGACATTGCTTTTGGCATAAATTGCTTTTTAATTTGTCTATATGTTTTCAGTGTGTGTGTGTGTGTGTGTGTGTGTGTGTGTGTGTGTGTGTGTGTGTGTCCTTCCAGGATTTGCCTGAAGAATTCAGAAGATAGCTTTTGGGAGTTGAATTCTTTCCTCTTCCATGGGGCTGAGTTTGAACTCAGGTCACTCAGTTCTCAGAGCAAATGCTCTTACCCATCAAGCCTCCTGTTCACGCATTCCTTGCTCTTCCCTTGCTTATTTCAATCCCTGGTTTCCTAACAAGCTTAGGAGTTTGCAGGGCGTGTCTCCTAGTGACAAATCTAGCTGTGTATAATAGCAGTCACAGCTATGTATCTAGATCTCTGTCTAAAAATGCAACATCACAAAAAAAGTATGAACTCTGTAGTCACCCTGAGCACATATTGAGCACAGCTCCCACCCACATCAGGACCCTTTTGCTAGTCAGATTTCATAAACTACCTACTTGGAAATGTCATATAAACTGTACTCTGAGAGGCCATGGAGAGTTCCCTGACATCCTTGCATCATTATGCCAACAGTATCTTACTCTTGTTTCAAGAATATTTTCCAAGCATTAGAACATAACAAAATTGGTTCTTCTGAGGTCTGAAAATTTGGGGGCTATGAGTCCATCTTTCCTTATAATTTCATTTGAAAATTACAGTTGAAAGTACATGACATGGATAGGCGATATTAAGTGATATTGTTAAGGTACAGCCAAAGGTAGAACAGGGTAGATCTTAAAGGTTTGACCATAGAATGTCCACAGTTTACATGCGGTAAGGACAAATATTAGAAGACAGAAGGCAGATTGTTATAGGTTATATTAAAGTCTCTGCCAAATGAAATGTTGACTTCTGAGTCCTGGGCACTCTAAATATGAGAACATTTAGAAATAGAACCCTTGAGGAAGTTTCCATGCAGGCAAGAGTGATCACAGATTACATCCACCCACAGGCAGTCCTCACTGTCATCCTTTAACCTTCCTTTTTACTGTTTTAGACTTTCATACATGCATGGAATAATTTTGATCAAATACATTGCCCTATATATTTCCTCTAATTTCTCATCTTGCTTCTCACCACTGTTATTCCTTCCCAACTTTATGAGTTGTTGTTTAATTTACTGGACCCATTTAGTGTGTCCAAGTGTAGGATGATCCACAGGAACATGGGTTGGCTCTTGGGGACTGCATCCCTGAAGAAATGTATTCTCTCTCCCAGCAGCATAAATCGACAATACTTGTACAGCAGCGGGTATCATGACCCCCTCCTTAGTCCATACTGGGAGTTTTGGTTCGTTTGATGCTGTGTAGGTATTATTCATGCAGTTACAGCTGCTGTGGATTTAAGCACGCAATAGCACGGTCATTTCTGGCAAATACTGTTTCCCTGCAGAGTCCACAAACTATGACTCTCACCTTCATTCCTCTCCCTTCTTGAATGATGATGCCTGAGCCTGGTGTGGAAGGGAGTGAGATCTCTCTGTCCCATTTAGAGGTGAGCGCAACAATCTCTTATTACCTTTGTGTTGGTCAGTTGTGCATCTCGATGTTAAGTACACCCTATGGTAAAAAGAAGCTTCTTTGACGAAGGTGAGATATGCACAACGTATGTGTACAAAGAAGTATGGGTGAAGTTGATTATTATGTCCATTTATCAGAATAATCATGCTAGATTCTTCCCTGGAGTTTATCACCTAACTAGTCATCGATTTTGAAAACAGTTAAGCATGCTAGGCATCAGCCTTCCTTCCTCACCCCATCCATTTGTACCAGCCACCAATACACAGATGCGCTCCTTACTGAAGAACCCACTGGCCATGTCAGTGTGGGAATCAGGTAGGTGTTTTTCACTTTTCCTTCCAGTCCCCCATTTCAAATACCCTAGTTTCACACTCAGTCTTGTAGCAGATTACCTTCAGGGGGCTGTCTCTCATCTATAATCCACAGTCCTTGGGACTCCATCAAACCTTGCAGCAACCCAGCGTTCCTCCTTTGGGTCAGTTCACAATATCTAGAAGCACCCAAGACCCCCAGTGAACACACCTAGCATGGACTCACAAAAAAATCCACACCAGACAGCCCACAATCAGCAGACTTTCCTAAGATCCACAGAGGGGAACAGAAAGTCCAAGGAACAAAATTCCCACACAACAATGACAAGACCAAGTATCAATATCTAGAGCCACAATCGTCCCGAACACAGATGCTTCAATACCAATACAAAAACATAGTCATTAACACTAAAGAGACAGTATGTCTCCTCCAAAATCCATCAATGCTACTACAGAAAGTCCTGAGAAATGTGGTATAGCTAAAGCATAAGACAAGGAGTTCAAAATAGTTATTATGAATATCTTCAAGGACCCTAAATAGGATATGAACATATCCCTTAATGAAGTCTGTGAAAACACAAATAAACAGTGGAATGAAATGATGGAAACATTTCAAGACATGAAAGTTGAAATAGAAACACTAAAGAAAACTCAAACTAACATAAAACTGGAAATGAAAAAAAAGGAAGTCAAACAAAAACCTGAGAAGTGAGCATCACCAACAAAGTACAAGACATGGAAAAGACAATCTCAGAAATAAAAGACAAGATAGAAGAAATGGATACTTCCATTAAAGAAAATGTTAAATCTTGTCCCCTGGAGGGGGAGACCTGGTGGCACTCAGAGGAAGGAGAGCAGGTTACCAAGAAGAGACTTGATACCCTATGAACATATACAAGGGGAGGTAATCCCCCTCAGGAACAGTCATAGGAGAGGGGAATAAGGGGAAAATGGGAGGGAGGGAAGAATGGGAGGATACAAGGGATGAGATAACCATTGAGATGTAACAAGAATAAATTAATAAAGGAGAAAAAAGAAACTGAAAGGCTTCTGTAAGACAAAGGACACTGTCAATAGAATAAAATGGCAACCTACAGTCTGTGTTAAAAAAAAAAAAGAAAAAGAAAATGTTAAATCTAAAGCAACCCAGGCACAAAACATTGATAAAATCAGGAGACTATGAAAAGGTCAAATTTATGAATAGTAGGAAGTGAAGATAGAGAATAAGTCAAACTCACAGAAGTTATTTTTAACAAAATGGCAGAAGAAAACTTCCCTTACGTAGAAAAGGAGGTGCTTATTAAGGTGCAAGAATAATACAAAACACCAAATAGACAAGACCAGAAAGAAAATTCCCATGACACATAATAATCACAACATTAAACATACAGAACAAAGAAAGAAAATTAAAATCTGTGAGGGAAAAAAAGACCAAGTAATATATAAAGGCAGACCTATTAGAAAATAACTGATTTCTCAGTGGAGACTCTAAAAGGCAGAAGGGCTTGGATGGATGATGTTCTACAAAGTTTAAGAGACCACAGATGCCATCCCAGGCTACAATACTTAGCTAAACTATCAATAACAATAGACAAACAAAATAGAAAAACATTCTACAACAACAACAACAAACTCACAAACCAAATTTAAGCAGTATCTATCTACAAACCCAGTTCTATAGAAGGTACTAAAAGGAAAATTTCAATTTGAAGAGGTTAACCCCACCCAATAAAACACAGGTAATAAATATTTACAGATCAGTAAATTTTAAAAGGGAGGAAATCCACACGACAGAAACAAAATAACAGGAATCAGTAAAAGCTACTTATTGATAGCTCTCAATATCAACTGCCTCAGTTCCCCCAATAAAAGACATATACTAACAGATTGGGTCAGAAAATAGGATCCATCTTTCTCTTGCATCCAAGAAACACACCTTACCATCAAGTATAAACATCACCTCAGGGTAAAAGGACAGAGGAAGATATTACAAACAGACTCAAGAAGCAAACTAGTGTAGCCATTTTAATATCTGACAAAACAGACTTCACTCCAAAACTAATCAGAAAAGATAGGGAACAACACTACATACTATTTATCAATGGAAAAATCCACCAAGAGGATATTGCAATTCTAAAAATTTATGCACTGAACACAAGGGTACCCAAGTTCATGTAAGAAACATTAGTGCAGCTAAAATAGCATATTGATACTATACTATCATAGCCAGTGATGTTGATACCTGACTTTCATCAATGACAGGTCATCCAGACAAAAACTAACATGTAAATGATGAAATTAGATAATATCATGAGCCAAATGGGCCTAGAAGATATTTACAGAATATTTCACCCAAACACAAAAGAATATACCATCTTCCCAGCATCACATGAGATTTTCATCCAAAATTAACCACATACATGGACACAAAGCAAGTCTCAACTGAAACAAGAAAATTGAAATAATATTTGGCATCCTCTCTGACCACCATGGATTAGAATTGGATATCAACAACAACAGAAAGTTCACAAACTCATGGAAACTTAACAACTCACTATTGAATTTTTAAAAATGACTCAAGACATAAATTAGGAAGAACTGAACAGACAGAACATATTCAAACCTATGGGACACAATGAAGGTGGTTCAAAGAGGAAAGTTCATAGCATTAAGTCAATAAATTATAGAGAGAGAAAGAAAGAGAGGGAGAGAGAGAGAGACAGACAGACAGACAGAGAGACAGGGAGAGAGAGAGAGAGAGAGAGAGAGAGAGAGAGAGAGAGAGAGATATCTCATATTAGTAACTTGACCACACATCTGAAATTTCTAGAACAAAAAGAAGAAATACCATCCAAAAAGAATAGATGTCATGAAATAATCAAGGTTAGTGTTAAAATTAATAAAATAGAACAAAAAAGCAAACAAAAGCCCAAAAAACAAAAAATACAAGGAAACCAGTAAAATTGATAAAACCTTTAGCCCAATTAACTTAAAGATAGAAAGTGAAGATAAATATTAATAAAATGAAAAATGAAAAAGAGGACATCACAGCAGACACTGAGGAAATCCAGAGAATCATAAGGACATAATATAAAGATCTAAACATCAAAAAACTGGAAAAAAGACAAAATAAAAAGAATAACTATCTTGATATATACCACCTATCAAAGTTAAATTAAGATCAGGTGAGCAATTTAAACAGACTTATAACCCCAAGTGAAGTAAAAGTAGTAATTAGAGTCTCCCAGCAAAAAAGAAAAAGAAAAACAAACAAAAAAGAACCCTTCAGCAAGATGAATTCACGGCAGAATTCTGCCAGACTTTTGAAAAAGAATTAACACCAGTACATCTCACATTATTTTGAAAAATGAAAACAGAAGAAATGTTGTCATATTCTTTTTATGAGGCCAGAGTTACCCTGACCCCAAAACACATAAGGACAAAAAAAGAAAAATAATTGCAGACCAAGTTCCCTCATGAACACAGACGCAAAATTTCTCAATAAAATATATGCAGACAAGTTCAAGAACACCTCAGAAAGATTATTCATTGCTATCAGGTAGGCTTAATCCAAAAGATATATGGACGGTTTAACATATATAAGTGGATAAATGTAATAGGTTATATAAACAAAATGAAAGACAAGACTACATGATCACCTTACTACATGCAGAAAAGACCTTTGACAAAATTCAGCAACCCTTCATGATAAAAGTTCTGGAAAGTGTAGAAATAGAAGGGATACACTTTCTACATAATAAAGGTAATTCACAGCAACTAACATCAACCTAAAAAGAGAAAAAATCCAAGCATTTCCACTAAATTAGGAATGAGATAAAGTTACCAATTCTCTTCATACCTATTTATATAGTACTTGAAGACTTAGGTAGACCAATAAGACACTCGAAGAAGATAAAGGAGATAAAAACAGAAAGAGAAGAACTAAATGTATTTTTATTTGATGATGATATGATTGTATATATAAATAAACCTAAGAATTCCACCAGAAAACTCCACAGTTGATAAACACTTTGAGCAAAGGAGCAGGATACAAAACTAATATTTAAAAATTAGTACCCTTCCTATATACAAACAACAAATGGAAGAAAAATCAGGGAAACAATATCTTTCACAATAGCTTCAAAAATGTTTTGAGGTAATTCTAACCAAGCAAGTAAAATACTTGAATAATATAAACTTTACCAGCCTGGTCTACAAAGAGAGTGCAGGACAGCCAAGGCTACATAGAGAAACCCTGTCTCAACAGAGAGAGAGAAAGAGAGAGAGAGAGAGAGAGAGAGAGAGAGAGAGAGAGAGAGAGACAGAGACAGAGACAGAGAGACAGAGACAGAGACAGAGACAGAGAGAGAGACAGAGAGACAGAGAGAGAGAGACAGAGAGAGAGAGAGAGAGACAGAGACAGAGACAGAGACACAGAGAGAGACAGAGACAGAGACAGAGACAGAGACACAGAGAAAGAGACAGAGACAGAGACAGAGACAGACAGAGACAGAGAGACAGAGACAGAGACAGAGACAGAGACACAGAGAGACAGACACAAACACAGAGAGACAGAGACACAGAGACAGAGACACAGAGGGAGAGACACAGAGGGAGACAGAGACAGAGAGAGAGGTGTGGTGGTGCATACCTTTAATCCTAGCACTAAAGGAGGCAGAGACAAGTGGATCACTGTGAGTTTGAGGTCAGCCTAGTCTACAAAGCGAGTCCAGGACAGCCAAGGCTACACAGAGAAACCCTGTATGAAAAACCAAAACCAAACAAAACTAAAAAATAAAATAAATAAATACTTTAAAATAATAAAGAAACTGAAGAAGATATCACAGAACAGAAAGATTTCCCAAGACTATAGAGCAGTAGTATTGATATAGTAAAAATGGTCATCCTACCAAAAGAAATCAACAGCCTCAATTCAAATGAAGGAATCCAGTACAGTTCTTCACAGAAAAAGACAATTTTAAGCTTCATATAGAAACACCAAAAAAACCCCTACATTAATGGAAATAATGTTGAATATTGAAAGATCTGCTGGAAGTATCACCAGCCCCAACTTCAAGCTGTACTTCAGACCTATAGTAATAAAAGCAGCATGGTATTGACATAAAAATGGACACACTGATTAGTAGAACCAAACTGAAAGCTCAGACATAGTCCACACACATCCACACGCCACGTGATTTTTTAAAATAAAGAAACCAAAAATACACACTAGAAAAAAGACAACGACAACAACAAATGATGCTGGTAGAAGGATGCAAATAGATCCATACTTATCACCCTGCACAAACTCAACTACAAAAGGATGAAGGACCTCAACATAAGGCCAGAGACACTGAGTCTGATAGAAGAAAAAGTGGGGATCACATTGGCACAGGACAAGACTCTCTGGACAGGATACCAATAGCACAGGCACCAAGATCAACAATCAACAAACTGAAGAGTTTCTGCGTGGCAAAGGACACCATCATTCGAACAGAGTAGCAGCCTACAGAATGGGGAAAGATTTTTTTTTTACCAACTATACATCTGATAGAGGCCTAATGTCTAAAATACAGAAAAGAACCAAGAAAACTGGACATTAAGAAAATAAAGACACCATTTTAAAGAGAGGGTACAAATCTAAACAGATTTTTCAAAAGATGAAACACAAATGGCTGAGAAGCACTCAAAGAACTATTCGACATCCTTAGTCATCAGGGAAATGCAAATCAAAACAACTTTGAGATTTCATTTTACACTAGTCAAAACAAACGACAATCATGATGGCGAGGATGTGAGGTAAGGGGAACTCTCATCCATTGCTGATGTGAGTGCAAACTGGTACAGCCACTATGGAAATCAGTGTGGTGATTCCTCACCACTACGCTGGGACTAGGTCTACCAAAAGACCCAGATATGCCTTTCTTGGAAATATTGCCAAAGGGCTCTACACTGCTACAAAGACACTTGCTCCACCATGCTCCTTGCTGCTCTCTTCACAATAACCATAAAATGGAAGCAGCCTAGATGACCATCAACAAATAAAAGAAAACATGGTACATTTTATACAATGTAAATGCTTTTTAAAATTTAGATCATGAAAATTGCATGTAAATGGAAGGAACTAGAAGAACAGTCATCCTGAGTGAGTTAACCCCCCCCCCAAATATACAAATATGGTGTCTGTTCACTTATATGAGGGTG
Organism: Acomys minous; assembly: GCF_964271855.1. Taxonomy (NCBI): domain Eukaryota; kingdom Metazoa; phylum Chordata; class Mammalia; order Rodentia; family Muridae; genus Acomys; species Acomys minous. Next base: position 70,739,527 of record NC_140485.1, on the reverse strand, counting down.
TCAGGTGTCAAGTCTTGAATAAGTAAGCCACAATCAGTATAACCAAGGCAGCATAGTATAGAGTAAGGTATTCATGGAGAGGGAACGATTTTCTGAGAAGGAAAATAGAAAATATGGCTATGGATGAATGTGGATCAGGGGGATTGGAATGGGAGGACTAAAAGTGAAGAGGGAGGGAAGAAGAGGGTAAGGGAAGAATATAGGGAAGGACAGCTAAAACTTGGGGGGTTCAGTTGAGGGGTCATATGGAGACCTAGTACAGTAGAAAATTCTTAAACTATATACCTATATGAAATGAGTCTAATTGGACTTACCAAGTAATAGAAGACACAGAGGGCTACCTAGACACCTCTCTCCACCAAGTGAAATGCCCAGTGCTGGGGATGGGTTAAATCTAATGAATTGGTGGTCAAAGGGGCCTCATGGAACAACCTCCTCTGAGCAATTCAGGCTACGGCCAAGGCAACTGGTTGCTCTCCACAATTGGATGTACTGTTGCTGAGGTCAACAGCTACATATCTCATTGCACACAGAAAAGTGAACCTGTTGCCTACCTAAAGCCTTCAGCTGTACTGACTCTATCCAATTTATGGCGCTGCATAATAACTGAGCTGCAAACCCTTCGGTCTAAAATGGTGACCCACTTGCATGATATATTTGTATAATTGTAGCTCAAAAGTTGTGGGAGTAATCATGCACTCTCTGATTGAACTGAAGGCCCACTCCATGTACCCATGCCCAGCACTGCTTGTGTGGCCAAGAACCTGAGACTATCTTAGCCATAAATCTAGGGAATAACTAAATACTACTATGGTCAATGCCTCATAATGAGAAATTACAGCACTGAGATTTTCATTTTATAACCTATGTCTTCTGAGGACAGCATTGTCTACAAATTTCAAAGTTGTACCTACCACAAAGATACATACAATTGGTGCAGCAATGTAGCAATTCGTAGTAGTGAAAGTGTGGAGTCAAGCCAGACATCCATCAGCAAATATTTGGATAGTATATAATTCAATTTTATTCATTCATACAGAGAACAAAATATGTCTTTTGTGTGTGTGTGAGAGAGAGAGAGAGGGGGGGGAGGGAGGGAGGGAGAATTGAACTGGATATCACTATGTTAAATTAAATAAGCCATGAAAATCTTATATGTGCATGTATGTATGTGCATGTATACCTAAGAATAGGGACAATAGAGTGAAGGAAGGCAACCAGTGAGAGGTGGAAGAGTGATGGGTAGACAAGGTAGCAGGAGGGTGAGGGAGTGTGAGCCAAGTACATGAAGTGCATGTAAGGAAATGTCACGATGAAGTCCATTTGTTTGTACTGTGCTGAAGAAAGAACACAGATAAAAATATCAGATCACTGAACCTGAGATAGGAGAGCTCTGTGGTATCTGGAGGAGTCTGTCTAACACAGGCTTCGGAGATTAGGCAGAGAGAATTGCGGCAACATAGACCGCAGTGCCTTCTGATCTCAGTTCCTTCCTTGTGCCAAGAACAATTTCTTACTGAGCTTAATAATAAATAACACAGGACAATGCCAATCTTACTCATGGGTCAAAGGACAAAAATCCTTGTCCAGTCCTCATGACTGGACACAGATAGAAAAAAAAAAAAGAAGATTAAAACCACAGAGAAAAGCAAAATGAAACAAACAAAAACCAGAAATGAAACACTAACCAGATGACATTATAAGAACATAATTCATGGAAATCTGGAAAAAGCATCTCAAAGCAGAAAGTTAATGTACTGATAAAGATGAGATCAATACCATGAAAAGGAAGTGGACATCTGTGGAGAATAAGCTGCAGACACCATGTCTTCATGCTGAAAGGAAGAAGTCATCCTACAACAATGAAAAGGGAGGACTTGAGAAGGATTGAGAGCCAAAACTACCAAGAGTTTGGCAAACTAAAATATTATGCTTCAAATACTAGCTGGAGCAGGAATGCAAGGCAAGAAAACCAGGATGCACACTATCCCTGTTTGCAGAACACATGATGCTACACACTAGAAATGCCAAAAGTTCTACCAGAAAGTGTCTAGAGATGATAAAATATCCTGAAATAAATATGAAACTACAAAGGCCCCAGATAGCCAAAACAATCCTTAACCAAAAGAACAATTCTAGAGGGATTAGAATTCCAGATCTGAAGCCATATTACAGTAATAAACATAACGTAATAGTGGCACAAAAACAGAGTTTGAGACCCAATGGAACAAAACTGAGGACCTAGACATGAAGGCACACAACTTCAGCTGCTTAATATTTGACAAAGATGCCAAAGCATAAAGTGGAGAAAAGGAAGCATCTCCAACACAAGGCCCTGGGGAAATGACACAATGAAATTGTGACACAATGAGTAAGGACTAGAAGGTTACAGATAGATATTAGAAAAGCGACATAGTTATGGATGGATGGGGATGCTGGAATGGGAGGATCAAGTTGTCCGGGGGGGGGGGGAGTGGGACATAAGAGGAAATACAGGCAGAGGGATCTAAAATTAATGGACACTTGAAAGATAGTATGAAGACCTAATACAATGGAAGCTTCCTAAAATGTGTGTGTGTGTGTGTGTGTGTGTGTGTGTGTGTGTATGAAAATTATCTAAATGTAATTGCTAAATAATGGGAGAGCCAGTGTCCCAACCAGCCATCTCTTATCACCAAATGAAACCTCCAGTACAAGGATTGGGGTACATCAAATTAAAGGAGTCCCTTATATATACACCACACATGAAAATTAACCAGACCAAAAGTCTATGTAACTAGATGAACTTTTAAACAATTATATCTTTCCCCTTCCCTCTCCTTCCTCCAACCCCTCTCATGCCTCCCCTACTCTTTCTAAAATTCATGGTCTCTTTTAATTTAACTGTTATTGTTACATGTATATGTATATATTAAATATATAATATATACATCAAAATAAATATATAAATACAGCCTGGTGGGGGCTAACTATCCGGTACTAGATAACTAATTAGGGAGCTCATCCCCAGGGAAAAACTAATTCTTCCTCTCTCAGCCTCTCCCCTTATAAGTTAACATATCTATTGGCATTGTCCTTGTTCAGGTCTTAGATAATAAGCCATGTTGCCAAAGTGTTATCGCTGAAGTTCTCCGTGCATTTATAGGAGACCCAGTCTCATCAGATATTTCCTTGTCCTCTATCCCTTACCATCTTTCTACCTCTCTTTGGCCATGTTCATTGAGCCTTGAGTGTAGAATTGTGTTACAGGTGTGTCCATTGGGACTGAGCATGCCACAGTCCGTTGTTCTCTGTATTTTACCAGCTCTCTGTAATGGTCTCCATATGCTGCAAAGAGAAGATTTGATGAGGGATGAGAATTACAATTATCTGTGGACATAAGAATAAGCAGTTAGAGCTCAAGTAGAAATCATGGTGGTTGAGTAGAGTAGAGTAGAGTAGAGTAGAGTAGAGTAGAAAGGTCTCCTCTAAGACTTATTAGCTCACTAGCCTATGGTTGTTGGCTAGGGTTCCAGTACCAAGCATGAGTGTTAAGTGAGCCTTATCTTCAATTAGTCAGCATTTAGTTTCCACCAAGATATGAGTCCAATACTGCATCCTTAGGTATATTTTACCAAGCTGGTCATTTTTTTTTTTGGCTCATAGGTGTCACAGTTTGGTAGTTCTTAACAGTTTGCATAGCATATTTCTGGTACTGCTTGATCAGCTATGTCCATTGCTGCCTATTCATAATAAATAAGAAACTAAAACAACTCAAAACACTTCAACTGGCAAAATGGGTAATAAAAATGTAGGACATATGTATGATGCAATACCAGTGAACTGTCAAAAGTTGAAAGCATAAAATTTGCAGGTAGATAGAAGGAACTAGAAAATATATCAAGTAGGGTAACCCAGATGCAGAAAGACAAATGATACATGCTCTCTCTCATCGGTGGTCCCAGCTCTGAATCTTCAGTTGAGAGTGTATAAGAAAACAATGTGAAGGGGTACTAGAGTGAGGACTGGAAAGACATAGGGAGAAAAGGGAGAAATGATACAGGGAGACTTTGACTGAAAAGTGACTTCAATACAAGACAAGAGGGAAAGAGGAAAAATAACACTAAGATGATTAAAACACCCATACAAAATTAGATTACTTTGTTTATCTAAAATGGCATAGAAGGGTATGTGTATACATATATAGACTAACTGAAGATATGCTACTTGGGCTAACAATAAAAACCCCCAAGAGCCATAGACTATCTAACAAACACTCCAACACCAGGCACAAAATATCAACATGAAATTGTTTGTTAAAGGAGTCCAAGACCACACACACACACACACACACACACACACACACACACACACAAATATAGGCTGTTGATATTGCTCTCAGTTGCCTCCAAAAGACTGAAGGAAGAGAAGCCCTGTTGCTGAAGACATCATGTGCTTCAACCACAGAACTCCAAAGAGGCTAGTTGGGTCTTGTCGGAAAGCCTCCTCCCTGAAGACTTGGTTTTATATGAAAGGTACCGTGGATTAAACAGAACTTCAGAATTTCATGCAGGATGAAGCATGCCAGCCAAGGGGTCTTGGAAAGGGCTTTCTTACTGGAGAATGGAGGCATGATCAAGTCCTCAAGACTTTTGCAGCCTCAAGTCTCTTCCCAACTCTGGACTGGAGTGTCTTCCGGAACTACAGCTATCACTGTGGTGATCTCAAAGTAAAAGGCGAGATTGCTGAGAGTGCTCTGATGTCATCGTGTCCTTGGAGAATTCCAGGGAACAGAACCAGGACTCCTACTGAGCAGGGAGAAGGAAGCTAGCACTGGCAGATAAGAAAGGCCGTGGCCCTTCATAAAGCAAACAAAGCCAGTCAGGAGCTATATAAAGGAGAAGCTCAGCTCAGCTCTCAGCCAAGGCCCTTCCTGGCAAGATGAGTCCCACCAGCTTCTTCCTCCTTACATTGCTCCTTGTTCTGGTGACAGAAGCAGATGCAAGGAAATCCCGTGGTGAGTGGCAATTTTCTTCTGGGGGAAAGGTATTTGGGGAAAACACTCTCAAATGGGTCCTATCAGTCTACAGAATCCTGTGTTCCCATGGCTTCTGTCCCTGATGGAAACTCACTCTTTTCTAGCCTTAACCGTAAGCCTTGTGTGGATGTCTGTAACTTGACAAGCAATGTGCTGGTAATGAGGGCTCCAGGGGCATCGGGTGACACAATCATCCTCACTGTCACTTGGAAAGGGCCATTTGACAAGTAGATCATTCCACTTTCTAGCTAGATGCAAGGGCCAATGGCTTTACAGACCAAACAGCAACAGGTCCATCCAAACGCAGGTCTATAACCAGAGCTGCAGGACAGGCTCCCAGCAGGGTCTTGATGCACAAGTAACCCAGAAACCATGGACAGACAGACATGGAGAATGACACATGCTTTTCTCTTAACAGAAAAGTTCTCACAATCTGAAGATTCCAGCGAAAGCTTGGATGTAAAGATACAGGGTGGCAGTGATGGATCAAGTTCTACCAGTGAAGAATTCAGCCGAAGTGAGAGCTCATGGGGTACCTTTAAGGCAAAAAACCCCAAAAGCACCATCAGTGAGGAAGTCTATGAGGAAAGGAAGTATAAAACCAATGCTGGTGATGGCAGTGATAGCGGCAGGAGGAGTGAAGGGGAAGTAGAGCGGTCCTATATGCGGAAAAAGGAAAAGCAGAAGTATAAACAAGAGGTAGCCAAATAATATGGCTACGAACCAACTGACAACCTGGACAAAAATAATGGTAAGGTTTTACCAGGTATGGGGCATGCCTACCCCAGTGTTTACAAGTTACACTGGGCATTTCCTGGGCCATTATGGGATTGGTCCCTATGGGGCACCCTAGGGGAGCTGGGGAATATGGCCTTTGGGGAGACGAGGAACACATCTGGCAGAGCAGAGAAAGGCACCTGGTTGTGACTGTGTCCTGGGTGTGTTTCTAGTGTATTTCCCTTGTAAAGACCAACAAGTAAGCACATCTGAGTATGTACCACCCATACAAGCATATTTACCAGGCTATAATACAAGCCTGTTATGCATTAGAATTTTCTTTGGTATAAATTAACTTCAGGATTATCATGGAACACAGGGTTACAGTATTATTCTCTTCCCATGTCCACATGTCCCTGTTATGTTACATTTATCCCTTTCAATGACTATGGGTCCAAGAATTAGCTCCCACTTCGCTCTCGCTCTCATTAAAATAAGGAGATGGAGAGAGAGAGAGAGAGAGAGAGAGAGAGAGAGAGAGAGAGAGAGAGAGAGGAGAGAAGAGAGAGGGAGAGAGGAGAGAGAGAGAGGGAGAGACAGAGAGAGAGGGAGAGAGAGAGAGGAGAGTCCCTATTTGTGATGCACTAGAGTTGTAAAGTACCAGTAAATGGCAGTAATAAGAACCATAGAGATGTGTGTGCCCCCTTACCCACTACCCACCATGACCATGTGGTACAGGTTGTCTTCTCTCTCCCTAGGAGTCACGTAGTCTGATTGGAGCCTGTGACATCTTCAGGATGGAGACTCACATGAGGTCCCAGAGGCAGTTCCTGGATTTCGCTCTCTTCTCATTCTAATTTTTTGAGATCCCTAAGCCTAACATTTATTAGAATTCCTTCTTTCCAACAATAAAAGACAACATTTTGCATCATTAAGTTCTGACTCTTGAATTCTATTCATTCTGGCCATATAGGGACTGGGTGGGATTCCTGAAATGAACACTTTCACAGTTAAAGGAAGTGACCTTCCTTTGTGACGAGAGCTCAGAAACACTTCCTAAACTCTGGTCAGACCCACCATTCAGTTGAAAGCACTGGAATTCTTCCAGTCACTGTACATGTCACCAACACTAAATCTCCTCTTGACACTCTTCCTGCTGGTTATTCAAATTGGCAACCTATAAAATGTCAGAGAACAAGTATCTCTGATAGAGCATAGCAAATTATTGTACTACTGGTGCCTCCAGTCCCATGAGTCCACAGAAGCACATCCATGCACTTGGTTCAACTATCTTGCTCATGGTATATATTCCTTTAAGATTCAAAGCCCTTAATTGTGATACAGGAAATATCTACAACTTATTCAAAGAGATTTGCTAAACAATGCCATCTGTGGGGAGATATGCCAGAAGACCATTTATAATGGCAAGACAGGGGGTGTCATCAAAGTGCAAATCTTGATACTTATACATGTTTTGTTGGGTATTTAATGAGGATGTCAGGAGGTAAATCCCCAAAGAGCAGATAGAATTATTCAGAAGTAAAAACATCACAGCCTATCAAATGAGAAATTTTGTTTCCACGTATGCCACAGGAGCACACTTATCTTCGAACAAATCTGTCTTTATTTTCTCTAAAATTACATCTCTATGGTCAAAATGTATATAATGTTAATGTGTTAATTCCAACTCTCATAAAAACATCATAGATGAAACAGTGGCCATGACACATCTGTGATTCTTCAGACAAGCATCATTGATGGCTTCATAGTCAAGGACATGCTTGATCCTTGGGGAAAGAGTAGAACTATTTGGAGTGTGGGAAAATGGTACCTGACCTGCGTGTGATACCGATGAGAACAGGTGCTTATGGCCAAGGTCAGAGCCACTCTAGGGACTGGAGATATCTCTTTATTTGCATATCCTTCATAGCTGGTAGTTAAGAGGTTCAGGCCATTACCTTGACGCACCCAACAAACAGAAAGCAGCATTCTTCTGCAGCTATTCCTGCGATGCCTCCCACTGGAATGGACACACTTATCCTGAATCCATTGCACAGGTGTGCTCTGGAAATACATTGCTTCTCTGGTATCAGTTTATTAATGGAGAATCTTCTTCAGAATTGTACATATCAGAATACATTGATTTCAAATGAGTGACAGTTTAAATTTCAATCTCAATGTGAGGAAGCTTGAGAGAGACTGAGTAATTTTGGGACAGATTAAGCATGTTTTACTTTGAGAATAATTCATAATACCTTAAGGAATATGGTAGGGTGGAACGAACTGAATTAACTCTTTTAAAAATAGAGGTGTCTATCTTTGTAGCACGCAGTGTGGGGATATGTAGGAAGAGGGACCCTTTAAGTACACTCACTCCCATTCAATGCCCAGAACAACTCTTCACTTTATCTTCCTCTCAAATTCAATATGTCTCCTCTTCTCCTTCCCCCTCCTCATATTGCTCTTCATCAACATCATCACTGCCCTGCTCCTCCTCCTCCTCCTCCTCCTCCTCCTTCACCTCTTCCTTCTCTTCCTCTTCTGCCTAAACACACCGAATCTAATTTGTACCTCCCGGATGCATGGATATGTAGGACATCAGCCTAGGGGACATGACCAACCTATTACAGGCAACACTGTTGAAGCACACTGAATCCTTCCTACAACAACCACCAACTGCCAACAGCTCCTCCACTACATGTGGAGCCCCTGAGCCCTTGTATCTCTGTACTGGGCTGCTGGCTGGATTGATCTTCTACTGGCATGTCCAGCTATCAATGGTAGATGAAGGCACTGGACTTGTCCAGCTATCAATGGTAGACGAAGACACTGGCCCTGCCGTGTCCAGAAGATGTTATTTTATAGCCGTCTTCCAAGGCCTCTAGCTCTTACACTCTTTCCATCCCCTCCTCAGTGATATTCTGTGTGGCTTAAGAGGGGATGAGGTATGCCCTAGCATCCCACAGTGAACTTGATCAGTCCTATAATCAGTCCCATATCAGCACTTCCCCATGCCTTCTAGTGCAAGCTGGTAGCCACGTGAGTCCTTTTACTGTGTGCACATGTGCTTTGTTCTCTCCCCCTCTGTGTCCGCTTGTCCTCTCTGACCCACAGTCAACATTTAGACATTTGTAAGGTGTTCTGGTTTCTATATCTGATGTCTGTTTGCAGGCCCACATACTAATTCAGACCTTTCTGTTTACAAACAGCTTGTAATCCACTAATTATATGATACTGGAATATGGCAAGGTTATTATATGGAAGAAAATGGCATCTCATTCTTTCTGCAAACAAAAGTAAAAAAAATACCCCAGACCAACAATCAGTGTTGTCATATGTGAAAATAGGTATACACCATGAACAAATAGAGGTCTGTTTCAAATTAATCTAAATGGATTATTTTTAATTAATATCTTACTTATTACATTTACTTGTGTGTGTATTACTGAATGTTTACCATGACTGGGCTTAGCATGAAAGTTTGGGTGAAGATAAACATGGCAACCAGTTCCATCCAAGGGTCCTGGTCATAGCTTAAGTGGCTGTGCTATTGGTTTCTCTTCAGATGTCTCCTAAGAATGAGAGGTTCCTACAGCAGACAATAGGCCAGGTTCTGTTGCTTGCTACAGTTTGGATCCAGCAATGAAAGGGAGAAAGAATGTGAATATTTATATTCTATTGCTATTGGGTGCTGAGTATCAGCTGAGTACTTCAAGCCTCTGTGAGAAACTGGATGGTTTAAATATCAGGTTGCCATGGACTTCTTAGCTGCTTATATAAATACCAGGTAGAGACTTAATCAATCTTCTATCTTATTTCAAAACCACACACCATATAGATTGAAAACAGAAAAAGATAAAGGAATTTCTAGTTTAAATAAGACCTTTGAGAATAACATTTGAATCTGATCTCAGCCCAAATATCCCCTACTATTTAACAAATATGATGTTATTTAATAATAGAAGTTTTCATCTATTACATCTAAACAATATTTGAATTGGGTGTGTAGGCTTTTTATTGTTTCTGTTGTTGTTGAAGTCTAGTATCAGATCATGGTGATCTGATAGGATACATGGTATTATTTCAATCTTCTTGAATCTGTTAAGGCTTGCTTTGTGACCTATTATGTGGTCAATTTTGGAGAAGGTTCCATGGGGTGCTGAGAAGAAGATATAATCCTTTGTGGTTGGGTGAAAAGTTCTGTAGATATCTACTAGATCCATTTGATTCAGGACATTGGTTAATGTTGTTACTTCTCGGTTTAGTTTTTGTTTCAAGGACCTATCCTTTGGTAAAAGTGGGGTGTTGAAGTCTCCCACTATTAGTGTGTGGGGATTGATGTGTGGTTTGAGCTTTGTTAATTGTTCTTTTACAAATGTGGGTGCCCTTGTATTGGGAGCATAGATGTTCTGAATTGTGATGCCATCTCCCTTGACTTTACCTTTGATGAGTATAAAGTGTCCTTCCTCATCTCTTTTGATTAATTTTGGTATAAAGTCTAATTTATTAGATATTAAAATGGCTACACCAGCCTGCTTCTTGTGTCCATTTGCTTGGAATACTTTTTCCCAGCCTTTTAACATGAGGTAATTTCTATCTTTGTGGCTGAGATGTGTTTCTTGGATGCAGAAGAATATTGGGTCTTGCTTATGCATCCATTCGATTAGTCTGTGTCTTTTTATTAGAGAACTGAGACCATTAATGTTGAGAGATATTAGTGACCATGACTGTTAAATCTCTTTATTTTGATGTTGGTTGCAGTAGAGTACTTGTGTGGTTATTTTTGTGGCAGTATAGTTATCTAAATCCCATATAGTTTTGGTTGTACTTTGTCACTTTCATTTGTAGTTTTCCTTCTATTAACTTCTGTAAGGCTAGACTAGTGGGTAGGAACTGTTTGAATTTGTTTTTATCATAGAAAATCTTGTTTTCTCCATCAATATTTATTGAAAGTTTTGCTGGGTAGAGTAGTCTTGCCTGGAACCTATGGTCTCTTAGGGTTTGCAGGACCTCTGTCCAGGCCCTTCTGGCTTTTATGATCTCTGTTGAGAAGTGGGCGGTAATTCTGATAGGTTTGCCATTAAATGTTAATTGGCCCTTCTCCCTTGCCACTTTTAATATTTTTCCTTTATTCTGTATATTTTGTGTCTTGATTATTATGTGGTGGGAGGATTTTCTTTTCTGGTCTATTCTATTTGGTGTTCTATGGGCCTCTTCTACGTTTATTTGTACCTCCTTCCTTAGATTGGGGAAATTTACTTCTATGATTTTGTTGAAGATATTTTCAGATCCTTGGAGCCAGGCATCTTCTCTTTCCTCAACTCCTATGGTCCTCAGATTTTGTCTTTTCATGGTGGCCTTTATTTCTTAGATGTTTTGTGTCAGGAATTTTTCAGATTTAGCATTTTCTTTAATGTTTGTTTCAAGTTCTACCATAGAATCTTCTACTGATGAGATTCGTTCCTCCATCTCTTGAATTCTGTTAGAGAAGCTTAGGTCTGTATTACTTGCATGCTTCTCTGAGTTCGTTTGTTCCCGTCTTTCTTCTGTCTGTGTTTTTTATCATTGTTTCCATTTTCATCTTCAGATCTTGAACCGTTTTCTTGATTTCCTTCATCTGGCTGTTTGTGTTTTCTTGAGTTTCTTCCAGTGACTTTCTATAGGCCTTCAGATCTTGAATTGTTTTAGTGATTTCCATCATCTGGCTGTTTGTCTTTTCCTGGATTTTTTCCAGTTCCTCTCTATAGGCCTTTTTAATATCTTCAACTTGTTTGGCTGCATCTTCTTGCATTTGTTTTCAGATAGTATTCATTTGCTCCATTATCATCTTCATTACTATGGATTGGAGGTCATTTTCTTGTATTTCAATTGTGTTTGAGTTCTTAAGGTTGATTTCATTGGGATAGTTGGGATCTGGAGATGCCATATTTGGGGGGGGTTGTTGTTTAAGGTTTTGGGTTGACCTCATGTCATCTGAAGTTGGGGCCCTGATCCACCCTCTCTGTTCCGACTGAGCCAACAGACCCACTGAGCATCCAGAGAGGGACACAAAGTGTGGGCAGGTATGACACGCCCACAGGCACACCTGCTCGGCAGTGGGAAGCCTTAAAGCTGTGGGTGGACGAGTGACGGCAGCTGCCTGGGACCTTGTGTGGGCCCTGGGTCTCTCCGAGGGATGCTGTGCTTGATCTACACTCTCCGTTCCTCCTGGGCCAGCGTGCCCACCGGGGGTCAGAGAGGATGATAGGGGGCGCAATTGATGCAAACACCCTTGGCTCAGAGTTGCAGTGGTTTCCAGACCCTGAGACTTTCTCAGGATTTGCAGGCTTTTCTGACATCAGAAACACCTATTTTCCTGGGCTAGTAGCCCCAGTCTGGAGTTACACTGCCCACAGTTCAGTCTCAGATACCAAGTTCCTAGTTATCACTGGCGGGCACCAGTCCAGCTGTTGGGCAGTGTGCACCCTTCCTCCAGGTTTTTAGATTAGACCATCTGGGTGTACCACTTTAACGCTGTGTCTGGCAGGGGGGTGATATCCACAGCTGCTTGGTCCCCTGTGAGGACCCTAGGTTTCTCTGTGAACTGGTAGGATCAGATCCATGTTCCTTGTTCCCCCTGGGGCAACGGGCCCACGAATGGTCTGAGAGGAAGACAGGGGATGCAGATGAGGCTAACACCCTCGGCTCTGGTTTTAGGTTTTGCACTCCCGCTCACCTGGACACTGGCTCCTGGGGCTTTCTCAGGACTAGTGGGTTGGCCTGGTGTCAGAGCCACCCGTTGTTCTGTGTTTTTCCCAGGCCAGCAGTTCCAGCCTGGAGATACATCACCTACAGTTCAGTCTCAGATACAAAGTTCCCGGTTAACAATGACAGACACCTGTCCCACTGGTGGGAAGAGTGCACCCTTCCTCTAAATTCTTAGAGCAGACCAGACAAGCTGTAAGTGCAGCTTTGGCGCTGTAGCTGGCGGGTGTATCCCCAAACGCCTGGCCTCCTGTTGGATTTTGGGACTCTTTGCAGACTGGTGAGCCCAGAAACACACTCTCTGACTCCCCTGGTCCAGATCTTCCAGACACCGTGCCAATCACACCTGCAGGTGGGTCACCAAGCTAGTTACCTCAGTCGGTGGAGCCTTGTCTTTGTTCCTGGTGGCTGCTCTTCACAGCAATCCATGCTCTCTGCACAGGTTCTGAGACTCTCTGTGGGTTCCCAGAAATACGCTCTGTTCCCACTGGTCCTAGTATTGTCCAGATTTTCCGGGCACCACACCAATCACCTCAGCAGGCGGACCTTACCTGCTCCAGGCTACCCTCTGGAGAGGCTGCAGCTGCAGCGGCTGCTCGCCGGTTCTGGGTCTCACTGTGGAGCCCCAGAAGCATGCTCTCTGTTACCCCTGGACCTGTTACTGTCCAGATCTTCAGAACTCTGCGGTAAACACCTCAGTAGGTGGGACCTTGCCAGCAATCTTGGCTACCCGTTTGAGTGTCTGCAGCCGCGGTGGCTGCTCTCTAGGAGGCCCGTGCTCCGCGCGTGTTCAGAGTCTCACTGTGGACGCCCTAGAAGCACGCTTTCTGATCCCCCTGGGTCTGTTACTGTCCAGGTCTTCCAGACACTGCACCAAACCCCTCTGCAGGTGGGGTCTTGCCTGTATCCTCAGCTACCTGTTTGAGGGGCTGCTGCCGTCGCAGCAGCTGCTCAACAGTTGGTCCATGCTCCCTGTGCGTTCAGGGATGCACAGGATTTCTATAGTTTGTTTCTGTTGAACAGTGGAATTCTCCCACTGTGGTGGAGTCAGAAGCTTGGTGTTCCTGGTTAAGAAAATAGTCCAAATCTCTGACTCGATTACTCCAATTTCTAAACAAAGTCCATCCTACTCGCCGTCATCTTGGATCACCTGTAATTGGTATTCCGTTAGTTGTGTTCTATTCATAAAAGCCAAACATAAAAAACAGCTTAGAAGCTGGGCGTGGTGGCACACGCCTTTAGTCCCAGCACTTGGGAGGCAGAGGCAGAGGCAGGTGGATCGCTGTGAGTTCGAGGCCAGCCTGGTCTACAAAGTGAGTCCAGGACAGCCAAGGCTACACAGAGAGACCCTGTCTCGAAAAAACAAAAAAACAAAACAAAACAAAACAAAACAGCTTAGACCCAACAACTGATAATGGATAATGAGAATGTGGTACATTTACATACTCAAATATTGTTCATCTATTAAGAAGAAAGAAATTACAAAATTTGCAGGTAAATACATAGAGCTAGAAAAAAATCATTCTGAGTAAAGTAACCCAGACCAAAAGACAATTATTATATGTTTTCTCTTATCTGTAGATGCTAACTTTTAAGCTTTCAATATGTAGGCTTTAATCCCAAAAAGCAAAGCAAAACAAAACAAAATAAAATGTAAAAAAAAAAAATCCCACAGACACTAATTACCTAGTAAGGTGTCTTGTCTCTTACATTGGCAGGTAGGGCTGAAAGGGGAGGGGACCCAGTCCTGCTGTTTCCTCTCCATGGGGGCTGAGCAGGATGGTGAGTGTAGGTGACCCAGCCTCCTCCTACAATACCCAGAGGAAAAATACACTGAGTTGGGAATCTCATCGGTATGAGGTCTCAATTTTATTGTGGTGGGATTTTCTTATATAGAGTATAGGTGGTAGGCAGGGCATAAGGTATCATGAAATATGATGTCTCCTAGGACATGAAGTGACCTGATATTGGGGGACCAATTGTTTTGTGTTACATGGCTGTCGGTAGGCGAGGCTCGCACCAGGATGTACCTGGATGGACCATACTAAGTCATTCCTATGCTGAAGTATTTACCAGAGACTGTTGCCAGGCTCAGTTCTGTCCTCAAGGCCTCAGAGGCTGACAATTTGGCCATGGGGACCAACAGTAAGGGACGATAAGGAAGGGTAAATGGAAAATAATGTTATAAAGAGGTAAAGGGGTTCTGAAGAGGTGGCTACGCTGTTGTAAGCTAAGCTCACAACCAAAAAAGCAAGACAAAGAGGAAACTAGAATGTAAAAGTTAAATGGGGAAGAAGATGAAAGGGCAAAGTAAAGAATAGACTATTGAAATGGATAACAGCACGACCCCTCCAGTGGAGTCTGTGTGACTAATGTCACTGCACAACACATGGCCATGACCTCTGCCCAGGGAGAGCCTCCTAGAATAGGTCTGATGTTCCTGCCAGGAGTAACTGATTGTAGCCTTCTTTCTCATTGTGTTGGCACATTCTGCCTTTGTTTTTTTTTTCCTAACCTACTTTCATATAAGAACTTTTCAGACATGACTACGCTGCTATGAAATTTCCTAACTTGGGACTGCAGCCAAGGGCCATGCAGGCCCAGAGTCTACCACCAAGTTCTGATCCACTTGTTAAAAGAAATACGGCTAATAATTAATCATCACTTAATAACTTATATTATGACTTACAAATAAAGTGTTTTTAAAAAGCTCCAGATAGTGATGCTCAGATAAAAAGAAGAACTAAGAAAAAACTGTCTTGACACACAGATGTTTGGCAGAATGAGAGAACATTGACCTTTGATAAAGAGGGCACATGCGTACTAATACCAAGCTAGTGACTTAAGAATGGTGGCTCAAGAATAGTGACAACATTATCACTTTGCATCCTGTATGTTGAACTGTGTATGCCTGATTGCTTCACTGACTTCCTTGAATGAAAAAAAAAATTTCACCACAAAAATACTCCCCTTTTCAAAAAAAATGTATATAAAAATCTAGCTTGCTTGACTACAAAATGCACTCAGGCTTAAACTCTTCCCTGCGTTGGTCTGTTTGTCATTTTGCCTATCTTTGGCTACTGACACTTCAAGTACTCCCATTGCCAAGGACCTGACTGAGATTGTCCATGGCAGATAACTAACACTAATAGCCTTTTACAAAGCTATGTGCAAAACTACTACTGAAGAAGTTTCCTAAATTTATTAAAGGAGTTTAAGTGAAATCAACATATAATGCAGAAAACAGCGTTCCAATTAGACATCTTATGCCACCAAATAAAACGTCCAGTGCCAGGAATGGTTTACATCTTGTTAAGTCACCAGCCAAAAGGATACTATAGACTACCATAAACATCACAGGCTATTGGCTAACCTTCATAACCTGGCAGAAGGCCCTTTTGCTGAAAACACCACTTACTTACATTTTGATCTGGTCCCTAACTAGAAGTTTCACCCTCTCCTGAGTAGTGCTCATGATACTGGGAGGTGCTCTGCACACAACCAGAGGATAAAAGTAATCATCAATATCACCCAACTAGAAGCTCTGCAACCTACATCAGAGACCTGCCTGCAAAATATCCTGGTACAGTAGTGACACACAAATGTTATGGGAGTAACCAACCACATTTAATGTGAGACTTAAGGCCACTCCATGAGATGGAACTCATACCTAACACTGCTTAGATGGCTAAGAACCTGAGACTATCCTCAAACTAAGGCACCAGCCAAGGAGAAATAGGCAGTAAACTTCGAACCCCTACCAAGACCTAGCCGACAAACATGATATTCTCCACTGTTGAGTGGAGAGTGAGATCTGATTCTCACATGAACTCTGGTGCCCCTTTTCTGACCATGTCCCCTGGATGGGGAGGCCTGGTGGCACTCAGAGGAAGGATAGCAAGTTACCAAGAAGAGACTCGATAATCTTAGAGCATACATAGGGGGTGGAAGTCTCCCTCAATCACAGACATAGGAGAGGGGAGAAGGGGGGAAGTGGGAGGGAGGGAAGAATGGGAGGAAACAGGGGAAGGGCTAACAATCAAGATGTAATATGAATAAATTAATTAAAAATGGTAAAAAAAAAAAAAAAAGAACCTGAGACTAGATAGACCATGGTGAACCTTGATGAAAACTCACTATTGTTCCTATGCTAAAGAAACATAGAAATAAAAGGACTCCTGCAGACATAGTGCTGTACGGGTAGATCAGTGCCTCACTCAACTCTCATCAAAGAATCCTCTACTTGCAGTAGTTGAGAGCTAAGACAAAGACCCACGACAGGACAATGTTCAGATAGTGCAAGACTTTGGAGCTCAGAGCCCTACATCAAAACTCCAACCTTGGGGCTCAGGGATCTATAATGAAGAAGATGTGGAAAGACTGTAAGACCCAGAGGTAATAGATGACTCCAAAGAAACAGTGTCTTCCAGACACAATAGGGTTGATGCACATATAAACTTGCAGAGAGTCTGGAAGCATGCACAAGACTGGCACAGGTTCAAGTCAAATGGGGTCCCAGCACTGAGAAGGGAAAGTAGACAAGGGGTCCCACCCTTAACCAAGAAGTTATTTGGAATTGATACCTGCTGGGAAAGGGAAAAACAGTTTCCTGCAATAGTGTGTAACTGGATATACCAAGCACACTCCTGGAAAGATTCCTTATTTAGGAGTATTTTGTTTAAAAAAATGTGTGTGTGTGTGTGTGTGTGTGTGTGTGTGTATTTACATTCATTTTGTTTCTAGTTCTTTTGTCTTTGGGGGGTTTTGTTTTTGTTTTTATTTTCTAAGAGAGGAAGAGAGAGATCATGAAGTTGAGTGAATAGGAAAGTGGGATGGGTCTGCAAAAAATGGAGGAGGAAAAGGAATGTAATTAAAATGTATTGAATGAAAAAATAATAATTCAAGGGCTGGAGAGCTGGCTGAGTGATTAAGAGTACTGACTGCTCTTCCAAAGAACCTGGATTCAGTTCTCAGCATTCACATTGCAGCTCACAACAGTCAGTAACTCCAAACTCAGACACACTCACACATACATGCAGGCACAACACCAATGTACATAAAAACAAATTATTTTGAAAAACAATAATTTAAATAAAATAATTCTCCTGAAATAAATAAATGTGTGTGTATTTATATAACCAAATAAGCCAACTTAGTGTTGCTCATGTGTAGATATCTCTTTATGGCTGAGCACCTGCAATTGGATAACCTGTCATGAGTCTTGTTCATGGAAAAAGACTGGTTCTCCCTCTCTCTACAGCTCTTCATCTAGGGATGGAACTTTGTGCAATTTCCCCTCTATGTGTTGTCCTGGCAGATGATGCTATAACTATGTAGGTCGTGTTTAAGCATCATGATCCTCTGGAGTATACAATCTATCCACTTCAATTTCTGACTATCCTCTGTGCCTTCAGTGTAGGAGTTGTTTGACAGATGTGACAGCTAGGCTTGGGTATCCCATGGCCACTAATTATCTGCATTCTGACCAGTTATGTATCTCTGTATTAGTATTCACCTCTGCACAAAGAAGCGCCCTCAATGAAGAGTGAGGGTTACACTTACTTGTGGATGTAAGGGTAAGTATTCAGTATAAACTTGGAAGTTAGATTGGTTTGGGAATATGACAGTATAGGCTCTCCTGTAGGATCTATGACCTTTCCAGCCATGGATAGTTGGCTATGTTTAGAATCCCAGGCATGAGTTTGCTCCTATTGAGCAGGCCTTAAATCTAACCAGATAGCTCTTGGTTACTCCACATACAGAAGATGTGAATGCTAATATGGATGACATTATTGAAGATACCTTTCTAGGCCAGTCATTGTGATTTGTAGGCTTCATGGATGGGCAGGACTACTGGTTGCATAGTTCCTTCTGATACTATGAAAGCTGGTCCTCAAGAAGGAGGTTTCTAGGTAAGTTCTAGCTTGACTCCCATAAGTCCTTGCCTAAAGTATGCGATGTCTTCTGCAATAAGGTCTTCCCATCAAATTCTAGGAGGCAACCAATGCAATGTCAATAGCCCGTATTGTATTGAGAGTCTCTTGGACCCTGTCTTAGTTAGGGTTCTAGTGCTGTGATGAAATACCATGACCAAAATGCAAGTTGGGGAGGAAAGGGTTTATTTGGCGTTTACTTCCAGATCATCGCCCATCATTGCTGGAAGTCAGGACAGGAACTCAAGCAGAGCTGGAACCTGGAGGCAGGAGATGATGCAGAGGCCATGGGGGGAGGGGTGCTGCTTACTGGCTTGCTTTCCCTGGCTTGCTCAACCTGCCTTCTTATAAAACCCAAGACTACTAGCCATGGAATGGCACCACTCACAATGGGCTGGGCCCTCCCCCATTGATCAATAACTGAAGAAAATGCCCTACAATGGCATCTCATGGAGACATTTTTTCAACTGAGGCTCAAAGGAGAAAGTTTTGTGATGACTCTAACTTGTGTCAAGTTGTCACACAAAACCAGCCTTGTCAACTTAACACACAAACACGGCACTATTAAACCACAACCCTTCCTTTCTTAACCATCTCCCAGGATTTAAATAAGTTAAAAGGTCCCAAGGTCTTTACAAATTCAAACATTAAAAGTTCAGTCCCTTTAAAATAGCCAGTCTATTTTAAAATCCAAAGTCAACTAAAATTAAAGGTCTCTTAATTGTGGGCTTCAGTAAAATATTTTCTTCTTACTTCAAGAGTATGTAATTTGCTTTTTTTCTTTGATTTTACAGGGGATCACAGCTAAGAGATTGCCTTGAGTCCCAGAAAAATCTTTAAACATTGGACTTTTAAACACTTTTGAGACTGTGATAGACTATGAGGACTTTTGAAGTTGGATTAAATCATCTTTAATAAAATTATAATATGGCTACAAGCCTGTGGGGGACATGGAGTTGATTGTGGTGGTTTATTTTCCTTTATAAGAGTTGCCATGTATCTGGAGAGATGGTTGAAGAGCACTGGCTGCTCTTCCAGAGGTCCTGAGTTCAATTCCCAGCAACCACATGGTGGCTCACAACCATCTACAATGAGATCTGGGGCCCTCTTCCACCATGCACTCCTACATTCAGTCAGAACACTGTATAAGTAATAAATAAAGCTTTATATAAAAAAAAGAATAGCAATGGTCATGATGTTTCTTTACAGCAATAGAACAGTGACTAACACAGAGAACATTCCAGTTATTACCCCTGCTTTACTAAGGCAGCACTCGCTTCTCCAAGACATTCTTTCTTCACATTCTCAAGGAATATTCAAAGGTAACTTTCTTTTTTCCACCATTGTTATTTAACATTTCCACATAGAATAAAAGTCAAGATTATTACAGAAGAAATAAAGAGAATGTCTGAAGTGAAGCCATGTGTGCTGGAAATTTTTTTGTCAGCTGACACAAAGCAGAATTGTTCAGGAAAGGGAGAACCTCAATTGAGAAACACCCCTATGAGGCTGGCCAGTGGGAAAGTCTCTGGAGATTTTCTTGATTGATGATTGATGTGAAAGGGCCCAGCTCAGTGTGGGCAGTGAAAGTCCTGCACTTGTGGACCTGAGTACTCTAAGAAAGCCATGAAGAGCAAGCTATGAAGAGCAAGTCATGAAGAGCAAATCATGAAGAGCAAGTCATAAAGAGCAAGCCATGAAGAGCAAGCAATGAAGAATAAGTCATGAAGAGCAGGTCATGAAGAGAAAGTCATGAAGAGCAAGCCATGAAGAGGAAGCCATGAAGAGGAAGCCATGAAGAGGAAGTCATGAAGAGCAAGTCATGAACAGCAAGCCATGAAGAGCAATCCATGAAGAGGAAGTCATGAAGAGGAAGTCATGAAGAGCAGGCCATGAAGAGCAAGTCATGAAGAGCAAGCAATGAAAAAAAATCCATAAAGAAAAAGCCATGAAGAAGAAGCCATGAATAGCAATCCATGAAGAGCAAGCCATGAAGAGCAATCCATGAAGAGGAAGCCATGAAGAGCAAGCCATGTAGAGGAAGCAATAAACAGCAAGCCATGAAGAGTAAGCCATGAAGAGCAAGCTATGAAGAGCAAGTCATGAAGAGCAAATCATGAAGAGCAAGTCATAAAGAGCAAGCCATGAAGAGCAAGCAATGAAGAATAAGTCATGAAGAGCAGGTCATGAAGAGAAAGTCATGAAGAGCAAGCCATGAAGAGGAAGCCATGAAGAGGAAGCCATGAAGAGGAAGTCATGAAGAGCAAGTCATGAACAGCAAGCCATGAAGAGCAATCCATGAAGAGGAAGTCATGAAGAGGAAGTCATGAAGAGCAGGCCATGAAGAGCAAGTCATGAAGAGCAAGCAATGAAAAAAAAAATCCATAAAGAAAAAGCCATGAAGAAGAAGCCATGAATAGCAATCCATGAAGAGCAATCCATGAAGAGCAAGCCATGAAGAGCAATCCATGAAGAGGAAGCCATGAAGAGCAAGCCATGTAGAGGAAGCAATAAACAGCAAGCCATGAAGAGTAAGCCATGAAGAGCAAGCCATGAAAAGCAAGCCATGAAGATCAAGTCATTAAGAGCAAGCAATGAAGAAAAACCCATGAAGAGTAAGTCATGTAGAGCAAGCCATGAAGAGCAAGTCATGAAGAGCAAGCCATGAAGAGCAAGCCAGATCATGAAGAAAAAGTCATGAAGAGCAAGCCATGAATAGTAGGCCATGAAGAGTAGGGCATGAAGACCAAGCCATGAAGAGCAGGACATGAAGAGGAAGCCATGAAGAGCAAGCCATGAAGAGGATGTCATGTAGAGCAAGCCATGAAGAGCAAGCCATGAAGTGGAAACCACTGTTCCTCTGTGACCTCCAATTCAATTTCTGCCGCTAAGTTCTGACATGAATTCGTTTCCTGACTTTCCATGATGATGCACTATGATTGGGACGTGGGAGCTGAAATAAACGTTCCTCCCCAGGTCACTTGTGGCCAATGTATTTTACCACAGCAATAAAAGCCCTAACTAACACAAAAGGAAAACAGCCATCGCTTTTCTCCAGTTTCCTGCATGCGCTCTTATCACTGTGAGAATTAAACACATTAGTGTTTAACTCCGAGTCACCAATAAATCCACAGTGCTATGAAGGAAGGAATCAAAAGCTTGCCCCCTGGAGTCATTTAACCAAGAATGAGTCCAGGTGTGGCTTCTCTGCATCATGGCCACTGTCTCTTCTGTCCTTCTATCCAAAGGTGTCTGCTCTGTACATCCTGAATGGCACAGCACTCATGAAATGGAGAAGGAATGGGATGCCTCACAGTTATCTTTACAGGGTTTGCAAGAGGCTAAGCAGCGGACTCCAACCGACCCAGATAAGAAACAGTCCTGCAAGCTTCCTTGTTTATCAACCAATATCCAAGTGTTGAGTTCAGCATTTGTGGTGAGTATTCATTATAGAAGATTGCTTTCCATGTCTGCATTAGCTGCTTCCAGCAAATGATGCTCATGAGTTGCTTTGGTTCAGGAGCAGGGAAGGGTGTGTATCTTAACATTGTAGCTGTACACTACCTTAAGATGACATTGTAGGTATACACTTCCCTAGGCTGACATTGTATACATTATGCTGGGAACATTGATCGCATGGGAAATCCAAGTCAAGTGAGGTCGCCTATTAACCTTGTTCTCTTAAAAGCAGGATAGTACACAGTAGGATCACAGTCTTACACTTAAGAGACCTCAAGTTTTATTATTGATTCTGGCTGTGAGGTCCAGCAGAAGTTCCAGTCTCTTAGAAGAGATGTTTTGACTGATTGACACAGTGTTATGATTCTCTCTTGTTGATTCTACGTGTTAACACCCATGAGCCCAGCACACTGTGAATCAGTAGACAGCCTTCCATGCTCTTCCATGGTATTCATGCAGTTCATACTTTTTAAGTATTAAGATAAATGGATGGTTTTTAATCTTTTGTAAGTTGCTAAGTGCTTTTTGTATACGACTCAGAAACGTTTAGTTGTTTTTTCATCCCTTAAACATATTTCTCTCCATTTTTATGACACATGCTGCCCATTTTAATATTTTTGATTCTTTAGCATCTTCATAGACAGAGTGTCCTTTATGTCACCCTTATGCTTGCTTGATTATACAATATACTGGCTCAGCACTCAGTGTTGAGATTCAAACTGTGTGCCACTACTTGCTTTAGAAACAATTGTCCCAAAAGTTTTATTTGCACATGAAACTGGAACCGATATGTACAATTTCCTTATGTGTGTTTGCTACTGCCTCGGTTGCTGGTTCCTGCTTTCATCCTAGTGAATGCTTATTTAATGAGTTCTTTATCAATATCAGCATAATACTGTGTCCTGTGATTTCAAGACCTTTTTTTTTCTTTTTAAAATATGTTCCCTGGATTTTATCTGAACCTTTTGCACAATAGATAGTGTAATAGATTAATTCTTTAATCTGAAAATTCAATCAAAGTTATCAGGTTCTTGCTTTCATAGTCTCTGCCATGAAGCAGTTCCTGGAAGGTTTTCAAAAGAAAAGAAAAAGGAAGAGTGAAGGTAGGGAGAAATGGGGATCGATGTCTTATCAGGATGTTCCACTAGGAGCTCTCCTGGGGAGTACACAACCCCAAGAACAAAGTAAGACCCACCATAACAGGGCCACATGCAGCCCATGGCTAATGACACATTACTTTCATTCATTTTCCTTTGCTAAAAGTCATGTTCCTCCTTTCACCCCACCTTGACCACCATTCTCCCTATAGCAGATAACACAACAGATTTCAGGATGAGATAAATGGACAACTCTAGCTCAGTTGACACCACACCCAGGCCCACTGCAGGAGGGCTCGGCCCTTCTTCCCTGTTGCATCCACAGCATAGACTCTATAACTCAATGGAGAGAAATGGTAGATTGTACGCTTTAGGAAGGTCTCATGACTGTTGAAATATAGACTTCCACACAACTGGGAAATACACACTTTAATTCCAATTTACATATTCTACTCAGTTTGTACCTCTAGAGAACATTCCCAAGAGAACATCCTAAGTGCAGCTGTTTAAAACCATGATGGGAAATTCAGCCTCTTAAAACATATGCTCTACAGAAACCATGAAAGGAAAGGGGGCCATTGTGAAGTTGAGGTGTGAGAAGCAACAATAAAGAGATTAGCAGGGTACAAGTGACCTAAGGGGGGAAATGGGAAATACGGGAAGGGGAGACTATAGATAGGGTAGAGGGAAGAGATACACACAGAAGAAGGAAGGAGGAAGGTAAGATGATAGTAAGGTTGTATAGAAAATCCCTTAAAGAATTATACTTAATGATCTGCCTAAAAACACATGTAACTCAGTGTATAAATACATATAGACAGTTTAAATGAAGTTTCCGTGTCTAGGCTGACAGTTCTCTCTCCGAAAGCAATAGACCACCTCTCAAAACTCCAATGCCAAGCATGAGAAGCTCTCTTCTGAGTTGTTGGTCAGAGTTGTCCAAGAGACATCCAACTGCTACTGCCCTTGGTTTTCCACAGAGAAGTGGAAGGTAAGTCCCTATTACTGATGACAACACATACTTCAGACACAGGGACCAGAGACCCCTGAGATGAGGCTGGCCTGAAAGCCTCCTCCATAAGGTCTAGTTTTCATGGAATGAAAGTGCCATGCAAGCTTCCAAAGGAGTGAAGGGAAAAATAGTCCTACCTAGACAACAATGCCTATTAACCAGAGCAAGGACCAGAAGGCAAGGTAACCTTAAGGCTGCATTTGTGGCAGTCACCAACAGTCCTCTCCTTGCACTCAAGACCCATTTAACTAGAGGGAATCGTGCCTTAGACTAGAAACCTAGCTGACTAAGGAAGTCATGGACGATGGAAAAGAATATACAACTACCACTTTACTAAATCAGTATGTCCCTAACTACATTCTAAATAATTGTTCTTATATCCACAGGTAAGTGTAGCCTTCATCCCACATCAAGAAAACTTTACTGTGCAACAGACAGAGACCACTACAGAAAACCACAACCACTCAAAATGCATAGTAGAGGAGCCCAGGCATAACTGACGTCTACAACACAACTCTTGTACCTAAGTTCCAGGGATCATTTTGGAAGAGAAGGTAGAAAGATTGTAAGATACAAATACACAGAGGGTTTGCTAAGAGATTGCATCTCCTGGAAATGTCAGAGGCTATATTCATACAATCCCATTACCATGACTACCTAAACATGAGGTGAACAAGGGCAAGAATGGTAGACGTTCCACAGCAGATGGAGGAGAGCCCATGAGGCCTCCACCATAGAAAAAGAGCTACAGGCAACTAAGGAATGACGAGATCAGAAAAATATCTTCCCCAGGAAAGAGCAAACAAGTTGACTATCCAGTACTAAAGCTTAGCCATGAAAACATACAAATACAAGTAACATTATTCAGGTTGAGAAGGTAGTATTAGGGTATTCAGGAACACATGTATACAACAATAATTAAATGAATAAATAAGCCATATATTTGAAAGAGAGCAAAGAAGGGTAAATGAGAGGGCTCATAGGAGGAAAAGGCAAGTGAGATATGAAGTAATTACATCATTAATTTCACAAGATAATTTGCAGGAGATATAAACACGAAAAAGATAGTTGGTAGAACCCAAAATTCATAGAGAAACATGAAAAGTGTTTTGTGCTATTGTTAGAAATATATCTTGTTACCTATATCTTGCTTGTATATAAGTATATGGAAATTAAGTATAATGTTACATGCAAAAAAACAAGAAAAACAAATAGCATTCTGAGCAAGGCATGGGAGCAAGCCAGTAAGCAGGGTCCCTCCACGGTCTCTGCTTCCATTCTGCCTCCACGTTCTTGCTTGAACTCCTGATGTCTTTCATTGTAGAGTGAAAGGTACAAGCTGAGATAAATCCATCTTGGCCCCAGTCCACTTGCACACACAGACGGCTCAGCAGGTAGATGTCGTGATGAACTTGAGGGGCATCAGCATTCTTTCTTGCATTCCCAACATTTGTTCCTGTGCTCATTCGCAAGAGTGGAGTCTCCACTCTTGTTCAAACATCTCTGCATCTCTCCATAACCTGGAGAGAAGAACTTTCCCTCTCCCTCCACTACACACTCGATCATTTGAGAAGGCCATTTCTGTTCATCCTCCATCTAAAAACACAATGAAATTGACTAGTGTGTTCAAATCTAGCTTATTGGAATTCACTGAACATATAACAAATATATAGCACTTTCTGGATTGAGACAATCTAAAGTGCTGAAAAGCATTGGGCACATGCCAGGAATTATGATTGTAAAAATCAGGTAAGCGTCCAATGTTGGTGTGTCTCTTTTTCTTTTATCTCTTTATTTTTATGAGTTCATTTTGCAGTGTTCAGGACCAAACCGAGGGCCTCACTACTGCTAGGTGAGGCTCTGTCCATGGCGTCCTCTATGGACTGCTCAAATTTCCTTTCTTTAGATCCATTTTAGCACCATTTCTTCCTGTGTGTTCACTCCTTTTCAAATAAAGCCTTTGTGGAGAAAGGCTGTTCTGAAAACTCAAGCTCAGGGCTGAGCCTGTGATTGACTTCAGCCATGGTGTCTTGGAGGGTCTTCCTTGATGCAGAATGAAGGCATGATCAAGTCCTGAAGACTTTTGCAACCTGAAGTCTCTTCCCAACTCTGGACTGGAGTGTCTTCCAGAACTACAGCTATCACTGTGGTGATCTCAAAGTAAAAGGCGAGATTGCTGAGAGTGCTCTGATGTCATCGTGTCCTTGGAGAATTCCAGGGAACAGAACCAGAACTCCTACTGAGCAGGGAGAAGGAAGTTGGCACTGGCAGATAAGAAAGGCCGTGGCCCTTCATAAAGCAAACAAAGCCAGTCAGGAGCTATATAAGGGAGAAGCTCAGCTCAGCTCTCAGCCAAGGCCCTTCCTGGCAAGATGAGTCCCACCAGCTTCTTCCTCCTTACATTGCTCCTT
Source organism: Acomys minous (assembly GCF_964271855.1). Lineage (NCBI taxonomy): Eukaryota > Metazoa > Chordata > Mammalia > Rodentia > Muridae > Acomys > Acomys minous. The sequence goes on along the minus strand of NC_140485.1, from coordinate 70,713,137 downwards.
GTTCTGGTGACAGAAGCAGCTGCAAGGAGACCCTTTCGTGAGTGGCAATTTTGTTCTGGGGGAAATGTACTTGGGGAAAATATTCTCAAATGGGTCCCATCAGTCTACAGAATCCTGTGTTCCCATGGCTTCTGTCCCTGATGGAAAATGACACTTATTGAGCTTTAACCATAAGTTGTATGTGGATGTCTGTAACCTAACAAGCAAAATGCTGGTAATGAGGGCTCCAAGGGAATGTTGGACATCAGGTGACACAATCATCCTTACTGTCACTTGGAAAGGGCCATTATACAAGTAGATCATTCCACTTTCTAGCTAGATGCAAGAGCCAATGGCTTTACAGATGAAACAGCAACAGGTGCATCCAAACACAGGTCTATAACTAGAGCTGCAGCACAGGCTCCTGGTAGTGTTCTGATGCACAAGTAACCAGAAACCATGGACAGACAGACATGGAGAATGACACATGCTTTTCTTTCAACAGAAAAATTCTCACAAGCATCTGAAGATTCCAGTGAAAACGTTGATGTAAAGATACGGGGTGGCAGTGGCAGATCAAGTTCTACCAATGAAAAATACAACCGAATTGAGAGCTCATGGGGTACCTTTAAGGCAAAGAGTCCAAGAAGTACCATGAGTGAGGAAGTCTATGAGGAAAGGAAGCATAGAAAAAATATGGGTGGCATGGGTGATAGCAGTTCTATCTACAAAACAAAAGAAGGAATGAGCTCTTTTAAAAGTAGGATGAAAACCCAGAGAGGACGTAAGTAATGTGTTTACCTGAAGACATGGACCAATATGAAGGTACGTAAGTCCATTATCTGGTGAGGGTCTAGTAGTTATGCACAGCTATTTCCTTTGTTATTGTGGAACTGGTATGAGGGAAGGTGAGGAAAGCATCTGGCAGAGCAGAGAAAGGTACCTGAGCTGTGACTGTGTCCTGAATCCCTGCCCTTAGTGTATATCATCAACTGTGGTCTGCACAGTCCAGCAACAAAGTATCGTAGTAAATGCAATCTCCTTTTGTCCACACAGCAAAATAAGGAGCAATTATCTCTTTCAGAGATCATAGCTCCAAAAATTAGTTTATTCTTCCCTCTTAACGGTTGGGAGGGGGAGGAGAGGAGGAAGAGAGAGAAGCCCCTACTTGGGACACACCAGAGATGAAAAATAGCAGTAACCTACAGTAAAGTGAATCACAGAGACATGAAACTTACACGGAATATTCTCCCTGCCCTCCCTTCCTACTTCACAGATTGTCTTCTCTTTCCTTCAGTGTCACTGAACTGAATGACTTCTGTGATGTCTGCAGACTGTCATGGGGTCCTAGAAACAGCCCATACATCTCTTGGAGTCTTAGAAACAGCCCATGCATCTCATTTCCCTCTCACATTTGTTTTTCTTAACATTTCCAAACCTAACAATGTTCAAATTCAATCATTTCAATAAAAAAGATACTGCTCTGCATCATTATGTCCTGAAATCTCTTGAATCTGCAGCATAAGGCTGGTCAGGATTCCTAAAATTAGCAATTCCACAGTTGAAAGAAACAACCTTCTAGTGCCAGTATGATGAATCATATTCAAAGACACTTTTCCTAAACTCTGAGTAGAAACTTGTCTTTCAATAGAAGACACTATAGCTCTGCCAGTCACTGGATGTACCATTAACCCTAATCCTTGCTTGACCTTCCCTTTAGTGGGGCTTCGTACTGGTAACCTAGGAAATATCAGAGACTGTATGGTCCAATAAGACATAGCAAATACCCCATCTGCCAATGCCCCCAGCTCCATCAGACCACAGCAGCACACCGTGATACAGATTCCTTTAGGATTCAGTTTCCCTAAGTGTAATATATCAAGTACCTACAGTGCCACAGACCAGCTCAGTCAGGGAATGGTCCTTGGGTACAGGGTTCTTGCAGCATCGGTGGACAGATGATAAGGCAGTGACAAACAGAAACAAAACTCATAAGAAAGTTCTGCATCTGAGTGTAGTTTGCAGCCAATCAGTCTAGCATTATATACGTTTCGTCTGAAACAGGGGGGTTTGTGGTGGTTACAGTTTCCACAGAGCAGTCTCACAGAAGTTGGTGAGCAACCAAACATACACAGTACAGATACAGAATGTCAGGTTGTGTTGTCATTTTTTTAATTATATCTTTGAATGAAACAATACAAAGAACATAGCAGAAAGACCACATCTCTCCTAAGTTACTGGCTTGATATCAATATGTAATGTGCTTTCTTTCTCCAGGGCCAACGTCCTCTCCATAACGAAACTTGTGTCCAGCACTTGTGTGCCAAGATGTTTCTTTATTCTTGTTCCTTCTACCTGGAGTTTTTTTTTTAAATACTCCATTTCTTTGTAGGCCACAGTGTAACTTATTAACTAATGATGAATCTCTGGTCATGCTCTTTTAATAACTGGAAGTGAAACAGAACTACTTCGGTCACAGGCAGTCCCTGGCTGCAGTCCCGTGTTAGCAATGTTTCATAGCAATGTGCATACCTGAAAAAGGTCCTGAACTGGGAGTGAAGCTTAAGAAATGAAGTTTTAAGAAATAAGATAGAGATGGGCTGGAGAGATGGCTCAGAGGTTAAAAGCACTGACTGCCCTTCCAGAGGTCTTGAGTTCAATTCCCAGCAACCACATGCTGGCTCACACCCATCTATAATGTGATCTAATGTCCTCTTCTGTCCTGCAGGTGTACATGCAGACAGAACACAGTATTCATAATAATAAAAAGAAAGAAAGAATAGCTCCCAGCAATTAGAGTTTTGAAACTGAAGTTTCTTCTGGCAGGAACATCGACCCTAGTCCAGGAGACTCTGCCCTCTTCGGAGTCTTAATTCTCAGGCCTGTGTTATTTTTGTCACACAGACTCTACTGGAGAGGGATGACAACTCCCCCATTTTATTTTTTAATTGCAGCTCATAAATTTCTTGATTTGCTGTAGAAATGGACTGAAAGATCAGACTGAGAAAGCAAGGAAGACACAGCAATATCAGAAACACAGCTCCCGCTAGTACTCCAATAGAAACTAACCAATGTAGCCAATTGTTGGGATTTAAGCTGGCAAGTCCTGTTCGCAATGATTTCTCCAGGTCTTCTATTTTAAGAGAATCCATGTGAGCATGACTCATGTCTGTAATCTGAGCTCAAAGAATCTGCATATTTTGTGTAAGATCATTATTCTTCCAAATTCCTAACAAATGATTCTTAGTAAGAGTCCAACTACAGCTTATGCATTGAAAGGGTCCTAAACAATGTCATCTGTGAAGAAACACACCAGAGGACCAGCTATGGTGGGGGAATGAGATGTCTTCAAAGAGCAAAGCCTGATGCCCACATACCTTTCTTTGAACACTTAAATTGTCTCCTCACCAGCCTCCTAACAGTTGCTTCCGTCACCAGAACGAAGAGCAATGTAAGGAGGAAGAAGCTAGTGGGATTCATCTTGCCAGGAAGGGCCTTGGCTGAGAGCTCACGTCAACTTGAGTCCTTCTCAATGTTTCTATGTCCTGACTGCATTCTAAGCAGAAGCCTAGAGGTAGGCTGTGGGATAGGCAGGCGTGGACAGACAAAGCTGTGGCACTGGATGTGTACTCCAGCTAGAACTGGTGGGTTGGAAAGAAGGTCAAGAAGGGGAGGTTCAGAAAGACTCGTAAGGACAGATCTTGAAGAGAGATGTGGGAAACCTGGCTGAGTAGCTCATGGTCTTTATTTTTTAATTCACTATGGTTTTTTTTCCTATGTTGATCACCTTGAATTGTCTGGCAAGTCTTCCTAGTGTGCTCACTTTAAAAACTGACATTATAGCTGGGCAGTGGTGGTGCATGCCTTTAATACCAGTACTTAGGAGGCAGGAGCAGGTGGATCTCTGTGTTCAAGGCCAGCCTCATCTGCAGAGTGAGTACCAGGACAGCCAGGGCTGCATAGAGCATCCTTATTTGAAAAAAAAACAAAAGCCTGAACTTATGAACAGAAACAGAAATGAGAAGGGGGAAGTATAAATGGTTAGAATTAATCTTGCCCTAATAGGCTTGGAAGAAATATCCAGGGTCATCAGACCTATAGACATGGATAGAAGAACGTGTTCGTGAGGATTTGGGAGAGAGGTGATATGGTGTTAAGTTCATGGATAAAATGGGCTTGTAATGATGAAATATTAGAAGCAACTTCAGAAATATCTCACTGTGGACTGATGGACTAGAAGGAATCAGATGATGAGAGATTTCCTAGTAGCCTGCTGGAAAACATCATCTCTGACATTAGATTCTAAGCAGATGATGAGCAGTAGCATTGTGAATGTGCCTAATGACACTGATTGTAAAGTAAAAACTATTACTATGGTAAATTCTATCCAACATATACTATGAAAGGAGAGAGAAAGAGTGAGGGGGGAATTATACACCAATATTGCTGATGAACTTAAATGCAAAAGTTCTCAAAAAACAAAAATATAACCCATCATCACCAAATGGCTTCAGACTAGAGATGCATGAACATTCAACATGTATAAATCAATAAACATAATCCACCACATAAAAAGACTCAAGGGTAGAAACAATCTGATCATGTTATTAGATGCAGAATATGATAGGGAAGACACAATCACAAGGAAAGCCCACTGCTGGGGATGTAGGAGAGATGAAAAGTAGACACAAGAGATAGAAACCATAAGTGTCCATAGGACATTTACATTGTCAGGAGAGAAATTAGAAGCCGTGCAGAAGGAAAAGAATATTCCCTGTAGGTGTGATGTGAGTTACACTCATTTAAAGAGAAAGACCTCAACTTAAAACCAGAGACACTAAGTCAGTTAGAAGAAAAAGTGGGGAAGAGCCTGGAACACATTGGCACAGGAGAAAACTTCCTGAACAGAACACCAACAGCCAGGCCTTAATGTCAGCAATTAATAAATGGGACCTCATGAGGCTGAGAAGCTTCTGTAAGGCAGGAGACACTGTCAAGAGAAAAAAGCGACAGCCTACAGACTAGGAAAAGATCTTCACCAACCCTTCATCTAACAAAGGTCTAGTATCCAAAATATATAAAGAACTCAAGAAATTAAACACCACCCAATTGAGAAATGGGGCTTGGAACTAAACAGAGACTTTGCAACAGAGGAATATCAAATGGCTGAGAAACACTTAAAGAAATCTTCAACATCGTTAGTCATCAGGGAAATGCAAATCAAAACAATTCTGAGATTCCATCTTACACCCATCAGAATGGTTAAGATCAAAATTTCAAGTGACACCACATGCTGGCAAGGCTGTGGAAAAAGAGGAACACTCCTTCATTGCTGGTGAGAATGTAGGCTAGTGCAGCCACTTTGGAAATCTATCTGGCGCTATCTCAGAAAACTGGGAATAGGACTTCCTCAAGATGCTGCTATTCCACTCCTTGGATTATACCCAGAAGAGGCTCCAACACACAACAAGAACATTTGCTCAACCATGTTCATAGCAGCCTTATTCATAATAGCCAGATCATGGAAACAGCCTAAGTGTCCCTCAGTAGAAGAATGGATAAAGAAACTGTGGTACATTTACACTATGGAATAATACTCAGCTATTAAAAACAAGGAATTCCCAAAATTTGTGGACAAATGGATTGAACTAGAAATGATCATAATAAGTGAGTTAACCCAGAAGCAAAAAGAGTCAAATGGCATATACTCACTTATATCTGCACACTAGCCCAAGGGGCATGTCCCATGAAAGTCTTCACTTACTAGGAGACTGGGACAGAGGGGAGGACATCCTATTGGGACTCTACATGAGAGAAGCAAGGGAGAAAAACAAAGTAGAAGGATCCAGAGGATCCTAGCAACATACAAGAAGAACATTATGATAGGCAGATTTGGGACCAGGGGTCCTGCTCAAACTATGGCAGCAGCCAAGGACAATACAGGCAGTAAACTTCAAACCCCTACCCAGATCTAGTCAATGGACAGGACATTCTCCAGAAGTTGAGTGGAGAGTCGGGTTTGACTTTCACACGTACTCTGGTGCCTCATATTTGACAACGACCTCTGGGTGGGGAGACCTGGTGGCACTCAGAGGAAGGATAGCAGGCTACCAAGAAGAGACTTTATTCCCTATTAGGGGAGGAAGTCCCCCTAAGTCACAGTCATAGGGGAGGGGAATAAGGGGAAAATGCAAGGGAGGGAGGATACAAGGAATGGGATAACCCTTTAGATGTAATATGAATAAATTAATTTTTAAAAAAGACAAAGCTCCTCTCTGTAGCCTTGGATATACTGGACTAACTTTGTAGAGCAGGCTGGCCTCAAATTCACAGAGATCTGCTTGCCTCTGCCTCTGTGTGCTGAGATTAAAGGAGTGTGCCAACACCTCCTGGCACCATATATTTCTGATTTTTAAATTGATAAGTTGTAATTGTGCATTTTAGTAGAGGACGCTGTGGTGTTTTAACATCTATATACAGTATGGAATAATTAAATTAAGTTAATAAGCATATCCATTGTCAGTGTTCTCTAGGGAATCAGAAATGGTAAAGTGAAAAATCACCCCAAGTGAGGTAGCCCAGACCCAGAAAGATAAATATGGGTATGTGTTCACTTATATGTGGATATTACCCATTAAATAAATGATAACTGACCTACAATATATACCCAAAGGAGTTAGGTATTAAGGAATATACTATGGGGAAACACATGGCTCTTCCTGGGCGGAGAAGATAGAATAAATTTTATGATTTTATAGATTAGGTAGGGATCAGGAGGAGAGATAAAGCTGAGAGAGGGAATTTGGGGAAGACAGGTAGAACTGAGGGGACATTTAAGAAATAATATGAAGCTAAGTGCAGTAAAAATACCCTAAAATATATGAAGGTGATTTTAATGAGGTCTAATAATAGGGGTAACAGAGTTCCAACTGTCCATGTCTTTTCACCAAAGGAGGCTTCCAGTACTGGGAATGGGTTGCATTCAATTGAGTTGTTGGCCAAGCATGGCAACATGAAAATCCTCAAACAAGCCCTAGGTTGCTAAGATGATGGGTTGCTCTCTGTAAACTGGTACCAGGGCCCCATTGCTGAGGAAAACACCCACACAAAGTGGAGCAGTCAAGCTGGTGCCTACGAGGAGCCTTCATCCCTATGTTCTAGTGTTGTTGGTGTGGGAAGGTACCCTGCCAGGTACCAAAAGACAAACATAAATGCCAACCCACCCACAAAACCTTTGACCTACATTCTCTCCTGCCTGCAAGATATGCTAGGGCAGTGGTGGCACAGGACTTGTGGGAGTAGCCAGTCAAGGTCCGGTATGACTTCTAGGCCCATTCCATGAGATGGAAGCCATACCTGACACTGCTTGTGTGATCAAGAGCCAGAGATTAGATAGGCCAGTGATCCACGGTTAAACAAAACACTACTGGCCTAAGAAAAAGTATCAATAAAATGATTCCAAATGATATTCTTCTATACTCATAAATCAGTGCCTTATCTAGTCATCATCAGAGAAGCTCCTTCCTACAGCAGATATGAACAGGTGTAGAGACCCAGAATCAGATATTACAAGGAGAGAGAGTGCTGGAATGCACAGCTCTCTCCTTGTTTGTTTGTTTATTTGTTTGTTTTGTTTTTTTGATATAAGGTTTCCCTGTGTATCTTAGTTGTTAGGGGGTAAGTTATTTTTAGGTCTAGATAGATTGTTTAAGTTGATAGAGATGGCATATGAAGGATATTGATTTTCATTCAGAATTTTAGACTCACCAAGATAGGAAAGAATCTTTTATCAAGGTTGCCAAATACAAATAACCAGAACATTATAAATGTAACATTTATATGATTCCTGATTTTTTGTGGTTCTTCTTGTTGTATGTAGTGTATTGTATTTATGTGTAAAAATGTAAATAAATAAATAAATAAATAAATAAATAAAATAGTAATAGGAAATTTATTAGCTAGGCTTACACAACTTGATCTATGTAATGACAGCATGGGCAACAATGGTTATCTTTCACACTGGGGGGGCTGAAAATCAGTAGCTCAGCACATGAAATTGGATGCCTCAGTGGGCCTGGTCTGCAATTAAATGCCTGGAGGACTCTTGAGGCCAGATAGTGTTTTGTACTCCACATTAGAAGGCTGAAAAAAATCTGGGCTTTGCTGTTAGTGAAGGGTAACAAGCATCAGTGGCAGCAGCAGCAGCCATGGCAGCACCAGCATATATGCACTCACTTGCAAGAAGCAAGAGCAAACAGGCAAAATGCAACATCTTTTCCATTGTACACCTTGTATCTGGACCACTGGTTAAAAACAAAGCAAAACAAAACCAAGCCATCCTCACACACCTGCTTAATGGCATGTCTCTTAGTTGATTCCAGAGCCAGGTGATGACCAACGCTGTCCATCGCCCATGCTGTATATGGTACCCCAAAAATGCATCCCTTCTGTCTAACAGAAGGTGTTCATGCCATGACCAGTGTCTCCCCATTCTTCAGACTCTGTAGCCATCATTATTTCTACTTCAGAAACAAATGCGTGTGAGTGAGAGGATTTGGTGTTTGTCTTTCTGTAGATGGTCAGCTTCTCCATCTATAATCCCCTCTAGGTTTATTTATATTATTACACTAACAGAATTTTATTCCTTTAAAAGTTTGGAAAGTATTTAATTTTAAATGCCACACACCTTTGTCTTTTCTTCTGCTGATGAACAACCTTGATCCCATGCCTAGTGCTATAATAAATACATGTATAGACAGCTCTTCAGCATACTGACTTTGCATCCATTTCCATACATATGAAAACCTATGACTACCAGACTTTTTTTGAGTGTGTGAACAATCATTGCTTTTATTTTTTTTTTTTTTTGAGACAAGGTTTCACTTTGCAGCTCGGGCTGGCCTAGACTTGCTATGTAGACTACCCTAACCTCAAATTCATAGAGAGCTATATGTCTCTCCTTCCCAAGTGCTGGGTTTAAGGGGATGGCTTTTTAATTGCCTTTGAATTCTGGAGAATCCTGTACACAGTTTTTGAAACTGGTTGTAGTAATTTACAACTTTTTCAGCGCTATGAATGAGGATGTTCCATTTTTTTCTTTTTTCCCTATCTATCTATCTATCTATCTATCTATCTATCTATCTATCTATCTGTCATCTATATAATAAATTTGCAGCCTGATTACAGCCCCTTCCCCGCTTTCCTCCCAGCCCTACCCTTATGTCTCCTCCCTTCGCCCTCCTCTTATGAAAAGCAGAAACACCACATTGGTACCAACCGACCCTGGCACAACAAGTTGGAGCAGGGCTAAGCGTATTCTCTCCCACTGAGTCCAGACATGGCAGCATAGCTAGGGGAAAGGCAACCAGTGGTAGGCAACAGAGTCAGAGACAGGCTCTACTCCCATTGTTAGGGGACCTGCATGTTGCATGTTGACTAGGGTGCACATCTGCTGCATATGTGTTGGGGGTTAAGGTTCAGCCTATCACGCCCTTTCATTGGTGGTTCAGTCTCTGTGAGCTCCCATGGGCCCCGCTTAGTTTACCTCCTGTTGTGTCCTTGATCCCTCCAGCTCCCTCAACCCTTCCTCCTACTCTCCCACAAAACTCCCTGAGCTCAACCTATTGTTTGGCTGTGGGTCTCTGAATCTGTTTGCATGAGCCGCTGGATGAAGGCTCTCAGAAGACAGTTATTCTAGGGTCCTATCTGCAAGCATAGCAGAATATCGTTAATAGTGCCAAGGGTTGCCTCTCTCCCATGGGGTGGGTGTCAAGTTGAGCCAATCACAGGTTTGCCATTCCCTCAATCTCTGCTCCATCTTTATCCCTACCCTTCTTGTAGGCAAGCCAATTGTGGGTCAAAGGTTTTGTGGGTAGACTGGTGTCCCCCTCCCTCCATGGGAAGTCCTACTTGACTATAGGAGGTAACCACTTCAGGCTCCTTAACTCCCACTGCTGAAGTCTCAGCTAGGGTCACCCTCATAGACTCCAGGAGCCTCCCCTGTCCCAGAGATGCCCTCCTCACAATTTGCATTCTCTCTCCCAGTCCTCTCCCTGACTTCTACCCCTCTTTACCCTCCACACTTTCTCTCCCATCTAGTTCCCTCCCTCCATCTACTTCAGAGGTCTACTTTATTTCCTCTTCTGAGTGAGATTTAAACATCCTCCCTTGGTCTCTCCTTGGCTTCTTCAAGTCTGTAGATTGTAATGTGGTTATCCTGTACTTTATGGCTAATGTCCAATTGTAATTATAAGTGAGTACCCATTATGCATGCCTTTCTGGGTCTAGGTTAGCTCACTCAGAATGATCTTTTCTAATTCCATCCATTTACCTGCACATTTCACCATGTCCTTGTTTTTAGCAGTTGAGTAGTATTCCATTATGTAAACTTTCCATTTTCTACCTCTTTACCAATGTTTGGTTCATTCTTTAGGAAGTAGTCACTACAGTACATGTGCAATGGGATTGGCATTTTACTTTGCATTTCCATATTCATTTGTGCTAGTAGATATTTTCTTCATATTTTTGTTAACCCTATATTCATATATAATTTTTGGAGGTATAAACAATCATTTATTTTGTTTACATTTGATTTTTGTTGAGCGAGGGGAGCCAAGGGTTTATTTGGCTTAAATGTCTTGGCTGACAGTCTATCACTAAGGAAAGACAGGACAGAAACTCAAGGCAGGAACATAGGAACGGAAGTAGAGAGCATGGAGGACTGCTACTTACTGGCTTGCTCTCCATGGCTTGCTCAGCTTGCTTTTTTCTACAGCCAAGGACCACTTGCCCAGGGGTGCTCCCACATCAATCATTAATTAAGAAAATAATAGGATAGAAGGTATTATCCAGCCAGGGACTCCGGGCCCAAACAATGCTCTGAGCTCAGCTAAGTTCTCTGTGGCCAAACCACCTGCCAAGCTCAGCTAGAGTCCTAGGGCCCAAACTACCTGCCAAGTCCAGCCAGGGACTCTGGGCCCAAAACACACACCGAGCTCAGCTAGATTCTCAGGGCCCGAACCATCAGCCCAGTTCAGCTAGGGACTCTGGGCCCAATCCATGCACCGAGCTCAGCTAGAAACTCTGGGCCCAAACTGCACGAAGAGTCCAGCCAGAGTTTCTGGGCTGGGACTGTGCACCAAGCTCAGCTAGGGACTTTGGGCCCAAAGCACGTGCTGTGGTCAGTTATAGTCTCAGGGCCTGAACCACCCACCAAGCTCAGCCAGAGATTCTAGACCCAAACTGCGCACCAAGTCCAACCAGAGTCTCAGGACCGGGACTGCGCACAAAGCTCAGATGGAGTCTCTGGACCCAACCTGCCTTCCAAGCACAGTTATAGACTCTGGCCCCACACCGCATGCCGAGCTCAGCCAGAATCTCAGGAACAGAGCTGCACACTGAATTCAGTCAGGGACTCTGGACCCAAACTGCGCACTTAATTCAGTCAGGGACTCTGTGCCTAAACTGTGTGCAGAGTCCAGCCAGGGTCTCAGGGCTGTGACGGTACACAAAGCTCAGCTAGAGTCTCTGGGACCAACCTGCCCGCTAAGTCCAGCTAGGGATTCTTGGCCGAAACTGCGCGCTGACCTCAGCTAGCATCTCAGGGGTGGAACTGTGCGCTGAGCTGAGCTAGCATCTTAGGGGCCAAACTGCACTCTGAACTGAGCTTGGGTCTTAGGATCCGAACTGTGTGCCAAGTCCAGTTTGGGTCTCAGGGCACAAGCCGCATGCCAAGTTGAGCTTGGGTCATGTATCCCAAACCACACAGTGGGCCCAAATCCTGCCCAGAATCCCCACTACCACAGCAACTCCCACCGGCCACCACACCAATCGCCTCTGCCAGAGGGCTCTGACCTGCAAAACTCAGCTGCCGCCGCAGATACCGCTGCTGCTGATGCCACTCCAGTCTGAAAAAGTCCACGTTCCTCCTGTGGGCAGGGGCATGCAGATCCTCTGCACCCTGGTCCCTTTGAACTATGAAGCATTCCTGCTGTAGTGGTATGGGGATCTTGGTGTTCCTGGTTCAGAATTCTGTGCAATTCCATGAATTGTTTACTGGAGCTTCTAAACACAGTCCACACTGCTCGCCACCATATTGGATCCCTCCCCTTGTCTTGAAAAAACAAAACAAAAAAACAAAAAAGAAAAATATATTATAGTCCATAAATATACACAATTATGATTTGCCAATTTTAAAAGAGCAAATACAAATCAAGCAATTAGTTATGTGGGAAAATAAAACCCAAAGAACAGCTAGAGATAAATGTTCAGTTCAATAAACATTGTCAGAACTTTACTGGTTAGGGATTTTTTTTTGTACAATTTGCTTGTGTCTGTTATTTCTGATTGATGATATAAATGCTCTAAAATTCTGTATAGGCCATGTGCCCAGAAACTTTGATGACTCTTAGCTTACTAGTGTTATTGAGTGTTATAAATTGCCATATGAGAATGATAATATCTAAGATAAGCATGGTGGCAAACACACAGTTGTAATCCCAGGGGCTCAGGACATAGAGAGAGGAGCATCATGTCATGGACTGGCTCAGTCAGGTGAAGGTCTTTGGGAGTTCTTGAAGCACTGATGGACAAAGATAGGTGAGTGACAAACAGGCAAAACCAGGAGAGTGTTTGTATCTGAGTTTATTTTGTAAACTAGCAAACCAGGTTTTTATATACTTTTGATACAGGGGATTTTTTTGTGGTTACATTTTTTATACAGTTTAAAATACAGGATGTAGAGTAATAATGTTGTCATCAATCTTGAATAATCATTCATAAATCATTAGATTGGTATCAGTGCATGTGCCCTCTTTATCAAAGGTCAATCTTTTTTCATTATGTCAAACATCTGTGAGTCAAGACAGTTTTTTCTTTTCTTTTTCTTTTTCTTTTCTTTTCTTTTTTTTTTTCTCTCCCATCACTATTTGGAGTGTACTCAAACACTTTATTTGTAAGTTATAATATAAACTAATCATTGATGACTAATTTTTAGCCATGTTTTTATTATTAACAAGTGGGACAGAACTTGGTGGTAAAACCACCTGAATGACCCTTGGCTGTAGTCTCAAGTTAAGGATTTCCTAGCAACACAGTTACATTTGAAAAGTTCTTGATATAAAAGTAAAAACAAAGGCAGAGTATTTTAAAACAATGAGTAAGAAGAAAAAAGGATGGAGGCTGCAATTAGTTACTCTTGGCAGGAGCATCAAACCCATTTTAGGAGGCTCTCCTTTGAGTAGGAGTCGTAGCCCCAGGTTTTGTAGTAACATTTGTCACACAGACTCCACTGGAGGGGTTGTGACAGTTTCTTTTTAATTGTAGCCCCAAAATTTTTTGTTACACTGGAAATATATATGAAGATTAGACAAAATAAAGTAAAAACACAACACCAGCTGGACTATAATACAAATTAACCAATGTAGCCAATTGTCAGGATTTAAGTTGGCAAGTTTCGTTTGAAATGACTTAGTTAGGTTATTTATTTTGTGTTCAAAGAGTTTGTATATCTTAAGTAAGATCATTATTTTTTATAATTTATTTTAGCAAGATTTTAATTTATAATTTTATTATAAGGAAGAGGTGTAACATACATATTTAAAACTTGTATGGCATTGAGTAAATAACCTATCTTTTATATTTTTTTACTGTTTTTCTCGAGTGTTAAAACTACATCTTCTAGAGTATTAATCTTTGTTTTTAACTTCTTATCTATAATTTGTTGTTTAGTGAGGGCCTTGGAAACATTTCTGTTTAAGTTATTGGCAAAATGGGCAGTTTGTACTCTTGAAGCTTATGTAACAGTTGACATTGTAAAAGTTGTAAGGACAGCTATCAGGGCACTAATTCCTAAGATAAGAACAGAAACAAATCTCTTAAGCTGAACGAGTTCATTGACCTTTTCCAAAGTTTGTAGAGCCATATTATCAAACCATGGATCTTTTTAAAGATCCACTGGTAGCACAACATATTGTGATGTTTTTTTTAAAGTATCATGGCAGAATGAGATACGTTTAAAGAAAGATCTACACAATTAGTAAGAATACACTTAGAACAACATCTATGGGAGGATTTTTTACATAGCTGATATGGAAATGTTGATATTGTTTTATCAAAATACTATATGAATACCCAACACAACCTCTAATGGTGATGAGGCAGTGAAGAGTCAGTCTGAAACTGGCTGAGATTGAGATTCTTTATCTGTAATGTTGTTGTTTGAAGTTTTTTTTTTTTTGGTTGTTGTTTTTTGTTGTTGTGTTTTTTGTTTTTTGGACAAAGGCCTTTTGATTGAGAGGTCAAGCTAGGCGGTCTGGGATCCAGATGGGTGATTTTGTATTCTGTGGGAACACACAAGCATATCCTCTCCCCGAGGTGATTAAGATATCTGGCCCTTTTTAGGTGTCAGTTTAAAAATAAATCTTTTTAGATCATTCTTGTACCAACTTTTTTTAACATCCTTTAACCTTTATCACTTATACTTACCATTTAAACACTTTTTTAAACATTCAAATACTTTTTTATTACCAACATTTAAATACTTTCAGACCTTTTAGTATTTATAAAACACTTTTTAATCCTTTTAATAATTTAGATCCTCCTAACTTAAACTTTTATATCCTCAGACCTTGCATGAACTTTATATTATTTTTCCAGTTATTCACTAAGAGATACATTCAGTTGATTACTGAGAGCAGTCATCTAAATGAAGGATTAATAAAAAGCTACACTAGAATCTGTTTACCTTTAACACATATTGTTGAAGTTTCATTTGAGGATCCATCAGTAAAATCCAAAAGGACTCCTGTTATAAGATCCTTTGTTGTTTTTGAAGGAAAAACAATGTCTGTCTCTTTTATGAATTTTAATATAGGATTCTGAGGTATGTGAAATTTTATTTGTCCCATATACTATGATAAAGTAATTGTCCAATTGCCACATGTTTGTAAAAGAGTATCCAAGTGATCTTTATCATAAGGAATAATCATTCCTTGTATTTCTTTTAAAATTAACTCTCTAGATCTTAATCTTCCTTTTATAATTAATTGGCTATATATATATATGGATAGGAAGAAACCATTTTCATTTGCATATGAGGCAAATAAATCTACTCTAAAATCTCATCCTGCCAGAGGCATGTAGCTAGTTTTTAATATAATGAGAGACCAGTCTTGGTATAATTAATTTGCTGAACTCTGGCATCCTGTATCCTTTGTTTTATTAGTTCTACTTGTTGGAAGGCTTATTGCATTAACTGCCTGGGAGATCTTGGATCTGAATCTCCTTTCAGAGTTTTAAACAAATGATGTAATTGTCCAGTAGTAATTTTTAAATAAGGTCTAATCCAATTTATATTTCTCAATAATTTCTGAAAATCATTAAGCATTTTTAATTTATCAATCTCAAGTTGTAACTTCTGTGACATACTAAAATTGTCAGAGATGGTTTTTTCCAAGTAACTGATTGGCCTATTATGTTGTATTTTGTCAGGGGCAATAACCAATCCATACTGAGTTAAAGACTCAATCATATCTTTAAGGATGAATTTAGACAATTTTTTTTGTCTTTTCTGTTATAAGAGTATCACCTATATAATGTAAAATGACAGCTTTTTCATATTTATTTTAACAGGCTTTAATTTTTGATCCACAAATTTCTGACAAAGAGTGGGACTGTTTTTTATTCCCTGAGGCAAGACTTTCTACTGATATCTTTGATAAGGCCTCCTGAAAGTTAACTGAAGGTATGCTAAATGTAAATTTATGAGAATCTTTAGGATGTTATTTAATAGTGAAGAAACAATCTTTCAGATCTATAACAATATTATGGTAGCATTCACGAATAGTTATAGGAGAAGGGAAGACAGGTTGAAGGGCCCTCATATCATGTATAGTCTTATTTATAGCTCTTAAATGTTGAAAAAAACCCATTTCCCTGATTTTTTAAAATAACAAACAAGGGAGTATTCTATGAACTTTTTTATTCTTCTATATGTCTTGGCATCTAATTGTTCTTTAACAAGTTGTTTTAATGCCTGTATTTTTTTTTTTTTGGTTAGGGGCCACTGATTAATCCAAACAGGCTCTTCATTTATCCATGAAATTTTATTTGTATATAATTTAATATTTTTTGAATTTTTTCCTTCTACTTTTATGGTAATGGCCCATAAAATCTTGTCCCTACCAACTGTATTCCCTCATAAAGAGAAAGCAGATAATTTTTGCTTACTGTAAGATTTAACTCTGTGTTTTCTGCTGTTACTCTTGGCAGATCTAAGATATTAAATTTAGGAGCGAGAGGATTCAAGTTACTTTGTTTCTCCTCTTTATGCCCTCCTTTTACTTTGGGGCTGTAGTTTGTCCCCTCATCCCATTTTTTGTCTCCCCATCTGTAAGGGGGGTCCCATCTTTGTGAAACTTTGATTATATTCATGTTTTTAATGCTTTTTTTTAACATTAAGGACATAACCCCAGGGCTTGTTTTTCTTATTGGAGGTCTGTTTTTCCTTGGTGAAGTAACAACTAATGTGACCCTGCTGACAAGAAAAAGCATGAAATTTTTTTGTTGTTACCTCCTTTTAAGTTCTGAAAGTACGAAAATGTTTTCCTTGTATAGTTAAGCATGTAGGCCATACCCTGGACCTACTGCTGGCTAAGGCAGCTATACATATTTTAATGTAATCTTGAACAGTGCCTATTTTTTTAATTAGTCTGATTAGTTCCTGGCAGAGAGTATTGGCATTTCCCTATCTAAGTTGATTTAATAATATGTCTGATTGCTCAGAGGCAGGAGTCATCCTATCTAGTGTCTCTTCTAGTAACAAAAAAATCATAAAATTCTGCTAAACTCTTTTTTGAGGTTTTAACACCTCTTTCTTTTACCATAGGACTCAATACTGTCATGAATATACCCTTATTTTGGGACTGTGAATGTCTCATGATTCTTACCTACTCATCTCTTAGTTCAGCTTTCCTTTTGACTAGGAGTGTGTAGCACTCTTTGGCAAGGTCCCTATCTTTGCCTGAAAAAAAATATTTAAAAAGAGGAGAGAACATTTACCTTACTTCATGCCCCACTTGGGTGCCAGCTGTCATGGACCGGCTCAGTCAGGTATACGTCTTTTAGAACAGGGGTTCTCAAAGCGTTGGTGGACAAAGATAGGTGAGTGACAAAGAGACGAATGCAAGGGAGTGTTTGTATCTGAGTATATTTTGTAGACTAGCAAGCCAGGTTTTTATACATTTTTGAAATGGGGGGAGGTTTTTTTCGTGGTTACTTTTTTTCATACAATTTAAAATACAGGATGCAGAGTAGTAATGTTGTCATCAGTCTTGATTGGTATCAGTGCATGTGCCCTCTTTATCAAAGGTCAATGTTCTCTCATATCAAACATCTTGGAGTCAAGACAGTTTTTTTTCGTTAGTACTCCTGTCACTATTTGGAGTTTACTCAAACACCTTATTTGTAAGTTATAATATAAACTATTCACTGGTGACAACTTCTTAGCTGTGCTTTTATTAACAAGTGGAACAGAGCTTTGTGGTAAAACTGCCTGAATGACCCTTGGCTGTAGTCTCAAGATAAGGGTCTAATAACAACACAGTTACATTTGAAAAGTTCTTAATATGAAAGTAAAAACAAAGGCAGAATATTCCAAAACAACGAGTAAGAATAAAAAAGGAGGGGGGCTGCAATTATTTACTCCTGGCAGGAACATCACACCCATTCCAGGAGGCTCTCCCTTGAGTAGGAATTGTAACCTCGGGTTCTGCAGTAACATTTGTCACACAGACCCCACAGGAGGGGTTGTAACAGTATCAAAAGTTTGAGGCCAAACTCAGCTACATTAAACTTTGTCACTCACACACACACACACACATTAAAAACTTAAAATAGACATTAAAAACATGACCATTTTGTAGCTTTTTCTCCTTATCTTATGTGCTCCATTGGCATAGATCCTGTTTTGCTTTAGATATCTTGTACACTGCTGAAGAACAGGGTTTCCCTGACTGTTTCCAACTTCAATGTGAAGCCTACCGGAAACTCAACTTAATGTAGGTTTTTAGTACTCTCTGGGGCATTTTATGTGTATTCATTGCTATTCTCATAACAAACTATTTGAGAGACTTTAAAACTCCACCGAATTCTAATTTTTAACATTTTACTTAGCACCATCACAACCACCCACACATTGATTGGAAATTGTCTTTTGCTCTACAGTCTACGTTTAGTAGAACGATAAAGATGGGGAGATGGTTCCGTGAATAAGGTATTCACTGCACATGACTTAGGAAGTCAGTTGAGATCCCCCAAAACCTACATTAAAAGCTGGGTGTAGGTCCATTTGCCTATAACCCCAGAAATTGTAGGATATAGATGGGCAGATCTGAGCATTCATTGGTTGGGCCAGCCTAGCCTGACTGGTGAAGCTTTTGGTTCAACAAAGAGATCTTGACTCAAAGTAATAACCAAAAAATGACAGAGGAAGAGGCCTGATGTCCTACTCTGTCCTTCAAATACACACAGGTAAGCACATCTGCATGCATGTGCACACACGTACCACATCTTCGTAACACCAGGTAGCAATAAATGGCCATGATGTGTGCTCTGGTGAAGCACCACTGTGTAGTTCACTCACTTCACATGTCTCTGCAACCTCTGATGCTCTACACGTTGTAGGAAAGTGACTTCTGTCACCACTTTGCAGATAAACACATGATATTTACAGGTAAAGTAATTTTCCAAATGTCACAGAATCAGTACTGTTAGATCCATACTGTAAATTCAAGACTACTCAAGCCTGGAATCCTTCTCCTTCTCCTTCATGAACATATGAAGAAGGTCTCACCCCCAAACATTCCCTTATTGATTATTGCCACATGTGTCCTTTCAGTAAATCACAGAGGCAGGGTGTGCTTAGAGAAATCAATGAGTTGATTTATTTGCTCTCCAACAGTATTTCCTTAAAGCCTCCTGAATGCTGAGCATGTGCCAATTGGAGATGTTGGTGGCAGAAGTAAACCCTCTCCATAGGATCTAAGTGTGGGAGTCTGGGAGCCTGGGAGCTAGGGAGCAGAGAGCAGGGGAGCCAGGGAGCAGAGAAGTCGTTTCCAGATGATGGTCCAGCACTGTCTCCAAATGTCAGGAATAAGACCTTCAACCTAGGAACAACTAAATCATTTCCATGTTGGCCTTGGTAAGGAAGCTGAGAGAGATCAAACAACAAAGTTGGGCTCTGGTTTAGAGGATTTAGATTTTCAGGAGAACAAGTCCAAATCTCATTTTCATTGTGAAATTCAAAACTCATAGCATTGATGGAGACATTCCTCAAATTATTTCTATCCTTTGTGCTTCTGCCAGAGCCAGCATGAAGGATGTAACTTGGGGAACAAAGAATGCATATAGCCCCTTGCAAAACATTTCAACTTCAGTATTTCCATTCTGCAGATAGAGAAACCCAGAAAACCATTCGCCCATGGCCCCTACCTGGACAGGCTGCAGTGGAATCAAAGCCTCAGGCAAGCTTAAGTGTTTCCCTAAGAAATAGGGGACAGTGTCCCTAAAGGACAAGCAGTCAGAGTCTCTTGAATAAACTAAAGTGTTCCAGCCCATAAGTGTTGACTTCCAGAGCCTTGAAAAGCAAAAAAGGGCTGGAGAGAAATGAGATCCATCACCCAAGGCCCATTTCTTACCGTTCAGTGGGCAGAGGCACATTTTCCTGCACATAGAAGGACAGCACTTATAGTCCTCATCACACTGGCCATCATTCTTACAGAACCGACAGCTTCCTACAGTCTGGAGGCACTTACCATGCTTCTTCATCACTGGTGTGAAAAGAATCACAGATCAGATGTCTTAAACTTTAGGCACCACACCTCTGCCTCTTTAATCCAAGCAAAGAAGCTCATCCCTATCCACCCTCACCTCCACCACCTCCTCCTAAATATGTCTCCTGAATAACACCTGGTTCCTCCCTAACATCTGGCCTCCAGATGCAGGTGATGACCGATCTAGTCCTGAGATGGTTGAATGGCCTCCATCAAGCTATTTGAGTGCCCAGTGTCTAGGTGATTACTTGGAAAGCCATCATCCTTACAGAGTAGCTGCTTCAGAGAAGTGGTTCTCCCTGCCCCGGGCAGCATGATGCCTTGGCTGACTGAAATGTTGTACTCAACAGCTGTTAGAAGCAAGGATGCCCAGGAGGACCCCTTCATTCATCCATTAATCCCCATCCCCTTCAGTGCTGGGTCTTGAGGTTCATTCTTCTCCACCCACTTCCTTTGCTGGCTCACCTGGTCTGCGAATGGGAACAGGATCGATGCACTTCGTACTACATCTGTCTTGGCAGCACCTCTTCTTCCCTGGACATTCCCAGTCAGTATTGCACTGTGGTTTCTCTGGCCTAAGGCATTTGGCAGGCTTTCTAGAAGGGCAGGCTCCGATTTTGTTAACAACTGAAAGAAAGATCAAGATGTTAGGAGAACATGGAATATCTATTATAGTTCCTAGACAAGGACCACTTTCCAGAATATAGACCCTCATCCCAATGGTCCATAACTTCAAAAAAATACCTGGCTGACCTGCAGTGGGTGGACTGGGGACAGGCTTAACAAATAAGACATATAACCAGGAGATGTCACCGACAAGAGGAAAGACACAGGGTTCCCAGTCAAGTTTTTCGACCTCAGAAGTAAACTATACTACACAAAGACAGAAAGGGAGAATAGAAATAACAGAGAACAAGAGAAATAAACATGTGAAATGGTGAGAGCTAAAGCCAGAGGCTGAAACAGGAAGGTTAACAGACAGGGACAAACAGAGTGAGGCTTAGATTATAGAATGACTGTGTAATGAGCAGAGCATTTCTACATACCTTAAAGCCTCATTGAGACCTCAGACCCCAGCAAGACATGAATGCACCCAGAGGTCCCAGAGTAAGCTGAGAACCAGCTTTATCAGAGGAAACACACCCAAAACATTCAGGAGCCTTCATCTCTGATACTCCACATAGTTTTGGACCAAAGTAACTTCTACTCACCATTTTTACCTCCTTCCACAGTCCAGGAGGCCAAGATTCTCAGAGCAAGAAGCACCATGAAAGGAAGGAAACCACTGGGCTTCATGGTGAGGGCAGAGTGGCTCCGATAACTAGTCCCAAGCACCACTATTTATATCTTTTCCAGGAGGTGTGGCCCCAGTGGAATGTATTTGGCCCCTACCAGCTGTTATTACATAGGCAGGAAGCTTAGCCACAGAAGAGAAGTCTTGATGCTACAGAGGTGGGTGGTAGACTTTCCGCTTCAGGTAGGACCAGGAGGCCAGCAGAGTTACTCCCAGAGAGTAGAAAATGAAAGAAAATGGTTTGGAAATTCTCACCAGAGGAACAGTCCAGACCATGAGCCCTGAGCATTATGGGGTCCCCAAGCCTAATGCTCTTGCTGGTGGAAAAGAGCAGGAAGGGCAGGTCACAAAAGGGCCACCAGGACCTGAAGTTAAAACATCAGACATGGACTATCAGCTGAGACTGCGTGATTCACCTCTGTTTCTCACGTTACTGGACTTTCTGGGATTTTGAAACTCTAAGCTACTTCTCAGTGCAGATTCCCTCTTGAGATGCAAGTGACTCATTGTTCAACCAACTGCTCTTTATTTCTGCCAAATCATTTGCACCGCTGTTTGCCCAGTGCCTATTCCATGAATAAAACATGGAAAGCAATCCTTAAGCAAATGAAAGTTGTACGTGGAAGAGCCTTGCCTTCAGCAAATCTCTTTGGAACTCAGTTGTAGGCATTGAATTGACTTGGGCTGGTCCTGCCTGAAATTAAGGGTTTAAAGTGACCCTTAAGATAATTAATGGATTGCATTGCTTGCTATTTGGAAACTTGGAAACTGCTAACCCACACTGCTGATTCACTCAGGAATTTAAGTTTTTTTCCTTCTTAAGTCTCTGAGGGGCATTGAAGACAAGATAATATAGTTCTATAACCAAGTTGAGCTGGTTAGGGGACAAGATCATTTTAGATCAAGATAAAGAAGTTAAGCTATTAGAATTGAGATAAGATAGATATTGAATCTCATTCAGAAATCTAGACCCAACAAGACAGGAAAAACACTTACTTCAAACGAGATGAATGCAGATGGCCAAGTCACTACGAATATAACATATATAGAACTCATTATTCTCATGATTGTCACATGGTTCTCCCTGCTGCTTGTAGTTTGTTTTATACATGTATAATAAAATAAAAGTATTTTTAAAATGTTTAATTTTACTAGAGACATATGATGGAGCATTGTCAGTCTTAATTTGTTTAGGTATACCCAAAATCACCATGACTTCTAATAAATGCATAATAACAGAATCAGCCTTTTCCAAACTTAAAGCCATTGCACATTGAAATCCTGAATATGTGCCTATAGTATGGTGCACATACTTCAGTTTACCAAACTCTATAAAATGGAAAAAGTCCATTTGCCAAATTTCATTTCTTTAATTAACCTTAGGGTTACTTCCTTCAGGTAATGGAGCTTGGTTATATATAGAACAAGTAGGACATTTTCTCACAATTTCTTTGTCTTGTTGCCAAGTGATAGAAAATTCGTTTTTTCAATCCTATACAATAAAAGATCCTCCAGAGGAATCTCCATTCCCGAGCTCAAGCTGTACTATAGAGCAACAGTACTTAAAACAGCATGGTACTGGCACAGCAATAGGCTGGTGGAGCAATGGAATCGAATCGAAGACCCAGAAATTAATCCACACACATATGGTGAGTTGAATTTTGACAAAGAAGCCAATCTATTCAATAGAAAAAGGATAGCATAGTCAACAAATGGTTCTGGTCTAACTAGATGTCTATGTGTAAAAAAAAAAAGCAATTAGATCCATATTTGTCACCATGCACAAAACTCAAGTTTAAATGGATTAAAGACCTCAACATAAAACCAGAGACACTAAATCAGTTAGAAGAAAAAGTGGAGAAGAGCCTGGAACACATTGGCACAGGAGACAACTTCCTGAACAGTAAGTACACCAACAGCCTAGGCCTTAATGTCAACAATTAATAGATGGGACTTCATGAGACTGAAAAGCTTCTGTGAGGCAGAACACTGTCAACAAAACAAAGTGACAGCCTACAGACTGGGAAAATATCTTCACCAATTCTACATCTGACAAAGGTCTAATATCCAAAAAATATAAAGAACTCAAGAAATTAAACATCACCAAACCAAATAACCCAACAGCGAAATGGGCCTCAGAATTAAACAGAGAATTCTCAACAGAGGACTATCTAATGGCTGAGAAACACTTAAAGAAATGTTCAGAGATCCAAGATGTCAGCAAGCAGTGTGGACCATGTTTGGAAACTCCAGTGAACAATTCAGGGAATTACACAGATTTCTGAGCCAGGAACACCGAGGTCCCCACACCACGGCAGCAGGAGTGCTCCACGGTTCAGGGGGACCAGGGTGTGGAGGACCTGTGTGCCCCTGCACATGGGAGGAACGCGGATTTTCTCAGATTAGAGCAGCAGCGGCAGAGGTGGCAGAGGCAGCAGCACCAGCGGCACCAGTGGCGGTGGCTGAGGTTTGCAGCTCAGAGCCTTCCAGTGGAGGCGATTGGTGTGGTGGCTGGTGGGAGATGCTGTGGGAGAGGGGACTCTGAGCAGGATTTGGGTCACGCTGTGCCTTGAGACCCAAACTGGACTAGGCGGACAGTTCAGCCCTAGAGTCCCGGGTTCAGCTCAGTGTGCAGTGCTGTGGAGACGCTGGCTCAGCTCAGCAAGCAATTCTGCCTGAGACACTAGCTCAGCTCAGCCACAGCTCCCCTGCTGTGATGCAGGCTGGGTGGAGTGCTCAGTTCCACCCGAGGCACTAGCTCAGCTCAGTTCAGCGTGCAGTTCAGGGGCGCTGACGCAGGCTGAGGTCAGCACTCAGATTCGGCCCAGAGGCCCTCCTGGACTTGCCAGACATATTGGGCCCAAAGACTCTAGCTGAGCTTTGTACACAGGCTCGGTGGCCCTAAGACTCTGGCTGGACTCTCCACGCAGTTTAAGCCCAGAGTCCCGGGCTGAATTCAGTGTGCAGTGTGGATCCAGAGTCCCTGGCTGCGCTCGGTGCACAATTCCACCCTGGAGATTCGGGTGGAGCTTGGTGAGCAGTTTGGGACCAGAGTCCCTAACTGTGCTTGGCAGACAGACTGGGCCCAGAGACTCTAGCTGAGCTTTTGGCACAGTCCCAGCTCTAAGACTCTGGTTGGACACGGTGCACAGTTTGAATCCAGAATTCCTGGCTGAGCTTGGCTGACAGTTCAGGCCCTCAGTCTATAAGTGACCACAGCATGCACTTTGGGCCAAAAGCCCCTAGCTGAGCTTGGTGCGCAGTCCCAGCCCAAAAATTCTGGCTGGACTCTTCGTGCATTTTGGGGCCAGAGTCCCTAGGGGAGCTCAGTGCACAGATTGGGCCCAGAGTCCCTAGCTGAGCTTTGGCAGATGGTTTGGGCCCTGAGAATCTAGCTGAGCTCGGTGTGTGGTTCGGGCCCAGTGTCGCTGGCTGGACTTGGCAGGAGACACAGAAGGATGTGGATACCTTGGCCTGACCCAACGCTCATTCAGAGACCCAGAACGATTGCAGGACCCACAGTACAGGGAGCTGAAGATCACTGGTGTGAGAGACCAAAAAGACAGGGCTAGCCTCCTGCCATCCACACCAGTGAAGCATCAGAGCTTCCAGCCTAGGGAAATTGGGAGAAAACAAGTGAATCTATCATCAGACTCCCTCCACCCAATTCTGGAAGCTACCCAACAAAAATAGAGATGGCAAGATGTCTAATGGACAATGTAAAAGCATGAGCAAAAAACTCCAAAACAACATGACATCTCCAGTTTCCATCCATCCCAAAGAAAATGACCCAGAGAATTCAAACACAATGGAAATACAAGAAAATGACCTCAAATCCTTAGTAATGAGGATGATAATGGAGGAAACAAATAAAATTTGTAATCAAATGCAGGAAGACTCAGCCAAACAGGTGAGAGACATAAAAGAAGCACATAGAGTGGAACTGGAACAATTTCAGGAAAATGCAAATAACCAGATGAAAGAAATCAAGAAAACGGTTCAAGCTCTGAAGACCTATGAAGAAGCAATGGAAGAAACTCAGGAATATGCAAACAATCAGATGAAAGAAATTTTAAAAAATCAGTTCAAGATCTAAAGATGAAAATGGATTCAATTGTAAACACACAGACAGAAGAAAAACGAGAACATGAGACCTCAGAGAAGAAGGCGAGCAACACAGAGATGAGCTTTTCTAACAGAATCCAAGAGATGGAAGAAAAAATCTCAGGACTAGAAGATACAATCACAGATCTTGAAGCAACCATTAAAGAAAATGCCAAATCTGGAAAACTCCTGACACAAAACATCCAAGAAATCAAGGACACCATTAAAAGAAGAAATCTGAGGATAATAGGCATTGAAGAACAAGAAGATATCAGACTCCAAGGCCCAGAAACTATTCTCAACAAAATCATAGAAGAAAATTTCCCCAATCTAAAGAAAGAGATGTCTATAACATACAAGAGGCCTACAGAACACCAAATAGAATTGACCAGAAAAGAAATACTGCCCGTCACATAATAACCAAAACACAAAACATACAGAATAAAGAAAAAATATTAAAAGCTGCAAGGGAAAAGGGCCAAATAACATTTAATGGCAAACCTATTATAATTAAACCCGACTTCTCATCAAAGAGAGAGAGAGAGATCACCAAAGCCAGAAGGGCCTGGACAGAGATCCTGCAAACCCTAAGAGACCACAGATGCCAGGACAGACTACTTTACCTAGCAAAACTATAAATAACCATTGATGGAGAAAACAAAATATTCCATGACAAAAACAAATTCAAACAGTACCTATCCACAAATCCAGCTTTACAGAAAGTACTAGAAGGAAAACTCCATCCCAAAGGGTCAAGCTACAACCAAAACTACTCAGGAAATATATAACTATACCACGGCAAAGACGCAACTACACAAACGCTCGACTGGAACCAACATCAAAATTAAGACTCTTAATAGTCACTGGTCATTAATATCTCTCAACATCAATGGTGTCAATTCTCCAATAAAAAGACACAGACTAACTGAATGGGTGCATAAACAAGATCCAACATTCTTCTGTATTCAAGAAACACATCTTACCCATAATGATAGGCATTACCTCAGGGTAAAAGGTTGGAAAAAATATTCCAATCAAATGGTCACAAGAAGCAAGCAGGCGTAACCATTTTAATATCGAACAAAATAGACTTTCAACCAAAATTAATCAAAAGGGATGCAGAAGGACACTACATACTCATCAAAGGTAAAGTCAACCAAGAAGACATCACAATTCTGAACATCTATGCTCCTAATACAAGGGCACCCACATTTGTAAAAGATCTGCTAAAAAAGCTTAAACCACACATTAAAAGGCAGAGAGGCAGTATTGAAATCAACAAAATCAGAAATGAAAAGGGAGACATAACAGCAGACACTGAAGAAATACAAAGAATCATAAGATCCTACTTCAAAGGCATATATGCCACAAAATTTGAAAACCTAAGGGAAATAGACAATTTTCTTGGTCAATTTCACTTGCCAAAGTTGAGTGAAGAACAGATGAACAAGCTAAATAGTCCCATTTCCCCTACAGAAATAGAAGAAATAATTGATAGTCTCCCAGCCAAAAAATCCCAGGGCCAGATGGTTTCAGTGCAGAATTCTACCAGACCTTCAAGGGCGAGCTAATACTGATACTCTTCAAGCTACTCCAAAAGATAGAAATGGATGGAACATTATCAAATTCACTCTATGAGGCCATAGTCTCATTGATACCTAAACCTCCCAAAGACTCAACAAAGAAAGAGAAATTCAGACCAATTTATCTTATGAACATCGATGCAAAAATACTAAATAAAATATTTGCAAAATGAATACAGGAACACATCAAAGATATCATTCATCATGACCAAGTAGGCTTCATTCCAGGCATGCAGGGATGGTTTAATATACAGAAATCTATCAATGTAATCCACTATATTAAAAAAAACTGAAGAGAAAAACCCACATGATCATCTCTTTAGACGCAGAGAAAGCATTTGATAAAATCCAACACCCATTCATGTTTAAAGTTTTAGAGAGATCAAGGATACAAGGCACTTTCCTCAACATAATAAAGGCTATATACAGCAAGCCAATAACCAAAATCAAAGTAAATGGTGAGATCAAGGAAATTCCTCTAAAATCGGGAACAAGGCAAGGCTGCCCACTCTCTCCATATCTCTTCAATATAGTACTCGAAGTTCTAGCCAGAGCAATAAGACAATAAAAGGAGATCAAGGGTATCCAAATGGGAAAGGAGGAAGTCAAATTATCCCTATTTGCAGATGACAAATTAGTGTACATAAGTGACCCTCAAAATTCCACCAGAGAACTCCTACAGCTGATAAACACCTTCAGCAAATTGGTTGGATACAAAATTAACTCAAAAAAGTCTGTAGCCTTCCTATACACAAATGTCAAGCTTGCAGAGGAAGAAAGTAGGAAAACCACACCCTTCACATTAGCCACAAACAATATGAAATATTTAGGAGTTACTCTAACCAAGCAAGTGAAGGACTTGTTTGAAAAACATTTCAAAATTCTGAAGAAAGAGATTGAAGATGACATGAGAAGATGGAATGATCTTCCTTGCTCATGGATCGGGAGAATTAACATAGTAAAAATGGCCATCCTACCAAAAGCAATCTACAGATTCAATGCAATCCATATCAAAATACTTACAGAAATTTTTAAAGTCATTGAAAGTTCAATTCTGAACTTCATATGGAAAAACAAAAAACCCAGAATAGCTAAAACAATCTTGTACAATAAAAGGTGCTCCAGAGGAGTCTCCATCCCTGATCTCAAACTGTACTATAAAGCAAGAGTTATTAAAACAGCATGGTACTGGCACAGCAGCAGGCTGGTTGATCAGTGGAATCAAATCGAAGACCCAGATATGAATCCACCCACATATGGTCACTTGATCCACTTTTCCCTTTCCATAAGTCCTGTGGGAGAATGAGTAGAAGGCAAGATCACTAAAATCCATGCCTTTTTTGGATCAATGCAATCTATATATGAATCTTGTAATTCCATTTATACCAGAGCCAATTCCTTTTCAGCTTCATCTGATAACTTTCTTAAGCTATTTAAGTCTTTATCACCTTGTAAATTTTGAAATAAATTATTTAGTTCTTGGGTAGTTAAACCAATTGTAGGCGGCAGCCAGTTAATATCTCGCAGCAAATTTTGAAAATCATTAAGAGTCCTTAAATGGTCGCTCCTGATTTGTACTTTCTGTAGTCTATTTTTCTGTAGGCCTGTTTTGTATCCCAGATAATCAACAGAACGCCTTCTTTGTATTTTTTTCAGGGCAGTCTTTAATCCCCAGCAAGGCAAGGTTCTATTTACTTGGCCAAAATCTGTTCTAATATACTTGCATCTGAATCAGCCAACAAGATATTATCCATGTAATAGTAAATTATGGATTGAGGAATTATGTCCAATGGCTGTTGTACAAAATATTGACACAAGGTAGGACTGCTTAACATTCTTCCTGGTAAAACTTTCCAATGATATCTCTTTATTGGGCAACTTCTATTAAAAATAGGTACTGAGAAGGCAAATCTCTCTCTATCATGTTCATATAAAGAAATCATGAAAACGCAATCTTTTAGATGAATTACTATAATAGGTCATTCCTTAGGTAACAAAGAAGGCAATGGTATTCCAGATTGTAAAGTTCCCATTGGCTGAATAATTTTATTAATTGTTCTGAGATCTGTTAACATCCTCCATTTTCCAGATTTCTTTTCGATGAATTCCAAGGGCTATTGGACTCTTCTATGTGTCGAGCCTCCAGTTGTTCTTGGACTAGCTTTTCTAGTGTCTGTGATTTTTCTTTAGTCATAGACCATTGTTCAATTCAAATAGATTGGTCAGTCAACCACTTTAGTGGCATGGCTATAGGTATTTTATCAGCAGTCATTTTTCTACGTAATTTAGAAGAGGCAACCTATGTTGTATCTTGTTTATGGACAGCCTGGACAGACTGTAACTATATGTGATAATCCTTTTTTATACTTTTAATTTTTTTTAGCAGTGTCACCTGTTTTCTGGCTTATTTCCAAAATTGGAAGGATGTTAACCTGGTTTTTTTTTTCATTGTAACAGATCTCTTCCCCATAAAATTATGCATATATCAGCCACATATGACCTTACATTTCAATCCCTAGGAACTCTGTAGAGACCTGTCCTGGCCTGTGGGACAAATCAAACCAGGCTTCACCTGAAAGAGGGGATGTGGATTGAAAGTGGGGATAGAGACTCGAGAAAACTGAGTCAAGTCTGGAAATTCCTGATCAAGACTCCCTTTAATGCAGAGGAGTAAGACTTTATATAGCAAATTCAACAGGATCTATTCTAATCCCACTTCCCCTAACCTCCAGGCAAGAATACAATCACCTGACTAGCTCCCTCTAAGAACTTCCTAGTTCCCTGTAAGGATTTCCCTATTCCTCTGGGTAGTTCCTGTAAGGATTTCCCTATTTCTCTGGGTAGTTCCTTGTAAGAACTTCCTTATTTCTCTGGCTGGGCATGGTGGTGCGTGCCTTTCATCCCAGCACTTGGGAGGCAGAGGCAGGCAGATCACTGTGAGTTCAAGCCCAGTCTGGTCTACAAAGTGAGTCCAAGATAACCAAGGCTATACAGAGAAACACTGTCTCAAGAAAAAAAAAAGAACTTCCCTATTTCTATGGGTAGACAATCCAAAGATAACCTAGAGCACAAGACCTCCTTCAGCAAGGGTCAACAACTTGAAGGTCACAGCTTGCAGCTTAAGCACAGGATATCCAACATGGCTGAATTTAGCATGGCTCCCCACTCTACCCCCTTCTAAAATAGAATTATGACGAGCCTGTCTTAGGTCAGTGAGTCGAGTACTTATCCTTACATATCACTAGAACATGAATTCCATCATTCATGCTCTGTCTTAGGTTAGATAAGTTTCAGACACACTCTTGCCCATCTCTTGCTTGCCTTCATATCAACACATGAAGAAAGGCAGTATCTTTGAGCTCTATGTCATGTATTTGTTCTTGTATCAGCTGTAATTGCTGAGACACGTGTCTATCATGAATAGTGTAATTTTCCTAATTTCTTCCTCAGCATGATTGTCATTTGTATATAGGAAAGCTACTGACTTTTTTGAGTTAATTTTGTATCCAGCCATTTTGCTGAAGGTGTTTATCAGCTACAGGAGTTCTCAAGTGGTATTTTGTGGATGACTTACGTACACTATCATGTCATCTGAAAATAGGGATAATGTGACTTCCTCCTTTCTCTTTTGGATACCCTTGATCTCCTTTTGTTGTATTATTGTTCTGGCTAGAACTTCAAGAACCATATTGAAGATATGGAGAAAGTTGGCAGCCTTACCTGGTCCCTGATTTTAGAGGAATTTCCTTGAGTATCTCTCCATTTAATTTGATGTTGACTAATGGTTTGCTGTATATAGCCTTTATTATGTTTAGGTATGTGCCTTATATCCCTGATCTCTCCAAAACTTTAAATATAAATGGGTGTTGGATTTTGTCAAATGTTTTTTCTGCATGTGGTGGAGATGATCATGTGGGGTTTTTTTTCTTTCAGTTTGTTTATATGGTGGATTACATTGATGGATTGCTATATATTAAACCATCCTTGAATACCTGGAATGAAGCCTACCTGGTTACGGTAAATGATATCTTTGATATGTTCTTGTATTTGGTTTGCGAGTATTTTGTTGAGTATATTTGGATCAATGTTCATAAGAGAAATTGGTCTGAACTTCTCTTTCTTTGTTGGGTCTTTGTGAGGTTTAGGTATCAAAGTGACTGTTGCCTTATAGAATGAGTTTGGTAATGGTCCATCCATTTCTATCTTTTGGAGTAGTTTGAAGAGTAACAGTATTATCTCCTCTTTGAAGGTCTGGTAGAATTCTGCACAGAAACCATCTGGCATTGGGCTTTTTTTGGTTTGGAGACTATAAATTATTACTTCTATTTCTGTAGGACTAATTAAACTATTTAGTTTGTTTCTCTGATCTTGATTCAATTTTGGCAAGTGGAATCAATAAAAAAAATGTCCATTTCCCTTAGATTTTCAAATTTTGTGGCATATATGCCTTTGAAGTAGTATTTTATGATTCTTTGTGTTTCTTCAGTGTCTGTGGTTATGTCTCCTTTTTCATTTCTGATTTTGGTGATTTGAATAGTGTCTCTCTGCCTTTTAGTTAGTGTGGCTAATAGTTTGTCTATCTTGTTTATTTTCTCAAAGAACCAGCTCGGGTTTCATTGATTCTTTGAATTGTTCTCTTTGTTTCTAATTTATTGATTTCAGACCTGAGTTTGATTGTTCCCAGACGTCTACTCCTCTTGGATGTTTCTGCTTCTTTTTTTTCTAGGTCTTCCAGGTGTGTTGTAAAGTGACTTATGTGGCATGTTTCCAACTTCTTTATAAAGGCATTTAGTACTATGAATTTTTTCTTAGCACCATTTTCAATGTGTCCCACAAATTTGGGTATGTTGTTCCTTCATTTTCATTGAATTTCAGGAAGTCCTTAATTTCTTTCTTTATTTCTTCCCTTACCCAGGTATCACTAAGTAGAGAGTTGTTTAGTTTCCATGTGTGTGTAGGCTTTTTGTTATTTCTCTTGTTGTTGAAGTCCAGCCTTAGACCATGGTTATCTGATAGGACACAAGGTATTATTTCAATCTTCTTGTATGTGTTGAGGCTTTCTTTGTGACCTACTACATTTTCAATTTTGTAGAAGGTTCCATAGGGTGCTGAGGTATAATCTTTGGTGTCTGGGTGAAGAGTTCTGTAGATATCTGTTAAATCCATTTGATTTATGACGTTGGTTAATGATGTTTTTTTTAATTAATTAATTTATTTTTTAAATTAATTTATTCATATTACATCTTGATTGTTAGCCCTTCCCCGGTTTCCTCCCATTCCTCCCTCCCTCCCACTTCCCCCCTTCTCCCCTCCCCTATGTCTGTGATTGAGGGAGACTTCTTCCCCCCATGTATGCTCTAAGATTATCGAGTCTCTTCTTGGTAACTTGCTATCCTTCTTCTGAGTGCCACCAGGCCTCCCCATCCAGGGGACATGGTCAGAAAAGGGGCACCAGAGTTCACGTGAGAATCAGATCTCACTCTCCACTCAACAGTGGAGAATATCGTGTTCGTCGGCTAGGTCTTGGTAGGGGTTCGAAGTTTACTGCCTAAATGTCCCTCAGTAGAAGAATGGACTAAGAAACTATGGTACATTTACACTATGGAGTATTACTCAGCTATTAAAAACGAGGAATTCCCGAAATTTGTGGACAAATGGATTGATCTAGAAATTATCATAATGAGTGAGTTCACCCAGAAGCAAAAAGAGACAAACGGTATATACTCACTTATATCAAAACACTAGTCCCAGGGGTATGTCCCATGAAAAACCTTACTTACCAAGAAAGTGGGTCAGAGGAGAGGACATCCTATTGAGTCTTTAGGCGAGAGTAGCATGGAAGAATGGGGAAATAATAGGACCCACAGGGTCCTGGAAACCTACAAGAAGAACTTTATGACAGGCAGATCTGGGTCCTGGGGTCCTCCTCAAACTAAGGCAATGATGTTATTTTTTGACCTAGTTTCTGTTTCAATGACCTATCCTTCAGTGAAATTGGGGTGTTGAAGTCTATCACTATTAATATGTGGGGATTGATGTGTGGTTTAAGCTTTGTTTATAGTTCTTTTACAAATGTGGGTGACCTTGAATTTGAAGCATAAATGTTCAGAATTGTGATGTCATCTTGCTTGACATTACCTTTGATGAATATGAAGTGTCCTTTCTCATCCCTTTTGATTAATTCTGGTTGAAAGTCTAGTTTAGTAGATATTAAAATGGCTACACTAGCTTGCTTCATGTAACCATTTGTTTGGAATAATTTTCCAACCTTTTACCCTGAGGTAATGTCTATCCTTGTGGGTGAGATATATTTCTTGAGTGCAGAAGACTGTTGTATCTTGTTTATGCATCCATTCAGTATTCTGTGTCTTTTTTCTTGGAGAGTTGAGACCATTGATGTTGAGAGATATTAATGACCAGTGACTGTTAAGTCCCTTAATTTGATGTTGGTTATAGTAGAGAGCTTGTGTGCTTATGTTTTTGTGATGGGGTAGCTATCTATTTCCTGTGTAATTTTGGTTGTAGATTGTCCCTTTGACATGGAGTTTTCCTTCTAGTTACTTCTGTAAAGCCAGATTTAAGGATAGGTACTGTTTTTGTCATGGAATATCTTGCTTTCTTCGTCAATGGTTATTGATAGTTTGGTTGGGTATAGTAGCATGGCCTGGCATCTGTGGTCTCTTAGGGTTTGCAGGACCTCTTTCCAGGCCCTTCTGGCTTTTATGGTCTCTGATGAGAAGCCAGGTGTACTTCTGATAGATTTACCATTATATGTTACTTGGCCCTTTTCCCTTGCCACTTTTAATATTTTTCTTTGTTCTGAATATTTTGTGTTTTGATAATTATGTGGTGGGATTTTTTTCTGGTCTCTTCTATTTGCTGTTCTGTAGGCTTCTTGTATGTTTATAAGCATCTCCTTCTTAAAATTGTGGAAATTTTCTTCTATGATTTTGTTAAAAATATTTTCTGGGCCTTGTAGGCAGGTGTCTTCTCTTTCCTCAGTGCCTATTATCCTCAGGTTTCTTCTTTTCATTGTGTCCTTGATTTCTTGGATGTTTTCTGTCATGTATTTTTCAGATTTAACATTTTCTTTAATGGTTGCTTCAATATCTACGATTGTATCTTCTAGTTCCACGATTCGTTCCTCCTCTGTATCTTGGATTCTGTTAGAGACCTCTGTGTTTCTTGCTTTTCTCTCTAAGCTCTTGCATTCCCATTTTTCTTCTGTCTGTGTCTTTATCATTGTATCCATTTTCATCTTCAGATCTTGAACTATTTATTGATTTCTTTCATCTGATTATTTGTATATTCCTGAGTTTCTTCCATTGCTTCTTTATAGGCCTTCAGATCTTGGACTGTTTTATTGATTTCCTGCATCTGGTTGTTTGTATTTTCCTGAAATTTTTCCAGTGCCTCTCTATAGGCCTATTTCATGTCTTTCACCTATTTGGCTGTGTCTTCCTGCATTTGATTATGGTTTTATTTGTTTACTCCATTATCATCTTCATTACTAAGGACTTGACATCATTTTATTGTATTCCAATTGTGTTTGAGTTCCCCAGTTTGCTTTCTTTGGGATAGCTGGGATCTAGAGATGCCATATTGTTTTTGGTTTTTGCTGTTTATGCTTTTATACTGGCCTTTAGTCATCTTCCCTTCCCTGATGTTGGGAGGTAGCTTCTGGTGCTGGGTGGAAGGAGTCTGAGGACAGATTCACCTGTTTCCCCAAGATTTCCCTAGGCCAGTGATGCTTCACTGCTGGAATGATTTCAATCCCATTTACTGGGGTTATGCTGCCGAGCAAGGCTCCCAGCTCACAGGCAGGCTCCAGACCAGGCTGTAGGGACTGGTCTGCCTTCCTTCATGTGCTGCTGACTGGCAGGAGGTAAGACCCACCTGTGTGGGTCTCTCTCAGCCAGTGATCCCCATCTCCCCTGGACTATGGCTCTCGGTAGCATCTTGGATCTCAGACCATGCTCTGAGTCTAGTCAAAGTAACCACAGCCTTCTGGGCCTCCGTGTGGCACCAGGGCTTTCTGTGGACTCGCTCAGAGTGGGTGGAGGTGGTCTGAGGACAGATCCACCCATTTCCCCAAGATTTTCCTAGGCCAGGAACTCTGATGCTTCATTAGCAGGATTAGTTCAGTCTCATTTACCAAGTTCAAGCTACCGAGCAAAGCCACAGCTCCCAGCTTGCAAGCAGGCTCTGGACCAGGCTGTGGGGAATGGTCTGCCTTCCTCCATATGCTGCTGACAGGCAGGAGATTAGAACTGCCCGTGGGACGTGGGCCACACTATGCAGATCACTCTCACCCAGTGATCTCTAGCTCCCATGGTGGTCAGTGGCTTCTGGTAGCTTCTGTGGTCTCTTCCCGGCTGATCAGACACTGCATCCTCATTGCCACCATCTTGGAATCCATTTTTGGTTTTTAAACAAATAATAACTGCCTTGTAGTCTTGTTGCAAAGTCGTGTTGCATATTCTGGCCATTTACTTCAGTTTCTATCTCAGTATTATTATTAGTTATAAGCCTTTCTAACTTCTCTTCAAAGGTTTGTTTCCAAATCTCATATTTTTCATTTTGCTTTGTCTCTGAAACCCTAGTATTTTCCTCAGTCTAATCCATAAATTTTTGTAATTTTTCCTCTAAAGCCTTTTCTTTTGAAGAATTATAGAAATCAGAATGATTAAAATAAAAATAGTAATCATGATCAGTAGCACGATTTCTCTCTCTCCTACTTATATCACATCATCATTTAAAAGAGCATTTAACGAAGCCCAAAAACTTTTTGTTATTGTGTCTTTCATCTTTAAACCACCAAGTTACAACAAAGTCTCTATTTTATTATTTGGGTTTTCTCTTTGGGAGATATCCCCCTACATCCCACACCCCCAGCCCCAACCCCCAAACCCACACCACCCCCACCCGCACCCCCCAAACTATAACAAAGTATGCTTTTTCAAGGGTGTGGATACACTAAATTCATTGGGTAGTAATTGTTACAATAAAATGTATCTGTTCAGCCTAGGAAGCCAATAACTGATACAAAGAAACTGAAATGTAATTCAAAGCTGTAAGCACTATGCTGAGCAGAATCTAAACTGCTGCTTTTTCAACAATAAGCTAAAATAAACCACTCTAATCCTCATAACCTACATATATCCCAAGCACTTGCCAATCTTGTCCTTTCCAGGCAACTTCTCTCCTCCAACTCCCTCCATCAACTGTCAACCATCAACTATTAACCATCAACTGTCAACTCTCAGCTCCTCCCCTCTCCGGGAAGTCCCACCTTACACTTCCTGTCCTTCTGCCCAGCTAATTGGTTAAACAGCACTATATTGACAGTTGTTACATCCACTCAAGACATTTCTCCACAGTAGGCTATGAATATTAAAATGGTGTACTGAGAAAGAAGCCAGGAAAAAGGTGCTCCTCACAATAGCCTCAAAAAAAATCCTCAGGATATCTGTAGCCATGCAAATGAAAGGTTTGTGTATTAAAAACTTTCAGACACTGAAGAAATAAATTGAAGAAGACACCAATCAATGGAAAGATACTCCATGCTCCTATACTGGTAAAATCAACATTGTGAAAAAGGACTGCCCCAATTGTGATGGAACTCCATCACCAGAGCAACTTGGAGAGGAAGGGGTTGATTTGGCTTACACTTCCATATCATTGTACATCATCAAAGGAAGTCAGGACAGGAATGCAAGCAGGCCAAGAATGTGGAATCAGGACCTGAAACAGAGGCCATGGAGGAGTGCTGTTTATTGACTTGCCCCTATGAATTTCCCAGAATGTTTTTTTGTTTTTGTTTTTTAATTTTTACTGTTGTCATTGTCATTGTTGTTGTTTTTGTTGCTGCTGCTGCTGCTGCTACTACTGTTGTTGCTGTTTTGAGACATGGTTTCTCTGTATAGGCTTGGCTGTCCTGAATTTTCTCTGTAAATAAGGCTGGCCTCAACCTCACAGATATCTGCCAGCCTCAGCCTCTCCAAGTGCTCAAATTACAGGCCTGGATCACCATACCTGGCTTGAGCCTGATTTCTTATAGAACCAAAGGACCACCAGCCCAGGGGTGGCACCATATGGGCTGGGCCCTTCCACATCTGACACTAATTAAGAAAATGCTCCCACACTAGATTTTCTTTTTCTTTCTCATTAATTATTTATTTGCTTTAAACCCCAATCACAACTTCCTCTCCCTTCTCTCCTCCCAGTCCCTTCTCCCTCCCACTCCCCTATCACTTTCCCTATCTCTTCAGAGAAGATGAGGCCTCTTATATACATCAACCTGCCTTGGCATATCAAATTGCATTAGGACTAGGTGCAGATTCTCCTCTCAGAGCTAGACAAGGAAACCCAGTTAAAGAAAGAGGATACAAAGGCAGACAACAGAGTCAGAGTCATACTCCACTCTAGTTGTTAGAGTACTCACATGAAGACGAAGCTCCACATCTGTTACATATGTATAGGGGGCATGTATCCATCCCATGCCCACATTAGATTTTCATATTGCTCCAGCAAATGCCAGCCAATTCTAGTCATCTCTCCCATACTCTCTCCCTTCATTCCTCCCATACCACCTAGTGCAGTAAAAACTGCCAGAATTCTGTGAAGGTGACCCTAGCAAGGACTGCTAGCAATAGAGGATACAGAGCCTGAACTGGCCATCCTCTGTTACCAGACAACTTCTGGGGGTATGACTGGGACACAACACAGCCACAAAACCTTCAACCTGCAATCTATCCTGTTTGCAAGTTGTGCTGTGGCAATGGAAACACAGAATTTGTGGGAGTGGCCAACGGAAACACAGACTTTGTGGGAGTGGCCAACCAATGACTGGTCTAATTTGAGGCCCATTCCACAAAAAAAAAGCTATTGTCCTAACACTGCCTGAATGAGCAGTAATGAGATGCTGGATAGCCAGAGATCTGGGATAGGAAAGAAATCAATAAAATGATTCCTAATTCTGCTATGCTCATAGAATGCTGTCTATTCCAATCATCAACAGAGAGGCTTTCTCCAGCAGTGGGTAGGAGGGGATACAGAGACCCACAGCCACACATTAGGTGGAGAGAGAGACCAAATCTCCCTCAAGTTCCTCCCCTCAGAGCTCAGGGAACTCCATGGAAGAGGGGAAGGAAGAATTGTTGGAGCCAAAGTGGTCGAGGACTGACACCAAGAGAACACAGCCTACAAAATTAACTAAGTAGGGCTCATGGGTTTCACAGAGACTGAAGTGGATATTACAGAGCCTCATATGTCTGTGCTAGGTTCTCTAAATATGGTATGGTTGTTAGCTTGGTGTTTTGTGGAACTCTTAATAGTGAGAATGGAGGTGTCTCTGACTCTTCTGCTTGCTGTTGGGACTCTTTTACTCTTACTGGTTGCCTTGCCCAGTCCTGATATAAAGGTTTGTGCCTAGACTTATTGTAACTTGTCATGCTGTATTCAGTTGATATCCCTGGGGGGGGGGGCTGCTCTTTTCTCAAGTGAAACAGAGGAGTGGATCTCAGAAAAGGAAGAGGCAACTGAGAGGAGGGGAGAGAGGAGAAACTGGTAAGAATGTGTTGTATGAGAGAAGAATTCTTTTAAATTTATGTTTTACATTAAGTTTATATCTTATAAACTTTTAAAAAGTGAAGAAAAAGAATGAGAGAAAGAAAGAGAAATGTTCTACAAGCTTACCTATAGCTCAGTCTTTTGTTGTTTTTTGTTTTTGTTTGTTTTTCAAGACAGAGTTTCTCTGTGTAACAGCTCTGGCTGTCCTGGAACTGCTCTGTAGTCCAGGCTGGCCTTGAGCTCATGGAGATCTACCTTCCTCTGCCTCCCAAGTGCTGGGATTAAAGGCGTGTACAACCACCGCCCAGCTTATAGCCCAGTCTTATGGAGGAATTTTCTCAGTTGAAGTACTCTCCTCTCAGATGACTCTAGCCAGTGTCAATTTTACATAAAATTGGCCAATACAAGACTATACTTCAAAAATTAATCTACAGATTCAATGCAATTTCCTTTAAATTCTAAAGCAATTATTCACAGAAATTGAAAAAGCAATAGTCAACTTCACATGAAAACACAAATTAACAGCATAACTAAAACAATACCAAATAAAAAAGAATTTCTGGAAGTATCACCATCCCAGATTTCAAATTCTACTACAAAGCTATGGTAGTAGAAAAACAGTGTGATGTTATATGAAAACAGGCACACTTATAAAATGAAAACAGATGGAAGACCCAAACAGGATTTCACAGAGCTGTGGACACCTGGTTTTTAAAAGAGAAAGCAACAATATGAACTAGAGAAGTGCCAGCATCTTCAACAAATAGTGCTGGTGAGGCTGGATGGCTGAATATGGAAGAATGAAAGTAAGTTCATGTTTATCACTCTGCACAAAACTCAACCCCAAGGGCCTCAACATGAGACCAGATACCCTGAATCAGATAGAAGAGAAAGTGAAGAGTAAGCCTGAGCTCCTTGGTCCAGGAAAAGATTTTCTGAACAAGACACTGGCAGCACAGGCACTAAGATCAACAATTAACAAAAGAGACCTCATGAAAATAGAAAGCTTCTGTACAGAAAAAGAAAGAAAGAAAGAAAGAAAGAAAGAAAGAAAGAAAGAAAGAAACCATCATCATTGGAGCAAAGCAGCAGCCTACAAAATGGGAGATTTTTTCTAATTACATATCTGATAGACACTTAATATCTAGAATATACGAAAAACTAAAGAAATTTGTATATTGAGAAAACAATTAATTAAAAACAGAGTACAGAAATAAACAGATAGTTCTTAAGATATTAAATCTGGGCTGGAGAGATGGCTCAGACTTTAAGAGCACTGATTGTTCTTCCAGAGATCCTGAGTTCAATTCTCAGCAACCACAGCATGGATCACAATTGTTATCTGATGCCCTCTTCTGGCCTGCAGGTGTACATGGAGGCAGAGCACTGTGTACATAATACCAAACACACAAATCTTTTTTTAAAAAAACGATATGAAATCTTGGGCATATATTCAAAGGACTCTGTCCTACTACATAGAAACTTATTCATCCATGTTAATTGTGTTCTATTCATAAAAGCCAAATATTAGAAACAGCTTAGATGCCCAACAACTGATAATGGATAATGAAAATGTAGTACATTTACATACTCAAATATTGTTCATCTATTAAGAAAAAAGAAATTAAAATTTTTGCAGGTAAATGCATAGAGCTAGAAAAAAGCATTCTGAGTAAAGTAACCCAGACAAAAAGACAATTATTATGTTTTCTCTTATCTGTAGATGCTAGCTTTTAAGCTTTCAATATGTAGGCTTCAATCCCAAAAAGCAAAACAAAACAAAACAAAATAGAATGTAAAAAAAAATCCTACAGACACTAATTACCTAGTAAGGTGTTGGGTCTCTTACACTGGCAGGTAGGGCTGAGATGGGAGGGGACCAGGCCTGCTGTTTCCTCTCCATGGGGGCTGAGCAGGATGGTGAGTGTGGGTGACTCAGTCTCCTCCTACAACACCCAGAGGAAAAATACACTGAGTCAGGAGTCTCATTGGAGTGAGGTCTCCACCATAGTCAGTCTCTCAAAGATAGGCACCATTGGCAGCTGGTTCCCCAATTTAACTTTCAGTGGTAAATATTGGTTCAATTGTAGACAATGGGAAAAAATCTATTAATTTCTACGTCTGTCCTAATCATGGCAGCTCAGAGAGAGGTTGTGGTTATACAGAAGCAGGATTTTGTGCTAAATGGGGATGTGAATCCACTGGTCATATCTGGTGGAACCCTCCCATCACTACTGATTGGATTAAGGTTCGCATCATTAATCATCCCTCAGATGCACCTTGGAACACAGTACACATGCAAGGGGGGCTACCCGCAAATACAGATTTCTTTTATAAATTATGCTAAAAAGTGAGAATTGGACAACTGCTCTGAGATTGTGAGGTGTTAGACTATATCATCCCATTGAATATGACCCAATATCCATCTTCAGTATTGTCCTGAAGGCAAGGCTTGTCCAAACCAATGTTGGACTCAGACCAAATAAGATTCTTGTCCCAGCAGGTAGGGAACAAGAAGCTCAGATCATCCCTTCCCCAGGCATTCCCCTCCCTGGTCAGGGGGATGCTGTTGTTCCCTCTCAAAAGACCACAGAGGAAGCCTTGTTGTATCTGCTTGTGCATACCTTCATCACCCTTAATCATCCAGACAGGATCTGATGCAATCTTGCTGGCTATGTTACACCCCTCAGCCCCCCTCCTATGAGGGCATTGCAGTCATCCATGAAGTTAACAGTACTACAGATCCTGCAAGCTGTAGATGGAAACAGGGTCCTCACAAGCTATCTCTGCAATCCATTAGTGGATCAGGAACTTGTGTGGGAAATATCCCTGACACTTATACAGACCTCTGTAATATCTCCATTTCAGTAGAAAATAGTAGCCCAACCACTTATCTTACTCCCCCCAATGAAGCCTGGTGGGTTTGTTCTGATGGCCTTACCCCTTGCACTAATAATCATGCCCTATCCAAAAACTTTTGTATTTTAGTACAATTGGTCCCTAGGCTTACCTACTATAATGATGAACAATTTTCCAGTTTTGGGAGCCCCGTGGATGATCAAAGACTCCTCCAGCCAAAAAGAGAACCAATCTCCACTGTTACAGTGGTGGTCTTGCTTGGCCTTGGATTGGCAGGGGCTAGCACAGGGGTCTCTTCCCTCATTCTCCAGGATCATAATTATGGCCAGTTGATATCTTCTATTGACTTAGATATAGAAATGTTTGAGACTACTGTCTCTCACTTACAAACCTCCTTATCTTCCCTTGCTGAGGTAGTGTTACAGACTAGGCAAGGACTTGACCTCTTGCAGGGTGGACTTTGTGCTGCCCTTAAAGAAGAACGCTGTTTCTACATGGACCATTCAGGAGTTGTTAAAGATTCCATGCAGAAGGTCTGAGAAGGATTGGGAAGATGCGAGAAACAACAAGAACAAGAAAAATGGTAGTTTAAAACCTGGTTTAGGACTTCCACTTCTCTTTCTACCCTCCTGCCATCTATTCTCGGCCCACTCCTGTGTCTTCTCATTTTGCTGTCTTTAGGACCAGTGTTATTCAACAGAGTTATAGCCTTCTTAAAGTAACAGATCAAAGCTATACAATTGAAGCCCCTACAAGTTCACTACCTCAAACTAGATGCGACTGACAATGACTCTTTCTGCCCAGAGTCATCTCCTTGAAGCTGAAAGGGCAGTCAGTGATGGGTAAGAAAACCAGAAATCCCTTCATTGCCATCCCTATCAACCTAAGACAGTACTACAGGCTTGCTCCCATGAGATTCAAAGACAGGTAATGAGGGCAAGGGATCGATTCCAACCTAAAACAGATGCTGTTCCTTGGAGATCTGCCCATCTTTTGAAAAAATAAAAAAGGAGGAACCTGTAGGGAGCCCTGCTCAGGCATGATTTTTTTCGTGAGATCGCTTAAGGCCGTGCACTCAGAGTTTGTACTGGGTGTACCTTTCCACTGGTTACATTTGGTGTTTTTTCCTATGTGCTGTTTAGATATACCCAATGTTTTTGTGGAGCCTGAACACCTGCTTCCCTCGCTCCACCCCCCTGCCTTCTGACCCGCCTTCTGCTGAATATATGTACTGTTGCTCTGCTGCATAATAAATGAAGATTTGATTGGACTACTGTCTTGTCTCTATTTCTCATGTCTCTTGTCCTATCCATTCCCACTCCCTCTTCCAGGTACTCCTGTTGACTGACCTGCAGACCAGGTCAGTGGTTCACTACCATCTACAATGAGACCTGGTGCCCTCTTCTGGTATGTAGGCCTACACACAATCAGAACACTGTATAAGTAATAAATAAATCAGTATAAAAAGAAAAAAAAGAATTCCCATGGTCATGATGTTTCTTCACAGTAAAGGAACAGTGAATAAGACAGAGAGCAATCCAGTTATTACCCCTGCTTTACTCAGGCAGCACTTGCTTCTCCAAGGTAGTCTTCCTTCACATTATCAAGGAATATTCAAAGGTAACTTTCTTTTTGCCACCATTGTTATTTAACATTTCCACATAAAATGAAAGTCAGGATTATTACAGCAGATAGAAGGTGAATGTCTGAAGTGAAACCATGTGTGCTGGGATGATCTTCTCATCTAACAGAAAGCAGAATCATTTGGGAAAGGAGGAACCTCAATTGAGAAATACCCCCATAAGGCTGGCCCGTGGGCAAGTCTTTGGAGATTTTCATGATTGACGATTGAGGTGAAAGGGCCCAGCACACTGTGGGCAGTGACAGCCCTGAATTTGTGGACCTAAGTGCTCTGAGAAAGCCATGAAGAGCAAACCATGAAGGGTAAGCCATGAAGAGCAAGTCATGAAGAGAAAGCCATGAGGAGCAAGTCAGGAAGAGCAAGACATGAAGAGCAAGTCATACACAGCAAGCCATGAAGAGCAAGTCATGAAGAGCGGGCAATGAAGAGGAAGGCATAAAGAACAGGTGAGGAAGAGAAAGCCATGAACAGCAAGCCATGAAGAACAAGCCATGAAGAGCAGGCCATGAAAAGCAAGCCATGAAGAGCAAGCTATGAAGAGAAAGCCATGAAAAGCAAGCCATGAAGAGAAACCCATGAATGGCCAGCCATGAAGAACAAGCCATGAAGAGAAAGCCATGAAGAGCAAATCATGAAGAGCAAGCCATGAAGAGCAAGCCATGAAATGCAAGCCATGAAGAGCAAGTCATGGAAAGCAAGTTATGAAGATAAGCCATGAAAAGGAAGTCATGAAGAGCAAGTCATGAAGATCAAGACATGAAGAGCAGGCCATGAAAAGCAGGCAATGAAGAGCAAGCCATGAAGAGAAACCCATGAACGGCCAGCCATGAACAACAAGCCATGAAGAGAAAGCCATGAAGAGCAAATCATGAAGAGCAAGCCATGAAGACCAAGACATGAAAAGCATGCCATGAAGAGCAAGCATGTAGAACAAGTCATGAAGAGGAAGTCATGAAGAGCAAGCCATGAAGAACAAGTCATAAAGAGCAAGCCATGAAAGGGAATCATGAAGAGTAAGTCATTAAGAGGAAGTCATGAGGTGCAAGCCATAAAGACCAAGTCATGAAGATAAAGTCATAAAGAGCAAACCATGAAGAGCAAGCCATGAAGAGGAAGTCATGGAGAGCAAGTCATGAAAAGCAAGTTATGAAAACAAGCTGTGAAGAGCAAGTCATAAAGAGCAAGCCATGAAGAGAAAATCATGAAGAGCAAGCCATGAAGAACAAGTCCTGAAGAGCAAGTCATGT
The DNA here is from genome assembly GCF_964271855.1 of Acomys minous. NCBI lineage: Eukaryota > Metazoa > Chordata > Mammalia > Rodentia > Muridae > Acomys > Acomys minous. Next base: position 70,669,029 of record NC_140485.1, on the reverse strand, counting down.
GAAGCAAGCCATAAAGACCAAGTCATGAAGAAGAAGTTATGAAGAGCAAGCCATGCAGAAAGAGTCATGAAAAGCAAACCATGAAGAGCAAGTCATGAAGAGAAAGTCATGAAGAGCAAGCCATGAAGAGAAAGTCATCAAGACCAAGCCATGATGGGCAAGTCATGAGGAACAAGCCATAAAGTCCAAGTCATGAAGAGGATGTCATGAAGAGGAAGTTATGAAGAACAAGCCATGAAGAGGGAGTCATGAAGAGAAAGTCATCAAGACCAAGCCATGAAGAGCAAGTCATGAAAAGCCAGCCATGAAGACCAAGTCATAGAGCAAGCCATGAGAAGCAAATCATGGAGAGAAAGCCATGAAGAACAAACCATGAAAGGCAAGCCATGAAGAGCAAGTCTTGAAGAAGTCATGAAGAGGAATAATAAAGAGCAAGCCATGAAGAGGAAGTCATGAAGAGCAAGCTATGAAGACCAAGACATGAAGAGCAGGCCATGAAGAGCAAGCCATGAAAGGAAAGCAATGAAGAGCAAGTCATGAAGAGCAAATCAGAAAGAGCAAGCAATGAAGAGCAAATCATGAAGAGCAAGTCATGAAGGGCAAGCCATGAAGAGCAAGTCATGTTGAGGAAGTCATGACAAGCAAGCTATGAAAAGGTAGTCATGACAAGCAGGCCAAGAAGAGGAAGTCATGAAGAACAAGCCATGAAGAGCAAGCCATGAGGAGCAAGTCATGAAGAGCAGGCCATGAAGTGCAATCCATGAGGAGCAAGTCATGAAGAACAAGTCATGAAGAGCAAGCCATGAAGAGCAAATCATGAAGAGGAAGTCATAAAGAGCAAGCCATTAAGGTCCAGCAAAAGTTACAGTCTCTTAGAAGAGATGTTTTGACTGATTGACACAGTGTTATGATTATCTCTTCTTGATTCTACATGTTAACACCCATGAGCCCAGCACACTGTGAATCAGTAGACAACCTTCCATGCTCTTCCATGGTATTCATGCAGTTCATACTTTTTAAGTACTAAGATGCATGAATGGTTTTTAATGATTTGTAAATTGCTAAGTGCTTTTTGTATAAAACTCAGAAACATTTAGTTGTTCTTTCATCCCTTAAACATATTTCTCTCCAATTTTATGACACATGTCCATTTTAATATTTTTGATTTTTTAGCATCTTCATATGACAGTGTCCCTTATGTCACCCTTATACTGGCTTGATTACACAATATACTGGCTCAGCACTCACAGTGTTGAGATTCAAACTGTGTGCCCCTATTTGCTTCTGAAACAATTATCCCACAAGTTTTACTTGCACATGAAACTGGAACTGATATGTATGATTTCCTTATGTGTGTTTGCTACTGCCTCAGTTACTGGTTCCTGCTTTCATCCTAATGAATGCTTATTTTAATGAATTCTTTATCAATATCAGCATAATACTGTGTCCTGTGAGTTCAGGACCTTTTTTTCTTTAAAATATGTTCCCTGGATTTTATCTGAACCTTTTGCACAGTAGATAGTGTAATAGATTAATTCTTTAATCTAAAATTTCAATCAAAGTTATCAGATTCTTGCATTCATAGTCAGTCTCCCCAGTGAAGCAGATCCTGGAAGGTTTTCAAAAGAAAAGAAAAAGGAAGAGTGAAGGTAGGGAGAAATGGGGATCGATGTCGTATCAGGGTGTCTCCACCAGGAGCTCTCCTGGGGAGTACACAACCCCAAGAACAAAGTGAGACGCACCATAGCAGGGCCTCATGCAGCCTATGGCTAATGACACGTTACTTTCATTCATTTTCCTTTGCTAAAAGTCATGTTCCTCCTTTCACCCTACCTTGCACACCACGCTCTCTATAGCAGATAACACAACAGATTTTAGGATGAGATAAATAAAAATAAATTACCTGTCCTTCCTTCAGAACAACCATAGCTCAATTAGACCACACCCAGGCTCACTGCAGGACTGCTCGTCCCTTCTCCCCTGCTGCGTCCACAGCACAGACTCTATAACTCAATGGAAAGAAATGGCAGATTGAACCCTTTAGGAAGGTCTTATGACTGTAGAAATATAGGCTTCCACACAAGTGGGAAATACACACTTTAATTCCAATTTACATATTCTACTCAATTTGTACCTGTAGAGAACATTCCCAAGAGAACATCCTAAGTGCAACTGTTTAAAACCATGATGGGAAATTCAGCCTCTTAAAACATATGCTCTACAGAAACCAGGAAAGGAAAGGGGGCCATTGTGGGGTTGAGCTATGAGGAGAAACAATGAAGGGATTGGCAGCGTACAAGTGACCTAAGGGGGGGAATAAGAAATACTGGGAGTGGGGACTCTATATAGGGTGGAGGGAAGAAATACACACAGAAGAAGGAAGGAGGAAGGTAAGATAATAGTAAGGTTGTATAGAAAATCCCTTAAAGAATTATACTATTAATGATCTGCCTAAAAACACATGTAACTCAGTGTATAAATACATATAGACAGTTTAAATAAAGTTTCCGTGTCTAGGCTGACAGTTCTCTCTCCGAAAGCAATAGACCATCTCTCAAAACTCCAATGCCAGGCATGAGAAGCTCTCTTTTGAGTTGTTGGTCAGGGTTGTCCAAGAGACTTCCAACTGCTACTGCCCTTGGTTTCCTGCTGAGAAGTGGAAGGTAAATCCCTATTGCTGAAGACAACACACACTTCAGACACAGGGACCAGAGACCCCTGAGATGAGGCTGGCCTTAAAGCCTCCTCCATAAGGTCTAGTTTTCATGGAATGAAAGTGCCATGCAAGCTTCCAAAGGAGTGAGGGAAAAAATAGTCCTACCTAGACAATGATGCCTATTAACCACAGAAAGGACCAGAAGGCAAGGTAACCCTAAGCCTGCATTCCTGGCAGTACCAACAGTCCTCTCTTTGGACTCAAGACCCATTTAACTAGAGGAAATCGTGCCTTAGACGAGAAATCTAGCTGACTAAGGAAGTCATGGACGATGGAAAAGAATATACAGCTACCACTTTATTAAATCAGTATGTCCCTAACTACATTCTAAATATTTGTTCTTATATCCACATATAAGTGTAACCTTTATTCCACATCAAGGAAACTTTTCTCTGAAACAGACAGAGACCACTACAGAAAACCACAACGACTCAGAATGCATAGTTGTGGAGCCTAGGCCTAACTGACATCTACAACACAACTCTTTTTTTTTTTAGATTTATTTATTATTATGTATACATTGCTCTGCCTGCATGCCAGAAAAGGGCATCAGATCACATTATATATGGTTGTGAACCATCATGTGGTTGCTGGGAATTGAACTCAGGACCTCTGGAAGGTCAGAGAGTGCTCTTAACCTCTGAGCCAACTCTCCAGCCCTTACAACACAACTCTTGTGCCTAAGTTCCAGGGATCATTTTGGAAGAGAAGGTGGAAAGATTGTGAGACACAAATTAACAGAGAGTTTCCTAAGAGCATGCATCTCCTAGAAATCTCCGAGGCTATGACCATGCAGTCCATCACCATGTCTTCGTAAGCATTGATCTGAATAAGGACAAGAATGGTAGACGTTCCACAGCAGATGGGGGAGAGCCCGTGAGGCCTCCACCATAGAAAAAGAGCTACAGGCAACTAAGGAAAGACAAGATCAGGAAAATATCTTCCCCAGGGAAGAGCAAACTAGTTGGCTATCCAGTACTAAATACTTAGCCATGAAAACATACACATAAAAGTAACATTATACAGGCTGAGCAGGTTGTATTAGGGCATTCAGGGACACATATGTGTATAACAATAATTAAATGAATAAATAAGCCATATATTTGAAAGGGAGCAAAGAAGGGTAAATGAGAGCACTCATAGGAAGGAAAGGCAAGTGGGAATTGAAGTAATTACATCATAATTACACAAGATAATTTGCAGGAGAGGTAAACATGGAAAAAATAGTCGGTAGAACCCAAAATTCCTAGAGAAATATGAAAAACGTTTTATGCTATTGTTAGAAATATATCCTGCTATCTATGTCTTGCCTATATATAAGTATATGGAAATTAAGTATAATGTTACATGCAAAAAAACAAGAGAAACAAATAGCATTCTGAGCAAGGCATGGGAGCAAGCCAGTAAGCAGGGTCCCTCCAGAGCCTCTGCTTCCATTCTGCCTCCAGGTTCTTGCTTGAAATCCTGATGTCTTTCATTGTAGAGTGAAAGGTACAAGCTGAGATCAACCCATCTTGGCCCCAATCCACTTGCACACACAGACGACTCAGCAGGTAGATGTCATGATGAACTTGAGAGGCATCAGCATTCTTTCTTGCATTCCCAACATTCGTTCCTGTGCTCATTCACAAGAGTGGAGTCTCCACTCCTGTTCAAACATCTCTGCATCTCTCCTCATACCCCATGGAGAAGATCTTTTCCTCTCCCTCCACTACGTACTCAAACATTTGAGGAGGCCATTGCTGTTCATCCTCCAGCCAAAACACAATGAAATGTACTGGTGTGTTCAAATCCATGTTAGTGGAATTCACTGAACATATAACAAATATATAACACTTTCTGGATTGAGCTAATCTACAGTGCTGAAGAGCATTGGACACATACCAGAAATTATGATTGTAAACTTCAAATCAGAGTTCAATGTTTGTGTGACTCTCTTTTTCTTTCATCTGTTTATTTTTTATTAATTTATTTTGCAGTGTTCAGGACTAAACTGAAGGCCACATTACTGCTAGGTGAGAGCTCTGTCCATGGCATCCTCTATGGACTGCTCAAATTTCCTTTCTTTGGATCCTTTTTAGCACCATTTCTTCCTGTGTGTTCACTCCTTTTCAAATAAAGCCTTTGTGGAGAAAGGCTGTTCTGAAAACCCAAGCTCAGGACTGAGCCTGTGATTGATTTCAGCCATGGTGTCTTGGAGGGTCTTCCTTGTTGAAGAATGGAGGCATGGTCAAGTCCTAAAAACTTTTGCGGCCTCAATTCTCTTCCCAACTCTGGACTGGAGTGTCTTCTGGAAGTAGACCAATCACTGTGGTGATCTCAAAGTAAAAGGAGAGATTGTTGAGAGTGCTCTGATGTCATCGTGTCCTTGGAGAATTCCAGGGAACAGAACCAAGACTCCTACTGAGCAGGGAGAAGGAAGCTGGCACTGGCAGATAAGAAAGGCCGTGGCCCCTCATGAAGCAGGCAAAGCCATTTAGGAGCTATATAAGGGAGAAGCTCAGCTCAGCTCTCAGCCAAGGCCCTTCCTGGCAAGATGAATCCCAACAGCTTCTTCCTCCTTACTTTGCTCCTCGTTCTGGTGACAGAAGCAGCTGCAAGGAGACCCTTTCGTGAGTGGCAATTTTGTTCTGGGGGAAACGTATTTGGGGAAAATATTCTCAAATTGGTCCCAGCAGTATACAGAATCCTGTGTTTCCAGGGCTTCTGTCCCTGATGGAAACTCACTCTTTTCAAGCCTTAAGCATAAGCCTTGTGTGGATGTCTGTAACTTGATGAGCAAAATGTTGGTAATGAGGGCTCCAGGGGAATGTTGGACATCAGGTGACACAATCATCCTTACTGTCACTTGGAAAGGGCCATTATACAAGTAGATCATTCCACTTTCTAGCGAGATGCAAGGGCCAATGGCTTTACAGATGAAACAGCAACAGATGCATCCAACCACAGGTCCATAACTAGAGCTGCAGCACAGGCCCCTGGTAGTGTTCTGATGCACAAGTAACCAGAAACCCTGGAAAGACAGACATGGAGAATGACACAGGCTTTTCCCTCAACAGAAAAATTCCCACAAGCATCTGAAGATTCCAGTGAAAACTTTGATGTAAAGATAAGGGGTGGCAGCGGCGGATCAAGTTCTACCAATAAAAAATACAACCGAATTGAGAGCTCATGGGGTACCTTTAAGGCAAAAAGTCCAAGAAGTACCATGAATGAAGAAGTCTATGAGGAAAGGAAGCATAGAAAAAATATGGGTGGCATGGGTGATAGCAGTTCTATCTACAAAACAAAAGAAGGAATGAGCTCTTTTAAAAGTAGGATGAAAACCCGGAGAGGACGTAAATAATGTGTTTACCTGAAGACATGGACCAATACGAAGGTACGTAAGTCAGTTATCAGGTGATGGTCTAGAAGTTACACATGGCTATTCCCTGTGTTATTGTGGGACTGTGCACACCAGGGCCTCTGGTGTGAGGGAAGGTGAGGAAAGCATCTGGCAGAGCAGAGAAAGCTGTGACTGTGTCCTGAATCCCTGCCCTTAGTGTGTATCATCAACTGTGGTCTGCACAGTCCAGCAAGTGATAAAGTCAAGTGTGCACCATAAGCACAAGCATATGGGGAAGCCTGTAATAGAATCGTGTCATTTCTTCTGTTGTGCTTAGTGAAAGTTAGTTTCATGCTTATTGTGGTACAAAGTATTGTAGTATATGCAATCCCCTTTTGTCCACACAGCAAAATAAGGAGCAATTATCTCTTTCAGAGACCATAGCTCCAAAAATTATTTTATTCTTCCCTCCTAACAGTCGGGAGGGGGAGGAGAGGAGGGAGGAGAAGAGGAGGAGGAAGAGGGAGAAGCCCCTACTTGGGACACACCAGAGATGAAAAATAGCAGTAACCTGCAGTAAAGGGACTTACACGGAATATTCTCTCTGCCCTCCCTTCCTACTTCACAGATTGTCTTCTCTTTCCTTCGGTGTCACTGAACTGAATGACTTCTGTGATGTCTGCAGACTCTCATGGGGTCCTAGAAACAGCCCATGCATCTCTTGGAGTCTTAGAAACAGCCCATGCATCTCTTAGTGTCTTAGAAACAGCCCATGCATCTCTTAGTGTCTTAGAAACAGCCCATGCATCTCTTAGTGTCTTAGAAACAGCCTATGCATCTCATTTCCCCCTCACACTTGTTTTTCTTAACATTTCTAAACCTAATAATGTTCAAATTCAATCATTTCAATAAAAAAGATACTGCTCTGCATCATTATGTCCTGAAATCTCTTCAATCTGCAGCATAAGGCTGGTCAAGATTCCTAAAGTTAGCAGTTCCACAGTTGAAAGAAACAACCTTCTAGTGCCAGTATGATGAATCATATTCAAAGACATTTTTCCTAAACTCTGAGTAGAAACTTGTCTTTCAATAGAAGACACTATAGCTCTGCCAGTCACTGGATGTACCATTAACCCTCATCCTTGTTTGACCTTCCTTTTAGTGGGGCTTCGTACTGGTAACCTAGGAAATATCAGAGACTGTATGGTCCAATGGGACATAGCAAATACCCCATCTGCCAATGCCCCCAGCTCCATCAGACCACAGCAGCACACTGTGATACAGGTTCCTTTAGGATTCAGTTTCCCTAAGTGTAATATATCAAGTACCTACAGTGCCACAGACCAGCTCAGTGAGGGAAGCTTAGAGGTAGGCTGTGCCATAAGTCAGCAGGGACATACAAAGCTGTGGCACTGGATGGGACCCCAGCTAGCACTGGTGGGTTGGAAGGAAGGTGAAGAAGGGGAGGTTCAGAAAGACTCATGAGGGCAGACCTTGAGTAGGGGTGTGGAAAACCTGGCTGAGTGGCTCATGCTTTCTTTTTTCATTCACTATGATTTTTTGCCTATGTTGATCACCTTGAAGTGTCTGGAAAGTATTCCTAGTGTGCTTACCTTAAAAACTGACATTATAGCTGGCCAGTAGTAGTGCACCCCTTTAATACCAGCACTTAGGAGCCAGGAGGAGGTGGATCTCTGCATTCAGGGCCAGCCTCATCTGCAGAGTGAGTTCCAGGACAGCCAGGGCTGCACAGAGAACCCTTATTTGAAAAAAACAAAAACTTGAACTTATGAACAGGAAGGGAAATGAAAAAGGGCAGGGGTAAAAAGGTTGGAATTAATCTTACACTAATAGGCTTGGATGAAAAACCCAGGGTCATGAGACCCATAGACATGGATAGAAGAACTTGTTCATGAGGATTTGGGAGAGAAGTGATATGGTGTTAAGTTCATGGATAAAATGGGCTTGTAATGATGAAATATTAGAAGCAACTTTAGGAATATGTCACTGTGGACTGGTGGACTAGAAGGAATCAGTTGATGAGAGATTTCCTCATAGCCTTCTGGAAAACATCATCTCTGACACTGGATTCTAAGCAGATGATAAGCAGGTGGCAGCCTGAATGTGCCTAATGACACTGGTTGTAAAGTAAAAACTATTACTATGGTAAATTCTATCCAACATATACTATGGAAGGAGAGAGAAAGAGAGGGGGAAATATACACCAATATCACTGATGAACTTAGACACAAAAGTTCTCAAAAAATAAAAATATAACCCATCATCACCAAATGGCTTCACACTAGAGATGCATGAACATTCAACATGTGTAAATCAATAAACACAATCCACCACATGAACAGACTCAAGGGTAGAAACAACCTGATCATGTCATTAGATGCAGGATATGATAGGGAAGACACAATGACAAGGAAAGCCCACTGCTGGAGATGTAGGAGAGATGAAAAGTAGACACAAGAGGTAGAAACCATAAGTGTCCATAGGACATTTACACTGTCAGGTGAGAAAGTAAAAGCCATGCAGAAGGAAAAGAATATTCCCTCCAGGTGTGAAGCGAATTACACTCATCTAAAGAGAAAGCAAGCAACAGGAGCAACGGGAGGCGGTCTACTACTGGTTAACCTCACCTTCTGACTTGGGATGGTTGACCCAGCTGGAACCAACCTCGCATGCCCACCCTGACCCTTTACAGCACTCAAACTACCAATTATCCTCTTTGGCAGGGAACCATTTCCTTGAGTGAAGTCTGTAATAGTCTAAAAATATAGGCTCCCATATGGTCCCAGACCTTGACCCCATAAACAACAACTCCTATTCATAATTGCTTTCCGTGGACTTCCTAAACTTCCTCACACACTTCATTTCTAATAAAGAAACAACCCTCTGCATGAATTTCTTCTTTGCTTCTGTAATTTCCTCCAGGGTGAAAAGTTCTGAGGTACAATGGACCATTGCAGAATAAAAGTCATATTCTTGAAGCACAGTGGCAAAGACCAATCAAGGACATATTCCTAAATTTCTGGCTAGAAATCTAACAGTCGAGATTTTACCAGTTATCATATCACCTGAGGCCAAGCCTAAAGGAGGCCCCACAATGCTTTTCCTAGTGGGGCTCCCCAGAAATGTCAGAGAGGATGTTTCCCAGCAGGCTATGAGAAAATCTCCTGCAGACAGGTTCCTTCTGTCCCATAAATCCATGGTGACATTTCCTGAAGTGGCTTCTAATATTCTGATCTTCCTCCAACATCCTTTAAGATGCAAACATTTCAGGGAGTGACATGATAAGGCTTCTACCACTTCAGCAAGAAGGAGAACATGGGCTAAATAATATCATCGGTGCAGAGGCAGGCCAACGTGACAGCTATAAGAGTTGAGGAGGTGATCTAGGATGTAAGATTTGGTGTTCAAATATCATCCTTCACATTATCTGAGAAAGACTCCAGAGGAAGTCAGTCCTCCACAAACATAAACCATCATGGGGAAATAAAAAACACTGGCCAACGAATAAATGTCTGTTTTCCAGATACATCTACATCACAAACGTGTCTGTCTTCAGTCCAGGCTTTTAAGTACTCTGTTTCTACATGGAAAAGCTAATATAGTAATAATGGTCCTTCCTTTCTAGACACTAGAAGAAGTAAGGCTGTCACACCTCTCCAAGTCAACAGGCAAGACCTGAGACAACAGAGTCACTTAGATTTGCTGTTTGCATGAGAATGTCCCCCATAGGCTCAGACATTTGCCTGCTTTGCCCTGGTTAGTAAACAAGGAGGTGTGGCCTTGTTGGAGGAGGTATGTAGCTGGTAGTGGACCTTGAGGTATCAAAAGCCCATGCCAGATCCAGTTTCTGTTTCTGTTTCTGTCTCTTTCTCTGTGTGTCTCTCTGTGTCTCTGCATGTGTGTGTATGTCTGTCTTTTTCCCTGTCTCTGTCTCTCTCTGTATTTCTATCTCTCTGTGCCTCTTTATCTACCTATCTCTCTGTCTTTGCCTCTCCCTGTCTTTCTCTGTCTGTCTATCTGTCTGTTCTCCCTCTCTCTCTCTCTGTCTCTCTCTCTGTCTCTCTCTCTGTCTCTCTCTCTGTCTCTCTCTCTGTCTCTCTCTGTCTCTCTGTCTCTCTCTCTGTCTCTCTGTCACTTTCTCTCTGTCTCTCTGTCTCTCCCTGTCTCTCTCTCTCTCTCTCTCTCTCTCTCTCTCTCTCTCTCTCTCTCTCTGTGTCTCTCTCTCTCTGTAAAGCTCTCAGCTACTGCTCCAGCACCGTACCTGCCTGCTTCCCACTATAATCATCAGGGACTATAAAACTAAAAGCAAATCCCCAAGTAAAGGCTTTCTTTTGTAAGAGTTGCTATGACCATTGTGTCTTTTCATAGCCATGGTGCAGGGACCAAGACATTAGTGCATAGAATATCTGATGCTAGAGGATAAAAGAATCATGGCTGAATGGGAGAAATGACAGAAGCCAAGTCCTTCTCAAAATATTTGAGAGATGTTTTGTGTAACTGAAGGTCGGTGGTAATGGAGGTGAATACTTGGGCAACATACACTCCTCCCCAGATGATTTTAAATACCTGTATTGCAGAGGAACCTATAAGTAAACTCCCACACCCTTCATGGCCTAAAAACAGAGAATGTCAAAAGTACAAATGGCCCAACAGTGAAAACACAAAAGGTACACTCTCCTGCCCTGTCCCTGCTCCAATAAGAGCTCAAAATATTGCAAAAATAAAATCAACAAAAATTCTGATCTTAATGAATAACACATTCACTGACCAGCTAAAGACCAAGTCTAGTTATGACATAAATGTCTTACTGAAGTTTAAAAGCAGACTGTGAGGATTCTTTTGAGTCATTTTAAGCCTTATACCCAATACCCACATGAATGGAAATGCTATGTTACAGACTTTGTGAAGATAGAAGAAATTCTCTGGTGAGGTGAGCACCTTGTAGGGAAAAAGAAAACTACCTGGCTCCTTGCCATGTTCTGAATTCCTACCCTTGGTGTTTTCAGTGGTCTCCATTTGCATCTACTTATTAGGTAAAAATGTATTTGTATGTCATCTAAAAAAATTGTAAATTTGTTGTACAATGTGTTATTGCTTATATCGTGAATTAGTATAACTCAATTTCTTATTTACATTGCTGTAAAGTATAATTGTAGCAAGTGGAGGAAGCCACAAGTGAATGAAGCCTGAATGAACAGAGAGACGGTATCCAAATTAACAAAATTAGAACAGAAAAGGTCTGTACCTTCCTCTCATGGATTTATTACAAAAGCCTCTATCCTTTCTTCCCCCATTCTCCCATACTTCTCTCACCTAGAGTCCCAATAGCAAGTCCTCACATCTATCCCAATCTCCTGGTAAGTAAAGACTTTCATTGGACATCCCTTTTGGGCTAGTGTTCAATTATAAGTGAGTATATACCATGTGAGTGTTTCTGCATCTGGGTTAACTCACTCAGTATGATCATTTCTAGTTCCATCTGTTTGTCTGAAAATTTTGGGATTTTCTTCTTTTTAATAGCTGAGTAGTATTCCATAGTGTAATTGTACCATATTTGAACACTTTCCCTTGGTGGGAGGCCTGGTGGCAATGAGAGAAAGGATAAGCAGGCTACTAAGATGACACTTCATAGTATATGACCATATGGTGGGGGGAGGCAATCCCCTTAAGCCACAGACCTAGGGGAGGGGAATAGAGTGAAAGTGGGAGAGAAGGAGGAATGGGAGAATACAAGGGAGGGGAAATTGAGATGTAGTCTGAATTAATTAATTAATTCAAACAAAAAACAAAGGCCTTTATCCCACAGCCTAGCTTCCATGGTTCCAGAAAACACTATGCAAGCTGCCAAGGGCAGGAAGCAACTAAGCAGACGTACTGGATGCAGCACCTATACCACAGCATTAACCAGCTTAGAAGTATAGCTGTAAAGGTGCATGCAGTAAGTGGCACCCACATGTCAGTGGCATTCAACAGCTGTCTAAATGGATATAAGGCTCACTTAGCAAGAGAGAAATCATTTCTGCTACTAGAGTCCTAGCCAGCCTTCCAGGGCTAATGAAGTCATGGACTTTAAAAAGCAATCCACTGCCATTGCTTTTTAAGACCAGCATAATTTCTCTAATGCTTATGCTCATACCCACAGAGGAGTGTAGCTACCCTTTCTCATCAAATGAGCTTCTCTTCACAACAAATGGAAATCATCACAGAAAACCACACTACTCAAAGCAGAGATCCACAGACCACGAGGATCCAGCCCCAACAGATACATTTGCATCACAGTTCCTTCCTCCATAGATCAAGGAACATGCCAGAAGAAAGAGTGCAAAAATTGTAAGAGCCAAAACACCAGGAAGTCTGCAGTGAAGCAGTCTGTCCTAGAAACAGCTGCACAGACAAGACCAGAATGAGAGCAATATCAGTAGACATTTTGATGTAGAAAGAGGAAATATTTTGTGGAGTTACACTCCTAAAGGAAGACTCTAAAGGGAGAAGCTCATTTATTGTTTGTCCAATACACAGTGGTCCTCCCTTGAAACCATATGTACCAATGAACAAAAATTCATTCTGCATGCATATATGTGTATGTATGTATGACACAGAAAGAGAGACAGACAGACAGACAGACAGACAGACAGAGACAGAGAGAGGCAGAGATTGGGATTACAATGCCCCTTTTGCCTTTTGGACTCATGATAATATTAGCCATAATGCTTTCCAGGGGCTAACACTGACAGCTCCCCAGGCCTGCACTCTGACAAATGTTACTAGCTCTGATTTCTCTAAAAATAATAGGTTTGTAAACAAATTATCTGATTTCATTAATGATTTATACTTTGCCATACATCCAAATAGCAGTTGCCTTTTACAAATAATAAATTTAAAAAGGACAACAATTCCTGGTTTGATTGGAATCCATGCCTGACCACTTGACTCATGTATTTGTACATGCACATGTATGTGTTTGTATATGTGTAACAAATATAATTAGATAAAGAGGTTATCAGTTTGAAAGTGGGGAGCACGGGAAGGGCTCAAGGTAGAGTACCTGAGATGGGCTGGGTAGAGGAAAGGGAGGGAGAAGTGATGTAACTCTATTTCAATTAAAAACATTTAATAAGAAAATCCCAATAATGAAAGCAATTTTTTAAATTAGATAAATGTGAGAAAGAAATTAGAAGTAAAAATAGGACTACTTAACTTTTTAAACCAGTGCAAAGGCCAGGTGTGGTTACACTTTTCTTTACCTCCGAAGGCAGAGTCAGGTGAATCTGTGTAAGGGCAAAGTCATGTGGTCTGCATAGTGAGCTCCAGAACAGCCAGAGATCTACAGTGAGATCTGTCTCAACAGAAAAAGTGGAGGACTGGGGAAATGGCCCAATAATTAAGAGCAATCACCATTCTAACAGAGGTTCCAGGTTCTGTTCCCACACACACACCAAGGGCAGCTCACAGCCACCTTTAACTCCAATTTTTGGGTTTCTGGCACCCTCTTCTCTCTTCTAGAACACTAAATACATGCAGGCACTTAGGTCCATGGAGATAAAACACACATTAAAAATAAAGACAGGTAAATCTTTTTTTTAAACAGTAAGGTGAAGTCAAAATATTGCACAATATTAAAAGATGTAAACAAGATTAGACATATGTGTGAAAGAATAGCAAATAACGTATTTTTTAAATACTGCTAAAATTTGAGTAACAGAGGGAATCACAGGGTCTGGAAAGAAAGAAAGAAAGAAAGAAAGAAAGAAAGAAAGAAAGAAAGAAAGAAAGAAAGAAAAGAAAGGAAGGCATAGAGAGGAGAGGAAGAGGGTTTTGGAGAAGTTCCTTTTTAGTTCTCAAAAATTGGACAATACTAGTTTTGGGCATGGAGTGGGGAGGGCTAGTCAAATATGTGGACCAAGTCCCATGATTAACTCTGTTGCCAAGTCTGTACAAACTGAAAGTCTGACATTTACCAGAGCCATCTTCACCCAAGTATAGTTCCTTCCTTGCACACTGGAGGCTCTGTCACTTAAATTTACAGTCTGTGACCTGTATATCAGCAGAGAGAAAATATATGTAAACCATGTATTCATTGAAATATTGATATTCAAACACATAAGTGATTTAAATGAAGCAACAGGAAAAATTGGTCTAATTTGGGACTGTATTTTATAACTTAATATATAAGGTAATATCAGTATTAATATAAGAACATGGGACTAAACAAAAAAGGAAAGGTTATGGTTTAATAGTGATGTGTTTCATGTCAACTTGACAAAAGATTCACTTTTTGTTAGCTTGACACAGCATAAAGTCATATGGGAAGAGGAAAATTCCACTGAGAAGATACCGCTATCATACTGGCACATCTGTAGAATATTTTCTTAATTAGTGATTGATGTGGGAGCACCCCTGGGCAAGTGGTCCTTCACTGTAGAAAAAGGCAAGCTGAGCAAGTCATGGAGAGCAAGCCAGTAAGCAGCAGTCCTCCATGCTTTCTGCTTCCATTCCTACATTCCTGCCTTGAGTTTCCCTTCTGTCCTTCCTTAGTGATGGACTGTCAGCCAAGACATATAATCCAAATATACCCTTGGCTCCCCTTGCTCAACAAAAATCAAACATAAACAAAATATCAGATTGTGTATACCTCCCAGAATTATATATGAATACAGGGTTTAAAAATATGAAGAAAATATCCACTAGCAATAATGATTATGGAAATACAAAGTAAAATACCAATCCCATTGCACATGCACTGTAGTGAATACTGGCTACAGAATGAACCAAGCACTGGTAAGGAGGTAGAAAATGGGACGTTTGCTTTTTTAGCACCATGTGTTCACGGTGCTGCTTCCCTCTCCTCCTGCTGCTGCCCTGAGTCACTGCTACCAGGCTCTGAGTCTGAGTCTCCTGGAAAGATTTTTGGAGGTCTTATAAGATGGCAGACATTGACAAAATATCTCGGCACTGTATCTGATCTACTGCACGGAAACCAGGGACCTGAATGGGAGCCACAGACTACAAGAACTGAAGAACACTAGGTGAGTGGTGTCCGGCACAATGCACACTACAGGAGGGTCTGATCCTGGGTCAAGCAACAGCCCACAGAGGTCTTGAACCCACTCTCCAGACTTTGGAACTGAACCCACTGCAGACTGCAGCTGGCCTCTATAGCCCAGGTGCACTATGTGGGACAATGGAACATATGGGGAATTCTCAGGGAAACAGGTGAATCCGTCCTCAGACACCCCCATCCACCCCACTCCAGTCCACAGAGAGCCCTGGAGGGCATGGGGAAGCCCATGGTGCCAGCCACAGCATACGGTTTGAATGGGTCCACACCAGAGCCAGGCAGCTGGACTCAGTGGACCAAGCCTGCAAAATTGGGCTGATAGAACCCAGGCAGGACAGTCCCCATGGTCCAGCAGGATCTCCCACACTCGGGGGAGAAGCTGGACAACCCTGAAGGGTCCAGAAGGGGGTCTGAGTTGTGGCCAAATCTCAATGGGACTGAACTACCAAAGGTGGACAATATAGACTCATCTGCTATCTAGACTGGTCTGGGCAGAAACCTAACTGAGGGCCACAGCGTTCCGGGCCCGGACAATGGGGCAAATAAATCCCAGCCCAGACAGTCTCCTACGGCCCGGCAGGGACTCCCACAATCTTGTGAGAAGCTGGACAACCCTGAGGGGTCTGGATGGGTCTGAACTGTGGCCACAACTCAGTGGGACAGAACCACCACAGTCCTGCTGTCTGAACAGGTCAGGGTGGGAACCTATCTACCCACCACAGCAGTCCATGCCTGCACAGTTAGGCAGTTAAAACCTGGCCTGGCCAGTCTCCACAGCCTGGCAGGGTCACCCACATGCTTGGGAGCAGCTGGACTGCCCTGAGGGGTCAGGACAGAAAATTAAACAGTGGCCCCCAACACAGCTGGTCTAAATCTCCTCAGTAGCATGAATGAGATCTGGCAGAAGACTACCTCTGCTGACTCAGTCAGGAGCTTAAGGTATAGAGCAAAGTATCCTGGAGCAGAAACCAGGTCACCTGCTGGTTCCAGGGAAGAACTCCCGATCCTCACAGGCAAGAGCACATGACCTATAATCACTCACCAACTATCCACTCTCAATGACCAGTGAAGGACACCAGAAGCTACCACCTAACAATAGAGATAGCAAGATGACTAAAGGACAGGTTTAGAATGCAAACAACAAAAACCAAAACAACTCAGCATCTCCAGATTCCAGCTATCCCAACAAAAGCAACCCTGAGAACTCAAACACAATTGAGATGCAAGAAAATGACCTCAAATCCTTAGTAATGAAGATGATAATGGAGGGAACAAATAAAATCTGTAAACAAATGCAGGAAGACACAGCCAAACAGGTAGAAGACATAAAAGAGGCCTATAGACAAGTACTAGAAAAATTCAGGAATATACAAACAAGATGAAAGAAATCAATAAAACAGTTCAAGATCTGAAGATGAAAATGGAAACAGTGATAAAATCACAGACAGAAGAAAAATGGGAACAAGAGACCTTAGAGAAGAAAGTAAGAAATAGAGGTGAGCTTCTTGAACAAAATCGAAGAAATGGAAGAAAGAATATGACAACTAGAAGATACAATTGTAGAACTCGAAGCAACCATCAAAGAAAATGCTAAATCTGAAAAAATGCCTGACACAAAATATCCAAGAAATCAAAGATACCATGAAAAGACAAAACCTGAGAATAATAGGCATTGAAGAGAAGACACCCATGTCCAAGGCCCAGAAAATATCTTCAATAACATCATAGAAGAAATTTTCTCCAACTTAAAGAAAGAGATGCATATAAACATACAAGAGTCCTACAGAACATCAAATAGAATAGACCAGAAAAGAAAATCTTCCTGCCACATAATAATAAAAACACAAAATATACAGAACAAAGAAAAAATATTAAAAGCGGCAAGGGAAAAGGCCAAGTAACTTACAATGGCAAACCTATCAGAATTACACCCAAATTCTCAGCAGAGATCACAAAAGCCAGAAGGGCCTGGACAGAAGTCCTGCAAACCCTAATAGACCATGCATGTCAGACCAGACTCCTATACTCAGTGAAATTATCAATAACCATTGATGGAGAAAATAAGATATTCCATGACAAAAACCAATTCAAACAGTTCCTTTCCACAAAACTGGCTTTATAGAAGTACTAGAAGGAAAACTCTGCCCCAAAGAGATAAGCCACAAGCAAAACTACACAAGAAATAGATAACTACACCATCACAAAAACACAACCACACAAACTCTCTACTGTAACCAACATCAAAAATTAAGGGACTTAACAGTCACTAGTCTCTCAACATCAATGGTCTCAATTCTCCAATAAAAGGACACAGACTAACTGAATGCATGCATAAACAAGATACAACATTCTTCTGCATTCAAGGAACACAAATCACTCACAAGGGCAAAAGGCTGGGAAAATATTTAAGGCAAACAGTCACAAGAAGCAAGCTGCTGGAGCCATTTTAATACCTAATAAAAATAGACTTTCAACCAAAATTACTCAAAAGGGATGAGGAAGGACACTTCATATTCATCAAAGGTAAAATCAACCAAGATGACATCACAATTCTAAACACCTATGCTCCAAATACAAGAGCACCCACATTTGTAAAAGAAATATTAACAAACCTTAAACCACACATCAATCCTCACACATTAATAGTAGGAGACTTCAACACCCCACTTTCACTGAAGAATAGGTCATTGAAACAGAAACTACGCCAAGAAATAACAATATTAATGAATATCATGAATCAAACGGATCTAACAGATATCTACAGAACTTTTCACCCAGATAAAAAGGATTACAGCTTCTTCTCAGCACCCCATGGAACCTTCTCCAAAATTGGTCACATCATAGGTCACAAAGCAAGCCTCAACAGATACAAGAAGGTTGAAATAATACCCTGTATCCTATCAGATAATCATGGTCTAAGACTGGGCTTCAACAACAACAGAAATAACAAAAAGCCTACACACACATGGAAACTAAACAACTCTCTACTTAATGACACCTGGGTCAGAGAAGAGATAAAGAAAGAAATTAAGGACTTCATGAAATTCAATGAAAATGAAGAAACAACATACTCAAATTTGTAGGACACATTGAAAGCAGTGCTAAGAGGAAAGTTCATAGCATTAAGTGCCTTTATAAAGAAATTGAAAATATCCCACATAAACAACTTAACGACACATCTGGAAGCCCTAGGGGGAAAAAGAAGCAAAAACATGCAAAAGAAGTAGACATCTGGAAATAATCAAACCCAGGGCTGAAATCAATAAATTAGAAACAAAGAGAACAATTTAAAGAATCAACAAAACCAAGAGCTGGTTCTTTGAGAAAATCAATAAGATTATGAAACCTTTAGCCAAACTAGCTAAAAGGCAGAGAGACTCTATCCAAATCAACAGAAATGAAAAAAGAGACATAACAGCAGACACTGAAGAATCATAAGATCCTACTTCAAAGACATATATGCCACAAAATTTGAAAATCTAAGGGAAGTGGACAATTCTCTTGATCGATTCCACTTGCCAAAATTGAATTAAGATCAGATAAACAAATTAAATAGTTCTATTTCTCCTATAGAAATAAAAGCAATCACTGATAGCCTCCCAACCAAAAAAAAAAACCCAGGACCAGATGGTTTAAGTACAGAATTCTACCAGACCTTCAAAGAAGAGCTAATACCAATACTCTACAAGTTACTCCAAAAGATAGAAATCAATGGAACATTACCAAATTCATTCTATGAGGCCACAGTCACATTGATACCTAAACCCCACAAAGACTCAACAAAAAAGGGAACTTCAGACCAATCTCTTTTATGAATATTGACACAAAAATACTCAATAAATACCTGCAAAACAATTATAATAACATATCAAAGATATCATTCACCATGAACAGGTAGGCTTCATTCCAAGAATGAAAGGATGGCTTAGTGTATGGAAATCCATCAATGTAGTCCACCATATAAACAAACTGAAAGAAAAAAACACATGATCATCTCCTTAGATGCAGAAAAAGCATTTGACAAAATCCAATACCCATTCATGTTTAAAGTTTTAGAAAGATTGGGAATACAAAGCACATACCTAAACATAATAAAGGCTATATACAGCAAGCCAATATCCAATATCAAATTGAATGGAGAGATAATCAAGGAAATTCCTGTAAAATCCAGGACCAGACAAGGCTGCACACTTTCTCCATATCTCTTCAATATAGTTTTTGAAGTTCCAGCCAGAGCAATAAGACAACAAAGGGAGATCAATGATATCCAAAAGCGAAAGGAGGAAGTCAACTTATCCCTATTTGCAGATGATATGATAGTGTACATAAATGACCCCCAAAATTCCACCAGAGAATTCCCACAGCTGATAAACAAGTTCAGTAAATTGACTGGATACAAAATTAACTCAAAAAAGTCAGTAGCCTTCCTATATAAAAGGACAATCATGCAGGGGAAGAAATTAGGAACACTACACCCTTCATGTAGCCACAAACAATATAAAATAATCTAGGAGTAACTCTAACCAAGCAAGTAAAGGACTTGTTTGAAAAAATTTTAAGTCTCTGAAGAAAGAGATTAAAGATTATATAAGAAGATAGAAAGATATCCCTTGTTCATGTCAGGAGAATTAACATAGTAAAAATGGACATCTTGTCAAAAGCAATGTACAGATTCAATGCAATACCTATCAAAATACCCACACAATTCTTTAAAGACATTGAAAGATCAATTCTCTACTTCATATGGAAAAACCAAAAACCCAGAATAGCTAAAAACAATCCTATACAATAAAAGATCCTCTGGAGGAATCACCATACATGATCTCAAGCTGTACTATAGAGCAACAGTAATTAAAACGGCATGGTACTAGCACAGCAATAGGCTGGTTGATCAATGGAATCGAATTGAAGACCCAGAAATTAATTCACACACATATAGTCACTTGATTTTTGACAAAGAAGCTTAATCTATTCAATGGAGAAAGGATAGCATATTCAACAAATGGAGCTGGTCTAACTGGATGTCTACATGAAGAAAATGTAATTAGAGTCACTTTGTCACCATACAAAACACTCAAGTCCAAATGGATTAAAGAACTCAACATAAAACTAGAGACACTAAGTCGGTTAGAAGAAAAAGTGGGGAAGAGCCTGAAACACATTGGCACAGGAGACATCTTCCTGAACAGAACACCAACAGCCCAGGCCTTAAGGTCAACAATCAATAAATGGGACCTCATGAGGCTGAGAAGCTTCTGTAAGACAGGAGACACTGTCAACAGAACAAAGCAACAGCCCACAGAACTGGGAAAAGATCTTCACCAGTCCTACATCTGACAAAGGGCTAATATCCAAAATATATAAAGAACTCAAGAAATTAAACACCACCAAACCAAATAACCCAATGGAGAAATGGGGCTCAGAACTAAACAGAATTCTCATCAGAGTAATATCGAATGGCTCAAAAACACTTAAAGAAATGTTCAACATCTTTACTCATTGGAGAAATGCAAATCAAAATGACTCTGAGATTCCATCTTTCACCTATCAGAATGGCTAAGATCAAAAATAAAAATGACACCACATGCTGGCGAAGATGTGGAGAGAGAGAAACATTCCTTCATTGCTGGTGGGAATGCAAACTAGTATAGCCACTTTGGAAATCTATCTGGTGCTATCTCAGAAAACTGGAAATAGGGGTTCATCAAGACCCAGATATTCTACCTCTTGGAATATATGCAGAAAATGCTTCACCACACAACAAGGACATCTGCTCAAGCATGTTCATTGCAGCCTCATTCATAATAGCCAGAACTTGGAAACAGCCTAAATGTCCCTCAGTTGAAGAATGGATTAAAAAAAAACTATGGTATATTTATACTATGGAATGCTACTCAGCTACTAAAAACAAGGAGCTCCTGAAATTTATGGACAAATGGATAGAATTAGAAATGATCATACTGAGTGAGTTAATCCAGAAGCAGAAAGACTCACATAGTATAGACTCACATAACTGAGCATTGGCCAAAAGGCAAGTCCCATGAAAGTCTTCACTTACCAGGAGATTGGGATAAATGTGAGGACATCCTACTGGGACTCTAGGTAAGAGAAATATAGGAGATGGGGAAATAGAAGGATCCAGAGGGTCCTATAAACCTACAAGAAGAACATCATGATGGGTGGATCAGGGTCCAGGGGGTTCTGTTCAAACCATTACACTTACAAAGGACAATACGAGTAGTAAACATCAAACCCTTACTCTGAGCTAGCCAATGAACAGGACATTTTCCACAGTTAAGTGGAGAGCAGGGACTGACTCTGACATGAACCCTGATGCCCCATATTTGACCACCTCCCCTTGGTGGAGAGGCCTGGTAGCACTCAAAGAAAGAATAAGCAGGCTACCAAGAGGAGACTTGATAGCCTATGACCATATAGTGGGGGAGTAGGCCCCCTCGGTCATATATGTAGGGGAGGGGAATAGGGTGAAAATGGGAGGGAGGAACAGGAGGATACAAGTGATGGGATAACAATTTAGTTGTAATCTGAATAAATTAATTAAATAAAATACTATATCTCTTAAATGGAAAAAGGAAAACAGAACATTTCCACAATGGAATACTACTCAACTGCTAAAAATAAGGACATCATGAAATGTGCAGGCAAATGGATGGAACTAGAAAAGATCATCCTGAGTGAGCTAACCTAGACCCAGAAAGGCATGCATAATGGGTACTCACTTATAATTGGACATTAGCCATAAAGTACAGGATAACCACATTACAATCCACAGACTTGAAGAAGCCAAGGAGGGACCAAGAAAGGATGTTTTAATCTCATTCAGAAGAGGAAATAAAGTAGACCTCTGAAGTAGATGGAGGGAGGGAACTAGATGGGAGAGAAAGTGTGGAGGGTAAAGAGGGGTAGAAGTCAGGGAGAGGACTGGGAGAGAGAATGCAAATTGTGAGGAGGGCATCTCTGGGACAGGGGAGGCTCCTGGAGTCTATGAGGGTGACCCTAGCTGAGACTTCAGCAGTGGGAGTTAAGGAGCCTGAAGTGGTTACCTCCTATAGTCAAGTAGGACTTTCCATGGAGGGAGGGGGACAACAGTCTACCCACAAAACCTTTGACCCACAATTGGCTTGCCTACAAGAAGGGTAGGGATAAAGATGGAGCAGAGACTGAGGGAATGGAAAACCTGTGATTGGCTCAACTTGACACCCACCCCATGGGAGAGAGGCAACCCTTGGCACTATTAATGATATTCTGCTATGCTTGCAGATAGGACCCGAGAATAACTGTCTTCTGAGAGCCTTCATCCAGCAGCTCATGCAAACAGATTCAGAGACCCACAGCCAAACAATAGGTTGAGCTCAGGGAGTTTTGTGGGAGAGTAGGAGGAAGGGTTGAGGGAGCTGGAGGGATCAAGGACACAACAGGAAGTAAACTACGCTGGGCCCATGGGAGCTCACAGAGACTGAACCACCAATGAAAGGGCATGATAGGCTGAACCTTAACCCCCAACACATATGCAGCAGATGTGCACCCTAGTCAACATGCAGATCCCCTTACAATGGGAGTAGAGCCTGTCTCTGACTCTGTTGCCTACCACTGGCTGCCTTTCTCCTAGCTATGCTGCCATGTCTGGACTCAGTGGGAGAGAATATGCTTAGCCCTGCTGCGACTTGATGTGCCAGGGTCGATTGGTACCCATGTGGTGTTTCTGCTTCTCAGAAGAGGAAAGGGAAGAGAGGAGACATAAGAGTAGGGCTGGGAGGAAAGGAGGGAAGGGGCTACAATCAGGCTGCAAATTTATTAGATAGATGATAGATACATAGATGGATAGATAGATAGGTAGATAGACAGATAGATAGATAGATAGACAGACAGGGAAAAAAGAGAGAAAATGAGCGTCCTCGTTCATAGCACTGACAAAGATGTAACTTAGTACAACCAGTTTCAAAAACTGTGTACAGGGTTCTCCAGAAGTCAAAAACAAATTTAAAAACTCAGCTGTGGTGGCACATCCCTTTAAATCTAGCACTTGGGAGGCAGAGACATATAGTTCTCTATTAATTTGAGGTTAGTTAGTCTACATAGCAAGTCTAGGCCAGCCAGTGCTACAGAGTGAGACTTTGATGATGATGATGATGATGATGATGATGATGATGATGATGATGATGATAATAATAATAATAATAATAATAATAATTTTAAAAGCACACACTCATAAAAAGTTACGAACAGAACTATCATTAGGTCTGGTAGTCCTAGGTTTTCATATGTATGGAAATGGATGCAAAGTCAGTATGCTGAAGAGCTGTCTATACATATATTTGTTATAGCACTAGGCATGGGATCAAGGTTGTCCGTCGGCAGGAGAAAAGACAAAGATATGTGGCATTTAAAATTAAATACTATGCAAACTTTTAAAAGAATAAAATTCTGTTAGTGCAATAATATAAATAAACCTAGAGGGGATTATAAGTGGAGAAGCTAGCTATCTACAGAAAGACAAACACCAAATCCTCTCACTCACACGCACTTGTTGAAGTAGAAAAAAATGATGGCTACAGAGTCTGAAGAATGGGAAGACACTGGTCATGACAGAACAGCTTCTGTTAGACAGAAGGAATGCATTTTTGAGGTACCATCTACAGCATGGGTGATGGGCAGCCTTGGTCATATAGGAAGGCTACTGACTTTTTTAGTTAATTTTGTATCCAGCCATTTTTCTGAAGGTGTTTATTAGCTGTAGGAGTTCTCTGGTGGAATTTTGGGTGTCACTTATGTACACTATCATATCATCTTCAAATAGGGATAATTTGACTTCCTCCTTTCCCATTTGGGTCCCCTAGATTTCCTTTTGTTGTCTTATTGCTCTGGCTAGAACTTCAAGTACTATATTATTGAAGAGCTATGGAGAAAGTGGGCAGCCTTGCCTCATCTCCGGTTTTAGAGAAATTTCCTTGAGTATCTCTGCATTTAATTTGATTTTGGATATTGGCTTGTGTATATAGCCTTTATTTTGTTGAGGTATGTGTCTTGTCTATTTCCCTTAGATTTTTAAATTTTGCGGCATACATGCCTTTAAAGTAGAATCTTATGATTCTTTGTATTTCTTCAGTGTCTGTTGTTATGTCTCCCTTTTCATTTCTGATTCCCTAGACAACCCTGACAATGGATATGCTTATTAGCGTAATTTAATTATTCCGTATTGTGTACAGATGTTAAAACACCACCTCATCCTCATTAAAATGCACAATTCCAACTTATCAATTTAAAAATTAGAAATATATTGTGCCAGGAGGTAGTAGTAAATGCCTTTAATCCTCGCACTCAGGAGGCAGGGGCAGGTAGATCTCTGTGAAATCGAAGCCAGCCTGGTATACAAAGTTAGTCCAGAATATACAAGGCTACACAGAGGAGCCCTGTCTTGAAAAAACCAAAAATAAAAAATAAAAATAAAAAAAGAAAAGAACAAAGAAATATCACATTGTAGCCCATAAATACACAAAATTATGATTTTCCAATTTTAAAAGAGCAGATACAAATCAAGCAATTAATTATGTGGGAAAAATAAAACCCAAAGAACAGCTAGAGATTAGTCTTTGATTCAGTAAACATTGTCAGAACTTTATTGGTTAGGGTTTTTTGTTTTGTTTTGTTTTGTTTACAATTTGTCTGTTATTTCTGATTGATGATTTAAATGCTCTAAAAGTCGATATAGGCTATGTGCCCAGAAACTTTGATGAATCTTAGTTAACTAGTGTTATTGAGTGTTACAAATTACCATATGAGAATGATAATACTGAAGATAAGCGTGGTGGCACACATACACCTGTAATCCCAGGGGCTAGGACATAGACACAGGAGCATCACAAGTTTGAGGCCAACCTCAGCTACATTAAACTTTGTTGCACGCGCATGCACACACACACATTAAAAATTAAATAGAAGTAAAAACATGACAGTTTTGTAGCCTTTTTCCTTATCTTATATGCCCCATTGGCACAGCATCCTGTTTCGCTTTAGATATCTTTTACATTGCAGGAGAACAGGGTTTTTGTTGTTCAAGTTTCTATGCTGGCTTTTAGCCATCTTGCTGTGTCTCGTCTTGGGAGGTATCTTCTGGAGTCCTTCACTGGCCATTGAGAGCAGTTTGTTGGTGAGTAATTGTAGGTGAATGTCCTTTGCCCATAGTGGTCAGGAAACTCTTCCCTGGGACAGGCAGGCACCCTGGTTTTGGCTCCTGAAGACTTTGCTCAACACCCTGGGCTCCCCACTGGGTCAGCAGGGGTAGGTGCTGGTGCTGTGCAGCTCCAGTATAGGTTTGAGGTGGTGTGTGTAGAGCTGGTTTTCCTATCTTTGGCTGAACTTTGAATACCCTGCCCTTGGGCCATGGGGCTTTGTGTCCTTGGCTCAGATCACTCTAGAGTGCCTGAACCGCTGTTGGCTTCTAGAAGATGTTTGAATTTCTGCCTGCTCCAACCAGGTAGTAGGGCCTAGGTTCTGCCTGCCAGGAAGAGAGCAGCTACTGACTTTTAATTGTTGTTGGTTGGCTAGATTTTTGCTGTATCTCCTGTGACCTGCCCAGCCACTCACAAGAGTGTGAGAATCCCAACGAGGCTGTGGAGCCTGGCTGGGCTGGGTCTGTTGTGACCAGTTGTGCTAGGGTAGTCCTCTGGGGCTGGCCATTTGGCTTCTGCCCAGCCCTGCTCAGAGGGCTGCTGTGGTCCTTGACTCCTGGCAGTGTCTCTGGTCTCAGATCACGCTGCTGTGGCTGTGTATCCCTGGTTTCTGCAGCTTGCGGCTTGCAGGCAGGGTCCTCACCAGGTGCTGGGGACAGGATTGCAGTCTGCAGAGTCTCCTCCTCAGAGCGCACAGCAGCTGGGGAACATACCCACTGCCATCTGGCACCCTTGTGGCACCTGGGCTTTCCATGGACTGGCATGGGGTCAGTGGGTGGGTAGGGGTCTGAGGCCTCAATCCACAAAAAACAATCATGCAGAGGAAGAGATTAGGGAAACTACACCATTCACAGTAACCATAAGCAATATAAAATATCTAGGAGTAACTCTAACCAAGCAAGTAAAGGACTTGTTTGAAAAAAAACTTCAAATCTCTGAAGAAAGATCAAAGATGACATCAGAAGATGGAAAGATATCCTTTGTTCGTGGATCGGGAGAATTATCATAATAAAAATGGCCATCTTGCCAAAAGCAATGTACAGATTCAATGCAATACCTATCAAAATACCCACACAATTCTTTAAAGATATTGAAAGATCAATTCTCAACTTCATATGAAAAAAAAAAACCAGAATAGCTAAAATAATCCTGTACAATAAATGATCCTCTGGAGGAATCTCCATACCTGATGTCAAGCTGTACTATAGAGCAACAGTAATTAAAACGGCATGGTACTGGCACAGCAATAGGTTGGTTGATAAATGGAATCAAATCGAAGACCCAGAGATGAGTCCACACACATACAGTCACTTGATTTTTGATAAAGAAGCCAAATCTATTCAATGGAAAACGGATAGCATCTTCAACAAATGGTGCTGGTCTAACTGGATGCCTACATGCAGAAAAATGCAATTAGACTCACTTTGTCACCATACACAAAACTCAAGTCCAAATGGATTAAAGACCTCAACATAAAACCAGAGACACTAAATCGGTTAGAAGAAAAAGTGGGGAAGAGCCTGGAACACATTGGCACAGGAGAAAACTTCCTGAACAGAACACCAACAGCCCGGGCCTTAAGGTCAACAATCAATAAATGGGCCCTCATGAGGCTGAGAAGCTTCTGTAAGGCAGGAGACACTGTCAACAGAACAAAGCAACAGCCCACAGAACTGGGAAAAGATCTTCACCAACCCTACATCTGACAAAGGGCTAATATCCAAAATATATAAAGAACTCAAGAAATTAAACACCACCAAACCAAATAACCCAATGGAGAAACGGGGCTCAGAACTAAACAGAGAGTTCTCATCAGAGGAATATCAACTGGCTGAAAAACACTTAAAGAAATGTTCAACGTCTTTACTCATCAGAAAATGCAAATCAAAACGACTCTGAGAGTCCATCTTACACTCATCAGAATGGCTAAGACCAAAAATTCAAGTGACACCACATGCTGGCGAGGATGTGGAGAAAGAGGAGCACTCCTTCATTACTGGTGAGAATTCCTGAAATTTGTAGACAAATAGGTTGAACTAGAAATGATCATAATGAGTGAGTTAACCCAGAAGCAGAAAGACTCAAATGGTATATACTCACTTATATCTGCATACTAGCCCAAGGGGCATGTCCCATGAACATCTTCACTTACCAGGAAAGTAGGACAGAGGGGAGTACATACTATTGGGACTCTAGATGAGAGAAGCATGGGAGAATGGGGAAATAGAAGGATCCAGAGGGTCCTAGAAATCTACACAAACATTATGATGGGCGGATCTCAGCCCAGGGGTCCTGCTCAAATTATGGCACCAGCCATGGACAGTAGGTGCAGTAAACTTCAAACCCTACCCAGATCTAGCCAATGGACAGAACATTCTTCACAGTCGAGTGAAGAGTGGGGACTGACTTTCACACGAAGTCTAGTGCCCCATATTTGACCACCTACCCTCGATGGGGAGGCCTGATGGCACTCAGAGGAAGGATAGCAGGCTACCAAGAAGAGACTTGATACTCTATGAACCTATACAGGGGGAAGAGGTCCCCCTCATACACAGTCATAAGGGAGGGTAGTAAGGAGAAAATTGGAGAGAAGGAGGGAGGAATGGGAGGATACAAGGGATGAGATAACAATTGAGATGTAATATGAATAAATTAATAAAATATATTTTTAAAAAATAATAAAAAATAATTCAAGTGACACCACATGCTGGTGAGGATGTGGAGAAGAGAAATACTCCTTCATTACTGGTGGGAATGCAAACTTGTACAACCACTTTGGAAATCTATCTGATGCTATCTCAGAAAACTGGGAATAGGGCTTCATCAAGACCCAGCTATTCCACTCCTTGGAATATAACCAGAAGACACTCCACCACACAACAAGGACATATGTTCAACCATATTCATAGAGGCCTTATTCATAATAGCCAGAACATGGAAACAACCTAAATGTCCCTCAATCAAAGAATGAACAAAGAAACTGTGGTGCTTTTACACTATGGAGTACTACTCAGCTTTTAAAAACAAGGAAATCGAGAAATTTTTGGACAAATGGATTGAACTAGAAATGATCATACTGAGTTAACCCAGAAGCAGAAAGTCTCACTGGGTATATACTCATTTATAATTGGACACTAGCCCAAGAGGCATGTCCCATGAACATCTTCACTTACCAGGAGATTGGGATAGATGTAAGGACACACTATTGGGACTCTAGATGAAAGAAATATGGGAGAACGGAGAGATATAAGTATCCAGTGGGTCCTAGAAACCTACAGGAAGAACATCAGGACAGGCAGAACTGGGCCCAGGAGTTCTGCGCCAACCATGGACAATACATGCATTAAACAGTGAACCCCTACTCAGATCTAGCCAATGGACAGGACATTCTCCATACTTGAGTTGAGAGCAGGAACTGACTCTGACACAAACTCTGCTGCCCCACATTTGACCACTTCCCCTTGGTGGGGAGGCCTGGTGGCATTCAGAGAAAGGATAGACAGGCTACCAAGATGAGACTTGATAGCCTATGATCATATAGTGGGGGAGGAGGTCCTCCTCGGTCACTGGCATAGGGGAGAGGAATAGGGTAAAAGCGAGAAGGAGGGAGGAACAGGTGGATTCAAGGGACAGGATAACAATTGAGATGTAATCTGAATAAATTAATTAATCTTTTAAAAAAAAGAAAGTGACTTCTATTGCCACTTTGCAGATAAACACTTGGTATTTACAGGTAAAGTAACTTTTCCGAATGTCACAGAATCAGTACTGCCAGATCCATACTGTAAATTCAAGACTGCCCGAGACTGGAATCCTCATCCCTCTCCTTCATGAATGTATGAAGGAGGTCTCACTGCTCCCCCCCCCCGCCCCCGCCTTCCCTTGATTCTTGCCACATTCATCCTTTTAGTAAATCACAGAGGCAGGGTGTGCTTAGAGAAATCAATGAGTTGATTTATTTGCTCTCCAACAGTATTCCCTTAAAGACTCCTGAATGCTGAGCACGTGTCAAACGGGGATGTTGGTGGCAGAAGTAAACCCTCTCCACAGGATCTAAGTGTGGAAGCCTGGGAGCCTGGGATCTGGAGAGCGGAGAGCTGGGAAGCCAGGGAGTAGAGAAGTCGTTTCCAGACCACACAGAGTGAGTCCAGCGCCGTCTCCAAATGTCAGGGATCAGGCTATAAGAGAAAATAAGATAAAAACCTTCAACCCAGGAACCACTAAATCATTCCCATGTGGTCCTCGGTAAGGAAGCTGAGAGAGCTCGAACAACAAAGTTGGGCTCTGATTGCGAGGATTTAGAATTTCGGGAGAACGAGCCCGAGTCTCATTTTCAATGTGAAACTTGAAACTCAGAGCACTGAAGTAGACATTCCTCAGATTATTCCTATCCTTTGTGCTTCTGCCAGAGCCAGCATGAAGGAAGTAACTTGGAGAATAAAGAATGCATACAGCGCCTTGCAAAACATTTCAACTTCAGTATTTCCATTCTGCAGATAGAGAAACCCAGAAAGCCGCTGGCCCGTGGCCCTTACCCAGACAGGCTGCAGTGGAATCAAAGCCTCAGGCAAGCTTAAGTATTTCCCGAAGAAATAGGGGGACAGTGTCCCTTAAGGGACAAGCAGTCAGAGGCTCTTGAGTAAAGTCTCCCAGCCCATAAGCCTTGACCTCCAGAGCCTTGAAAAGCAGAAAGGGGCTGGAGAGAAATGAGATCCATCTCCCCGAGCCCACTCCTTACCTTACGCTGGGGGTACGCAGATTTTCCCGCACATGCCAGGACAACACTTATAGTTGCCATCACACTGGCCATCCCTTTCACACTTATTGGGAGGGTTAAGCATCAGACACCTCCCTTTTGTCTTGAGGCATTTCCCAGGCTTCTTCATCACTGGCGTGAAAAGAATCACAGATCAGATGTCTTAAACTTTAGGCACCACACCTCTGCCTCTTTAACCCAAGCAAAGAAGCTCATCCCTATCCACCCTCACCTCCACCACCTCCTCCTAAATATGTATCCTGAATAACACCTGGGTCCTCCCTAACATCTGGCCTCCGGATGCAGGTGACACGACCGATCTAGTCCTGAAATGGTGGAATGGCCTCCATCAAGCTATTTGAGTGTCCAATGTCTAGGTGATTACTTGCAAAGCCATCATCCTTACAGAGTAGCTGCTTCAGAGAAGTGGCTCTCCCTGCCCCGGGCAGCATGATGCCTTGGCTGACTGAAATGTTGTACTCAACAGCTGTTAGAAGCAAGGATACCCAGGAGGACCCCTTCATTCATCCATTAAACCCCATCCCCTTCAGTGCTGGGTCTTGAGGTTCATTCTTCTCCACCCACTTCCTTTGCTGGCTCACCTGGTCTGCGAATGGGAACAGGATCGATGCACTTCGTACTACATCTGTCTTGGCAGCACCTCTTCTTCCCTGGACATTCCCAGTCAGTATTGCACTGTGGTTTCTCTGGCCTAAGGCATTTGGCAGGCTTTCTAGAAGGGCAGGCTCCGATTTTGATAGCATCTGAAAAGAAAGATGAAGATGTTGGGAGAACATGGAACATCTATCATAAATCCTAAACAAAGGACCACTTTCCAGAATATAGACCCTCCTGGCCGTGGCCTGTAACTTCAAAAAAAAAATGCCTGACTGACCTGCAGGTGGAAGGGTGGGGGGAGACAGAATTGACAAATAAGACATATAACCAGGAGATGTCACAGACTAAGGAGAAAAGGCACAGGGTTCCCAGTCAAGTTTTTCCACCTCAGAGGTAAACTAGACTACACAAAGACAGAAAAGGAGAATAGAAGTAACGGAGAACAAGAGAAATAAACATGTGAAATGGTGAGAGCTAAAGCCAGAGGCAGAAAGAGGAAGGTTAGCAGACAGGGACAGAAACAGAGTGAGCCTGATATGATAGGAGGCTGTGTAATGAGCAGAGCATTTCTACATGCCTTGAAGCCTCATTGAGACCTCAGACCCCAGCAAGACACCAATGCACCCAGGAGGTCCCAGAGTAAGCTGAGAACCAGCTTTATCAGAGGAAACACACCCAAAACATTCAGGAGCCTTCATCTCTGATACTCCACATAGTTTTGGACCAAAGTAACTTCTACTCACCGTTTTTACCTCCTTCCACAGTCCAGGAGGCCAAGATCCCCAGAGCAAGGAGCACCATGAAAGGGAAGAAACCACTGGACTTCATGGTGAAGGCAGAATGGCTCCGATGTCTAGTCCCAAGCATCACTATTTATATCTTTTCCAGGAGGTGTGGCCCCAGTGGAATGTATTTGGCCCCTCCCAGCTGCTATTGCATAGGCAGGAAGCTTAGCCACAGAACAGAAGTCTTGATGCTACAGAGGTGGGTGGTAGACTTTCTGCTTCAGGCAGGACCAGGAGGCCAGCAGAGTTATTACCAGAGAGTTGAAAACGAAAGAAATTGGTTTGGAAGCTCTCACCAGAGGAACATTCCAGACCATGAGCCCTGAACATTATGATGTCCCCAAGCCTAATGCTCTTGCTGGTAGAAAAGAACAGGAAGGTCCAGTCACAAAAGGGCTACCAGGACCTGAGGCTGAAACATCAGACGTGGACTCTCAGCTGGGACTGTAAGATACTCCTCTATTTCTCACGTTGCTGGACTTTCTGGGATTTTGAAACTCTAAGCTATTGCTCAATGCAGATTCCTTCTCGAGATGCAGGTGACTCATGGTTCGACCAACTGCTCTTTATTTCTGCCAAATCATTTGCACCGCTGTTTGCCCAGTGCCTATTCCATGACTAAAACGTGGAAAGCAATCCTTAAACAAATGAAAGTTGTACGTGGAAGGGCCTTGCCTTCAGCAAATCTCTTTGGAGCTCAGTGTCTTAGGCATGAAACGACTTAGGGCTGGTCCTGCCTGAGATTAAGGGTTTGAAGTGACCCTTAAGATAATGAATGGATTGCATTGCTTGCTACTTGAGTTCATTGACGTGGATTAAAGAAAAAGAGGCAAGGTCCCTTACTCATCATCATCAGTGTAGTCAGCGTTGAGCTGTGGCGCCATTTGAGTGGGTAAAGGAATTCTTCCTACCCCTAAATTCTCCACAGGCACCAGATGTCAGCAAAAACTATGGCTGCCGTGTGCTCGGCCCGTTGTGTGTGCTACCCACACACACTTCTGTGCTTCTGATTATTAAAAGAAACACCCTTCTTTCTAGTATTCAGCCCAAACTTCCCTACCTGCAAAGTTTGAGCCTTGCCCCAGCATCCTGGGACCTTCATTTTAGATTTCATATACATGTACTGTATTTATAGCATCTAGCTCCTCACTCTACTCCCTCCAACCTCATCCTCCACTCAACTCCCTCTCAAATTCTTAGCCTCTTTTTCTTTAATTGTTATTGCTCTATGTGTTTACCAATAGCCATATTAATACAATCTGCTGCCTCCAGTTGGTGTCGTTCATGTGTATGTGTTCAGGGCTGACCGCTTGGTATCGGATAGCCAATTGGGCTCACCCATAGGCAAGACTCCCTCCCTCAGCACTCCTTGTCTATATCTCATCAGTGAGGGGTGGCACCCCATAAATTCGTCCCCCCCCCTTTCACAGTGGCATATCAACTGGTATTTTCATTGTCCGCGATCTTATTTAGGCAGCCAAACTGTTGAGATTTGATGGTCCTTGTAATTTTCCCATTCATTCCTCAAAGGGTAGACATTCAAACATACATGAAAAGGCTATGAATTAAGTGCTGGGCTCCACAAAGCACTCTCTAGTCCAGAAGCCAGCTGTTAACAGATCCGTTTATACAGAAATTATTCAGGATCTTGGATTTTGATGCCCAAGAAAAGGGGAAGGAAATTTAACATGCACTGAGCAACTTGGGCCAGCAATATGCATTGGTGTGTAACTAGCAAACTTGTAGCGATGTAAGAGAGAAATGGACAGCCTGGCTTCCATGCGTGGACCACCTTGCTGGCCGCTTCAGAGTTTGCTCTCACTTCCTCCCACACAACCCCTGCCCTTCCCCTTCTCTGTTTCTGTCTATCTTCCTCCGTGCAAAGAGAGTTTCCAGAATTTTCTAAATTTGTGTTTCTTAAAGAGTCAAAATGAGGATCCCCCATCTAGATCTTTCTGTTTGTGATTAATGACTGACTGACTGACTGACTGACTGACTGACTGACTGTTTGAAAACAGCTGCTTTCATCATCATCATTCCTGTAACCAAGCAACAGTATTTCCATCGAAGAACGCAAGCAGGATAATGATGCCTGGCAAATTCCTAACTCTCCGTATAATGGATTCTAAATCATTAAGTCATGCAACATCAAGGTTAAAGGGAGTCACTGAAGCTGTCTAGATCAAGGATTATAACTAAAATCCCTGAGCCAAATCCAGGAGGCATTTATTTTAGGTTTATTTACTTTATTATACATGGGTGTTCTGCTTGCATGTATGTCTGTATATGGCTTATGTGCCTGGTACCTGAGGATGCCAGGAAGAGGGAAGCATATCCCTGGAACTGGAGTTTCAGACAATATGAGCCACTGTGTGCATGCTGAGAACTAAACCGAGGCCCTCTGGAAGAGCAGCTGGTGCAGGCTAATTTTTTATTAAATGGGGGATTATTGGAATGTTTATAAACTGTCTGTAGCTATTTGTCTGCTCCAATGACAATGTGAAGTAGTTGCAACAGAACCTGAAATATTTACTACAAAATCTAAAATATATAATGTTTGGTACTTCTGGCCTCTGATTCAGGTCAAACTCTCAGCTAAAGAAACAGGGGAAGCTATAAGCCCCAAGTTACATAATGAGCTGATTCTAGAACTTAAGACAGCTTTTCTACAGCAACTGAGTCATACCGAAAACCTGCTTGGTTACAGACACATACTCATAACCGTATCTTAACTACAGCTGATTCACTGAATTGAATTCACACCCTCTCTTGGCATCTATTAAATTCTATATAGATCCATTCATTCATTCGTTTGTACAAAACTTACGTAACATCTGCTTACCACATGCCAGGTGCTGTTCTAGGTCCTGAGCTTACACTGAACAAGACACACTGGACAATGCCACAGTCATCGAGAGCCTCAACTTTCAAGTCAGGCATACCTGACATGTGAAATGGCTGCACCTCTTTTGGCTCCTGTTACTCAGCTCTAAACGAGAACGTTGCTTTCTCCTGTGTAGGACAGATGTGATGCATAGCTGGAAAACCCACAAGAGTAAGCATTGTTTTACAGCTGATAGTCTTCAGACACTAGGCACACAGGAAGCTGTCAGTTTCTAAGTAGAGATTCAATACGCAGATGTGGACTTGAGACTATAGCCCATCTTGCTCTGACCATTAGATGCTTGACAAAATCCAGTTCCATCAATATTCTGGTTCTGTCTTTCTGGGGAACCCTTACTATCATAACCTTTGTGGCCCCACAGTTCCTATCCTGGTAGCATTTATTCAGTTACATATGTACATGTATATATATGGTGATTTTAGATCTATATAATCACTGAATATATATATTTATAATAAAATTTTATATATATATCCTCATGAGACACCTTATCCTTTGGGCCTCAGGACTCTGGCTTCAAAAGAATATTTCCATGGTCAGTCATTTGGTTCTTCCTCATGGTCTATCAATGTCAATGCCAAGACAGGAAGAGGAACCCGCAGCATGTGGTGCCTAGAGTAAAAGAGGTCAGTGAGCAGTCTTCACTCTTCTGCAAGTGTTCACACACCTTTGGGGGAGCAATGTTAAATGTGCTTTTAAAACTCCATGGAAGAGCTGGGTATGATGGCACAGCCTGCAATCCCATAACTCAAGAGGGTGATAGTGAGCTGTAGATCAGTCTGGGTTATATAACAAGACTCTGTATCCAAGAAAACAAATAATCCAGGTGGCTCACAGCTGTAATCTCAGCACCTGGGAGGCTGAGACAGGAGGATCATGTGAGTTGACCAGCCACAAGCCACATAATAAATTTCAGGTTAAGGCTACAGAGTGAAACTTTGTCTCAATAAATAAGTAATAAACCTAAATAGGAAACTAAAGTAAAGAACTTAATTTCTTTTTTCTTTTTTCTTTTCTTTCTTTTTTTTTTTTAATTTATTTTTGTTTTTCAAGACAGGATTTATCTGTGTAGCCCTGGCTGTCCTGGACTCTATTTGTAGACCAGCCTGACCTTGAGCTCACAGAGATCCACCTGCCTCTGCCCCTCTGAGTGCTGGGATTAAAGGAATGCACCACTGCACTAGGGAAAGAAAACTTAATTTCAATTTTTTCTTTTCTACAGGGGGTGTCACATTTTCATGTTACACTGGGTGTTGCTGTGGCAAATTATGAAGCCAGTAAAAGGGCTTTATGTATAAAGGAAGAAAAGCATTTCATTTATATAAGTAATGCCCATGCCTCATTCATCACAGCTCAAGACTGACCCTGACATGTCAATCAAAGACAAAACACATGAGTGCCAGTGAAAGAAAACAGGGAAAATAAAAACTGAACGACTGACCTCTGGAACAAACTAGAGGCAACCTTGAGAAATGCCTTCCCAAATCACTAGAATCCAAACCCTTCTGCCTGAATGCCATGTTATTTGTCAGAGAGAGAGAGAGAGAGAGAGAGAGAGAGAGAGAGAGAGAGAGAGAGAGAGAGAGAGTTAGAAAGGCCTGAGGATTGAAGTGCTATAATTGTTTGGTCTGGGTAGAAGGTAGGAGAAGCTACACACACACACACACACAAGCAATGCGTTGAAGGGACGACCACTCACAGCGCCAGCACAGGACGCCAGCACATGAGATTCAGTAGAGCGGGATAAATAAATGCTGCACTGACGATCAAAGCCCAGGACTCATACAGAGCAGAGATCCATACAGAGATCTCAGAGCAGGCTCTGCCCCAAAGACACTGGCAGTCCTGGTTGGGTGCAGATGCTGGAAAGGAACATAAATCTTTGAGGAACTAGATATAAGTTGTTCTTTCCGATAAATGACCTTATCTTTACAGATGAGGTTACACCTAGAAGTTGAAGCACTTCCGGTGTGCCCAGTGTGAAATGTAGAATGCACACTACAGTGGGGGGGGGGAATCTTCTTCTCAAAAGGGAAACATGAAAAGTAGATACATGTGGCCCCTGACCCTGGGAACACTGTATATCTTACTAAGTCGAGGATATTAACACTCCCTCTCTGGTGACAAAGGGACTTCCTGATCATGACAACCTGGAAAGTCCAGTCCTGCTCTCAGAAGCTTTTATCTTGCCCACGTACTGCCTTCTATGGCCACACCTCTGAGTACAGCAAAGAATACACCTTTGCTGAGGGAGACAGACAAGGATGCACCTTTTCAGGAACTCATTTCTTACAGGTGAGTAGGAAGTAGGAGACAATCAGCAGCCACTGTTGGTGAAGCCTGAACTGCCTGTGTAGTTGGATCCTGGTCAGTTTAAGTCAAGTAAAACATGAGCTAACAGCCACATCCTGAAATTGTGCTAAGTCAGATTGTGCTATTTCATCCTATTCAACCATGAATGTGCACTTTTAACCTGAACATGCACTTAATTCTGAAAGTTGCCTTCCTTTGTCTCATTGGAAATCACTTCTCAGCCATTTTCTCCATTCCCTTTCTGAAAGTTTCAGGGACTGTGTATTAAGCCTTCTATTTCTATTGCCCTTGGTTTGTTGCTGTTGCTGTTGCTGCTGCTGCTGCTGCTGCTGCTGCTGCTGCTGCTGTTGCTGTTGTTTTTGTCTTTCCTTGAATGATTTTCTTCTTCATCTCTCTGTGTTATGACCAGACGAGTTTCTCAGTACTATCTTCCAATGCGCTAATTTTACTTTCAGCTTAATCTAGTCAAGATTTCTTTTTATTTGTTTACAGGAATTTTTAATATCAACTTGGAAATTTTAATATATATCTCTCTACTTTTTTAATGAATTAAGACTAGCAATCATTTGACCAATTGTTAGGAATACTTCTGCCTTGAAAATTCAGCCTCTTTGTTTATTATTTCTTTGCTTCTTTTTTTTTTTTTTTTTTTTTACTCAATTTTTAAGGCAAGGTCTCACTCTGCAGCCCTGGATCACTGAGAACTCATTATTGTAGATTAAACTTGCCTCTAACTCATGGAGATTCCCTCATCTCTTCTTCCCAAGTTCTGGAATTCAAGGCGTGAGTGACCTCACTTAGCTCATTATTCATTTAAAAAAATATGGAGTTCGTCCTCGTGCCTCGGTCTCCCCAGCGCTGAAACTACTGGCATGAATCTCAGCAGCTGTTTTGTCTCAACCACTCTGTAGTCCTCCCTGGTCACCTGTGCCCTGTTTCTTCCACCAGGCCCCATCCACGTGTCAGGGACATGCCTGTGCCTTTAGAATATTGTCAAACTCCTGTTGCTGGGATGGGTTTGAGGTTGGTGCATTTGCCCGTGTTTAGAATCTGTCTGTAGATTGTGACTAATCTGAGAGAAACATTCGATCATGGGTAGAGTGCCCCACAAGAGTGGTGGAAGTCGTCTGGGGAGGTATTAGAACGATGAAGAAGAAAAAACAAAAAACAAAAAACAAAAACCACCTGCATCTGATGATGGCTTTTGTGTTTGCTGTTACTCTTCCTCCTGTGATTAAGAATAAAATTCTCAACCAGAATATATCCTATGTGAATATATTTTAATAATATCTTCTCCAATCAGGCAACAACCCAGGTGGCAATTCCCCCACAGTAAAAATGCATACATTGTATGTGGTTGGGGAAGGAAGGAAGCACAGTCTGTGAGCCAATTATATGTCCGATTTCACACAGGAAGTGAGGAGTAGCCTCTCTGCCCTCTTTCTTCCATTCCTTGGGTGGGGCGGGAGAGATGAGTTGGCCTTCGTACTTCCTGGTTCTCACGTCTCTCGAGAGTGAGGGCCAGAGGTGCTCTAACTCCACCCCTGCTGACTCACGGAACTGCTCATCCTGCGCCTTCCAAGACACTCAGGGGCAACTCATTGTCTCCAGCTGTTTATGTGCCAGCTTCTCAGTAAGAGCTGTGTTGACGCACACAGTCTTAGACACTCCGAGTTCTCTGACACTGAACAGTGCGTTGGCAATGGCTCCTGAACGTCTTTGGAGAACTCGTGAGAAGGACTGTGTTTGACTAGTCACCCCTGTACATAGACACAGTAGAATGGGATGTACTGCCCACCATCTACAGCCTAGTTATAATTGGCTCTCACCTTAAAAATCATACATGTTTTACTAAAGCATGCTTCAGAAGAGGTTTAGATAGACTTGTCTCACTGAGAATACCCATCTAAAATCACACAGTAGGTAAGTTGGCTTTACGAGTTTCTCTGAACTCACTATGTAGTAACCCCAAGGTACCTGTTTGGCCACACCCCTCCTAAACTAAATTAGAGGTCAAATTCTAGCCTTTTCTTTTCCATCCTGTGTACATTTGTACATGCAATCACTCAAAACACATCATTGAGTATCTCCTGTAAACTAAGCATTCACACACACACACACACACACACACACACACACACACACACACACACACGGCTCGTGGAGCGTGCCTGAAGAGGAAGTGACACAGAACTGCTGACATGGAGCGTGTTAAAAGCTGGGAAACCTCAAACTTGAGATTTAAAATCTCATCCTAGGAATGGAAGTTGTGGGACAAAGTTCCGTGCCTGCCTCAGGAGCATGTGACACAACCCCCAGGAGGCTACAGATGGTCACTCACGTAGGCTTGTCACCTGTTACCTTTCCCTCTTGCAATCAGAGTAACACCAGCATCCTAGTCCCAGACAATCAAAAGCATTAGCCCCTCCAAACCCCTACCCTACTGCCTAAGGTTTATAATGTCCCTATTCTCCCTGAAGTAGAAGCTCACCACCCACTTCATCAAAAATCATCCGAGACCTGCTGTTTACTCTGGGCTGCAACACTGTGGAAAGCAGGGCTCCCCTTTTCCTCGAAGAATTCACTGTTTGACCCCCTGGACTTGATCGCAGGTCAAGGGGTCACTTCAGCACCACCATGACCACCAACCACCATAGAAGCTCACCCGCCTGGTGGCCTCAGGCATCTGCTGTTCATCTGTATTGATGCTGCCTCCCAATCAGCTGGAGTGCGGCTTGACTTGGCTCTGGAACAGAGTTCTGGCTATAACCTGGTCAGGTGGGGGTGAACATTCACCTGCCACATCAGCTGCTAAGGCAGCAGTTTAGCCAAAGAGTTGTTAACACTGCTGTTCCTGAAATAGCTGTTCCATTTGCCCAAATCAGGTCAGGCTTCCGCAACCACCTGCTTCAGCTTCGGAGCCCTGAGCTTTCACTGCTCTTTCCTGTCAGTGGTCTGACTAAAAGAGCCGTAACCCTTTCCTGTGGAGAAAATCGTTTCTCCCTCATCTCTGGCCAGACTGGATGTCCTGTGACGTGGATCTCGATTCATGTTCTACCATGTTCTATCCTTCCCCGCCAGGACACCCATGGCAGTCTGGGCCTTCCAAGGAACACAGAACTACAAATACACACACACACACACACACACACACACACACACACACACACACGCGAATGCACTCAGGCACAAACACACACTGCAGCTCACAGGAAG
Organism: Acomys minous; assembly: GCF_964271855.1. NCBI lineage: Eukaryota > Metazoa > Chordata > Mammalia > Rodentia > Muridae > Acomys > Acomys minous. The sequence goes on along the minus strand of NC_140485.1, from coordinate 70,629,126 downwards.
ACATCTATCAACTTAGATTATTGCATCTCAAAAGATGTTACGCGGTCCATTTAACCTTTAAAACCTTCTACTTCTAGATTCTAGGGCTTTTCTTTACCATTGCGTAACTTTGTGACCTTGGTCGGGTCACCACCAATTTCCCTAGCCATGCAATAAGAGTCTTAAACTAGGAGAAGAAGGGAACCCACATCTCAGAGTCCCCAGCGCTAGGAGAGCTGTCAGGCTGGTGCTGAGAAGCCAGCTATAGTCGTTAAAGACATAAACGCCACCCAAGAGAAACACCCTGTGAGGTAGCAGATGAAATTTTTTTTTTAAATGATGCCCTAATAGGTTCTCCATGGGGACCTGTGTCCTGTCTAGTCACATGTTCTTGGCCCCAAGAACTGTGTCAAGTATGGGTTTCAGATTGTGAAGGGGTCTTAGTTACTTTTCTATTGCTATGGTGATAAGATTACCATGGCCAAGGCAACTTATAAAAGAAAGTGTTTATTGGGGTTCATGGTTCCAGAGAGTCAGAGTCCATGAACATCATGGCAGGGAGCATGGTGGAAGCAGACAGGTATGGCGCTGAGTCAGCAGCTGAGAGGTTCGGTCTGATCCACAGGCATGAGTCAGAGTGAGGCAGAGGCCTACCTGGAAACAGTGTGGGTTTTTGAACCTCAAGCCCCAATCCCCAGTGACATGCCTTCTTCGAGAAGGCCAACCTTCCTAATCCTTTCCCAACAGTTCCACCAATTAGGTACTAAGTATTCAGATACAGGAGCCCATGAGGGGCATTTCACTTAAACTATCATATGGAATGTGCTTTAAATCCAATCAAAAAGTGTTGGGTACTACCGTGACATCCATGCCACTAGCACAACAGTGGACATGTCTTGCCAGGCCAGTTGTTACTGTAGCTCACTGTAGTTCAAACTTGGGTAAGACTGATGACTACTTTTCTCCTCTGATAGCATGACAGCACCTTCCAGCACTATGAAAGCTAGTCAATAGGAGGAGTAAAGCTTTCAGGGGAGTAAAAATTTATTTCTCCGTGTTAAACTGATTCCTGATGGCTTATCTTTATACCCATAGGTTTATGCATCGCTCATCTCTCATCAGAGGAGATTCTCTTTGCAGTAGGTGATGAATTACAAGTAGACCCACAACTGGTTAAGAATAAGGTATAAATAAGCCTGTGAATGCTTATCCATAAATAGAGCATCTACATCACACCCCCTACTCCCAAGGCTCAGGAACCACAGAGGAAGAGGGGACAGAAAGAACATACGAACCAGAGGTAGGGGATGACTAAAAAGAATCAGTGTCTTCTGGATAAAGCAGCTCACCAGCCATTTGAACTCACGGTAGTTATGACAGCATGGATAAGACCTGCACAATAGCAATCCGTACACAATCTCAGAATGGGGAAGGAAGATGCACACAAAGCCCCACTCCCTAGCTAAGGAGTCACTGGCAACGAATAGCTGCTAGAAGAGAGAGAATCATTCTCCTTAAAGAAGAGGTCCCTGGTATGTCAACCATACTCCAATGGAAACCAGCACATCCAATAGTTTATGGGCAGCACAAAGTGTACTTGATGAGCGTTTTAAGTCATAGGGGAGAGGAATAAGAGGAAAATGGGAGGGAGGGAAGAATGGGAGGATACAAGGGGTGGGATAACAATTGAGATGTAACAAGAATAAATTAATAAAGAAAAAAAGAAAAGAAAAAAATTTTTAAAAATTAAAAAAAAGAAAACTCAAAGGTAGGTGAATATGTTATAAGGGATTGATCTGGAGGGAGTTTGGGTATGGGAAGTGAATATGGTCAAAATGCCTTTTGCATTAAATACTCGACTAATAAAAAAATGAGGGAAGAATATGTGTCCTGAGGGCCACATTCCACGATTTGGAGGATCTACTCTTAAAAAGATCCAAATTGTTTTAAAGGAAAATGGCCTAGGATGAATCAGCTTCTTGCTCCTCCAAAGCAACTGCCCAGGAAAGTGGTTCTCCAGGTACACCACACAGAAACTGGATCCACGGACATCGATCTACACTGCAAGCTTGTGGCAAAACCTTGCAGGATCGCCCACGTGGAATTGGTTTTGAAGACATTAAGGACGCAAGATAGAGGAGTCGTGGGAGTCTGTCCCATAGTTTAGAGAGAAAGTAGGGCCAGTCAATGTGCTGCAGGGTCAGAGGCCCTGCAAGGAAGGAGGCCCTGGGACACCACTCTGTGAGGCTGAAACCTAACGCGCAATGGGGACCCCAGGACACTGGAGATACCTGGCTCATGAAACATCTGTCAAGTAGGCCTATGGTCATGGAGTTGAGCCAACCCAAGAGACAGGCTAGTATGCTACTGGGGTGCAGACCTGGTGGGTGGGGCTCCCCAAATCCTTAAGAGCCCAGCCGATTTAACTTAAGTTCCAGATGTCAGACATGATCAGGAGGATCTCACATTTGCTTTGGGCTAATTATTCTTTGCCATGCCCAGGTTCTTCTGTTTTTTTGGTTTTGTTTTGTTTTGTTTTGTTTTGTTTTTTGAATGATGATGTTTATTCTGTGTCATTAAATGTTGGAAGTCTGCCACTTGTCTTTTATTTTATAGGAGCTCACAATTAAGAAACTTTGGATTTTTAAATCATTGGAACTGCTAATGACTGCAAAGACTGTATATTATTTGACTGAAAGCATTTTTCATGAGCCTGTGAAATCAAGCGGTGGAGAACTACGATTTAAAAGTGGTCTGTGTCCTTGGCTGGTGCCATAGTTTGAGCAGGACCCCTGGGCCCAAATCTGCCTATCATAATTTTCTTCTTGTAGGTTTCTAGGATCCTCTGGATCCTTCAACTTTGCCATTCTCCCATGCTTCTCTCATCTAGAGTCCCAATAGGATGTCCTCCCCTCTGTCCCACTTTTCTGGTAAGTGAAGACGTTCATGGGACATGCCCCTTGGGCTAGTATGCAGATGTAAGTGAGTATATACCATTTAACTCTTTCTGCTTCCGGGTTAACATTATGATCATTTCTAGTTCAATCCATTTGTCCACAAATTTCGGGAATTCCTTGTTTTTAATAGCTGAGTAGTATTCCACAGTGTATATGTACCACAGTTTCTTTATCCATTCCTTCAAACCCCTACCCAGATCTAGCCAATGGACAGGACATTCTCCACAGTTGAGTGGAGAGTGGGGACTGACTTTCACAGTACTCTGGTGCCTCGTATTTGACCACGTCCCCTGGATGGGGAGACCTGGAGGCACTCAGAGGAAGGGTAGCAGGCTACCAAGAAGAGACTTGATACCCTATGAGCATATACAAGAGGAAGAGGTCCCCCTCAGTCACAGTCATAGGGGAGGGGAGTAAGGGGAAAATGGGAGGGAGGGAGGAATGGGGGGTACAAGGGATCGGATAACAATTGAGATGTAATATGAATAAATTAATAAAATAACATTTTTTAATTAAAAAATAAATAAATAAATAAATAAAAGTGGTCTATATTAAGCCAGCTGTGGTGGCACACGCCTTTAATCCCAGCACTTGGGAGGCAGAGGCAGGCAGATCACTGTGAATTCAAAGCCAGCCTGGTCTACAAAGTGAGTCTAGAACAGTCAGGGCTACACAGAGAAACCCTGTCTCGAAAAAAATAATAATAAAGTGGTCTGTTTTCTTGTCAAGTTGACAAGGACCCTAGTTGTGATAGTGGTGGCAATTTGACAGGATCTGGGCTTGCTCGCTACACACCTGTAAGGGGGTTTTTTTTTGGCCTCTGGGTATACATAGCAGAGATTATCTTGATTAAGTTTAATTGATTTGGGAAGACCCATCTTAAATGTGAGCGGGGCAGCCATTGCCTGGGTGATATACTGTATAAGATGGGGAAATGAGGATCAACCCCCACTGCTCTGTTCCTTCACTGTGGGTGCAGTGTGATCAGCTGCATCAGACTTCCAGCATGCTTTAGTTTCCCCAACATGAGCCAACACAGACTTTTTCTCTCCTCGGTGGATTTGCAGGATACTTTATCACAACAGGAAGCGCTTAGGACATCCCTTTATTCTTTGCATCCACGTGCTGAGAGAGGAAGACCAACAAACCCTATTACCTCTCTCATATTTCTTCCCTCGCCCCCTTGTCCTCTACATCCCAGATCACGTGCGACGGACTTACACGCAACGTGAATCTCACTTCACATCGATAAAGTCGATGTGATGAAAGACTGGCCACTGGGAAAGAAAGAAATACAGACATTGGTGGGTATAATTTTTTAAAAAAGCACTTCCTAGTCAACCTCTAAAAAAGGCATTAGGATACAAGTCTCAGCTTGGCTTTATGCAGAAATCCCATATCCATCCCTGATGTCCTTGGGATGCCAGCAATCTGTTACTGCACCCAAGTGCGTGAGCTTTACTACTTGAAAGGAGATGAGAATTGGTAGGAAAGAAGTCACTTTATTCAAGGACCAGCTCCCTGAGGGATGGAGGAAGACTATCATCACCAGAACAATAGCATGTTAGAGAGCTCAGAAACACGGAAGACTTTACAGATAGAAAAAGTGGTGCACAGGACAGTGGGCAGAAAGGCTACATGCTGGCCATGGTTTTCATCTTCTAAGTTGTATGTTTTCCTCTTCTTTGCCTAAAATTCACTTGAAATGGTTCATAGGACAATACCCATGATTCTTTAGACAAACATATTATCGCCCTAAAAGTTAAACATCCTTCCAGTTTTAAGAGTGAGATTTGCAAATCTTTGCCCTGTGCCTTGATATTATCTGAAGATCATTAAATGTACCAGATGAAGAAAAACTAAAAAGATTACTGGTTAGAGACATTTTTGGACCAGTGTTTACTTAGGGTTTTGATATAGTCATCTCCAGAAATTAGTGTCTGAGTCATTCCAAAGTTTTGTTTAGAACCTACAACACTAGGCAAAGGGGGGATAAGAAGAGTGAATTGGTAACTTTACATGGGACAGTTTGTAATGGAGAAGAGGCTGGAAATAGAGTTGTGTAGGACACTGTTTTTGCGATATCGTAAATATTTTACAATATTACCACTACTGCTGTCACAAAACTATAACCGCAATGGAAACCAGAGACTGTGGCAGAATTCATAAACTAACTCACAAAATATCCGTTTCAACCATCTCCCTGTAGCAGAGATGAGAACATTTAAAACAACATTGTCCAGACCCCATGAGGCTAGTTGGGGGGGGCTGTGATTTAGGCTTACCTGCTACATTACACTGTCACAGTCTTGAGCCAAAGCAAAGGCAGAAGGAAGCGAAGAGGCTTGATTCTGCAGGTGCACACCGTGTCAGAGGCAGCATGGCTCTGTGGCCAATAACTTCTTGAATTAAGGCCGAGGCACCATGACTCTGGGCCAGAAATTTTTACTGAAGTTTACATTTTCCTCTTATAGTCCTTTGAGTGATTTTATACAATACCTAATCCTAACAATACACCACCTTTTTGTTTAAACTGAGCCATTTTTGCCAGGCACAGTAGTGGACACCTTTAATCCCAGCACTCAAGAAGCAGAGGCAGACAGACCTCTGTGAGCCCAAAGCCAGCCTGGCCTACAGAGCCAGTTCAGAGCTTGCCAAAGGTCAGTCAGCCAGTTGATGACAGAGATGATTAAAGTTGAAACCCAGTGTTCTTTATTTAGGATGTGGTCTCCTGCTCCCCAAACCCCACCCCACCCCCCTGAGAGAGCCTCCACTCTCAGATCCCTGACCACAGGGACCAGGGGCAAACAACCTTCTTGGTAAAATCCTATGGGCTCCTGTTTTCACTGCATTGGTGAAGGAGTTATTTCCATGAGAACGCTAAAGATGACATGTGACTCCCAACACTGCACAGATGAGTCAACAGCCACTATGAATCAGTCACAAAAGCTCAAAGCCTGAGGACAAGACATCAAAGCTACAGAAGGCTTGCACTCAGAAACAAAGCAAACAGCTGGGGCTGCAAGAAGCAGTATTTACAGTAGCAAGTGTGGAATGTCCTGGTGTCGTGGCACACAACTTTAATCCCAGCACTCAGGAGGCTCTGTGAATTTTAGGGCAGCCTGGTTTATGTAGTGAGTCCAGACAGTCAGGACTACATAGACAAGCCCTGCCTGAATGAATTAATTAATTAATTAATTAATGAATATGGAGAGAGGGGGAGAAAGAGAGAGGAGAGAGAGGAGAGAGAGAGAGAGAGAGAGAGAGAGAGAGAGAGAGAGAGAGAGAGAGAGAGAGAGAGAGAGAGAGCTGTTGCCTAGTGCCCACAGGAAGAAATGATTGGCTTTCCTCAATAATATCCCAGGTGTCAGGGATAACTGGAAACAGAACCTGGTCCCTTGATCAGCAGGTTGGTTACCTGGGGAGAGGACAGGGATCTTGTCTATGAGAATGTGGTGGATAGGAAATATTGAGGCTAGAAAAGTCAGGTCGCAGGGCTGGAGAGATGTCTTGGTAGTTAAGGTTACTTTTCCAAAGAACCTGGGTCCTGTTTCCAGCACCCACATGGTAGCTCACAGGCATCTGTAACTCCAGTACACATGCACACATGCAAGCAAAACACTCATGCACGTAAAATAATTTTTTTAAAAAGAAAGTCCAGGTCCCCCTGATCTTGTCAGATGTGAAGCTAATGAATGTACTATGTTAGTCTTAGGCGCTGTACTGTCATAGAAATAATATGCCTTCCCAGTGAGAAATCAGCTCTCCACACTTAGAGATCAATAAAAGAATAAGCTCCTTAAGAATAGTTCATGTCCAGCTCTGGCCAATGCCCAAAGAAAAGCCAGCCACAGACACAAGATTTTTGCTAACTTAGATACACCTTGTGTTTTCTCATTACATATACAACGTCATCCTTAAATCTCTTTCAGGTCCCAGACCCAGGTCATACCTTGAAAAACTTAAACAGAGACAAGAGGCTGCCATTCAGCCTCCAGTGGGTGTCCTGGGTACCACATCCTGTGGGTTGGTCCAGGCCCTGCTTGTCTCCAAATGAGAACGGAGGGACCTTGAGATCAAAGGTCCCAAGGCCCTGTTTTTTGCTCAGGGGCAGATTAGATAGCTCAGAATGAGGCTTGTGGCCTGGGGTGCTAAGCCAAGTTTCCAGTCTCACCAGGGGAGGTGGAGAATGAGTTTTGCATGGAGTGTTATGGTTTAGCTCTTTCAGAAAGAGACTACAGGTCTTAGAGGGCCATGGAGATTTGGGAACTCCACAAGTCCATGATGATACCAAGGCGTTACAGCTGCTCATTTGAGCTGCTGTGCTAAGCACAACAGAGGAATCAGGCAGATGTTTGAAATCCCCTGGCAAGCAGGTCTGGTGAGACACAGGCCTGGTGGTGCTTCTCTAGGGGTCAGCACCGAGCTATTGGCAGTGATGGAGCAGGCCCCAGGAGCTGCAAAGGCAGCTCCACCATTGCTGCCTGCCTGACCACCGGGTGTCCAGCAGTGGTTCTCCCCAGAATAAAAGGAGTCTCAGATGATCATGGTGGAGGAATGCCAAACAAGCGAGCAACCTCCCTCCCCTCCCCCGCCCAAGCACGCCAGCCAGCCTTTATTTATAAACCTGGGCAATGGGGAGAGGTTTGGAGGGTGAATGTGTCTGAGTCACTAGGGCTAAAGGTGTCAGGATACTCAATCTACATGCAGTGGTATAGTATGTGCTCATTTACATGCAGTAAAATGGGGTCCTAGTACAAAAAGAAGAAAACAGTGCTTAATTATCCTACAGATGAGGGAATGCGTTCTAGGTATGATCAAAGGTCATTTGCCGTAGACTAGGATCTCCTCAGCATAAGGTGGCGTACTTTCAAGAATTCTCTGTGCTTGAACAAGTTCGTTATCAGGAAAAAGTTTGTAATCTTCCTTGAGGACTATGTGACACTCCTTACAAATTTTGGGGTCACCAGATCAGGTGGCGTGGGAACCCCAACTGAGAAAAGGGAGTCCACCTTCATGGACCCAGCACAAACTGGCTATCAGGAAATTCAGACTTCAACTTTATCCAGCAGAGTCCCGCGGGAGACTGCAAGTCTGGCTACTTGAGCAGATTGGGAGACTTACACAGCAAAGATACTGCCAGAATTATCCCAAGTACACCAGTGTCGTCTTTTTTCGGATGTTTGCTACCCAGGGTCACTTTGCTCACCTAACAGAATTACACATTTCCTAATAAGAGCACAGGGGACTTAATGATGGTTGTGACCCCTCGCTGGCCCCTTGAGCTGCCCTTTAGACACATAGTCTTTGATTTGAGGATGAAGCTGTTGTAAGTCAACCTCTATATCCTTTTGTTACGGGGATGGAGCCTAACTGGAGGTCAATCCTGGTGAATAAACATTAATGGAAACTTTTCTTAGCAACTCTAAACTTCAAGTACAGTACAAACTCATCTTTCTCACCTTTTCTGACCAGCCTGGTCAGGGCACTGCAGTGTCTCCCACTCAGCCTGGAGGCAGTGCCCCTTTAGCTGAATTCTACTTTGTGTAACAGTGTTTCCTGGTCAAGTTTGCTAGTGACTTTTTTTTTTTAATTAATTTATTCATATTACATCTTGATTGTTAGCCCTTCCCCTGTTTCCTCCCATTCCTCCCTCCCTCCCACTTCCCCCCTTCTCCCCTCCCCTATGTCTGTGATTGAGGGAGACTTCTTCCCCCTATGTATGCTCTAAGATTATTGAGTCTCTTCTTGGTAACTTGCTATCCTTCTTCTGAGTGCCACCAGGCCTCCCCATCCAGGGGACATGGTCAGAAAAGGGGCACCAGAGTTCACGTGAGAATCAGATCTCACTCTCCACTCAACAGTGGAGAATATCGTGTTCGTCGGCTAGGTCTTGGTAGGGGTTCGAAGTTTACTGCCTATTTCTCCTTGGCTGGTGCCTTAGTTTGAGGAGGACCCCAGGACCCAGATCTGCCTGTCATAAAGTTCTTCTTGTAGGTTTCCAGGACCCTGTGGGTCCTGTTATTTCCCCATTCTTCCATGCTACTCTCGCCTAAAGTCTCAATAGGATGTCCTCTCCTCTGACCCACTTTCTTGGTAAGTAAGGTTTTTCATGGGACGTATCCCTTGGACTAGTGTTTTGATATAAGTGAGTATATACCGTTTGTCTCTTTTTGCTTCTGGGTGAACTCACTCATTATGATAATTTCTAGGTCAATCCATTTGTCCACAAATTTCGGGAATTCCTCGTTTTTAATAGCTGAGTAATACTCCATAGTGTAAATGTACCATAGCTGCTTTATACACAATAGCCAGAACATGGAAACAGCCTAAGTGTCCCTCAGTAGAAGAATGGACTAAGAAGCTAGTGACTTTTTTACAGCATCGGTTTTGACACTTCATGTTTTCCCTTGCATCCTTACCACAGCAAACTGGGCGAAACTGTTGAGCTGGTAAGAGTTGGCTGGAGCCGGGCGTGGTGGCACACTCCTTTAATCCCAGCACTTGAGAGGCAGAGCCTGGTGGATCTCCGTGAGTTCGAGGCCAGCCTGGTCTACATAGCAAGTTCCAGGACAGGCAGAGCTGTTACACAGAGAAACCCTGTCTTGAAAAGCCAGGAATGATCACATGTTGCTCTTGCAAAGGACTCTGGTTCAATTCCCCGCACTCATATGGTGACTAACTGCAACTCCAGTCCCAGGGGACCTGATTCCCCCTTCTGACCTCTCTAAGCAAATTCTCATTCACGTTTTTGAAATTTATAAACCTCCCTTATTTTTTTTAAAAGGGGGATGATTTTTTAAAAGTTGAAGATAGAAATGCCAGGCAAATGCCTCCCACAGAGTGAATAAGCAGGTGGTTTGTGAGGCTACCAGAGGTGGGGGTGAGCTACATGAGGTCAGCCACCCTGCACTCTTCAGACTTGAAATACACGCCTTTCCTTGCATGGCCTCAAAGTGCTGGAAGTCACCCTGGCAAAAGCCTTTCTCCTTCTGGTTATTTAGGGGTTTGGCATCACAAGCTGACCTTTGGTGCTTTCAGGTCATCAATAACAAACATGTAACAGAAGGCCATAGGACACCCTCAGGACCACGCTCTTGCCCCACCACTTCCTCCTGTTGGAGCAACGCAACCTGAGGGCTGCCATCAGGAAAAAAGCAATCTCCCTCTTAGGCAATGTTGAACTTCCCCTGGCAATACAACCCGTAACTGATGTCATCTTCTGGCTTCTTGTTTCTAAGCAGTTTCACGGACTTGTAACCAATGCCAAGTATATTGCTGTATAAATGTTTTGCTCCAAATCTGTGGGTTTTATTGGTTGGTTGGTGGTTGGTCGGTTGGTTGGTTGGTTGGTTGGTTGGTTGGTGTTTCAAGAGAGAGTTTCTCTGTGTAACAGCCCTAGCAGTCCCAGACTCCCCTTGTAGACCAGGCTGGCCTTGAATTCACAGAAAGCCACCTGCTTCTGCCTCCTGAATGCTGAGATTAAAGGCAGGGGCAACCACACCTGACATTTGTGGGTCTTATTTAATCATTCATATTTTTTCCTCCATTCTAGAAACTTCCCCCATCATTTCTTTCAACATCACTCCTTCCACAAATCCTATTGAATGCATTTGCATCCTCTTGTTTTTCTATATTGCACTTGTTCCTGATCCATACTCACCTGGTTTATTTTACAATCTTTTATTCTCTCTTTTTATAGAGTTAGTACTTCTAGACCCATAAAATTATTGTGGTTATTTTTTAGAATTAGACAGTTAGCAATGTCTCCTCACTGTTAAAGTTTACTGTCTGCCATTTCAGGTGCTTAATCTAAATGCCTTTTCTAAGTCTGGACCCTCCTAACACTCACAAAAAAAGTAATTATCTCTGTTGGCATAAAACAGAGATAAAAAGGCATTAAAAAGGTAGCACACACCTTTAATCCTAGCACTTCAGAGGGAGAGGCAGGCAGATGGCTGTGAGCTGGAGGCCAGCCTGGTCTACAAAGGGAGTACAGTACAGCCAAGGATAACACAGAGAGACCCTGTCTCAAAGAAATAAAAGCAAAAAAATAAATAATTAAACTCAGAGGGCATCACAGTAAAGCAGACTATACTGAGATCAACATGCATTTTTATACACATAAATCTTACATGTTACAACAGATAGAACATGGAGTGATTACAAACTACCGTGGGAACCACTCATGCCAGCTGGCTGTTTGTTTAAAGCTACAGAGCTGAGAAGTGTGTGCCAATAGGATCTGCCTCGGGGAGAACAGTGGCATTAAAATAGGTTTTACCACAGCCAATCATTTGTGCACCATTAGATTAGGAAAGGGTGGCAATGCCTCCCTTCTTAAAAACAAGACTGCCAGGGGCTGGAGAGGTGCCTCGGTGTGTTTCAGAGTACTAGCTGTTCTTCCAGAAGACCAGGGTTCAATACCCCACTCCCACCCCCACATGCTGGTTTACAACCAATCCCAGAGAACCCAACACCCTCTCTTAATTAGCATCTCCGAGGTCTGAACACTAGAGATCTTTTCATCTTATCCGGGTATTTCCTCATTCTGAGGCTCGGCCTTACTGTGTAAACAAAGACTGCTGTAGGGTTAGCAAAAATAAAGCCACTGCCAGCCTTGACATCCCTGGGCATTCCTGGGAGTACTGTCTGTGAAAAATATCTATAATTACGCTACCCAAAAGCAGCAGGCCTCAACACTCCCTAAGCCAATCAGGGCTGCCGACCTGTCAACAAAAGTGAGCCTCCCTGATCACTGGTCTACACTACTAGCTCCTGACTTGCTTCTTAGAGAACAAGAAGGCTTCTTCTCATATAGAGCCATTGTAGCCATCTCTGGTCCCTCCTGGCTCTAAGATTCTACCCGGCTGCCAAAGCTCCTGTTTTTTAGGATATATTTTTGTTTTTAATATGTGTGTATCTGTATGAGATATGTGCACATGTGAATGTAGTACCTGTGGAGTCCAGAAGAGGGTGTCAGATACCCCGAGTGGAGTTGCAAGGAATTGTGGGTCACCCAATGAGAGTGCTGGGAGCCAAGCCGCGGTCCTCTGCAAAAGTGGTTTATACTCAACAGCTGGGCCATCCCTCCACTCCCTGAACGGAGACTCTTTGGGCGAGTTCCATAGTTCCTCCTGAATCCCTAAGTCTCGGGAATTGATTCTCAAGTACCATGTGAGTTTTCCAGATCAGAGCTGCAAAGCGATTCAGACACCAAGAAGGTTGAAGCCCATTGCTTGGAATCTAGTGTTCTGCCTGCATGTATACCTGCAGGCCAGAAGAGGGCACCAGATCTCATTATAGATGGTTGTGAGCCACCATGTGGTTGCTGGGAATTGAACTCAGGACCTTCAGAAGAGCAGGCAGTGCTCTTAACCTCTGAGCCATCTCTCCAGCCCCAAAAGCCCATTCTTGTTTGGTCCTTTTTTTTTTTTTAACCTTAGCTGCAGGATTCAAGACTAACACCCAGTATTCAATAAACATTAGGGGTAGAAAATAAGGGGACCACCCCACCTTGAGGTGCTGACAGTGGAAGCCAGCCAGAGCACCCTCCTCACAGTGCAGGCAGTGGGCACCACTACAGTGAACAAATATGAGGTGGGAAGATGAGAAAGATAGAGAAACAAAGCAGTCCGTGTGGAGAGAAGTGAAACTGGAGACTCAGTGGCCATGAGGACCACGCTGCCACCTGGGGCAATGCTGACCTAAGTGGCCTATGCCACCACCTGAGGCCATGGTGATGTCTGGGCCCTTGCTGCCTTTGAGGGCCGTGTCTGGGTCTGTGATCCTACTGCAGCCCGGGGTCTGTGTTACCACCGAAGGTCACACGAATGTCCACGTCCATGGTCTAGGCTGCAGCCTGAAGCTATGCTGATGTCTGCGGGCTGTGCTGCCACCAGAGCCACATTGACATGAGAAGTCTTAGATGCCACCTGAGGCCATGGTCATGTGGACGATGGTTCAGGCTGCCTCAGAGGGCCTCATCTGCGTTGTGGTCCTACTGCAGCTCGGTGTCTGTGTTTGTGGTCTGTGAAACCATGTGTAAGTCTATGATCGGTGCTTCGGCTAACTATAAAGAGCAAAGAAGCTACTTTTGCAGTGATATGATGATTGCAGACACAGAGTTGAGGAAGAGGAACATGGAAGCCTTCTGTGATAACCTCTACCCCTACCACAATCCCCACCCTCCCTCCCCCAAAAAGTAGCCATCAAAGAGAACTCTTTTAAAAGTGTGATAAGGATGCTGACGTGCAGCTCTCTACAGTTGGTGGCTTCTGGCAGGGGTGCGGGAGGGGGAAGCAGGGGTGTGGGAGGGGGAGGTAGGGGTGCGGGGGGAAGCAGGGGTGCGGGAGGGGGAGGCAGGAGTGTGGGAGGGGGAGGCAGGGTGCGGGAGGGGGAAGCAGGGGTGTGGGAGGGGGAGGCAGGGGTGCGGGAGGGGAAAGCAGGGGTGCGGGGGGAAGCAGGGGTGCGGGAGGGGGAGGCAGGGGTGCAGGAGGGGGAAGCAGGGGTGTGGGAGGGGGAGGCAGGGTGGGGGAGGGGGAAGCAGGGGTGTGGGAGGGGGAGGCAGGAGTGTGGGAGGGGGAGGCAGGGTGCGGGAGGGGGAAGCAGAGGTGCGGGAGGGGGAAGCAGGGGTGCGGGAGGGGAAAGCAGGGGTGTGGGAGGGGGAAGCAGGGATGCAGGAGGGGGAAGCAGAGGTGCGGGAGGGGGAAGCAGGGGTGCGGGAGGGGGAAGCAGGGGTGCGGGAGGGGAAAGCAGGGCTGCAAGAGGGGGAAGGACTCAGCTCTATTTCAGGGCAAGCCACTGAGAGTTTGACCATGCTCCAGGGAGTGTACAGATAACACAAATTGGATTTGGGGTGTTGTTGTTGTTGTTGTTGTTGTTGTTGTTGTTGTTGTTGTCGTTGTTGTTGTTTTCAGGAGGTCACAAGGGTGGGAGCAGGCATGGGAGGACTGGATATGAGTGTGATTGGGTGTGCATGATACAAAATTCACAAAGAATCAATAAAAATATATTTTTTAAAGGTAGAGAATATATGGAATGAGAAAATGAGAGAAAGATTGGATGCATCCAGAGAAGGGTATCCCATCCTCCATCTCTGCCCATCCCTGGGACTACAAGACTCTGTCCCAAAGTTTATGGACTTTCTAGTTCTTGATTAGAAAGGGTCTTTTTTTTTTTTTTAATGCTAACTTGAGGGCTGGAGAGATGGCTCAGTGGTTAAGACCATTTGTTGTTCTTGAAGAGTTCCTGACATGGGGGGAGCTCACAACCGTCCATAACTCAAGTTCTATGGAATCCAGTGCCCTCCTCTGTTCTCATCAGATCCAGACACAGACACGAGGTGTGAGCAAAATACCCATACACATAAAATAAATTAAATGTTTTTATTTCAATAGAAGCCTATGGGAGGAGGAAAGGGATCAGCAGAAGTCATATGGGACAAGAGAAGGTCATGGAAGGCAAATATGAGCAAAATATATTTTACATAAATGTATGAACTGTCATAGTGAAATTCATTATCACGTTTTAGTAATTCGTGCTAATAAAAAATTGTAATGCTAACTTGCGCTAAGCTGGACTAGTTGCTAGTTGGGGTTGGTAGATTGCCCTAACTGAGGTAAAAAGTTAGTGACTAGGGTCACTGAGATGGGTCAGTGGGTAATGGCACCTAATGCCAAGCCTGATGACTTTTGTTTGATGCCTGGAACCCACAGAGTGGAAGGAGAGAACCAATTCCTGCAAGTTCTTCTGACCTCCACACATGCATTGTAGTATGGGAATACCCAAAAACCACAGACACACACACACACACACACACACCACACATACATCACACATCACAAACACAGACAACTTCACACTTCTCTCACACACACGACATGCACTCACACACACATACATATCACACATCACATACACAGACAACATCACATGACACACACACATGACATGCTCACACACACATCACATACATCACACACATCACACATATCACATACACAGACAACATCACACATCTCACACACACACACACCACACACTCTCACACACACACTGCACATCACACACACAGACAACATCACACATCTCATACACACATGACATGCTCACACACATAATCACACATCACATACGTCACACACCTCACACATATCACATACACAGACAACATCACACACACTCTCTCTCACACACATATCACACACACACCGCACATCACACACACAGACATCACACATCTCACATACACACATGACACACACTCTCACACACATCACACACACATGACACACATCACATACACAAACATTACACATCTCACATACACACACGACACACAATCTCACACACCCATCACACGTCACATACACACACACACACACAATTAAATAAGTAAATTGTTTTAAAAGTCAATGACCAGATGCCCTCATGCTGCTGATGGTTGCATGAAAACATATCTGCTGATCTGAGTGAGAAAGATAATAAAGGGGAGGGGTGAGCAGTGGAGACAGGACCAATCAGGTTGTTCTGAGTCCTCCCTGATAACCCAAGTCTCTTCCCACACAGAGGACTATACTTGTGGTCAGCCATTGCCTGTCAGGGATTCCTCTGACTGGGCCACCCCTGATTTACACATGTGACTTTTGTCCTCCCCTCCCGCCCCGACCCTCACCCCCAGCTAGGCTTCCACCCGCAGCTAGGCTTCCCGGAATATGGGTTTTGAAGGCCAGGAAAGGTGTGCTTCTCTTCCAAAGCGGAATGTCCACTGCGATGCTTGGGTCTCAGGGAGGAGGGAAGCAGAGTCTTGGACAGAGGCAGACAAGGTCCACTTCTGTAGAAGATAAGGAAATGCTTACTGAAGAAGCTTAAATACCTTCCCACCACTACACGCTCCAGACTCAATCCAGGATGAAATATGCCTGGGCCTTCCCAGAAATCCCTCAAGGACTCAGGAAAACATGTCATTATGGAGTCCTTAATGGCAGACGCTCAAGCCTGATTTTTGGAAGTCTGGCGAGACCTAGAACAGTGTTTCTTAACCTCTGGGTCACAATCCCTTGGGAGTCAAATGATGGTTTTACAGGGGTTGCCTAAGACCATCGGAAAATACAGTTATGAAGTAGCAATGAAATAATTTTACGATTGGGGGGCGTCACCACAGCAGGAGGTACTGTATTAAAAGGTCACAGCGCTAGGAAGGTTGAGATCCACTGACCTAAAAGACGCCTCAATGGAAAGCAAACATCTGCCAGTCAGAGCCAAACGTTACCCTCAAGAAAGACCTGGAGCCAGGCAGGGAATCTCCGAAGCGTTAAGCAGAGAAAAAAAAATCATGCTTGATGTTTTTGTAAGAATGGTTGGCATCAAATGGATGGAACTGGAAAAGACCGTCCTAAGGTAACCCAGACCCAGGAAGACACGCATGGTGTGCACTCACTTATAAGTGGATAATAGCCATGTAGCACAGGATAACCATACTATAGTTCACAGACCCAAAGAAGATAAGGAACAAGGAGGATCTAAGGGGGGAGGGGATGCTTAAATCTCACCCAGAAGGGGAAATGGAATAGACAGAGGAAGTGGTTAAAGAGAGGGAACATGGAGAGAAGTGAGGGCTGATGTCAGACCTGGGGAGAGTGAGGTTGAGAGCACAGAGGGCTTGCAGAGAAAGGAGAAACCATGGGCGAAGGCATCTCTGTGATGAGCTGGAGACCTAGGACAGGGTAGGCTCCTGGAAGGATATGAGGGCGACTCTAGCTGAGACTCCTAGTAGCAGGGGTCATGGAGACTCAAGAGGACACCCTCTAACTAGACACGACTCCTAGTGGAAGGAGGGGAACCCCAACTCACCCACAGAACCTTCAACCAAAAACCTACCCTGCCTTCAAGATGTGCAGGGACACAAATAAATCAGAGATTGAGGAAATGTCCAACAACTCCCTGGCCCAACCTGAGACCCACCCTGTGGGAGACAGCCTACCCCTGACACTATTAGCAATACTCTGCTGTGCTTGCAGATGGGAGCCTAGCATAGCTCTTCTCTGAGTGGCTCCACCCAGCAGCTGATAGAAACAAATGCAGGGACCCACAGACAAACATTGTGGGGAGCTCAAGGAGTCTTCTGGAAGAGTGGGGGCAATCGTGGAAGGACTCAGAAGGGACAGGAGCTCCACAAGAAGACCAACAGAGCCAACTAAGCAGCGCCCAGAGGGGTCTGTGGAGACTGAGGCTCCAACCAAGGACTATGCATAGACTGCACCTAGGCCCCCTGCACACACATAGCCGATGGACAGCTCGGTCCTCATATGGGTCCCCTAGCAAGAGGAACGTGGGCTGACTCTGACATGGACTCTGTTGCCTGCTTCCCAATCACTTCCTCCTAGCAGGGCTACCTCTCCAGGCCACAGGGGAAGAGGATGTGCTCAGTCTTAATGGACGTGATATGCTGGGGTGGGTGGGTAGTTGTGGGGGGGGGGTAATCCCCCTCTCTGAGGAGTAAGGGAGGGGGCAAAGGGGAGACAGGGAAGGAAGGAAGGTGGAACTGGAAGGAGAGGAGAGAGGGTGCTATGACTGAGATGTAATGTGAATAATTAATTTTTTAAAAATGGTTGTGGCCTCAACAAAATGCACAGATAAAATTTATTATTTGATGAGACAAATGAATGCACACCTAAACTCATTTTCCCAACAAAATACAGAATATTTCCCTTGCACTTATGTCATTTCCTTTGGTGTTTCTTTATAATTAATTGTATGGTTTGCTTTCTTCCATTATGGATCTTTTTTTAAAACTTTTTATTGATTCCTTGTGAGTTTCGCATCATACACCCAGTTCCACTCATCTCCCCGTCCCTTCATATTTACCCTTCACCCTTGCAACTTCCCCTCCAAAATAACACACACACACACACACATACACACACACACATACACATACACACATACACACACACACACACACACACACACACACACACACACACACACACACACACACACCAAAACAAAGCATTAAAAGCCTGTAATCCCAGCACTCAGGGAGGCATCCGCAGGCGGACCTCTGTGAGTTCGAGACCAGACTAGTCCACAAAGAGAGTCCAGGACAGCCAAGGCTACACACAGAGAAACCTTGTCTTGAAAAAAAAAACAAAAAACAAAAACAGCCCCCAACTCATTGTGGGAGCTGCAGTATGTCACAGTGTGTTTGTGTCCCACAGTATATCCTTTTGTCCACACATCTTCACTTGGAAATGCTCATTGCAGTGAGTCATTGGTCTGGTTTAAAATCTCTGGCATGTGTGACACCATCAATATTGGATCCTCATCAAGACTCTGCCCGGTTATCCTGTTGTTGCCCTGTGTCATGGAGATTCTGTAGCTTTGGAACAACAGGACTGGCTCTCTGACGTGTTCCCAGCTGTACAGATTTTGGGGGTGATTCCAATTCAGAGACCCGGATTTGGACCTGTGTGGTAGCTGAGCTGGTCAGCCTGCAGTCTCCCCCTTATCCACCAAATGCCACCATTTGCAGGAGGCAGGGTCAGCTCTCCTGCTCTCATGTCCTCAGGGCCAGCTCACCTGAACCCACACCTCCAGAGCCAGCTCTTCTGTGCTGTCCAATTAAGATGCAGGGCCCACTCTCCAAAGTGCTGCAGCCTGTAAGGAGCTGGACCAGCTCTCCTGCTTTCACACCCTCCCCTCCAGGCTGGCTCACTCTTGCTTTCACCATCAGGGCTGGCTCCACTGTGCTGCCCAGGTGAGGTGCAGGGCCCTCTCTCCTGAGTGCTACAACCAATGAGGGGGCAGAGCCAGCTCTCCTGCTCTTGTGACCCCAGGGCTAGCTCTCCCAACTGCTGCAGGTAGTAAGGGGCAAGGGGGTAAGGCAACTTTTAATCAACATGTTGTTGAGCCTTATTCATGCTGCCTGTGTTGAAAGACTGTCACTTTTAATCCTATGTAATATTCCACTGTGTGTATATACCATTCTCCATTAGTGGGCACATGGATTGTTCCTACTTTGGACATTCTGAGTACAGATTTAATAGAACTCTGTGTATGTCCTTGCACATACACTCCTAAGAGACGAACTGCTGCCCGTAGAGTAGGCACATATTTAAATGTATTATAAACTACCAAATGTCTTCCAAAGCAGTTGTGCAGTACTGCACCATATGCATGGAAGGGTGAGCCTATTATACCATTAGCTGTGTGCAAGAGTCCCAAGAACTGGACATGGTGACACACACTGGCAATCCTGGGGCTGAAGCAGGAGGATCATGAGTTTAAGGCAGTCCTATATATCTTAAGGCTCAAGGGTCAACGGATGCCTCAGTTTGCTTGCCTCGAACGTGTGAGGCCCTGGATTGAGTCCCCAGAATTGCATAAACAGGAACATTTTCCCACATTCTCATCAACATTTCATATGTTTCATCTTAAACATTCCAGTGGGCGTGAAATGATATCTTATTGTGGATTAACTTTGTGTTTTCTGATGGTTAATGATATCATCTTCCCCTGTATAGGCCCTTTCTTGTGTGGTCCTTGGCCAGCTTTGAGGTGTGTGACCGTCTGTGTTTTGTCTTCATCTGACTGACTTGTAGGTGTTCTTCGCATACTGTGACTTTAAGCACACACTTTGTCAGACACAAGCAACCACGGTCGCATGCTTGTACTGTGAATGTTTTCTTCAGGTCCCAGGGGTGAACTTTCACTTTCTCACCAGTTTATTTAAAGTATAGAAGTTTTAAATCTTGAATTGTTTTCAAAGCACCATTGATGCTTAAAAACATCAGCTCTCTGTCCCAGGCACAAAAAGGACAGGCTCTGGCACCATGCCAACCTGGGGTCCAGCTCCAAATGCCTTCATCACATTTGGTCTTCGTAGCTTGTTGGGTTTTTTTTTTTCTTTTTTAGTTTTTCAAGGCAGGGTTTCTCTGTGTAGCCTTGGCTGTCCTGGAGTCACTTTGTAGACCAGGCTGGCCTCAAACTCACAGAGATCTGCCTGCCTCTGTCTCCCAGAATGCTGGGATCACAGGCGTGCATCACTGTGCCTGGCTCCTCCTAATAATCTTTTTTTGTTTTGTTTTATTTTGTTTTGGGTTTTTTTTTGGGTTTTTTTTGTTTGTTTGTTTGGTTTTGGTTTTAGTTTGGGGGTTTTGTTTGTTTGTTAGTTTGTTTCTTGGTTTGGTTTGGTTTGGTTTGGTATTTCAAGACAGAGTTCCTCTGTGTAGCCCTGGCTGCCTTGGACTCACTTTGTAGACCAGGCTGGCCTCGAACTCACAGTGATCCACCTGCTTCTGCCTCCCGAGTGCTGGGATTAAAGGGGTGCACCAGCACGCCCAGCTCCCTCCTAGTAGTAATCTTAAGGGCTTGGTCTTGTTAAGTTGTCATCACCCAGATGAAAAAGTTGAGGTGTAGAGATATGTCTGAGACCCTAATCCAAAAGACAGACACCTCAGACCAGGAGGACAGTAAAGTTTTCTGCATCCTTCTCTGGTGTCAAAGGAAAAGACACTGGGAAGCTGTTGCCCGTGGTCTTCCTGAGGGAGATCACATAGGACGCCACCTGTACTACTTGCCCAGGAAGACATCAGCCAGAGGTTGATTCTGCTCTGAGGAGTCTTAAAGGTCTTTTGACTATTGTAAGACTCCAGTGGAAACAGCAGCGTGTGCATCAGCGGGCAGGGTGCATACAAAAAAAAAAAAAACAGTGGAAACACTGCTCATACCCAGATAGTATATAGAGGAAAAAAGCCTTCCATGTTGCCCTGACTGGGTATTCCCCATAGTTATTTTGAACTACTGCGCGGTGATGTTGCATCCAGTGAAAACATGGGCCCCAGCTCTCTTAGCCAGGTTCTTACTACGGAATGGTTGAGTGGCTGTGAATGTCCTCTCACCGTACACAAGCATTTTCCGTGTTTTGTGTATATCTGTTAGCCCAGAGTTCCTGGGTAGATGTGTTCAAAGGTGAAAATGTAAATTTCTTTCCTTTTTTGGGGTGGGGGTGGGGGTGGGGGCGGGGGTTATTTTTTTTTTGGTTAGGTTTGGTTTGGGTTTCTTGAGACTCAGTTTCTCTGTGTAACTTTGGACCTCTGTAGACCAGGCCAGCTTCGAACTCACAGAGATCTGTCTGCCTCTGCCTCCCAAGTGCTGGGATTAAAGGAGTGCACTACCACTGCCTAGCCAGGATATAAGTTTCTTTTTTGTTTGTTTGTTTTTTGTTTTTTTGTTTTGTTTTTTTGGGTTTTTGTTTTGTTTTGTTTTGTTTTGTTGGATATATATATATATATATATATATATATATATATATATATATATATATATATATGTTTCTTAATGCTTATGGCAAAGCTTGTTTCCAAGAAACAAATACATTAATAAGTACTCTCTCATTTGTATGTCTGAAACAGACTTAGTCTTTCCGGTGACTAACTGGGTTTTGTGCATACATAAACAGCAGGAAGGGCAGAGAACAGGCTCCAGGCCTCATACCTGAGGGCTGAGAACACTGGCCAAGTAGATTCTCCCTCAAATACATTATTAGATGCATATGACAAGCTAAGCCATCTCTCCAGTGGTGGCAAGAACTCTAAGCTTGATTTACACTGGCCTTAAATCTAGGTCCCTACTCTGTCACTTGCCAGGTGTGTCCCCAAGCAAGTCACTTCCCCTTTTCCACCTCCCTTTAATGCATCTGCCAATTGGAGGCCATGATTATTAGTAATCGGGCAATGACGTGACTACCCCAGGGGGCTTGACAATAATACAGGACAATAGGCATCTTTGAGGCCACCTCAGAAACTCGGCGAGCGACATTGGAACTTCACCAACCACCAGAATGTGCCAGTCCCTTAAGCCACGTGTGGTTTTTCTGCATGTGCACTGGGTCACCTTATAAAGGGATTTGTTCCCATTCCTCCCCCTTCTTGCATCCCCCAGAGACAGTCTCTGTAACCCCCCTCCCTAATAAAACCTCTCAGGTACATCTATGACGCGGCGTGATTTGTGAACCACGTTAGGATTTGTGCTGCATAAATCCTAACGTTCCGTGGCCTGTACAGGGAGGGGCTCTTCTGTTAGCTACACCGCTTAACGCTGCTGGAATCCCTTTATCCTGTTCCGCTCCGGACCCTCCCGATGGCATATCCATTTCCAGATATCCGATTGCCCGCTTTCTGCACCCAACACTGCCTCTTCCTTTCCTAGATGGTGTAAACACTTCCCTTTGTCTGAGAGACTACCAGCACCTCTCTGGTTCACTAGAGAGACGAGGTACCCCAAACACAGTCTTCACAATTATGGCTCGTCCTTTTCACTGAGTACCTTTCTCTTTGGGATTTCCTCTCCGGCATGTTTTTGTTTTGTTTTGTTTTGTTTTGTGTTTTCCTGCTGCTGAAAATCATAGCACTGGGTGAACTGTGTCATCTGGCCTAAGCCCACTCCTGTTTGGGCTACGCTCTTGATCTCTGACCAGCGCTGACAAGTTGCTGAGACAAGATTGCACCAGTTTTTTTAGTTAAACCCTCCTCTTGGGACACCCTGATGGGTCACTGACTCCTACTCTCCCCATGGGAAGTCCATTCGCCTGTCCCTCCAGGTTCCCCTATAGGACGCCTTCCAGAGAATAACAAATCCGTATGCCTGTATTAAGGGCTACTAGGCTTACACGCCTCTGCAACCAAACTTGGACAGATCCTAAAACGAGAACTTTTTAATTACTGTCAGCAAGTAGGTAAATGGGAGGAGCCCCTGCCATGTTCAAGCTTTTCTCTTCTTCGCTCCAAAACTTCCATCTCTGCTCACTCTCTCAAAAGTTTCAGATGTACACTTAAAGGGAGTTTTTCCCCCCAAGCCTACTTAACTTTGACGTCTGCCCATATATATGCTCCAGTATCCTTGAAGATTTCCTACATCCAGGACAGCGCCAAAGCAGCTACCCACAGGTGCTCCAGGCCAACCTCACAGACTGCGCCAGCTGGACCTGCACTTTCCCTCCTGCCGCAGATGTCCTCAGACCCTGGAGAGCAAACCCAACAGCGTGCTCTTCCTGGACTTGGCCAACATTTCAGCCTTTTGGCCCCCATTGCCACCCCAATGTCAAAGGAAGCACCTAAAGACAATTGATTTCTTTACCCCTTATCCAATTATTATCAACAAAGACCAGAATGCTGTGCTTCAAACCTGGGACAAACAGCTCCAGGTTCTCCCAGCACCCCCTGGTCTCTATCTGCTGCAGGACACAACTGGCATACCCTGTCCTGAACTTTCTAGGGCCCCTTCCTTCCCCTTGGCCATACAATCCATACATTTTGCTTCTCTCTCTCTCTCTCTCTCTCTCTCTCTCTCTCTCTCTCTCTCTCTCTCTCTCTCTCTCTGTCTCTGTCTCTCTCTGTCTCTCTCTCTCTGTCTCTCTCTCTCTCTGTCTCTCTCTCTCTCTGTCTCTCTCTCTCTCTCTCTTCCCCTTGCATGGCAGCCAAAAGCTGCTTCCAATGAACCTCCATTTATATACTTACCTCACATGAAAAGCAGTCCAACATCCCAATTTTTTTTTAATTATAAGAAAAAGAAGGAATGTTAGCATGTAGGCAGCCTGCCTCTAGGTTGCTTAGCAACCTCTGACGTCATCACCTTCTGCTGTCAGGTATGTGTGCTTCAGCTGCATCACAGATATAAAAGATCAACCCATCATTGTGCTCCACCCCCCCTCTCTCTCTCTACCTGCCCCCCTGGGGTACTCCTTCCCCCTTTTTCTCTCCCCATGTGTCTACAATAAATCCTCCGTATTAGAACTGTTGAGTCTCTATTTTTTTAATAATTTATTTATTCACATTGGTGTTTTACCTGCATGTATGTCTGTGAAATGATGTCGCACCCTCTGAAACTGGAGTTACAGACAGTTGCGAGCAGCTATGTGGGTGCCGGGGAATTGAACTCAGGACCTCTAGAAGAGTAGCAAGTGCTCTTAACCACTGAGCCATCTCTCCAGCCCCCCTCTCTATTTAATTGTAATGATAACAATGATGCCTGTGGACAATCTGCTCTTCTGTGAAGATGGAATGCCTCGGCTTGTTCTCACTATTTCAAAACTGCAAGCTCCTGTGCAAGGTTTGTCTTCTCCCTGTTCTGTTGGTGAACTTAGTTCTTGGAACATAATAAACACCCAAGGAAGCCTATAAGACCAAAGGTGGAAACCAAGAAAGCTGGAGATTCAGCCTTGTCCTCAGGGCTGATGTCAACAAAGGCTCAACATTGTCTGCCCTAAGAACAAACATTTCAGAAAGCCAAGCTCACCTCTTCCTATATTTTCTTGGTTTGCAGAGCTCGGCCCTCCTCCACACCACCTGGGATGCCCATCCCTTAGAGTTACTGTTTCAAGCATGTGACTTTAGAGTGCTGTACTGGGCTTCAGCCGTCTCCTAACATTATCCCTCAGCCCCAGTACCACCTAGCTCGGAGTTTTTAAGTTATCTCCTGTAATGGCACTCTCACCACCCTGGCCTGCCTCATAAAATCCCATAATTCACTTTTAACCATGAAAAACACCATATGAACCTAGGAAACACCGACTCACACTCCCCAGAATTATCAAAATCAGGCCAGAGAGAAAGCTCCGTGGATGAATGCACTTACCATCAATACTTGATGAAGTAACTGGGCATGGTGATGCACACCTGTTGTTTTTAATTATATGTATTATTATTATCCCCACCACATTGGGCACCACTTGTTGTTGTTAAATTATCTGTATTATAAGTATGCCCAGCTAGCAATCAATCAAGACACAGACACTTGTTATATTTTAAATTAGCCTTAGTTAACAAGGGGCAGGGCAGACATTAATCCTCTAAACTACTTCCTACAGTGGGGCAGGCATCCCATACCTGCCCAATCTCATGCCATCTGGCTTCTAATTACTTCTATCAAGCTACCTCCCATCCATAATCCCAAATACTTGCTAGTGTTCTTCACCTGAACCAAATCGTCTATCCATGCCAGCCGCATGCTTTTCTTCCATCTAACCCATGGTGGCCTTCTTCTCTCTTCTCTGGTCTTTTTCCCCTTCTTCTCCCTTCCCAGCATTCCTCTCTGTCTCTAAGCCTGGGGACCCTTAGCCACACCTATCTC
This sequence comes from Acomys minous, assembly GCF_964271855.1. Taxonomy (NCBI): domain Eukaryota; kingdom Metazoa; phylum Chordata; class Mammalia; order Rodentia; family Muridae; genus Acomys; species Acomys minous. Next base: position 70,604,059 of record NC_140485.1, on the reverse strand, counting down.
ATCTGCCCTACCCAGATGGGATGGCTTTTTATTGATTAGCATCAAAATACAACATACCAACCTCCAACACACACACTTTTAATCCCAGCACTCTGGAGGCAGAGGCCGGTGGATCTCTGTGGCTTTGAAGCCAGCCTGGTCTACAGGGTGAGTTCCGGAACAGTCAGAGTTACATAGAGAGGCCCTGTCTCAAAACAAACAATAAGACTTGATGACCTGAGTTTACTCCCTGAGAGTCACACAGTAGGAGAGAATGGATTCAGTGGATTTGCACAGATTATCCCCTGACCTCTACCACTGCACCCTGGTATATGCTCCCACATACACACACAATAAGCAGATAAACGTCATTTTTATATGGCCAAGGCTATTGGAAAAAAGGAACGTCACGAAAACAGTCTGGAAGAGTCTAAGGAGACACAAGGATAGATCCCAGGTACACTCATATAATAGTGGGGAGAAAATAAGAAAATATAAAAAAAATATTAGCTGGAAAAACAATAAGAGTCCACATGGTGCATCTGTGTGGTGAATACATCACACTAAGAGAGGCGCTCATTAGAGGACAAAGGCTTCTTGCTGACTCCACATCTCTGAAAGCGTTTGGCAAATTTAAAACTATTCCTTAAGAAAAACGTGCGGGTGTTTTGTCTGCATGTCTGTCTGTGCACCACGCACACTCAGTGCTGCAGGAGCCCAGAGGAAGCATCCGATAAGGATCTCCTGGAACAGTAGCACCTTGTGGGTGCTGGGACCTGAGCTCTGAGCTTCCGGAAGAACACCTCCAGGAGTGCTCTTACCTGCTGAGCCGTCTCTCCATTTCCCTGACACATACATTAAGTTTACCTCGACAGTTAAATTTCCTAGCCAAAGTGATACTTATTTACAGCAAAATGGGTACATGAGAAGGGTTGGCAGGAGAAGAGAATAGGGGAAATGATGTAATTAAATTATAGTCTCTAAAACTGCACAACCACTTTGAAAATCAATCTGGTGCTTTCTCAGAAAATTGGGGGTAATGCTACCTCGAGACCCAGCTATATCACTGCCGGGCATATACCCAGGAGATGCTCCACCATACAACAAGGACATTTGTTCAACTATATTCAGAGCAGCCTTATTCATAATAGCTAGAATCTGCAAACAACCTAGATGCCCCTCAACCAAAGAATGGATAAAGAAACCATGATACATTTACACAATGGAATACTATTCAGCCGTCAAAAACAAGGAAATCTTGAAATTCTCAGGGATGGAACTAGAGATGATCACTATAAGTGATGTAACCCAGACCTAGAAAGACATGCATGGTACACACTCAGTTATAAATAGAAAGCAGCCCAACATAAATGTTCTCTGAAAGACACCACCCAGCAGGGGACCAGGAGAGATAATGGGACTCACAGCCAGACTCTGGGCGAAGTACTGCAAGTTGCATGGAAGAGTTGAGGGATGGAAGGCTAGGGGCAGGGGTTGCCAGGAGCTCAACAAGGAGACTATCACGGCTGGTGGATCTGGATGGGGGCTGCACAAACTGATGCACCAACCAAGGGAGAGGACCTAGGCACCCCTGGTCAGATGTAGCCAACGGACAGCTGATTCTTCATCTGGGAAAGCATGGGAAGAGCATGGGACTGCCTCTGACACAAACTCTGGTGCCCGCGGATTGATCACTGGCCCTTGGCAAAAAGGCCCTGTGGGAACACAGAGGAAGGGGATGCAGGCGATCCAGATAAGACCTGATAGGCTACAGTCAGACGGTGGGGGAGGAGGACCCCACCTGTCAGAGGTCTAAGGGGAGAGGAATAGGGAAGAAGAGGGAGGGAGGGTGGGAACAGGAAGATAAGAGCGAGGGGGTTATAATCGGGATGGTTTTTGTTTTTTAATTTTTGTTTTTCGAGACAGAGTTTCTCTGTGTAGCCCTGGCTATCCTGGACTCGCTTGGTAGACCAGGCTGGCCTCGAACTCAGCGATCCACCTGCCTTAGCCTCCCGAGTGCTGGGATTAAAGACATGCGCCACCACGCTTGACCTATAATCATGATGTAATGTGAAAAAATTATAATAAAAATTGAAAAATATATATAATCTCAACAAATAAATAATTATTTTTAAAACTCCATCCATGCCCACCAAATATGATGGTTAATCCCAGGCCGAGGCAGGTGGATGTCTCTAAGCCGAAGTCTACAAAGGAGTTCTAGGCCAAGCAGAACTACATGCTGAGACTCTGTCTCTAGAAAAAAGGAAAGAAAGAAAGACAAAAAAAAAACTCCTCTGTATATATAACATATACATTATATATAGTATATATGATTTATAACCTCTATATATTGTATAAAATATATTATAAAATAAAAATAAAAAATACATATAATATATATAAACCTCTCCCTATATAAAATGCCATATATAGCTGGGCACGGTGGCACATGCCTAGAATCCTAGGGAGGCAGAGGCAGGCAGATCTCTGTGAGTTCAAGGCCAGCCTGGTCTACAAAGCAAGTCCAGGACAGCCAGGGCTACACAGAGAAACCCGGTCTTGAAAACAAAAACAAAACCATATATATCATGTACCACATATAATCTCCGTCTATGCTATATGTGATCTATATAATCATGTCTTATATGTTTAGATACATATATGTAACCTCTAATTCTTTTCCTCCCACCCTCTTTCTTTCTTATGGCTACTCCAATCAGCTCACAGAACTACCAACTTCGAATCACTCCACTATGTCCCCGTCGTAAAAGTTACTACTGACTTCCTGGTTGCTAAGTACAATGCCCAGCGGCCATCATTACGCTAAGTCTCCCTGGATCTGTTTCCTCCACGGTTGTTCCTAGGACACCTTAATGTCATGATTTGACCCCTTCACCTCCAGTCTCCAGTTGCTGCTTGCATTTTCCCTCCCCCCATCCCCCCCCCTCCCCAGCCTCTGGGTTCAGGGGAACAGGGAGAACAAGCATAGGTTTGGGTCTTGTGGATCCACAAGCATTCCCCTCCCTTCTGATCTCATCCAACACAGCACAGCTCTATACATCAGCTACACGGTGGAGGCTTGCTTCTTTCTCCTAGTCTCTCACTTAACTTCCAGCTCACAAATCCAACTGACTCCTGGCGTCTTAACTTGAATGCTTCCTGCACATCTCCAGTTTAACAGTTCTAACACCGAAAACCCTGGTCTTGGCTGCCAAAACTGCTTTACCTGTCCCTGATGTTGCCGTCATCCTCGAGTCATTCAGACCCAGAATCTTGACGTCATCTGACTCATTTACTTTCAGATGGTGTGTGTAATCCACGGGGAAATCCGACTCGTGCTACCCTTAAATGGGATTGTGAAATTGACTTTGATGTACCTGCGGTTTCCCAAATTAAATGGCTTGCAACATGGAGGTGGGAAAGTTCTGCCTTCACATCCATTTCTTAATATTAAGATCTAACACAGCCTGGCCTGCAGAGCCTCCCGGGTGCATGGTTGCCAAGCATTATTCTCCAACACGCGGAACTTGTAGCTCCCGCCACCCAACTCTTATTTCCTATCCTTACACTCTCTCTGTGTGTGTGTGTGTGTGTGTGTGTGTGTGTGTGTGTGTGTGTGTGTCGGTTTTTCAAGACAGGGTTTCTCTGTGTAGCCTTGGCTGTCCTGGACTCACTTTATAGACCAGGCTGGCCTTGAACTCACAGCGACCAGCCTCTCTCTGCCTCCCGAGTGCTGGGATTAAAGGCATGCGCCGCCACACCTGGCTATATTCCTTCTCTTAAGACATCTTCCACCATGGTGATATGCACACCTTAAGTTCCAGCGCTCAGGAGACAGAGGCAGGCAGATCTCTGTGAGTTCAAGGCCAGCTTGGTCTACAGCTAAGTTCCAGGACAGCCAGGAGTAGACAGAGAAACCCTGTCTGCGGGAGGGTGTGGGTTGGGGGAAGACTTCCTTGCTATGCTTCTCTCCCCACTCATTTGGTGTGCCTCCCGTGCCCACAAAAATGTACCTATCTCATCTACTTTATCTCAGAATCGGGAGGTGTGCCTAGCTTCCTCCTTTGTCCCAGATTGCAAGTTAAAGCTAGTCAAGTTCCCTTGACTCTTTCAGAGGCCTCAGGAAATCTCTCTTTTAAGGCTCCATAAAGCTAGGGAAAGTGGTGACTGCCTCCCTGTAGTCCTAGCACTGGGGATACAGAGGCTGAAAGAAATGAGGGCCAATGGAACCTGAGTAAAACTCTGTCAGGAAGAGAGAGAGGAGAGAGAGACAGACAGACACACAGATACAAACAGACAGAGAGAGAGGCGGGGCGGGGGGGGGGGGGGGAGGAGCTCTCAAGCTCCTGGTCTCTTCTATTCGGCTGCCACTCACTGGCACAGCACCAAGTGATGAGTTAGGACTAATTTTATCCCTTCCTGGATGTGCAATGAGGGGAATTACAACATCTCCTCTGTGAGCCAATTCCAAGATTAACGAAGATGACGGATGTCTAGGGCCTGGCACACAGCAAGCACGCAAATGATGGTTCTTGTCATCCCTGTTATTACTGTCATCGTGCGAACAGTGCTCCGCAGGCACGCTCTGATTGAATCCCTGCACTCAGGCTTGGGGTGTGCACATGGGGACGTGCTGTCATTGTCTTACAGAGAAGCTAAAGGTCAAAGGGTTGAGAGTGATTTTTTTCCCCCTAACATTATACAGCTTTCGAAAAGCTGTAGAGAAGTAATCCAAACTCTGTTAGGTCTGGCCCTAAAAGTTTGTTCTTGCTATGAGATACATGTCTCCTTGAAAACATTCAGCACGCACAGTCCCCCTAGAAAGTAACATGGAAATGTACCAGACCCTTATAAAATGTCTTCACAAGATGGCTGCAATTATGAAGGCTGAAATATTATTATTTGTCTTTGGACTATAGATGTGCAGATAGTTAGATGAGCAGATAGCATCTCTTGTCACTTATAAGTTCCATTTCTGTGGTCTGAAAGTCACCCCTTTCTAGACTGCAGAGTGTAAGAAAGAGCAATGGGGTTACAGAACATTGGAGACCGGAGAGATCCAAGAACCCTTGACTTCTCTGTTCTCCTCCAAGGTACAACCAGGTCCTTGGGCCCAGATAGGATCTTCCTGAAAGATGTGAATGGTTTCTGCTACAGTATGTAACAGGGGCTTGATCTAGTTTTTATTGATCATTGTTGGCATCCAATTCACCTCACATATTTTAAAGGTGGCTTTTTTTTTTGTCTGTCATTTCTTTTTCTGTCATTTCTTCCTCATCCTCCTTGCATTTCTCACATTTGAGATAATATATAATCACGATGGATGGTACACAGGAGGGGTTCTATTTCCCTTAGCATTGACATCTGAGGCCCAGATGCAGGCTCTTGAAGAGCAACACAAGCGTGTTCTAGATAATAGGTTGTTTTTAGGTTTTTTTGTTCATTTGGGGTTTTCAAGACAGGGTTTCTCTGTGTAGCCCTGGCTGTCTTAGACTCACTTTGTAAACCAGGCTGGCCTCAAAGTCACAGTGATCAGCCTGCCTCTGCTTCTCGAGTGCTGGGATTAAAAAGCACATGCCACCAGGCCTGGGAAGAATAGGTTTTTTTTTTTTATTGTTAAATTTTTAATAAGAGAATCTCTGGTTAAAGATGGCAAACTCACAGTGCTATCCACCACCACCCAGGCATTTCCTTTGCTGAAAACCACGGCACACTGATGAAACTTAGCAAGAAATTTCCACCCTGGATCACAATTCATTTTGAACATGGGATAAGAAGGTAACAGAGAAATTTTTTTTAAAAATCCATCACAAAGGGTGGAGGTGCAGCACAAAATGAGACTACACAGGTAAACGGGCCTGGCAGAGACCTGGCGTCCAGTAGGAACTCGGTGGCCATGACTCACAAAGAGGGCTCATTTTCTTTGAGCAGAAGGATGGCAAAGTTTGAGTCAGGTTAGAAAGGACAGCATGAGTGAAGAGAAGGTCTTCGTTAAGTGAGGGAGAGAGATAGAAGGGCGTACAACGAGAACGGACAGAGTCCCGGCCAAAGCCATGGGACTCAGACATTGAGGCAGGATCAGCTAGCACAAGGCGTGAAGGAAGCCTCAGTCACATACATAGGTCATGTAAGGATCCAGCTCCTCACCCTAACTAGATCCTTCTGCCCCCTCATACCCGAAGCCTCCCACGCAAACCATCTCCCTGGGCCTCCATCCAAGGCTGCAGAAGGGGGAGCTCTGACAAAGGCCCCATTCTCTCTGACTAGCCACAGCTGGAGCCCACGTGTGGCAGCTCACGTGTGGCTGGAAGCCAGGAGGCCCCCATCCAACCCTGCAAGGGCAGTAATCTGACGGATAAACTTTAGCAAGGCATGATCCCCTCTGCAGCCTTGTGTTTCCCTTCGAGAAAATAGCAGCAACCACACTGCCCTGTCACACACACACACACACACACACACACACACACACACCTTGGGTGGCATGCGGCTCTGCTGAGTTGCAATTGATGGGAAATTTCCTTGTCGATCACCATAAACACAAATCAGTGTGGCTGTTAGTACCATTAGCAGCAGCAGTTCTTCCGAGACTCACATGCCAACGGCCCTCCACCCTTTCTCCCCTCCTCCTGCCCTTCTGGAACATGACTTTAAAGACTAGAAGGCTCCCAGCAACCATGCTTTCCTTTTCCCAGTTCCTCTCTCTCTCCTCTAAGATACCCAGCCTTTTGGCACCCGGTACTGACTGACCCCTTGCTTTCACTCCAATTCTGACCACTCCCTATTTCTGGCCCTCTGACGAAGTAGCAACACCTCTGGACATCAAGGGCTCGGTGAATGATTTGGGACACCTGTCTTCCCCTCCCTCGCCTCGGTTGCCTCCTCTGACAACGCAAATGAAGATGCTACAAATGACGATGAGGCTCACAGTGTTGCCTTGAGAATCAGCTGAGATCCTGTCGAGATCCAGTCCCTGAAAACAAGACAAGCCCAGGACACTCATGAAGCCTCGGCTGGCTGAAGCCCTTCCGTGCATTCTCTCTGCATCAGCCATTGCTCTCTCTTCCCTCTTGAGTCCTCTTAAACTTTAAGTGCTCCTAGGAAAGGGAACACATACCATCAGGCCCACAAGTTAGCACAGGCCGAACTGATGGTGCCTCCCAGTCCAAAGAGAAATGGTAAAGATCAACACTGAGAAAATGAGTTTGCTTAGGGGGGACATGGATCAAGAGTCTTCCAGCTCAGTTACCTGCGACTTCCTCCCTGGCTCACTGACCTCTTTGCAGTTCTAAAACTGGTGTGAAAAGAAAGGGCCATTATACCTGGCTCTAGATGCCAGTGGCCTCCAGCTAGGGCTCATATACGGCTCCAGTTCAGAGCCTCCGGCGCCATCCTGTGGCCACTAGGGAAAATGCAGAACCAAATAAAGGGTGAGACAGGGAAGCAGAGAGATGCCGGCTGCATCCCAGAAAGAAGCATGGGTCTAACATCCGCCTGAGGCTCTTCCTGGGGACAGGTCGCCTTCAGGAAGTGCCCTACTCCAGTCTCCCACCCACACAAGTTTTCTGTCCGGCCCTACTGTTTTCTCACTGTGCGCTCTCTCTCAGACAAGAACCTATGTCTTCTAGGACTCACTTTCTTTAACTTTAAACTTGAAGGATTGGGCAAGGTGAGATCTCATGCCAGGTGCTACTCACGGCATGCTTAGTTTGCCTGATCATGATATCTAAGTAAGGTCCATGATATCTAAGTAAGGTCCAGATCACCTCAGCTCCTGTGCCCAGCCACTCCTGACCCACAGGGCAAATCCCAGAAAGCACAGCCATATTGTTTAACATTTGGCTCCAAGCTCCCCTCCGTCCCTCCTTTCCTGCTCCCTGCACTATGCTCTCTCCTGACACGCCCTTCTTCTGTACAGTCACGCACAGGCTGACTTCACTCCCCTCCAGCCCAAAGCTCCCCCAGCACAAGTGCTTTTCTCAGTGACACAGTCTCCCTCTCCACCCCACCTTAGCAGTACAGAAAAGCACCCACTCCGGAAATCAGACAGCCTAGCTTCCGCCCTGTGTGGTAGCAGAGCCGTGTTGCCCTCAACAACTTCCACGTCTGAATCCTGGGAACCTGTGGATAAATCTAGGGTCCTACAGGACAAAGGAGACTTCTACAGATTTTTTGAAGAAGCACATCTGCAGAGAAAGGAGTGTCAAGATTGGAGGGCTATGAGACCATGAGCCAAGGGATTTAGGAGGCTTCTAGAAGGTACAAAAGAAAGCAGCCCCCTCCAGAGAGAATGCAGTCCTGCCAACCCATCTTGAAGTTCTGAATTCCAACTCCTCTCACCTTCGAGGCCCTCTATTTGTTATAGCAGCAACAGGAAACTGATAACATGCCACGAGATAAGCAACTTTGGGGAACTGCATGCCTCCATTTCCTCTTGCGTAAAATGGGAAGGATGAAGGCAATAATTATATTTAGTATTTATTTTTACATGTATTTATTTACAGTGGGGTGGGGCGTGGGGGTCAGAGGACAACCTGCCTGAGTGGGTTCTCTCCTTTTACCATGTGCGTCCTGAGGACTGAACTCAGGTTCTAAGGCTTGACGGGTAAATGTGTTTGCCGGCTGAGGCATTTTGTTGTCTAAGGTAGTAGTCATCACACAAGCTTGTCCGGATTAAAAAAAAAAAAGATACAATGAAACTGGGCATGGTGGCCCACGCCTTTAATCCCAGCACTTGGGAGGCAGAGGCAGGCAGATTTCTGTGAGTTCGAGGCCAGCCTGGTCTACAAATCGAGTTCAGGACAGCTTGGACTACAAAAGAAACCCTGTCTTGGGAGAAATTTTAAAAAGGATACAATGACAATACTTAGAAATCACTTAAAACCGTGTCCAAGACTAAATGTGATCCCTATCGAGAGGCAGAGGCGGGCGGATCGCTGTGAGTTCAAGGCCAGCCTGGTCTACAAAGTGAGTCTAGGACAGCCAAGGCTAACACAGAGAAACCCTGTCTCGAAAATCCAAAAAAAAAAAAAAAAGAATTGCTAACGACCCTTAACGAAGGACCTAAAATGTCACAATGTCCAATACCTTAGCATAACTTCCTCTAACCCCAGCAACTCTTTGCGGGTAGCGATTTCTACCCCAGCTTCAACAATGGCAAAACAAACCCAAAGGAATTTACCTGAAGCTCACTCTGAAACTGAAAGCATTTTAAGCTTTAGTTTCCCCGCATGTATTTGGCGAGTTTGTGTTGCTTGCTGCTAGAGATGCTTGCTCATCTTTGTTCTTCGGGGCGGGGGGCGGGGGGGGGGGGCGAGTAGCAGAGAGACAGCCACAGACTCAGAAGATCCGGGTAGAGCGCATCTCTCATCCCCACCCCCAGAACTCGGGTCTGTTCAGGGGCTCTAGTCGAGGCTCCCACTTCCCCAGCCAGGTCCTAAGCGGCCTTTGAGCCACATTTTTGGCGCCAGAAGACAGGAACAGCAAGAGAACCAAGAGCTAGAGGATGGGAGACTCAAACTTGCTCAGACCCAAGGGTTCTTGGGGCACCCCTTCCTTCCCCCACGTACTGCATAAACGGGCCATCTGTTCTGGGCTGAATAAACAGGGAACGGGAAGCAGCGGTCGGCCCCCTACCCCCAGCCCCAGTACTGCACAATGCGCCTTTCTCCAAAAGGACGCCGTCTGGGCGCCTGCAAGCACGCTCCTTTCGAACCCCTCCCCCTGGCAGAACAGCAATAGCCACAAACCGACCCCTTGGAAACCTGTGTAGGTTTTTTGTTTGTTTGTTTGTGTTTTTTTTTGTTTGTTTGTTTTTTGGGTTTTGGTTTTTGTTTTTGTTTTTGTTTTTTAGAAAAGGAAAACAAAAAAAATAACTGGGCACAGCACGTGGCCAGGACGTGCGAGTGTAGCATTCCTTCCCCACCAGCACCTCCCCCATCCCCTCGCCCCTAAGTCTGCCTCCTGGTCCAGTCGAGGCCAGCTCGAAGGCAAAGCTTGCCACCTTCCCCCCCCCCGCCCCCCCCCCGCAAGCGCTCCCTCCCGGACGGCCCAAGCTGCGGGGCTCCGGCTCTGCCTCGCGTGGATGCTCAGGAATGCGACCTTCACTTCCGGCTAGCCAGCTGGTTCTCCAGCTCCTCCAGGCGCTCTGTCAGATGGACCAGTGAGCAGTTAAGGAAATTTGGGTTTAGAGACTCCTTCACCTGCCCCGCAGCCCACGCCTCCAGGCCTCCAAAGGATATGGCTCTGCGTCAGGTTCTCGAGCGCCCCCAGCGTGCGGCCCTGGAACTCCACGAGGTTTTCGCATTCGCAGGGACTCCGTAGCTCGGTCCCGGCGCCGATACCCTCCTCTGAAAGCAGAGCACCAAGAGTCAAGGGAACGAGAAGTTCTGAGAAAAATTCAGCCCTTCTAAGCCTCAATTCCCGCATCCGTAGAATGGATATAATGAAAGAAGCTACCCATCGGTGGTTGTGAGGATTAGACGATTTGTGTATGTGTACACACTTGCAGGAGTAAGTCTCAAATCCCGACGCTTGCTTGCTCGGATCACCACAGAGCTTGCTAGAATACAGATTCTGATTCAAAATGGGGATGTGTTTTTCAATAAGCTCCTAAAAACGTGTTGCTATTGAAAAGTCCATGGGTTTCATTGTGATTAGAAGAGTCCAGAGTGTCTCCAAATGAGACATAACAACGGAAGTGCCGTACCTCTGACCTGCCCCTATTCAACAGCCAAAAGCCACCTGGAGCTATTTAGCCCTTGAAATGTGCCTGGCGCAACTGAAGAACTCGGTTTTATTTTGTTTTACTGAGATCGGTTGTAATTCATTATACACATGTAGCAACTGAACACCATACTGGCTCAATATCTAGAGCTGCTAGGCACAGCTCAACCCTGTAGTGTGTACCTCAAGTAAACTGGCATTCCTCAAGCTGTGCTCTCTGGGCAAGCAGTATTAGCTTGTTATAAAGGCAAATTATCAAACCTCAGACCTACTGAGTTGGGATGAGGGACAGCAACATGTCATTCTATTGATGCCAATGAAATAATGTTTAAATTATGAATCTAAGCCATGGGGTGGTGGCACATGCCTTTAACCCCAGCGCTTGGGAGGTGAGAGGTACGGTTGCTGGGGTACATCTGTGAGCCGTCACATGGGGCTTTTTGTGAATGTTTACTGGCACCAAACGCAAGTCACCAGGCTTGCGTGGCAACTGCTTTTACATGCTGTGCCGTCTCACCAGCTCCCACTTAGTATCACAGGTAACAGTACAGTTCTTGGCACTCAGCCTTCAGGATGAAGCTGCTCTTCTGAGTCAAACGCTAATCCTTGGCAATCTCATCCTTGCGTCATATCACTCGTGGGCTCATTAACACTCCCAAAGTGTTCGCCTCTGACTTCCAAATGGTAGCAAGAAGTTAAGAGGATCTTCCTGAGCCTGTATAGTTGGCCAGTGAAAAGCCTTAACCAGAGAGCCCCAACTTGCCTCAGAAATCTAAAATTCATGGTAACTTAGCATCCTTAGCATCCTTCCTCTTACAGAAGAGGGTAAGGGGGGGGAGGGGAGGAGGATGGTAAGTGAGTTATCCAGAGTCCATTGGAGACGAATAGGATCCTAAAGCCCAATGCTTCCAAAACACTTTAGTTAATGGTTAGAGTTGGGGGTGAGGCAGGAAGCGCATTCAACTAAAGATTCTTTGCTCTGGACACAGCCCTGCTGACCTACCTCCACTGGCAGTGCCCCACACACTGGAAGAGAAGTCACATCTTAGGTCTGTGGTAGACTCTAAGGACCCTGTGGCCAAAATCAATGCCCCCCCCATCCCCCGCAGGAAACTCTGTCACATATAAGGCCCAGTTGCCACCCCCAGGCACATCTGGATCTCTTGCCCTGCCCCTCAGCTGAAGACCAGGTGCATTAAGTGGTGGCGTTTATGGTCTATGCCACCCACCCACACACCCCAGACAGCACAAGCCACTGTGTTAAAACCCTGTCCCATCACTTTGCCATAAAGTTGAATCCCAACCAGTTGGAGTATTACAGTTGGTTCTGCTTATGGATGCTACATTTGGCTTGCTTTTTGAAGTTTACTTCCAGGCTGGAGTGATGGCTCAGTGGTTAAATGCACTGGCCGCTCTTCCAGAGGACCCAGGTTCAATGCCCAGCACCCACATGGTGGTTCATAGCTATCTGTGACTCCAGTCCCAGGGGATCTGACTCCCACTTTTGGCCTCCCCAGGCACCAGGCACTTCTGTCGTGCGCAGACATACATGCAGACAAAAGATGTCTATAAAATACAAATTTAAAAATTTTTAAATAATAAAATTTTGTCAAATTATTCCAGACACTGCTAATTTGAGTGACAAATCCAGCACTCTGTTGACTCTGATGTGAACACAAAGCATTTGAGAGGGATGCCAGGTGCAGTGGCACGTGTCTGTAATCCCAGCACTCAGGGAGGCAGAGGCAGACGGAGCTCTGTGAGTGTTCGAGGCCAACCTGGTCTACAAAGAGAGTCCAGGACAGCCAAGGCTACACAGAGAAACCCTGTCTCAAAAATTCAAAAAAAAAATTGTCTGAGGACTGCATTTCTGACAAATCGATGGTAAGGTCACAGACCTGCTCTGCTCTGGGCTTTAAATAACAAGTTCTATGTAGACAGCCATAACTGCTGACGGGTGTGTGAAATGCTGAAGACCAGGAGGCTAGGCAATAGGAAGACAATAGAAGCCCCAGGAGAGATGCGCTCACCTGGGCAAATGCTCCCTTTCAGATTCTCCAGCAGGTGTGTCATGGTGCTAAAGTCCGGAGAGTAGGACACGTGCAGCTCCGAAGGTTCAGATGCGATCTCACGCAGCTCTTCCTCCACTGCCTTGCCCACGCCCACGGCATACATGACGATGCCTGTAGGGCCCAGGCACTCAAAAAGCCTCTCAAGAAAAGCGCTTCCCAGCCTCCACTCCAACCCCATACCAGTCCATCCCTTGCCAAAACCTACCTTCTTCTTTAGCGCGAGCTGCCCACACTGAAATGTCGTCCTGAGAGCGGCCGTCGGTGAACACCAGGCCCACACGAGGCACGTTGAGATCGCGAGGCCGCGCGCCCTGCGCCTCTGAGAAGCTGTGCTCCACCATGTGACGCAGCGCCAGCCCTGTCATGGTGCCGCGCTCCATGTACTCCACGGCCAAAACTGCCTGCTTCACCTCAGCCGCGGTGCCATAGCGGCCCAGAGGGAACTCCGTGCGCACCCGGCTGGAGAACTGCACCAGCCCGACACGTGTGCCCTCGGGGGACACGTCGAGGAAGTCCACGATCTGATTCACGAAGCGCTTCACCAGCTCGAAGTTCTGTGGACGCACACTCTTGGAGCCATCCACCAGGAGAACAAGATCCACGTGGCCCTCCCGGCACCCTGCCAAGGAGAAGGCTTGAATGGAGGCGTCAAGTTCTTGCCCAGTAGAGCCACATACTCATCTAGTTGTTCGTCGCCAATAGTTATTACATAATAATGTATATGAGTTATGTGTCCTAGTTGTGTGTGCCCGGTCACCATTATCACATTCACTATTCTCTCTTTTTTTTTTATGACACTTTTGATGGTTAAGTGCTTAGCACTAACCAAATGCTCTGTTAAAAGATTTTTCCCCCTAAGACAAGAGTTAGTTTTTCTGTGTAATCCTTGGCTGTCCTGGAACTCACTATGTAGACCAGGCTGACCTCAGACTCACAGAGATCTACCTGCCTCTGCCTCCCGAGTGCAGGGATTGAAGGCATGCGCCTCCACCACCTGGTTCACTTTTAAATAACCAACAGCAACAATACCACCAATAGTTAGCATTCATTGATCACCCAGTATGAACCTGTCACAATTCTAAGGATCTTATTAGCATTAGTAACAATGACAAAAGCACCGTTTATTGATGTGTACCATGTGTCTGACATTGAGACACACACTTTTATACATTTTCTCCTTGAGTGTTGTCCCTATTTCCTATAAACTTGGTTGCGGGGGTAAAGGGATTTGCTCCCACAGTTAATAGAGCCAAGATGTGAAGGCAGGATTATCTAAACCACCACTGCTGGACCTGGTCACTACAACACTGCCTCCTTTGTCCTGACCCAGGGGTTTCAGGAGTACCAGAAGGGGGCTCAACGACAAAACATAGCCCTGACCCATCAAAGCAGGACAGAATGCAGCAAGGCAGACATGCCATCTGCCACAGTTAAGGGACATGCAATAGGCCAGGGCAGAAAAGGAGCCCAAGAAAGGAATAAATCATTTTCCTTGGAGGGGCTGAGAAAGCATGAAGTTGGTGAGATCCAATCTAGTCTTTGATTTGGACTGAATAACTGTATGATTCAAAAATGCATATACCAGAACCCTTTCCCCTAATGTAATCATCTTTAAGAGGAAACTGGGATTAGACACAGACGTGAGGGTTGAGAGCCCGTTTCTGCCACCCATGCATCAAAGGAGAACACAGAGAAAACTGTCCCCTATAAGCCAGGAAGCATAGCCTCGAGAGACACCGTATCTGCCAGCACCTTGGTCTCAGTCTTTCCAGAACGAAGAAATAAACATGTAAGAAAGACACTGTTTGTGGCCAAGAGTCCATGTACTAAAAGCTTGGTCCTCGGTGTGACAGAGCTGAGAGGTGACTGAGACTTGGGGGCCTTGTGATATATTTCCATTGCAGTGACAGAATTCCTGTCATAAGTAGCTTAAGAGTGGGAGGATGTGTTTTAGCTCACTACTCTGGAGATTGCAGCCCATGGCTGTCTGGCTCTGACTGCTTTTGACCTCGGGTGACATCGGACATTATCTCGGCAGGAAAATGGTGGAGGAAAGCAACACCCTTCGTTATAGAAGGAAACAGAGACAGACAAGAAGGGGCCAAGGCATGACAGTCTTCAAACAGGACACGGTGGCATATGCCCGTAATCTCAGCAGTGGAGAGACTGAGACAGGAGGATTTCTGTGAGTTTAAGGCCAGCCGTTGGTATTTACTGAACTCAACGGCAGCCTGGAATACACATCTAAACCCCTCTTCAGGAGCTGGAAACCTAGTTCAGTTGGCAGAGTGGTTGCCTAGCAAGCACCATGCCCTCAGTTAGATCCCTAACACCACAGAAAACGAGTCACGGTAACACCTGGAGGCAGTAGGATTAAGAAGCTCAAGGCCGACCTGGGCGTGGTGCTGCACACCTCTAATCCCAGAATTTGGGAGAAAGAGGCAGGTGGATTGCTGTGAGTTTGAGTCCAGCCTGGTCTGGTCTGCAGAGTGAGTCCAGGATAGCCAAGGCTACACAGAGAAACTCAGTCTCGAAATACAAAAAGAAAGAAAGAAAGAAAGAAAGAGGAAAAAGACTAAAGAAAGAGAAAAAGAAGAAGCTCAAGGTCTTTATCAATTATATAGCTAGTAGATGGCCAGCCTAGGCTATGTAAAACCCTGTCTCAAAAAACAAAAACAACAACAACAACAAAAAAGATAACCCTAGTGACTTGACACTTGTGATCCAATCACTTCCCAGAAGCCCAGACTCTGACAGTTTTTAATTAAGGGCCAAGCCTTTGATGAACCTTGAAAGGGAGCACTTTATATCCGAACTGTATCAGGCCTTCTGGGAGACAGTTAGGTCATGGAGAACCACCCTAGGAAGAAATTAATGCCTATATCAAAGAATTGAGTAGATCTTGAGAGATTAATAACCTTGCTTGTGAATGATTACAAAAGTCAGCCGCCTCCTGTATCGGATCCCTTGCACACACATATTCTTCACTCTCAAGCACTCTCTCTTGTCATGCACCCATCACCAATGCTGAGATGCGAGACTGCGCTCAGATCTCCACACTGTGAGCCCCATATGCTCTATTCCTTATCAATCACCCAGATTTGCACATTTTCATTATAGCAACACACAACAGTACTATGACATAGCAACCTACAAGGAAGCATGACTAGGAATTTCCCAAGGCAAGAAAGGGCATTCTAGGGCTGGAGAGATGGCTCAGAGGTTAAGAGCATCGACTGCTCTTCCAAAGGTCCTGAGTTCAATTCCCAGAAACCACATGGTGGCTCACGACCACGTCTGTAATGAGATCTGGTGCCTTCTTGTGGCAAGCAGGCATACATATAGTCAGAGTACTGAATAAATAATAAATAAATCTGAGAGAGAGAGAGAGAGAGAGAGAGAGAGAGAGAGAGAGAGAGAGAGAAGAGAGAGGGCATTCTAGGGCAAGTATGTACAAAGGAATGGGATCTGGGAAGGTCATGACACATTTGGGAAGGGACAGGCCAGTGTGACTAAAATGTTCAAGTGTGGCAAGAGGTGGGCTAAAGAGTTGGCTAGAGGTGATTGTGATGAGCTTAAGTGATGGTTTCAAAACTGACCGCAGCCCATGACGAAAAATGAGAGTAATGATATATCATGGTGCGTTTCACATGCTTGCACGTAGCTAAACTTCCGCTTCATGAAGCAATGTTTGCTTTCCTAAATGCGGGAACCCACATTCTCGGCTTTTCCTTAAATGCTGGTTGTAACCCCCTAGTTTGGTTTCATTATCCACTAATGTGGTTGGGCCCAGCACTGGAAAAAACTCAAGAGGAAGGCATTTGATCTTCATTTTGTAGACACTGGTGAGCCACAGGAGGATTTTGAGTGAAGGAGGAATGCCATCAGATACGGGTTTTGAAATCAGTCTTGGCAGCCCCGTAGAGGAGTGACTGGAACAGACGTTGGGCACAGGCATATCCCCCCAACCCCCCAACATACGCACAGCCACACCACGCCTCTGAGGCTGTAACAAGGGCAGGAAGAGGTCCCCACTGTAGACAATGGGGCAGGAGCTGACCCTCTGCCTATAACTCACGGTCACAGCTTTTGCCATCAGCCCGAAGTCGCCTTCCCTCAGGGCACAGGCATCGGAAGGAAAGGCCCTCACTCACACACTGGAACTCGCAGCCGTGATCCACACCGTTGCAGAGGTCCCTGACTTAAAAGAGACACCGCATAGGACAAGTCAGGTTAGACCCCAGCAGCTACAATCCTTACTATTTCCTGCCAACATGAGAGACGCCTCCTCACCCCGACAGCTCCTCCCATCGGGCAGCAGGTCGTGGCCCTCTCTGCAGCGACACTGTGGCCCCACTAGCGTGCTCACACACTCGTGCTGGCAGCTATGGTTTCCAAAGCTGCAGTAGTCGATGGCTGAAGGAAGGAAGAAATGGCAAGATGTCATTTCTCAGTGTAGCCATCAGGGGCATCAGTCTACAAAGCTCACCGAGAGGAGTGGGGAGGGGGCGGGGCACGGGGCGGGGGGCGGAGCTTACTTACCCTTGCAGCTCCTCTGGTCCTGCTGGAGTGCAAAGCCAGCTCGGCAGCGACAGAAATAGGAATCCAAGGAATTGACACAGAGGTGTTCACAGCCATGGGTTCCTTCCGCACAGAGGTCCATGGCTGGGAAAAAGATGAAGTCAGCCTTTGCTCGGGGGCTGTGCTTCCCAGCCTAGCCACAAAACCCTCTGAGGAGCTCTTTAAGAAAACCTGGGCCGAGGTCCAGAAAGGTGCTCGGCCTGTATAACCTGTATAACGTCCGCAGCACAAGCATGGGGACCTGAGTTTGGATCCACTGCATCCATTTAAAGCCCAAGTGTGGTAGCTGTAGCCCTAGCCCTGAAATGGGCAGACACAGGCAGCTCTCCAAAGACCACTGGCTAACTATACTAGCCCGATGATGAGTGTTGGGTCCGGTGAGAGTGTTCCAGGAGATGGCACGTGGGCAGCACAATACTTGCCTTAGTTCAATCCCCAAAACCCATTTAAAGGAAGGGAATTGTCCTCTGACTGCCACATGTGACATGTGACACGTACACACCACCTGCACTCATAGACCATGCATACCCACTAATAATAATAAAATAAATTGTTAAGTAATAGCAAGATTGGGAATGGTAGAGACAGATATTTGACATCAGCCTCTGTCCTCCACTGGTATTCACATATACATGCATATACCATTTTCTTTTTAAGATTTATTTATTTAATTTTTGTTTTCCAAAACAGGGTTTCTCTAACGGGCCTGGCTGTCCTGGACTCACTTTGTAGACCAGGTTCGCCTCGAACTCACAGAGATCCGCCTGCTTCTGCCTCCCCAAGTGTTGGGATTACAGATGTGCGCCACCATGCCAGGTTATTTATTTATTTATTATGTACACAACATTCTGCCTGCAGGTGTGCCTACCCACCAGAAGAGGGCACCAGATCTCATTATAGATGGTTGAGAGCCACCAAGAATTGAACTCTGAAAGAACAGCCAGCACTCTTAGCCTCTGAGCTAACACTGTGCCTCGCCCCTCCCCCAAAGGTCATAATTAATTAGTCTGATGTGCTACCCAGACATCTGTGAGTCTTCTTTAAGTCTTCTTTCTACAGGGTGAAGTGACATTTCCCATTCAAACCCTGGACACATGCCAGAGCTAAAGGACCCACCGCTGAGTCCTGCATATGGTGGAGAGGAGCCTCATCCTCCACCGTCTCACAGGCAAGTGTGAGGAATGGCAGCTCCACCTGTCTCAGCTTTTCCCTGTCTGCAAAGCAGGAACAAAATAGGAAAAAGCAATTGCTGTTCACTACTTCCTCCTGAAGAGGTGGCAGGGAGCGAGACCTGCTGCTGGACCAAATATTTTGAGGGTTTGGATAGGTGAAGATGGCCTAGACCTGAACTGAGGAAAGTTGTGAGAAAAAAAAAAAGTGGGATTCCTGGAAAAGGGTGTGGTGGAGAGGGGGGAAAGAAGTGTAACAGACAGGATTAAGCTGCATAGCCCTGTGGCTAAAGATGGCAATGGGGGTGGGGGTGGGGAGGCTGGAGAGATGGCTCAGTGGTTAAGAGCGCCACCTGCTCTTCCAGAGGTCCTGAGTTCAATTCCCAGTAACCACACGGTGGCTCACAGCCATCTATAATGTAACCTGATGCCCACTTCTGGCCTGCAGGTGTACATGCAGGCACAGCACTGTATAAATAATAATAAATAAATCTTTTTATAAAAATATGGCAATGGGGAAACCCCATTATTGGACAATTGAGGGGTTCTAGGAACAAGAGTATCTAATAGCAATTACAAGTAATGGGGTTTTTTTTCCTTTGTATGTTTGATTTTTACAATAATCAGATCCCTGCCCTCTTCCACCTTTAACAAAATATATGGGCTAGAGAGATGGCTCAGAGGTTAAGGAGCACTGTCTGCTTTTCCAAAGGCCCTGAGTCCAATTCCCAGCAGCCACATGGTGGTTCACACTCATCTATAATGAGATGTGGTTCCTTCTTCTGGCTAGCAGGAATACATGCAGGCAGAACACTAAATAAATAAATAGAAAAAAAACAAAAATGGGCATATGTCCATGTACATTTGAAGTGTGGCCTCTGTGCACATGTGTGTAAACCAAACACTGTAACAAGGTGGCCATGTGGGACTGAAAAGAAAAATGAGGAAAGATCACGAGTATAAAGAATGCAGCGAGGTGAGGCACGGTGCGTGTTTCAGTTATCTCAGCACTCTGAAGGTTAAGGCTGGAGGACGGTGAGTTTGAGGCCAGCATTCAGCACAGAACAAGAAGCGGGTAGGAGAGGGAAGGGAAGAGAGGAGAATAGAAAAGAGAAGGAGAAAAGACAAAGAAAGGAAGGGAAGAGGGGAGGAAAAGGAAGGGAAAGAAAGGGGAAGGACAGTGAACGGGAAGTGCAGAGCAAGATACAGCTACCACAACGCAGTTTCCAGATATCTTAGGATAATATTATTATTAATATTAGCCTAATATTCACAGTAATCAAATGGGGGTGCATACCAAACCACTTTAAGTTTGACTTCTGAATATTTATTCGTTTATATGAGAATGTGTCTGTGTGAGTGTGCCGATGTGTACGGCTAAGGTGTTGGAAGTCTTCCTCGTCGCTCTCCACATGTTCCTTTGAGACAGGATCTCTCCCTGGACTTGGAGCTCCTCTTCTCTTGGCTATGCTGGAAACCAGCAAGCCCCAGTGATCTTCCTGTCTCTGCCTACCTCAGAGCTGGAGCCTCAGGCATTTGCCAGATGCCTGCTGAGATCCAAATTCCAGTCCTTATGATAGTGTGGTAAGTGCCCTTCATCACTGACCATTTCTCCGGCCCCCTTCAGCCTTTCCAAGTGTCTGAAGGCAGAAGACCCAGGTCGCATCTGAGCTGTTGGCATCACACAACCTCTTCTTCCAGATTGTGAAGCTGAAACTGTGGCTCCTAACACAGGGTCTGATATAACTGGCATTCTGCGAGTGGTAGGAAATACAGTCACAGGAATGGAGCCATATACTCCCCAAAATGGAAAAAAAAAACCCAACTAATCATCTAAGCAAAGCATCACACAGCATAGCTTTTCAGAAGATCTAAAGGGAAAAAAAAGATTTGCAGAGAGAAGGCAGCACAGAGAGAGCTGAGGCGCAGAGGTAAGAATGAAAAATATTTAACACTGGGAGGTCAAGACTCCTAGCTCTGGTTCACCAAAGATTTGTGTGGCCTCAAGTAACAGTTTCTGTGGCTTGTAAGGTAAAGGGTTACAGCTTTTACTTCTGAAGAACTTGCCAGATCTTTGTCGTGATGCTGGGAAGCCAAAGAAGGTTCGGGAACAATGAAACCGCAATATGGGGTGGTACTCACCCCAGCAGCTCTTGTTGTCTGGTGCTAACTTGTAGCCAGAGTTGCAGGCACAGTAGAATGTTCCAGGTGCACTGACACACAGGTGTTGGCAGCCATGACCCAACTCAGCACAAAGGTCCTTCCCTGAGGACACACAAGGCGAGAGTCAGCAGAGAACAGATGGGCAGGCGCCTCCAAGGAGAGGCCTGCACATTATGGTAGGGTGGGGCTGAAGCTAATACCATAACTCTTGACAGGCAATACTCTCAATTTTGAGGGTTGGTGATTCTTGTTTAAAAGACATTTGGTGCTTGAGTTTGACATTTAGCTTGTAAGCAAGAGACGAAGCCAGTCCCCGACAGAGCACAACTGCTGCTCAGTGTTGTGGGTGGAGCCAGGAATGTGATCTATGGCTCTGCAAGCCCGGAACAGAGCTATCGTAACTGGAGAGCGAAGTAAAGCTGAAGTACACAGGGCCACCCCTTAGGGAGGGATCGCCTGTGGTGGTGCAAACTACAATGGAGCATCTGCCAAGCCCGAGCTCTAACTCACCGCACAGCCGGCCCTGGAACTGCAGGCCAAACTCCTGGATGAGATCGAAGGACTCCACCAAGAAGACGTGCTGGTCTAACGGCGGCGAAGCCATGGCGCGTAAAGAGCCCACGTCCGCTCGCTGCACCCCTACCGCGTAGATCTCAATGCCTCGGGCGCGCGCCTGCGCGGCCACTTCGGCCACTCGGTCTTGAGGTCGCCCGTCCGTCACGATGACCAAGACGCGAGGTACTCTCTCCTCCGGTGGGCGCGCGCCTTCGGCCTCGCTGAAGGCCACGTTCATGGCATACTGGATTGCCAGCCCGGTCATGGTGCCCTGTGCCAGAGGCACCACGGCACGGATAGCGCGCTCCATGTCCTCGCGGCGCGAGAAGGCGCCCAGGGGAAACACGCTCTGAACTTGGCTAGAATACTGGATCACACCAACGCGCGTGGCGTTCAGCCCTATGTCCAGGCTACGCAGGAGGCCCACTAAGAACTGCCTCATGGTCTCGAACTCGAAGGGGCGCACGCTGCGGGAGCTATCAATCACGAACACCAGATCCAGGGGCCCAGTATAGCACCTAGGACCTGTGGGGAGATGGGGAAGAGCTCTCTAGGGTCAACTAAAGCTGTTATCTCAGGAAAAGGCAGAAGAAATGCTGTTGTCCGAATGGAACATCACCCAGCACAATATTAACCTGACAAACATGCCTTGGATACACTCGCGCATCCATCATTTGGGAGGACCTGAGCAAGGAAATCGCACAAGTTCCCTGCATAACAGTTTCTGGGAGCTGTTCTGACTCTGCGCTGTATATTGACTGAGGAGTGAGCAAAGAGATGTCACAGTCTCAAATGCCTACACAGACTAGCCAAACATTAATGAATAAATGAATAAATGAACTGCTTGAATTATGCCTATGAAACCACAAGCCCCTCAATCACTCCTTGCTAATGTGGGTTTTCCCAGCAAGTAGATCCTTGGGGTTTTTTTTCCCAAGAAAATTCTCAAATAGGGGTTTTTATGTGACATCTGATTTTTTTCATAATTTCAATAAGACTCAACACCAAACGAGTAGCTCTGAATGAACCCGAAACGATGCCACATACTGCCTATGAGGAAACAACACCAGAGAGGTGAAGTGGGAAACCCACATCCAGCCTAGAGTGTTCCAAGGTCCTTGCTTTTCTTTCCCCAGCAATGTTGGCTCACGGTAGATGGGGAAATTGGCTCCCACTCTCTCTCTTCCTCCCAAGGTGAGGGCTGGGCCCCAGCTCACCTGCAGACTGAAGCTGGATTTCCCAGGGCTGCAGAAAGAGCAGCAACAGAGGCAGAGACCAACCAAAAAGGCCCCTCATGGTGCTTGTAGGGTGAAGAACCAAAGTGTCACAGCCTGCCGGGAGAAAGGACGTTAATAAAGCCACAATTCTGACTGCACTTTTCTTTCGGGGGATGTACACTTCGCGCGCGCGCACGTGTGTGTGTGTGTGTGTGTGTGTGTGTGTGTGTGTGTGTATGTGTGTGTGTGTGTGTTCAAAATGTCTCTCCAGGAATGGCTGCACACTCAAAAGGCAGAGGCAGGCAGATCTCTGGGAGTTTGAGGCCAGTCTGGTCTACAAAGTGAGTCCAAGAAAGCCAGGGCTACACAGAGAAACCCCGCCTCAGGGAAAAAAAGGGGGATAGAAAATGGCATTTTGCAGAACTACAGGACACCAAGTAAATAAGGAGTAGACCAAAACATAAAACTCAAAAGGGAATAAATGCTTTTATAAAGGAGATGTTTTAGGGCTGGAGAGATAGCTCAGAGGTTCGGAGCATTGTGTGCTCTCCCAAAAATCCTGAGTTCAATTCCTAGCAACCACGCGGTGGCTCACAACCATCTATAATGATATCTGGTGCCCTCTTCTGGCCTGCAGGCCTACACACAGGCAGAATACTGTATAAATAATAAATAAATCCTTAACTATGTCTTATATGATTGTGTGTATGCGCACACTAGGCACACACATGTGGAAGTCAGAGGGCAGTTCTCTGAAGTCAGTCCTCTCCTTCCACAGTGTGGGTCACAGGATTAGACAGGACTTGGGTGGTCAGTCCTGGCAGCAAGCACCTCTACCCACTGAGCCATCCTGCCAGTCCCCAAAAGAAATGTTCTCATTCATTATGGCATTAACCCTCTATGCAACTGCGACACTTTAGGCTGTCGTTGGTTCAGTTGTACCTATTCAGAAAGAGAGGCTTACAGAAAGTAAATGCTGAGCCGGGCATGGTGGTGCATGCCTTTAATCCCAGCACCCGGGAGGCAGAGGCTGGTGGATCATTGTGAGTTCAAGGCCAGCCTGGTCTACAAAGAGAGTCCAGGACAGCCAGAGACCCTGTCTCAAAAAACCAAAATAGATAGATAGATAGATAGATAGATAGATAGATAGATAGATAGATAGATAGATAGATAGATAGATAGATACTGCTAGCCAATGTTGGGTAGCAGGAAAGTAAGTGTGCTGTGTGCTGAGACAGAATGCTGTCTGTCTGATGTGAGTCAGCTAAGGAGCTCCACACTTTCTTCTTCTGCAGACAGAAGCCACTGCCCTTCTTCCCCTCAGCCCTCTACCCCTCCTCCCTGATAAAAGCAGCTCTTTAGTGGGGTTAAGGTCTTAGAGATAGGTCAGTGAGTAGGCCATGCACAAGACATCCCTCAGCGGCTGTTACTCGCCTGCTCTTAAGAGAGGCCGCCAGGGGGCGCCTGCTGGGCCTGGCGTCTATTGCCGTGGGAAACCCACATCTGCCCAGCAGGTGTCCCTGCCTAGAGCAAACAAGCGGCAGTGAGTGCCAGGACCTTGGAGATAAAGTTTGGCCGAGATATATCCAGTGCGAGGGGGTGCGCAGAGGTGTGAAGGGTATCGAAGACAGTGGCACTAGACGTGCCCAGAGGGTAGCAACAAGAAAGCAGCCCTGGCCTCGCCGAGCAGCCATGGACCCCGTGAGGACAACAGGTGAGCCTTCCCCCTCCTGTGTAGCCTAACGAGGTCCCCAGAGAACCACGAAGGACACACGCGCGCGCACACACACACGCACACGCGCACTATACAAATGGAAAATGTGGGGGTCGACAAGGCAACCAGCTGGACTCCAGGCTCAGAACTAAACCTGGCCGCCGCCCCCCTCCCCTTCCTCCAGAGCTGCCTGGTTCCCTGGCACCTAGGAATCACTGAACCCTTTCTTCCGTTCCCTACCCCACCCCCACGAGGCACGCTGAGCCTGCTCTATCCATTTTTCTGTCGCTGTTTCTTGGCAAAGCAGGCCAGCGCCCCCTAACCCACAGCAGCCCCGCCCCCCAGTTCCTTGAATGGACCCATTCTGAGCAAGGCCCGTGCGTGCCTCCGGCTCCAGACCGCCTTCCCATCCGGGATTCTTCTCGGTTCTGGCTTTCCAGACAGGGTAAAACAAATATCCCTTTGGCGGGGAGGTGACTGAGCTCGCTAGATGTGCCAGCTGCTTGCTGGTAGAGGTCGGAGGTAAGGGATGCCTTTTCATAACTGAGGCAGCACCCCCGGAGGGAGCATCTGAGTAAAGGTCCACGGGGCCTTTGAGACACAGTACTGGCTCTTGACTAAGGTCCCCCTTATCCTGTTCTTGGTCAGTCAATACGCACTTTGGTATCACCTCACTTGCACCCCGGGAATCTTAGAAAGTCAAAATAGCTAAGGGATCCCTCAAGGGCTTGCTTTGAAGTGGAGGCCCACTACAGACAGTCAGTGGAACTCAGGTCTCCTAGATCTACGAAGTCAAGCCTTGCATTGAAGAGGAAGTTTTTCTGTCCTTAGGGAAGGGAAAGTGCATTCCCAAGAAAGGGGGTGGGGGTGGGGGAGGTAGTCTATGAGTTCAAGGGCTGACCCGAAGTGGACACCTTGGAAGGTACAAGAACGTAGAGGGAGGAGATTAAGAAAGAGGGGCAGGGCTGCATATGGTGGGCCTTGCTGGAGGGAAATCGGAAAAGGTACTGCAGGTTAGACGTGGACACGTAGGCGGTTAAGCGCTGCCCTTCTACAGTTTTTCCGCTGGCTTCCCGGCAGATTCCCCGATGCCCCCGGGCCCTTTGACTCACCTGAGCCTGCCCGACAGCTCGGAGGCGCGGCTACAGAGCGACGGGCCAAGCCTCCTGGGGAGTTGGACGAGGTAAAGGAGGCTTGGGCAGCTTCGCCCTAGGTGGGGAACGTCAGACAGCTAGAGCAAACCCAAGCCGCAGCTGCATTTAACCTGGAGTGGGCGGGTGGGGAGGGGGAGGGCGGGCTGCGACCCCTCCCACTGGCAGGGAGCGATCTCCCCCTTCCTCTGAGCACCCGGCCCCGGCAAGAGCGGCGCCCCCCTTCTCCTGCCACTCTCAGAGCTGCAGGCGTGAGCAGCGGGCCGGAATTCAGCTATAGCTGAGGTCGGGCAGCGACACTCCCAACAGCCGGAATGCTCTGGAATCCTACATGAGACTCTTCCCAGAGGAGAGCCCCAAGAGGCGGAGCGGTCCTGGCAGCCGCCTGCCTGGTCTGGCTAGGCTTCGGTGGACGCGCCCGGCTCTTGCCCTCCGCTGTCCTTTCCAGGAGTGATGAAAGGCCGGGGATTCGGTTCTGCTGTGCGACTAAAAGGACTTAAAAGGACAGCCTCAGAGTTCTCAGCTCTCTTCAGGGCCCCAATTTCCCAAGTATCTCTCGCCACAGACTCCTTTGCACGCTCTTTTTAACGCTGCAAGCTTTAAGAAAATTCACCCTCACCCGTAAAACTCTCAGATTGACAAGCAACAGACCCCAGAGAGCTGACTTAGCTCACCTTACAAGCCCAATGTCTTGATACCCTCATTCAAAGAAAGGAACTCCCCACCCCGCCAAACATTTAAGCCACGGGTGTTGTTTGGGCAGCCGAGACATCAGATCCACCCCCATCCTGGTCATGCTGTTTGGGGCCTCGAACTAAGAGTGTGCTCTGGACCTGAAGCCGGCAAAGGCTGTTTCCCCTTATGTGTTCTCGTGGATTGAAGGCTTACTTAGCACTTCCACAAAGCCCACCTCCTCCATCTGAAGACCAAATGGAGGCCTTTTAAACACAGCTCGTCTTCCACTATGGCCCCAAGCTACAACAGCAAGGAAGCCACCCAGATAGCGTAGCACCTGGGTGATCTGTGGTCTCTGTGCAGGCTTCACGGAACACACACACACATTCTCCCCACCCACCCACCCCACACCCCACCCCACCCCAGCCCCCACCCCCACCCCATGACCCCTGTCCTCCTCCGTGCCTAACCCTTCTTCCCCAGATTCCCTAGGGAAATGTAAATCAACTTCATCTCCCACTTCAAGCCACTCACCCTGAGCAGCGCCGCCTTTGTGCCAACTCAACCCTTCCTTGCCTCTCCTTCCCGTGGCCGGTTGGCCTCACCCCATTCCTAGGTCACCCCCAGAGCACGCCACCATCCTAAGGGAAGGAGTGCGTGCATGCCTGCAGCAAAGATGTGAGCAGACTGTGTGGATCCTGCATGCCAAGGTGGCTCAGAAATCCTACGGGAATGAGAAACGGTAGGTGACCCCATACTCCCCCTCCCCGTGCCCCCCCCAGCCCCCCACCCCCACCCCCCCAGCCCCCCACCCCCACCCCCCTTCCCCCTTCCCCCTCCCCCCACCCCCCTTCCCCCTCCCCCCAGCCCCCCTCCCCCTGCCCCCCTCCCCCCAGCCCCCCACCCCCACCCCCCTTCCCCCTCCCCCCACCCCCCCATCCCCCCTCCCCCGCCGCAGCCTTCAGCCCCGAGCACCCCTCCAAATCTCCCACCGGTTAGCTTCTTTTCCTTCCTGGAGGCCTCAGGGCCGACACCTTGGCTATTGTCCAACTCGGGTCCTGTTGCCCAGCAAACAATAGCCGCCTACTGGGCTCTACAGCAGAGCTTGAGAGTGACTCTCAGATCCCCCACGTCCTCACTCATTATCCATCCATTCGGTCACTTACTAAGGTCATGCACCAGGCCCCAGGCCCCGTGGCCACTGTTGGGCACTAAGCATCCAGGTGGACAAGACAAATAGTCTCCACATCCTCGCTCGGGTGTGAAAGAAGCAGTTGCCTCCCCACCAATCAGCAGGCAGGATGCTCCAGATTGTGATGAGAGCTAGAAGGAAAGCAGCGCAAGGTCACATAGTGGGGGGGGGGGGCGGTATCTTAGCTTGAAAGGTCGTGGAGGTCAAAGGGCTCTTTAGGAAGCGGCATGGGAACTGAAGTGACAGTACTGAAGTGGAGCCGGCCATGAAAACAATCTCCAGGAGGCATTCCAACTAGAAGGGACCGAAAGACGCAAGCACCCGTAAGGCTCTACAACTAGTCCAGTCGGAGGATAAAAGGGAGAGACTGGACAGAGGAGGGGACGTTAGAGGAAACAAGCAGACGGAGAAGAGTGTCCAGGTCACGTGGGAAATTGGGATTTGAAATCACTAAAGGGTCTTAATAGGAGAGTATCATAATTTGACTCTTGTTTTCATTATTGTTAATAATATCATGGAGGGTGTGGTGGCGCACGCCTTTAATCCCAGCACTCAGGAGGTAGAGGCAGGCGGATCGCTGTGAGTTCGAGGCCAGCCTGGTCTACAAAACAAGTCCAGGACAGCCAAGCCTATACAGAGAAATCCTGTCTCAGAAAACAAAACAAAACAAAATAATATCATATATATGCATATGTGTGTGTGTGTGTATATATATGGGGGGAATAATACAGACTCAAGCTGGAATCTGCCACAGTAATCCTCCTGCCTCAGGCCCCATCCCCTCCAGTGCTGGGATTGGGATTACAGGCAGAAGTAACCATACACAATTTAATTTAAATGGTTTGGGGTTTTGTGGTGTTTTTGTTTTTTAGTTGGTTGGTTGATTTTTGTTTGTTTGTTTTGTTTTTAATTTGGTTTGGGTTTTTTGTTTGTTTGGTTGATTGGTTTCTCAAGACATGGCTTCTCTGTGTAGCCTTGGTTGTACTGGAGCTTTCTCTGTAGACTAGGGTAGCCTCAAACAGAGATCTCTGGCCTCATAGAGATCAGCTTGTCTCTGCCTCCCAAGTGCTGGGATTAAAGGCTTGCGCTACCACACCCAGCTTAATTGTTATTTTTTTTAAAGATTTATTTATCATGTGTGTGTGTGTGTGTGTGTGTGTGTGTGTGTGTGTGTGGTTTGTCCTACATGCACGTCTGCACACCAGAAGAGGGCACCAGATCTCATTATAGACGGCTATGGTGCTGGGAATTGAACTCAAGACCTCTGGAAAAGCAGTCAGTGCTCTTAGCTGCTGAGCGATCGATCTCTCCTGCCTCTTGACTACTATTTCATGATTGTGTGGGTGCCACAACTCCTGTGGAGGCCAGAGGATAATTTTGTATCATTGGTTCCCTCCTTCCACCTTTTAGTGGGATCTGAGGATTGAACTCGGGTTATCACACTTGCTCTGGCAAGCATTTTACCTGCTGAGCCAACAGTCATTTAAGAAGTAATCTGGTTGCTGTGTGAAAAACATATTCAAAGAGGGAGCAGCAATACCGGAGAGAGGCCGAGAGTGGGGAAGGCAAGCGGTGTTGGTTAGGACCAAGGTGGAGGTTGTAGGAGGCCAACGGATTCCAGATAGGCTTTGAAGATGGAGTGGGCAGGACTTACTGGTGGGGTCTAATAAGTAAAAGAACGGGGCTATAGAGATGGCTCAGAGGTTAAGAGCACTGTGTGTGCTCTTCCAAAGGTCCTGAGTTCAATTCCGAGCAACCACATGGTGGCTCACAACCATCTATAATGAGACCCTGTCCCCTCTCCTGGCATTCAGGCATACACCAGGCAGAACATGGAACACATAATAAATAAATACTTTTTAAAAAAAAAAAGCAAAAGAATGTACTGTGTTAATGAGGTTCGCTCAAGGAGAGAGGAGAGCGAATCATGACTCTTTGGCTGTATGCGACCGTGAAACACTTTGTCGTTGTTTTGTTTTTGTTTCTTCGAGACAGGGTGTCTCTGTGTCGCCTTGGCTGTCCTTGACTCGTTTTGTAGACCAGGCTGGCCTCAAATTCACAGAGATCTGCCTGCCTCTGCCTCTTAGAGTGCTGGGATTACAGGTGTGAGCACCACACCCGGCGTCACTTTGAGACGCTTTTAAAACAGTAAAAATGAAAGTAGGGGAAGAAAAAAAAAGCCAGATGCGTGGAATCCCCAGCACTTTGGGCGACAGAGGCAGGCGGATCTCTGTGAGTTCGAGGCCCTGGTCTACAAAGCGAGTCCAGAACAGTCAGGGCTACACAGAGAAACCCTGTCTCGGAAAAAACAGAAAACAAAAACAAAAACAAAACAAAAGCAGTGAGAATGATCTACGTGTTCCCAGGTTCTTCTGCCCTCCACCCTGTGTCTACCTGGCTGGTCCCGGCTGGAGGGTGAAGCCAATACAAGACCAAGGTGAGAGCGCCCTCAGGGGCTGTCCGCAGAGAACCGACCAACAACTGCACCAGGGCCTGGGAACCCGGCCGTTTGCTGGCGCAGTGTTCCTGCGCCCTCTGGCGGCAAGAACTAAGTTTGACTGGCACCTGAGTCTCTTCCCAAGTCCTTCCAGAGTTAACTCCCGCACTTTCCCAGGCCCCCAGTCTGCGGAGGTCGGGCCCATAGTCTGCGGCTACATGGGACTGGACGGCGCGTCCGGCAGCGCTCCTGAGACGCAAAAGTTGAATTTCGAAGAGCAGTCAGACTCCAGGGTGAGACTGCGTGAGAGAACATCCGATTCCTGCCCTTTTTCTTTACAGAGGAGGACTCCCCAAGTCCCCCTCCAGAAGCCGAGAGGCAAGAGGGAGGCCAGAGGGTGGGTTCTGACCCAGAGCCTAGCTAGCGCGGCTTTTTGTCACCTCTGATGGATGTCCTAACTGCAGAAGGTTGGCTTATCCGCTGGCAAAAAGTTGAGTTAAGTAAGACGTGTCCCATTCCCATGCGCCTCCTAGGAATTTGGTTGTGCCAAGACCCTGTACATCTCCGACGCCGACAAGAGGAAGCACTTCCGCTTGGTGCTGCGACTCGTGCTGCGTGGAGGCCAGGAGCTGGGCACCTTCTACAGTCGCCTCATCAAGGTGATCTCCAAGCCCTCACAGAAGAAGCAGTCGCTGAAAAACACAGACCGTGAGAGGGGCTGGAGCGGAAGGGTGCAATTCAACTCTAGAGCTGGGAGGAGCGTGTAGGGGTGGGGTCAGGGTGAGAGGTGGAGCCTAAGCAGAAAGAAGGGAGGAGTCTGGGTGAGCGGCTGACCTGGAGCAAGGGCTCTCTAGCTGGGCCAGCCTAGGAGGGAGGGCAAGAGGGAGGAAAGGAAAAAAGAACAGAGGAAGAAGGAGAAAGAAAGAGATGGGGTGAGTTGTTTGGGTGACTCGAGCCTACCATGCCATGTGGCTTGCTTGAGAGTGTCTGCGTAGAACTTGTCCCCTAGCCTGGAAATGGCCATAAGTCAGAGCCCAGCTCCTGCAGGGCGTGGTGGCGAAGGCAGGAGGATCGCTGTAAGTTCGAGTCCAGCCTAGTTTACAAAGCGAGTCCAGGATAGCCAAGGATACACAGAGAGACCCTGTCTTGGGAAGGAAAAAAAAAAAACAAGGAAGAAAAACAGAACCCAGCGCCTTGGTTTTATTTTAAAATCTTGTGGAATGTCCTAGATACAAATGGTGTTCTAGTTGGCCCTTGGTATTCGGTGACATAGTGTAATGGTTAAATGGAGAGTCCAGCAGTCTGGCTCCGAGTCCTACCCTGAAGCTTGCTAGTTGCCTGGTCTTGGGCAAACCGATCTCTTACATAGGAATAGGAGCCCGGCATGGTGGCGCACGCCTTTAATCCCAGCACTTCAAGAGGCAGAGGCAGGCGGATCACTATGAGTTCGAGGCCAGCCTGGTTGACAGCGTGAGTCCAGGACAGCCAAGGCTACACAGAGAAACTCTGTCTCGAAAAACCAAAAACCAAACAAACAAGAAAACATGGGAATAGGAGAATCAATGAAGCTGATATGTGTATTTAGGAAAGTAAAGGATGGGGAGATGGCTTGACGCCTAAAGAGCTTGCGTTTGGGTGCCCATAAAACCTGAATGTAGCTGCTGGCACCAGTGACCCCAGCACTGAGCAAATAGACAGGGTGATCCTCAGGCTCCCTGGCCAGAAAGTTCTAGCCCAAGTGGCGAGCTCTCCGTCAATGAGAGCCTCTACCTCCTAAAATAAGACGGAGAGTAATAGAGGAAGATGCCCGGAGTCAAGCACACACATGTATGGAGAAAGGGAGGGAAGGACCTATTATATAATAAATGGGATTTAATGGAAGGGGCTTGGCCAAAGGTACATGGAATGCATCCGTTTGTCCTACACTAAGAGATGAGCAGCACTCCGCCCAGTTCCTTATTCCCAACTGGTCCACAAAGTCCATTGGGGGGTGGGGTGGGGAATGAAACTGTGACTCTTAGCACGTGCCATAGGCTGGAAACCATGTCAATCTCTAGAAAAGCCCCAGGGGTTTTTGTTGTTGTTGTTTGGTTGGTTTGTTTTGTTTTGTTTTGTTTTTTTAGATTTGGTTTCTGTTTTCGCCCTGTCTGTCCTGGAACTCACTCTGTAGACCAGGCTGGCTGCCTCTGCCTTCCGAGTGCTGGGATTAAAGGCGTGCGCCACCACGCCCCGGCTTGTCTGGGGAGTCTTAAGGGACCACATGAGGGCAGGACACTGACTCCAGTCCCCTCACAGTGTGCATCTCCTCCGGCTCAAAGATCTCCCTTTTCAACCGCCTGCGCTCGCAGACAGTGTCCACCCGATACCTCTCTGTAGAAGATGGGGCCTTTGTGGCCAGTGCAAAACAATGGGCTGCCTTCACGCTCCACCTAGGTAATCTCCTGAGCAGCTGCAGGCCAGGGGCTCCTTGCGTATTAGCTTGTTTGTCTGTTTGTTTTGTTTTTTGTTTTGTTTTGTGAAATAGGGTTTCTCTGTATTATCTTGTCTGTCCCGGACTTGCTTTGTAGACCAGGCTGATCCTCACAGGGATCCGCCTGCCTCTGCTTTCGGAGAGCTGGGATTAAAGTTGTGCGCCACCATGCCCAGCTGTGTATTAGCATATTTAATTAACACTACAGGAAGGTAACCCAGTGTAACTGGCCCTTGGGGAGGAGGATGAAGGTTTGCCCCTGGCCCTAGTGAGTTAGCGACTAACCCAATCTATTCTGATCCCCGTGGCAATGCCCTCTCTCTGTAAGCCAATACCTGGCTGCCCCAGAGAGCACACACCTCTGTGGGGATGACCACAGATTACCCCTCCTGGATTAGAGTGTTTGCCAGCTGTGGTGTGAGGTAAAGCCAGATGTGAAGAAGCAGGGATTGAGGAGAAGCAATGAAGCCTCTTGTTCCTTTCTGTCTTCTCCAGCTGATGACCAATGTTCCCAAGGGGACTTCCCACCTCAGGAAGGT
This sequence comes from Acomys minous, assembly GCF_964271855.1. Classification (NCBI taxonomy): domain Eukaryota; kingdom Metazoa; phylum Chordata; class Mammalia; order Rodentia; family Muridae; genus Acomys; species Acomys minous. Next base: position 70,571,420 of record NC_140485.1, on the reverse strand, counting down.
TACATCCGATATGGCTCCCTGGTGCGGCTTGTCTGCACAGTCACGGGCATCACGCTGCCTCCCATGGTATGAGGAAGGACTTTGTATCCACTTTGTAACCACAGACCAGTACAGAAGCATAACCTCTGTGGGCAGGGCTTAAAGAGTGAGGCCCTCGAGGCACACAGACAGCTACACTCTCTTAGTGCTTAATGAGAGTGTGCCCTGTGGCCTCGTGGCTATCGGGATAGAGCTGCCTGGCTGGGCGAGCAGTCTCCGGGGGACCCTGCACCCCGATATCTCTTTTCCCACCACCCTTCTGCCTCAGATCATCCGCAAAGTAGCCAAACAGTGTGCCCTCCTCGACGTGGACGAACCCATATCCCAGCTGCACAAGTGTGCATTCCAGTTTCCGGGCGACACTCCAGGAGGGGGTGGCACCTACTTATGCCTTGCCACAGAGAAGGTGGTGCAATTCCAGGTGAGAAGCAGAGACGAAGAACCCAGAGAGCACAGAATGTAAGATCTTGGCCACAAAGGCTGCCACCGCGGGAGATCAAAGTCGTAGAATGTAGGGGGGAAAGCGATGTAACTGCTATCATTAAACAATATCCCTTCCCAGGGGCTTTTAGACGTTGCAATACGAAACTGCGGAGTATAGGGACTGGAGAGAGAGCCCTGTAGTGAAGAGTACTTGTTGCTCTTCCGGAGGATCCAAGTTCAATTCCCACAACGGCACATCCACCTGTAGCTCCAGCGTTAGGGGGATCAGACACTCCCTTCCATCCTCTGAAGGTCCACACATATGACATAAATCCACATATACATAAATAAAAACAAAAAATTGCAGAGTATAAAGAAAATCACACCAGGCGTGGTGGCGCACGCCTTTAATTCAAGCACTCGGGAGGCAGAGGCAGGCAGATTGCTGTGAGTTCGAGGCCAGCCTGGTCTACAAAGTGAGTCCAGGACAGCAAGGCTACACAGAGAAACACTGTCTCGGAAAAAAAATCACAGTAGGAAATAGTATTGAATATTATTAAACAAAGTTATAAGATGTCAAAGCATAAAAATCAGTGTAGAAAACAATAATTAAGTAATATTCCTCCCAAAAACATTATTCTGGAATGTTAGTAGATAGAATCATAAAATATACAAAATAATAATTATAGCCAGGTGGTGGTGACACACACCTGTAGTCCTAGCACTCGGCACACAGAGGCAGGCAGATCTCTGAGTTTGAGGTGAGCCTGATCTACAGAGTGAATTCCAGGACATCCAGGGTTACACAGAGAAACCTTGTCTCAAAAAAAAGACAGACAGAGGAAAAGAGGCAAGTCAGATAGTGATGGTGCATGTCTTTAACCCCAGCACTCAGGAGGCAGAGGCGCATGGATCTCTGTGAGTTTGAGCCCAGCCTGATCTACAAAGTGAGTTCAGGACAGCCAAGGCCACACAGGGAAACCCTGACTCGAAAAACACCAATTTGATAGCCACCTCTGGCTATCAAATTACACACACACACACACACACACTTATACATACATATAAATATACACTAAAAAGTATTGTTGCTAAAAGAGAATGAGTTTGGTTTTACACACCACACACACGCGCGCGCGCACGCGCACATGTGTGCATATATGACGCATACAGTGTGAGGATATCACTCAAGCTCCCTGAAGCAGATAAACTGCAAAGCTAGAAGGGAACTTGATAAGACTGGGCCACAAGCGAAGCTTCCGGTCCATCCCTTGCCTGGCGTGGTGGCGCACTCCTTTAATCCCGTCACACAGAAGGCAGAGAAAGGCGGATCTCTGTGGGGACGAGGCCAGCTTGGTGTACAAAGTGAGTCCAGGACAGCCAGGACAAGAGAAAGCCTGTCTCAAAAAAACAACAAAGCAGTTCCATCCCTTGAATTTCTTGCCAGGCTTCCCTCTGCCCTAAGGAGGCCAACAGAGCGCTGCTCAACGACAGCTCCTGCTGGACCATTATCGGAACAGAGTCGGTGGAATTCTCCTTCAGCACCAGCCTGGCCTGTACCCGAGAGCCTGTCACTCCAGTGCCCCACATTAGCACTCTGGAGGTGAATCCGCAGGGTGCTGTGCCCCCGGCCAACCTGCTTGCTCTGGGAAGCGGGAGGTTGTCGAGGAAGGGTAGGAGCCTCCTCCTACCCGCCCCCACCACTCCCCAGTCACCTATACCTGGTCCCATCCAACCCCAGCTGAGCGGCGGAGGTGACGTGGCCACACTGGAGCTTCACGGAGAAAATTTCCACGCTGGGCTCAAGGTGTGGTTCGGAGATGTGGAGGCAGAAACCATGTACAGGTACGGATTGGATCGTGGTGGGGAGGGGCATCTTTGAGCCTAGGGGATCAGAGACTGAAGTGTTTGCCAATCGTGTCCCAACCTCTACGCCCCACCCGCAGGAGCCCGCGGTCCTTGGTATGCGTGGTGCCAGACGTGGCGGCCTTCGGCAGCGACTGGCGTTGGCTGCGTACTCCCATCACCGTGCCGGTGAGCCTGCTGCGCGGGGATGCGCTCTTCTATCCCAGCGCCTTCTCCTTCACCTACACCCCGGAATACAGCGCGAGGCCTCGGCCGCCCGACAACGCTCGCGAGCCCACCCCCGACGCAGACGAGCTTCTCGAGAGCATTCACCACGAGTTCACACGCACCAACTTCCACCTCTTCTGCCCCAGCTAGGCACCACCACCACCTGCGCCGCCCGCAGCTGTCCCTAGGGGCTTACATCCAACTTCCTTGCCCCTGTGCTAAGAAAGGGCAGGAGGAAGAGAGATTTCTCACCCATCGTCAGACCACACATTGTCCTCAGTCGTACAGTAACTGTCAATCACGAGTGATATTCCAATGTCTTTATGGTGTGGGGGTGCTTCCTGTTTTTTGCAATCTTGTTCATCCATCTTTCTGTCTTTGTCACTTTCTGATTCTACCTGCATCTTTGCCCCACTCTGAGGGTCCAAGCCTAAGGGATTTGCCCTCCAGACATCTGCGTCCCCAATGAGGTCCCTCTAAGAGCTAGTCATCACCGACTATGGCACCCTCGCCTGGGTTTGATCTTCGGCCCACTGGTCAGGTTTTGGCCCTTTTCACTGTACCCACAGCCTCGTCTCCTTCAGGCCCAAAAGGAAGAGCCCGTGGATAAAGATCCTTCTATATCCAGATATAGGTGACCCAGAACGTACTATGGGGGGATGAAGGAGGGTGCTGGGTGCTCCCCAATTCTGTCCAAGTCAGGGTGTGATGGATCAGGCACCATCATGACTCTGTAGAGAAGCCATGGGATTCTGAGCCGTCAGACCTCCTAAGCCTAGGGGCCGCCTGGCAGCTCTGGCAGCCAGCAACCAGCTATAACCCTATGCCAAGCAAGAAGTCAGAGGCATGACTTCAGACCATGCCTTTCCCAAGACAAGGCAGACAGAAGTCATGAGGCAACCGGGCAACTGAGAACTGGGTCTCTTCATAAGGGGCCCATGACGGAACTACAGCCCACCTCCGGTCACCCTTACCCTGTCTACTCTGTGCTTATATGGGAAAGAAAGTGGGTAGGATTCTGGCTTGGGCTATGAAAACCAAACACACAGTATAGTTGGTGTCAGTGTCTGGTCTTGCCTGGTAGGGAGAACTGATTTGAAGTATGCGTTCAGTCTACATTCATAACACCCTGAGCATGCCAGGTCTCGTGTGAAATGTGAGTTCAAAGCTCTAATGATCTGGAACTTTCCTTAACCTTCAGAGGAAGAGCTCGTTTCCTGTAAGCCTACCCATCCACCCCCACCCCACCCACCTACCCACCTGATCCGGCCCCCAAATTTGGAAAGTCCCATATGAAAGCAGCAAGAAGATTTTTTTCATAAGACCCCACAGAGTTGCAGGGCAGTGGTGGCGCATGCCTTGAATCCCAGCACTTGGCACAGAGGCAGGGGAATCTCTGAGTTTCAGGACAGCCTGGTCTACAAAGTGAGCTTCAGGACAGCCAGGGCTACACAGAGAAACCTTGTCTCCGAGCAAACAAAAAGACTTCCTAGCATATTCACTGATTTATTTTTTCTGGTTTTGTTTTGTTTTCTTGTTTGTTCTGTTTTGCTGTCTTCCACTGATTTCTGTTGTCTGCTAGGTGGAATTCACAATGCAAGGCAAGGTAGAAGCTCGCTCACGTGGCCCCAAACAGTGAATCTTGGCTAAGAAATTCAGGGCACATTTTCAATTGAGCTATGTCCCCGCCATGAAGTACCCAGCCTCAAAGAGTTTGTGTCACTGTCCCATGGTGATGTTGACACAAGGAGGAAGCAAGGGAGAGTTCATAGAGCACTGAGAGGAGAACTGGGCTCCAGGGCCACTCAGTCACCCTCTGGCCTTCCTCAGCTGCATTCCAAGGCAAGTGTGAGTGCAAGTCCAGGTACACAGCTCTGCCCTCTTCTTTGCTTCTCTCAGGAGACTTTACTACCAATGATCCCACCTGGAAGTCTGACCCCCAGAGCTCCAGGTCTGCCCTGTTTTGAGTTCCAGCTGTGGGACTCCTTTATGGGCGTCTCAAACATCTGGCATCAGATCCTTCCCTGTCCATCCTTTTTCCAGGACTAGATTTTCTATCTGCTTGTCCAGCATGAAATCCTGTCATCTAGGCTTGGGAGGGACCCTATCTCTTCTTCCACAGCAAAATGGTCTCTTCTCTCTCTCTCTCTCTCTCTCTCTCTCTCTCTCTCTCTCTCTCTCTCTCTCTCTCTCTCCCCCCTTCTCTGCCTTCCAGATCCAGGGAAATGCCATAGGAATTCCCAGTTTTCTAGTGTGAAAGTTCATGAGCCCCTTGTTCAGATCTTACTAGTAATTTCAAGGATATGATGAACTCAGGGCCAGAGCTATTCTAAAGGCTCTACACACTCATAAAGTCAACCCTGGTCACAGGCTTCCATCTTGTATTTTACCAAGTTGTCTCCTGTATTGGATTGTCTGTCCCCTCTAGGCTCATATGGAAATAAGATTATCATTTACTTGTTTTTGTTTATCTCTCTGCAACACAATGCCTTGTGCAATAAGCCGGAGCTCCTTGTTAAAGAAATTGCGTTGCATGAAGGATAATGGTTTGCAAATGCAAAGAATAACCACCAGATGGCACTGTTCCCCTTCCATACGTAAAGTGGGGCTGTTAAAAAAGCTATTGGAATCCTTTAAGATAATCTTTTTCATGACGTTGGGGCTCTTTGGAAGTTTATATGTTCAGTTTTGCATAGCTCCAAGAAATTTACAAAGTCCCTAAAGTCCACTTGTGGGTCCACTGACTTCACTATACTCAGCAAATTAGTTGTAAAAATTAGCTGTCTTTGGGGCTGAGAAGATGCCTCTGAGGTTAAGAAGTCTGGCTGTTCTTCTAAAGGTCCTGAGTTCAATTCTCAGCAACCACATGGTGGCTCATAACCATCTATAATGAGGTGTGTTGCCTTCTTCTGGCTTGCTGGCACACATACAGGCAGGATACTGTATAAATAAATAAATAAATAAATAAATAAATAAATAAATGCGGTCTTTAATAGGCATAGTGACATACACATTTAGTCCCAGGACTCCAAAGGCAGAGGACAGTTTGAGACTAGCCTGTTGGTCTACATAATAAATTCCAGGAAAGTCAGAACTACATAGAGATAGAGAGACCCTGTCTAAAAAAAAAAAAAAACTTTCCAAGCCACACCACAGACCAAAGGGATGAGATTTCTGTGTAGAGGGGCCATTTGTACCTTTGTCAAACAATCCTGTATGAATCTAACAACAACAGGAAAAAAAATTGGGAATCACCACCCTAGTACACATTATTTCCCCCTTTTGCAGATGAGTAAACTGAGGCTCCAGGAGAGGAGAGGTTGATGATGACACAGCCTGTCAGTGATTTGAGTCCTGCACCCTTGACACAAATTCGTGGACTCTGAGGTTCTCCTAGGCTACAGGCAGAATGTTTGTGTTGCAGGCAGGACAGAGTGAGGGGACACAGAACAAAAGTGAAGATGAGATGGGGTTTGTTCAGCCGGGCGTGGTGGCGCACGCCTTTAGTCCCAGCACTCAGGAGGCAGAGGCAGGCAGATCGCTGTGAGTTCGTGGCCAGCCTGGTCTACAAAGAGAGTCCAGGACAGCCAAGGCTACACAGAGAAACCTTGCCTTGAAAATACAATTTAAAAAAAAAGATTGAGTCTGTTCCCTGAATCCCAGTTTACCATCCCTCACACAGCCGGAAGTCCTGCCACTGAGGAAAGTCGTGGTTTAGGAACTGACCCTAAGCTGCTCCTTTGGCTTTTGTTTCTGTTAAATGAGGTTTTCTACAAAGAGAATTTAGTTTTGTTTTGTTTTTTTGAGACAAGGTTTCTCTGTGTAGCCTTGGCTATCCTAGACTCGCTTTGTAGACCAGGCTGGCCTCGAACTCACAGCGATCCTCCTGCCTCTGCCTCCCGAGTGCTGGGATTAAAGGCGTGCGCCACCACGCCCGGCCTTGAGAATTTAGTTTTTAAAACAATAGCGCGGTGCGATTTTCAGACAGTTCCCTCCCTGGGGAGGATGTGGATGGCTGGCAGCATAGACCATGAAGATGTCAAAAGAGAAAGAATGGGAAGTGAAACTGTTCTCTAAACACGCTCTCCCTCCCCTCCCTCCCTCCGGTCCCCCTCCCCCACCGCACCCCAGTCAGGTTTGGCTCTGTTCCAGACCGCAAGAGACAAAGTAAGGGTAGCGGTGGCGGTGCAATAATACTTTCAGTAAATGAAGCGGCAAACACCTGCTGCTTGCTGTGGTGGCTGGAGGATCGGGGTGCGAGCGAGCGAAGTTCTGGGGAAGGCTGAGCCTTGTGACCAAATTCCTCTCAGATTAACCCTCGCTAAAGAGTGTTTTAGCAGGGGCTTCGAGGTGTAGCTCAGTTGGTAGAGTAACGGCCTGGCCTGCACAAAGCCTCTGCTGAGTTCATTCCCCGGCTACATAAAACAGGCGTGATGATGTATACTTGTAATCCTAGCATTTAAGAGGTGGAATCGGGGATTAGAAATTCAGCATCAGCCTGGCATGGCGTGGTGGCGCATCCTTTAATCCCAGCCCTTGGGAGGCAGAGGCAGGTGGATCTCTGTGAGTTCAAAGCCAGCCTAGTCTACAAAGCAAGTCTAAGACAACCAGGGCTGCCGGGCGTGGTGGCGCACTCCTTTAATCCCAGCACTCGGGAGGTAGAGGCTGGCGGATCGCTGTGAGTTCGAGGCCAGCCTGGTCTACAAAGTGAGTCCAGGACAGCCAAGGCTACACAGAGAAACCCTGTCTCGAAAAAAAAAACCAAAAACAAAGACAACCAGAGCTACACAGAGAAACTCTGTCTCAAAAAGGAAGGAAGGAAGGAAGGAAGGAAGAAAGGAAGGAAGGGTGAGTTAATCTCAGCATTCAGGAGGCAGAGGCAGGTGGATCTCTGCGAGTTTGAGGCCAGCCTGGTCTTTGGTACTAGTTCCAGGACAGCTAGGGCTACAAAGAGAAAACCTGTTCTTAAAATAAGTAAAAAAAAAACAAACAAACAAAAAATCCACAAATAAACATAACTAAAGGTCACCCTCTAGATACATAGTGAGTTCAAGGTCAGGTTGAGCTAAGAGATGCCCTGTCAAAGTAAAAGGAGAAGGATACTAGGGTGAAGCCCGTCCCCCCTAAATTCATCCTTCATCCACTGCTCTCTGACCTTGGCTGGTAGTCTGATGGGGGTACTCTGCACAGTTTTCCAGGTTCACATACACTGTATGCATTTAATATGTACTTGAATTTATAGTCTCTCACACTCCCACGTGCATTTTCAGAGGTGTCTTGTTTTATTTTTGGTTGGTTGGTTTTTCGAGACACAGTCTCTCTGTGTAGCCTTGGCTGTCCTGGACTCCCTTTGTAGACCAGGCTGGCCTCGAACTCAGAGATCCGCCTGTTTCTGCCTCCCATGTGCTGAGATTAAAGGTGTGTGCTACCACCCCACCACCCCCGGCCAGAGGTGTCCTGAAGTGAAGAAAAGCAGTTCTAGTCGTAGCTAGATCCAGTAAAAGGAAGCAGTCTTGGAGCCACGTGTGTCCTCTAGGTGAGCTCTAGGCAAGCCTAAGTTACTTAAGATCTCTGTGCCTTGGTGCTGGAGCGATGGTTGGGTGGTTAAGAACACTGGCTACTCTTCCAGTGGACCTGCATGGCAGCTCACAACTGTTTGCAACTCCAGTTCCAGGGGATCTGACACCCTCACACAGCTATACATGCAGGCAAAATACTGCTGCACATAAATGAAAGAAGACCTCTCTGCCTCATTTTCTACTTCTGTAAATGGGGATGGTAGCATTTACTTCATAAAGGTTTGTGAAGAATAACAATCAATGTAGCCGAAGGCCTTTCTACAGGACCCGACCTAGAGCAATCACATGCTGTTGCCACTGCTCTTAGGTTTGTTTTTTTTTTTTTAGAAGCGGGGGGGGGGGGGGGGGGGGTCAGGGGGGGGAGATGTTGTCATGGAGGCAGGGTCTCACTTCTTATCCCTGACTGTCTTGCAATCATACCATTAGAGATCAACCTACTTCTGCCTTTCCAGTGCTAGGATTATAGGTATGTGCCACCATGCTGACCAACACAACCACCTTTCAACGTGGAAAATATTCTCCTATTTGCAAGCTGGGGAAATTAATAGCCCAGGAAATGACCCTTCTGTTACATAACGAATCACTGCCAAAGTATCTGGTTACAACAACACATATACGTTGTCTGGCGTTTCCATGGAGTCCAACCTCAGCCGAACTGGTCTGCTCAGGATCTCCTGTGGCTGTAATCAAGGTCTCTTTGAGGCAGAGGTCCTGTCCTGTGCTCACAAGACTGCTGGCAAGATTAATCTCTTGAAGCTACTGAGCTTGTGGCACCTGACTTTGTTGAAGCCTGGGTGGGTCAGGCCTCCCAGGATACTCTCTTCTTTGCTAACTCACAAGTCAACCAATTGTGAACTCACAAGTCAACTAATTGTGGACATTAATACAATTGCAGAATCTTTTTACCTGTACAATGTCATGTAACCTACTATGAGCCCGGTGACATTCTGCATGGTTTACAGGTCCTACCCACATCAAGAGAGGAGAACTGGGAGGCCTGGAAAGACACACGGTGGTTAAGAGCACTAGCTGCTCTTGCAGGGGACTCAGGTTCAGAGTCCAGTAGCCATTTCAGATAGCTCACGATTGCCTAGGACTCCAGTTGTGGGGAATGTGATGCCTCAGGCCTTCGAGGGTACTAACACTCATGTATACACACTCACGCACAGTCCCACACACATACATATAACAAACTGATAAAAAAATAGGAGGCTGGAGAGATGGCTTAGAGGTTAAAAGCACTGGATGCTCTTCCAGAGGGCCTGGGTTCAATTCCCAGCACCCACATGGAAGCTCCCAATCGTCTGTAACTCCAGTTCCAAAAAGATCCAACACCCTCACACACACATACATGCAGGCAAGACACCAATGGGCATGAGATAACGTTTTAAATAATAAAATAAATATCTTGAGAGAGAACGTGGGAAGCTTATAAAAAGCTCTTATGTCATGGAAGAGGGAAGAACTCTTGGGGCCATCTTGGAATCCTGCCATCTTGGAGTTCTGCCTTCTCCCAAAGCGTCACAGCAAATATTGGCAGGGATCCGTTTGACTTGTAAGCTTTTCCATGCCTTGAGAAGCAACAGTCCGGTGGAGAGGTCAGTGCTCCCAAAGTTTCTGGAAACTGGCAGACTGTGAGTTAAGGGTGGTCCAATACTATAATGCTTGTTCGGTTCTCAGAAATGATGTCTATTGGGTGATGGTCTTGTCCGCTGTGTATTCAGGTGCTGATTTCTGTGCCCCAAGAACTGGTTACAACCAGATCTGGACATTGTCTTTTTTTTTTTTTTTTTTTTTTTTTTTTTTTTTTTAGGTAGCCTTGGCTGTCCTGGACTCACTTTGAAGACCAGGCTGGCCTCAAACTCACAGCGATCTGCCTGCCTCTGCCTCCCAAGTGATGGAATTAAGGCGCATGCCACTGCACCCAGCCTGGTATTGTCATTTTTATGAAGAATCCCCTTTATTAATGTTGTTTAAACGATGCTTCCCATTATCTCTGATTAGTTAATAAGCTGATCAGCCTATAGCTGGGTGAGAGAACAGGAGGTGGGACTTCCATTCCCAGTGAAGGGGAGGATGTCTCAATAGAAACCAGGAGGGCACAGAGATACAACAGATGGCCAAGAGGAGACCGAGATGACAAGTAACAAAAGGTCACATGACTGAGAGGTAGCCAGACTAGCATTAATTGGTTAGAACAGATGAATGTCTGTCCAGTTATGGTGCTTAAAGCTTCTTGAATAAATCTAACAGGTCTCTGTGCCAATTATTTGGGAATTAGAACAGATAATGGGGGGGGAGCATTATAAGCCGGTCATGGTGGCATGGTAGCACACGCCTTTAATCCCAGCACTCAGGGAGGCAGAGGCAGGCAGATCGCTGTGAGTTTGAGGCCAGTCTGGTCTAGAAAGCAAGTCCACAACAGCCAAGGCTACACAAAGAAACCTTGTCTCAGGGGTGGGGGGGTAGGGGGAACCAACAACAAAAAAAGATGTAACAATTCAAAAGATGCTCCTGTCGGTGTTAGCTTGCCAAATAAACCTCAGTGTAGAGTTGACAGGGAGTGAAGTACACAGTCACCAACCTGTATTTTGGTTTGGACATGAAGTGCCCACCTAAGACTTAGATTCAAAAGGTTTGGTTATCAACAATTTTGGGGAAGTGACTGAATCCTAAGGCCTCTGACCTAATCAGAGTATTAACCTCTCCCTTAAAAAGATTTATACTATGGCATTATTGGGAGATGGTAAAGAGTTAGAGGCAGGGCCTAGTTTGAAGTAGGTCACTGGAGGTGTGTCCTGAAAATTTATACTTGTCCCCAATTCCTTGTCTCTCGATGTTTCCTGCATACCCCGAGGTGAGCAACTTTGCTCTAGCATGCCCCCACACCGTATTTTGTCTCAATCCCAGGCCCAGAAACAGAGCCAGGTGAGCCTCAAGTCAAAGTAAGGCCCTTCCTCCTTACGCCTTTCTCTCAGGTTATCTTGCCAGGCATGAAAGTGTGAGTAACAGACTGAGCCTTGCTCTCCTGGCATCCCTGCCTTTGTGCAGTTCACTTTGACAGTCAATAGGACTGACCTGTATGCATGACTAATGAGACGTTATGAAAGGGAGAGTGTGTGACTTCCAAAGTGAGGACATAAAAGGCCTTGTAGCTCCTACCTGGCTCTCTTGGATCGCTGACTCTGGGGAGCCAGCTGCCATGTCATGAGGACACACATTTCTATGTTAATCCGTGAGGTGAGCCACGGAGGCCCCTTGCCAACATCTAGAGCCAAGTTTCCAAGCATGTGAACACACCCTATTGGAAACAGATCCTCCTGCCCTGTCAGCCTTTCAGATGACTAACGTAGCCCATACCTTGATCGCAGCTTTGTGACACTGGCCACCAACTCCAGAGCCATCCACCTCAGCTGCTCCTGAGATTCTGACTCACAGAAGCCGTGAGATGTTGTCATTTTAAGCCCCTGAATTACATAGCAATAGTTAACAAATACTTCTGGAGCTAATATCTTAGCCAAAGGAGGACACTTCTGATGACTGTGCCACTTGGTACAGAGTCAAGTTCTGGTCTTCCCCTCCACAGGCTGTGGGAAAGCAAGGCAACACTGGATGGATTCTGAGATTGCAAAGCAGAGGTGTCAACCTCCACTTTTAACACAAAAATTTCTTACATATTGTGCCCACATCATCCTGTTCAAGCCACTAGCTATATGTAGCTGCATATAGCCTTTTCTTTTTCTTTTTTTCTTTTTGGAGACAGGGTTTCTCTGTGTAACAGTCCTGACTAGCCTGGACTCGCTTTTGTAAACCAGGCTGGCCTCGAACTTGCAGCGATCCATCTGCCTCTGCCTCCCAAGTGCTGGGATTAAAGGCATGCACCACACCTGGCAACTTTTATTTATAGGTTTGTTTTAAGTATATGAATGCTCTATCTGCATGTAGTCGCGCATACCAGAAGAGGGCATCAGGTCACATATAGATAGTTGTGAGGCCCCATGTGGTTGCTGGGAATTCAACTCAGGACCTCTGGAAGAGCAGCAGTCTTAACCACTAAGCCATCTCTCCAGTCCCACAATTTTTTAAGTTTTACATTAAACTGAAAGAGCCACAGTAGATGGTAGCCATTGTGTTGAACAAGCAGATCCAACAGATAAGTGAATGCTACAGGGAAGGTAATGATTTACAAGAAGCAGAAACCCACCCAAAGAAACACTGTAAGATCCCTAGAGATAGAGGAGACCGAAGCTACTGCTTCAGAGGGGCTGTGAGTGCTGAGCATTGTCCAGTGAAGGGACTGTGGGCAACATAAACCCTCTGATAGGCACTACGGTTATGAGTAGACTCCAGAGGCTCCTTTGTGAGTTCAAATCCCACCTCTGCCACTCATAAACTGTAAAAATTTGGACAAGATATTAACCTCTTAGATGAAGCTTTTCCATTTTTAGTAACATCTGTTCATACTGTTGCGGTAAGTAATGGGCTCAAACAAGAAGCACCAAGTTCCTGGGGTGTTCTGTAATGTGATGTGAGGGTCCAATGTGATGACTACTTCCTCTTGTGATGACTACGGTGGTGCCAAACCCAACCACCAATGCCGATGGACCACAACCTGAGGCTCCACTCAGTGGAGACAAACTAAGGAAAAGTTGTCCCCTTGGTGAAAGGCTCTTGACTGCTTGTGAAGACAAGACTCACCATAATTTTTTTTGTTTTGTATTTTCGAGACACGGTTTCTCTGTATTACAGCTCTGGCTGCCCTGGAACTCCTCTGTAGTCCAGGCCGGCCTCAAACTCATGGAGATCCAACTGCCTCTGCCTCTGCCTCCCAAGTGCTGGGATTAAAGGCATGTGCCACCACCACCCGTCAAGACTCACCATGTTTTAGTGTAACAACTACAGCAATGCCTACAGAGACAAGGCAAGTGACAGGGAAATAGGTGGGAACTGGGACAGTGTTTCTTCTCAGACATGGTTACTCACCAGAGTACAGGTGGCAAAGCATCATTTTCTCCGTCCCTAGGACTTTTATGAGAATTATCACGATTTCTACACAGTGACTCGTTCAAGGGTGACTTTTCACGATTTTGACTTAGGAGTAGTATGTGGCGAGCAGGTGTGCGTGCCCGCCACAGTACACTTGTGGACGTCAGAGGATGACTTCAGGAGATGGTTCTCTCCTTCGGTGCTGGAATCCAGGAATCACACTCGGGTCCCCTGGGCTGACTTGACGAGTGCACTTACCCTCTGAGCCATCTCAAAGGCTTCAGGAATTCTTGTGTTTGTTCTTAAGCTTGGTGCTGCTTAATTAAAACGCGGAGAGAAGACAGGATGTGCTGTTCAGACCATCAGGGTGTATATACTGGCATCTTTCCATCCTCCTTCCGACCGTCCCTATGTCTGGGACAGTCAAGGAGTTCAAGGAGTACAGATCCCAAAAGGAATGACTTAATAAAATCCTTAACATGTTACTGGGCATGGTGGCACACACCTTTAACTCAGGAGGCAGAGGCCAGAGAATCTCTTGAGTTCAAAGGTCACTCTAGCCTACAGAGTGAGTTCCAGGACAGCCAGGGCTACACAGACAAACTGTCTTGAAAAAACAAAATAAAAATAAAACGACAAGCGAACAATCTAGAAAGTACCAGGTTTTATTATCTTTTTATCAAAAAAAAAAAAATCAGTAACAGACGACAGTGTGAGAGAGTACAGAAAAGGTGCAGGCACCAAGGCTAGAAGAGGACCCAGCCAGCTGGGACCCTGCACTGAGGTGGTGATGGGGGCTTACAGGCACAGGGTACGGTGGAGGGAGTGGTTTTGATTTCCCCAAACCCACACCCCCCCTAGATCTTCTAAGTCAGTAGATCTCTCCTCTAAGAGGGAAAGAGCATCAGACGATAGGACTCAATGGGGCCTCCTCCCCCTCCTCCTCCTGGTCCCCTTCCCTTGCCCCAGGAGCCAAGCAAAGCTGAGTAGGAACATTCTAAACCAGCTTCCATCTATTTGCAATGTGCCCAGCAGACGGTGACTGGGCACTCAAACTGTGGCTGACCCATGCAGCTGAGGAGTGGGTTTCTGTGTGGTTTTAAGTGGGCCAATTGATACAACAACAGGTCACTGTATTGGATCGTGCATCGAGAGAAGAGTCTGGAAAAAGCAGACCCAGGAACTCCTCCTGCTGTCCCACCCTACCCCTCCATCCACGCCAGAAAACAGAGTGACAGTTAGAGCCCGGTACCCTCAACTACTCCAGCTCAGTCACAAGAAGGCACCAGGGACAGGACAAGAGAAGAGGACACCGCCCTCCTCAGCCACAAGAAAATTCAGTCACATAGCCACCCAGCCAACAAGAAACCTGTAATGTCATTCTACAGCCTAAAAAAATATATTTATCTATTCTTCTAGAACCAAGTCAGGATAATAATATATTACAAGAACACATACACAAATATCCCACAACCCCCTACATTATATTCTGGAATCTGCTAGAACACTGCAGCTACTTCTCAGACAAAGCAACTTCAGAAAGGGCCAAGGTCATAAACAAAAAGAGTGCAGAACATTAAAAAAAAAAAACCGGTGGGGGACAGTATAGAAAGGAAGGTGAAAAAGAGCCCTGTCTGAAGCTATAAATAATAAAAAATTAATAAAAATCTTATCAACCAACTTTTCTCTCATTTCAAAAAACAAACGAAACGTAAAAACCATGAAACACAAACTTAGCTGGTGCAATGGCAACATTCTAGTCAGAACATCTGCACACACCTCCCCCCACACACACACACATACGCTCTTAGCCCAGGCACCAACACTTGCATAGAGGAATGAACCATTAAAAAATTAGTTTTACAAATTGTCTACAAATGCATTTTCAGCATGAGCCTTCAGCACGTCGCCCCACCCTCCCCAGATTTAAAAAAAAAAAAGGGTTGAGCTCCAAAAGTCACGGAGCCTAGAATGTCCCCAAGGTAATTACCACAGACTCCGTAGTGTGAACAAGCACTCGTGGGTGGACACATCTCAAGGCACAGAGAGTTCTAGCTCTTTGTACCCTGACAGACAGACGGGGGTAGCCTGTGGAAGTTGGCCAGGATTCACACAGTAACCCCTTTGCCTCTAGAATCAAGGCAGTCATAGATGAGGCATGCTCAGTACAGGCTGTAAACTGTTGCTATATTCTACTCTAGAAATTTGGGAGTGGAGGGGAAAGACTTAATCCCAGGCTTGCTTTCACAAAGGGCAAGTTTAGGCCCCATCTTTCTGCCAGGGCAAATCAACGCAAGGCTGCACAGTAGAAGACCGTATCTCTTCTGAGACCAGAAAGGTGACTAGCGATATAGATACTGACAAAGTCAGTGCCCTCCCCTCTGCCGATGCCTCTCCCCCAGGTAGTCCAAGCGGCACTGAAGGGAAGCTTCACGCGTAGAACTCGTTGGTGGGGGCTTTCTTGTAGATGGGTTTCTTGCCCAAGTCGTAACTGCCTTCGTCTTTCTTCTTCATGCGGTACACCAGCAGCAGGGTCAGGAAGACGGCGAAGAGGATGCCAACCACTCCGCCCACGATCAGAGCTGGAGAGGGAGAGAGGGAGAGGTGAGGGTGAGACGCAATTCCCTGGGACCTCAGGGTCCTTGTGTGCTCTTTCGCCTACCGTCAGACGATCTCACCGTGACCCACCCCCACCCCCCCACCCCACCCCCACCCCCCCACCCCACCCCCACCCCCGCCCAACGCCAAGCCAGATGACATTCATTAGCTTTGGAGGGGACGACTAAGTCATAAGGCCACTGTCCATCCTACACTGACCCTAGTCCAAAGCCCGGGCCCATGCCTGAGAACTCTCCAGCAACAGCTTAGCATTATGCCAGGAACAAGGAAAATGGCAGGAAGCAGCAAGTGACGTCGACACTTTCGACCTTGTCTTGAGGTACTCCCTTGCTCCCTTGTCTTTCCCTGCGTGCACAGGTCCCACCTAGACCCACACATCCAGACAGGCATTATATTCTGCAAACGTGCAGAGCACACTAATGTCCACACTGTCATAGCACAAATAATTACCAATTAGCATGGTTTGTGCCCCCCCCACCTTTGGATTTTTTTTTTTAAGAGCCAGGGTTTCTCTGTGTAGCCTTGGCTGTGCTGAACTTGCTTTGTAGACCAGGCTGGCTTTGAACTCACAGCGGTCCTCCTGCTTCTGTTTCCCTGAGTGATGGCATTACAGGCGTGCGCCACTGCCCCCAATTGAGTCCCCATGTCGCCTTATACAGTGCTTCCCACCAGTTTCTCCTTGAACCTTGAACCTTTCTCCTTGAACCTTGCTCACCTCACTGTGGACACTTGTGGTGCCTAACGTGACGCGTGAGCTCAGCCTCTGTTTTTCCCTTGGTTCCTCACCACCCCGACCTGGACAACAGTTAAGTGCTTAGTAAGCAAGCACTCACAGTCCCGCTCAATGAAAGCGCCGGGCTGGGGGCAGGCGGAGGTAGGTATCTCCACTTGGGTGAGCATCTGGCCATTCCCCATCATACCAGGTGGCCTGAATGACTCATTTCTGTTTTGTTTGGGGCAGGGACAGAATCCTTCTCGTGGCAGATTGGATCTCCTAATTCGGTCTTACCCAGGCTAAGAAGATTAACTTCCCATCTCTGCACACACTACAGACCTACAGAGACTGGAGCAGAGCAGCCAGAAGAACCAGTAAGAGGCTGTTCTAACAACAGCAGTCGCCAACAACAAAATGCTGCGGGGGGGGGGGGGGGGATTGGTACCAGAAAAAAAGCATAGGTAGTAACCATGAGGCAGCTCCCTGTTTTCTGCCTCTAACACCTTTCCCTCCACTCCTCCCCTTCAGGCCCTTATCTGTCTGTGCTGGGAGACCCTGCAGGGCAAAGGACCAGCCACAGGTTCAGAAGCCAACTGTGCTCCAGGTCCAAACACCCCCCCCCCCATCACATCCTGGTTCTGCAACCTGGGCAGGTTATTCAGGTTCCGTGTCAGGTTGCTTGGGAGGTGTGGGGGGGGGGTGTGGGGGGAGAGATGCTCCACACAACACACACTCCTAGGTGTTATTTAACCGCTACTGGACCCAAGGGTACAGGCTCTCAGCAGCTGACTTCGGGCCCCCACTGTCCTGTCAATGGTGAGGTCGCAGGGAGGGGCTAGGAAAGCTCTTACGCTGGTGTGAAAGTGATGGCCAAACACTAGTCCTTCCCTTGCTGCGTGACCCAGAGCAAGGAACACAAGTCTCCCCACGAATAAGAAGAATCACTGAGAGCTGGGCGTGGTGGCGCACGCCTTTAATCCCAGCATTCGGGAGGCAGAGGCAGGCGGATCGCTGTGAGTTCGAGGCCAGCCTGGTCTACAAAGTGAGTCCAGGACGGCCAAGGCTACACAGAGAGACCCTGTCTCAAAAAAAAAAACAAAAAAGAAGAAGAAGAAGAAGAAGAAGAAGAAGAAGAAGAAGAAGAAGAAGAAGAAGAAGAATCACCGCTTTTCTAAGTTTTGAGAAACAAAAAAAAAAAAAAAAAAAAAAACCCACTGAACCGATCTAAAAACTCCACAAATGTAAATAAAACCTGCAGCCAGCAGGTCTAAAATATGCCGAAAAATGAAACCCTGTGGTTGAAAGGAGACAGAACAGTCTTTCCACAAACAAAGCTAGAAGCTGCAACAGCCTAACGGTTTCTAAGGGCCCTCACTTACAACAGCCACCAACACACAGACCAATGAAGGAAAAGGAGAGAAAGAGTAAGATCCTGAAGGAAGGAGACAGGACTGTGAGATTCGGGCACAGGGCTCCTTATTTTACAGCTCAGCCTCCTCCAGCCCAGCTGGTTCCCAGGAGTCAGTAAGGACCTAGCATGGGCCTGAGGCACCAACACTTCTTTATCAGCCAGTCCATCCAGACCGCCTGCCTAACTGGGAAGTTTGCTACTTCCTGACACCCCAGAAGCCGAACTACCCCTAGCTGATGCCCCCAGCCAAGCTTGGCACAGCCCCTCCTAAAGCCTAAAGCCTTGTGCAGAGCAGCACACTTTCTGTCGTGGGGCCTATTCCTATCTACTAAGGGACAACAAGAGCCCTAAAGACACCACGAACGGAACAGCTCTTCTCAGTTTACGAAAGCACGTTTCATTAGTTCGTCTTTCATGAACCAGCTCAAGGAGGCATCTCCATTCCCACTTTACAGAGGCGCAAACGGAGGCAGACCCCTTCAAAAGCGTCCTGGGCCAAGGTCAGAAGGCTGTCAAGAGATAAGCAAGTGAGGGGGAAAGGCTAATCTAATTCCGCCAGGCCCTCCAGGCTTCCAAGGGAAATTAACCCTTAAATAATTAACTCCGGATGCCAAACTCTATCAGGGGGAAAGGCTTTTGAAAAATACCTGGGCCTGGGGGTGTGGGGGAGGCTTAAGGAAACAATTCCTTTTCTATTCTTTAGAAGCCTTTGATATGCACGGTTCTCCCTCCCAAGCACCCCTAAAGGGAGATAAAGCCCTCGGCCCCAGACAACAGTAATAGGCTAAAGAGACTCCTGTCTGCTTCCCTCTTCCCTAAGGCCTTACCTGCCAAGACCTCGGTTCTCTCAAAAATGCTGCTGTCCTGCGCGGTGCTGGACATGGACACTTTGTTGGATATATCATTCTCCGTGCCGGAGGGGACTCTCTTGGGAATGACTTCATTCTCCTCCAGTTCCTTGGGTTCTGAGGGGACACGGATGCCAGGCTGTGGCTTCTCGGGGATGTGGTTGTTTAGTGGTACCTAAAAGGGAAAGGAGAGGGAAGGGACACTGAGCACATCTGAAGAGGAAATGACACGTGGAGAATCACATCTGCCCCCAACGAGGAAAGGAACCTCAGGCAGGGTGGGGAGGGGCAGGCAGCTTTCTGGCTGGAGTAACTATTACCGAGGATGTGGCACTGCCCACTTGCCCTTCAGGATGGCAATTCTGCTCCTGGGACTCTAAGGCACAGGGTGTGTGTCAAGCACACTGGAGTGTTTAACGTGTAGGATAGCCAAGGTTTAGGGACAACTATTTCATCAATGAGAGGAAGAGAATATACAGCTGTAAAAGTGAGAGATGATCGATGAGGCAGGAAAACAGGACCACTCTGGGGGCACAGAAATAACATGTGCAACCTGAGAAACAGCGCTGGCAAACAGCTGCAAATGGACAAGAAAGAGGCTGGGGTCCACAGTGCCCATCTTCTCCCAGGAGGATGGCCTACATGCCCTGCCCATTCCTGTCCCCAAGTAAGCCCAGTGCTCCAATAAAAAAAGCTTTCTAACAGCCAGACACCACTAGTGGCGCATGCCTGTAATCCCAGCACTTGGGGAGTAGAAGCAGGTGGATCTCTGTGAGTTCGAGGCCAGCCTGGTCTACAAAGTGAGTCCAGGACAGCCAAGGCTACACAGAGAAACCCTGGCTCAAAAAACAAAACAAACAAACAAACAAAAAAGCCTTCTTACAAAATGGAGTCAGCGTCTGTTATTTACTCACAGGGCTGTATTTTCTGCCCATTTCAGTGTGTTTTGGAAGAGAAAAGGGGGTAGATACAGAGGGGCGCAGCACTCACCAAAGGCTGGATCACTTCAGGGAAGGTCCTGGGCGCCTCTGTGTCATCTGCAAGGTTAGAACAATGGCTGTGTGAACACAAGGTCCATGGCGCCTCCCAAGCCACTTATTCTGAACGCTGGGAGTCGTGGACCACCCGGCCCTTTTGCAGCGGTAGTGACTGGACTGGCAATACACAAAGCTGCCCGGTGCTTTCCTAGACAACAGCGTTACATGGAAACCGGTTGGAAAGGTGGCGCACACCTGTAGTCTCAGCACTCAGGGAGGTTGATCCATACAGATGGATGTCTGTGAGTTCAAGGCCAGCCTGATCTACAGAATCTACAGAGGGATTTCCAGGACAGCCAGGGCTACACCGAGAAACCCTGTCTCGAAAAACCCAAAAAAGAAGAGGAGGAGGAGAAGGAGGAAGGCAAAATGTCCCTGGACTAAGGGGTGCACATCTGAAGTCCCAGACCACCAGAGACTTAGACTATTTGATGGGGGCTTGAAGATCCTGTCTCAAATGCTGAAGGCTTGAGAGGAAGCTCGGTAGAGCACTCAGCACAAGGCCCTAGGAGCAATCTCTATCTGGGAGGACTGACCAGCCTAGAGGCAAACTAACTAAAATTTGCATTTGAACAAGCTCCCCAGGGAGCTTCCTTTGGGAAGGAAGCCATTAATTGTAATTCTAAATACATGTGACAACTTAAAAGTTAACCACAGGAGGCAAAGAGTTAAGCTTCCTTGTCTGGGGTAACCGTCTGTGGATGGTCCCAGAACGTAAACGGGCATCAGTTTACTCGGCAAAATCCTAAAAATACGAGTTTCCCAGAGCTCGGTAAGTGCCAGGCGTTGTGACTTGGTTCTTCGGTCCACAACAAGAATTCACAACCCTCACCCATTCTACGTAGTAATAAGATAACCACAGTCCAGGGAGGGTGAGGCTGGGAGGACAGGAAGGGGGGGGGGACACAACCCGGATGCAAGGTGAATTAATAAAAATTAAAAAATTTTAAAATAGCACTTGAAAAAAAGAAAAAGAAAACCCAAGGTTCTGGGTTAGGAGGAAAGGCTGGAAAATCTGCACTTATGTGACATCTCTGAGTGGAGAGGAACACACTCAGCAGCTGTCTGACCCAGAGACCGGAAAGTCAAAGCCCACTGACAGACAGCCTTGACACCTGATCACACCCCCAAGAAACCTCCGTCCCTACATCTAATCTGAAACTAGGGCTTATTTCCGGCTCCCTTCTCCACACCTCAGCTCACACATGCGCCTCCCACTCCACCCCCTTTTTGGAGCCAGTACTTTTCCTTTCCAAAGGAAAGGGCAGGGCACCTTCTGGGTCTTTCCCCACACTCCTTCCACCCTCCACGGCAGGGAGGAGTCTAGCGGACAGGTTCAGGCTAGTGCTCGCAAACTCAAAGAGAAAAATGAATTCAAAGTTGTTTACAACTCACTCCAGAGACCCGGGGGGTGGGAAAAATGTTACTTTTTGTTTCCCCTTTTGAAGTGGAGGAGGAAACATTGTAGGAAAATCTCCACTACAAGCCAGGTCTCTCACTGTTAGGGCTACAGTTCCCTGCAGCCCAGGCTCCCCAAGCCTGCCCAAAGTACACCCCCATACCCAGATCTCCGGAGCCGGACAGCTCAAAGTCATCGTACTCCTGCCCAGGGCTCCCAGCATCTTCATCATCAGGCAGGTCTCCAGAAAAGTATCTGCCTTCCAGGAGGTCCTGGGGGTCTATGACCGCAGTCTCGCGAATCTAGGAAGAAAGATAAGACTGTCATCCCACAGCTCCACCCCCTCCCCTGTGGACACTGGAGACCCAGGGCGCCCCCAGAACCAAATGGGAAGCAGGATTACGGGGGCAGGGCAGAAGCCTTCGGTCCTGCACCCCCCATCTACTGTGTACCCCAATTCAAGTCCCTTTACCATTCTTTGTTAATGAGAATATTTCAAGTGTTAACAAGTAAGTATTAGTATTTCTAGGTGTCGTTTGCTGAGCTGCCGCCTGTAGTATCTCATGCTGCTTATAATAACTTGTTTATTCGCTTTACAACTAGGGACACTGGGCACAAAAGACTATACACATCATTCTCTTTTGGTGGCACACAGTGGCAGGCAGGAGGGAGGACTGCACTTGGGGGCCACCTGCAGTTGGTGCCACAAGGTTCCCATGCACATAGGCAGGCCCAGGCTAGGGTCCTATGATGACAGCAGCTTATTTCCAGATGGAAGGGAGTAGGCTGCTGGCTCTGGGCCTGCCAAGTCGCAACAAGTTCCCCAGCTGAGTCAGACTACACTGAGACAGGCAAGGTAGGCTCACTCACACCCCAAGACTGCCATAGACCTGGGGACTCAAAGGAGCACACTCCTGAGTTTGTAGACTTCTATCAAATGTCCATTCTTATGCCAGCTCCGGGCAGGACACAAAGATGGAGATCCTTGCTCCCACGGAGACCCAGCTAGGCACCCCAGAGCCTGTGGCTTTAAGGAAAGTATCCAAAAAGCCCCCTCAAACATTCTCTGCCCGCTCCTCAACCTTGTTTCTCTTTCTCGGGCCGCAGGATGCATTGAGGTGCACACTGCCCTGCCACTAGTCTCTGTACACAACAACCAGGTCCAAGGGTCACTATTCCTCTCTTTCCAAGCCTGCCTTCCTCCAGGGCCTGGGACTACCCGGCATGAGGCCCTTCTTAAAAACTCAAGAGTTTGGGCTAAGCATTCAGGCCCGGGGAGACCAAGTTCTTTCATAGAATTCGTAAGAGAATTCAAACCAGAAACAAGATAGTAAGTACTTTAAAGCCACCCACAGAATTAACCACACAAAACCGTAGGGTAGAAAAGTGGCTGGGTCTCTTTTCTGGCAGTCCCTGAATGTCCTTCATCCAACCAAGGACACAGTGAAACAGTGGGACAGGGGTGGGGGAGGGAGAGAGCCGGCAAAGGGTATAGTGAGAAAGTCAGTCTACCCCTAAGCACACGAGATTGAAAGGCAGGAGAGCCCCTTAGAGAACAGGCTCCTCCTCTATCCCACAGGCTTGGGGGCGGGGGAAAGGTGGCAGGAGCGAACCTTGCCCTTTATCCACCCCCTCCCCCCGCCCCCGCCCCGTGGTGTTCAGGAAACTAGATTCTGGGAAGGAAATTGGGAAGGCATCCCTTTCTCTCTCGGCCTGGGAAATCAATGCAGAGTGCTTGGTACGTGTGGGAGTGGGGAGCCAGCAGGGGTTAAGCCCTGCTCAGGGGATGACTTCATGACTCCGGAATTGGGAGCTGTGGGGCTGCTGGTACTGGAATTCCAGCCCCCGCACAGGGCCCGTGTCTGTGGCTTCGGCTTGGCAGCACAGCAAGAGGGCTTTCTCCATGGTTGTACAAGCGCCCTAGACGTTAGGCAAGGTCTCGGCAACCCCTCCCTCCGCCCCTCGCTACAAATCCCCTAGGGCTCAAAATCGCCAACAGCAAGGCCTCCATGGCTTACAGTGTTGTGCCAGACCTTAACATGCACGAATCTGGGGTGACGCAGAGCCTTCTGGCAAGGGTGGGAACCAAGGCTCGGAAAGGCGAATCCTTTCTCAAAGGTCACACAAGCAGAAAGTGACCAACAGGACCAGCAGCCGGAGCATGAGATCACCTGGATGCACAGACACAGAAATCTTATGTGCTTAGGGCTACCAGCCTGCTCTAGGCTAGACAGGAACTCTAAGTGGGTGTGTCTAATCCAGCCAGGGGTCAGGGTAAGAGGAGATGCACGGAAGGGAAAACACGGAAGCAGGAAGGCAGATTTAGATACTTTGACCACCAAAGCCTGAAAGGCTAGTCACAGGATGCTAAAGTCCAAACTGCTCAGGACACAAACAGGTTCTTTTTAACCTGGGGCTTGGATTCCAGCTCAGGTCTCTGACCTACCCCACCTCGCCCCTAGGAGTGTTAGTCATAGGTAGAACCTCCTTAAAATGGGAAAGCGGTCCAGGGTGTTTCAAACAGCCCAGGAGACTGGAGATAAGGTATTCCAGTCTTCCAACAGAGACACGAGGACCAAGAAAACTGTACGGATCTGACTGAGGTAACACTGGGGCTCAACCCGATGTATTCCTGGCTCACCCCCTTTGGAACATCTAGTCTCCTCTACCCCTTCTTTATGAGATAAGAGTTTCTCACTATCTAGCGTTGGCTGGCCTGGCACACTCTTTATAGCCAACCAAGAATCTGGCCTCTGCCTCTGCCGTACTGGGATTAAAGGACACCTTTTTTTCTTTTCTAGCTTTTGGTTTTTGGAGATAGGGTTTCTCTGTGTTAGCCGTTAGCCTTGGCTGTCCTGGACTTTCTTTGTGGACCAGGCTGGCCTCAAACTCACAACGATATATGCCTGCCTCGGGATGCCTCCCAAGTGCTGGGATTAAAGGCATGTGCCACCACACCAGGCACTTCAAGATCTGTTTATTTGTTATGTATACAGTGCTCTTCCTGCAGGTACCATCCGATTACATTATAGATGGTTCTGAGCCACCATGTGGTTGCTGGGAATTGAACTCAGTCAGGACCTCTGGAAGAGCAGCCAGTGCTGTTAACCCTAGAGCCATCCTTCCAGCCCTTTTTCCTCTCTTTTTTTAAAAATGAGACAAGGTCTCTCTGTGTAGCCTTGGCTGTCCTGGACTTGCTTTGTAGACCAGACTGGCCTCGAACTCACAGAGATCCTCTTGCCTCTCTGCCTCCCACGCCCCGCCCCACTGAGATTACAGGAGTGCACCCACTTATCTTTATGTTAAATCCCAGAGGTCAGAAACAACTAGTCAGGATCAGACCAGATCAGCTCCAGAGGGTTGGGAAGCTCTTCAAAGGTGGTACAAAGTCTTAGGGGATGGAAAAATTAACCTCTTCAGCAAGGCAGAACCTGAAGGGATTGTTAGCAACCGAGCAACCATTTACTTGTTTGTAAGGCTCAGTAGGTACCAACAGCCTTTTCCTTCCCCCACTTTCTTTTCAAACAAGGTCCATTCAGTAGTCTGGAGCGGCTTTGAAAAAACCAGGCCACCCAGCAGGCCGACCCAGCCCTGACCAGAGGGGGACCCAGCCCAGCTCCTGACTACAGATGTGGTCTGTTTGCCTCAGCTCACCCCAACCCTGCCCAGAAACTTGCGTCCTCCGCGTGTATATGCACGCACAGGCACGCCCTCTCTGGGTCCTCAGGTCTCATCTTTGTCCCTTTCACAAACACAACAGGAAGCTGGATGAATAAAGGCAGTGTGGGCCTGAGTGCAAAGGCTCTTGCTGGCCCTGTATGTAGCTGGTGGATTATCTGAGTTCAAGCTGACAGCTAGAGAGCCTGGGTTCTTCCTCAAACCAACCAGGGAAACAGGTAGAGATAGGTACATTTTTTTTTTTTATGGGAGTTAACACCTGCTAGCAGAAGGCACCTGAGGCCACTGAGCCCAACCGTCTAGTTTTATGACCTCTGAAACATTACTTTGCCAAGGTCAGCCAGGCAGCTAGCAGCAGACCTTGGCTTACAACCTAGGTTTCTCACCAGTTGGGGAGGTTAAGTGGCCCCCTTGCCCCTTCCCAGAGTCTTGGCTATCCCCAGGGCTCTCAGCACATACACAGGCTGTTGCAGGAAACCAGGATTAGAACCAACTGACCATATCTCGAAGTCCTACAATGCCTGTCACCTCAGGAAAAGCACGGAGACTGGGGTGACAAAGGAAGCACCCACTATATATCAAGGCTCCTCTTCCCTGTGTAAGGTCAGGTATCTTATGCAGCAGCACAGCTTCGTGAGGTGTTCTACCTGGTCTACAGGTGAATCATAATCCAAGTGTCACACTGGGCAGGAACCCAGGATTCAAACCCAGCTCCTTTATCTACACCATGCCCTAAACACAAGCCAGGTCCCTCACCGTCTCCCCTTCTTCACCCGTTCAGCCTATGCAGAAGACCCACAGAATGTTGGCCAAGCTGGGGCTCCAGGGCACCCCACCTTCCCTTGCCCAGAAATAAACAAAGGTGAAAGTGATATTGCTTAAAACCAAGGAACAGAAACTTGGCTGGAGCACCAGGGAGGGGCTCAGTCAGGGTCAGGGCTTGGTTAGCTGTGAACTAATGAGAGCCTCCTTCCTAACCTATCTCCTCCCCGGAGAAGGCAGGATCAAGGCCACACCTGATCATGCTTTGAGGAAGAGACTATAAGATAGTGGGACAAATCAGTTTAGGGGCAAGGGGACACCACGAGACACCAACCGCTGCCCCCCGCCCCAGTGGTTCTGCAACCTTATTTCCTACTGTGGGCAAGAGCTACACACAAACCCTAATCCTATCACTTCCTGGGAGTCTAGGAGTTTACTCTGGCTTTTAAGTCTCACTTTCCTCTTCTGTAATGAGAGCTGGTAAGCACCCAGCGGAGTGATGAAGATCAAGGTGTAAGGTAGCCACGCGCACACGGTGACATGGGCATAGCACAGCAGGTGTTCAGTACATGACGATCCCCCATTAAACGCCTTCTGAATGGGAGAGGTGAATGCTCAATGGATCAGAGAGGAAACTTCCAGAAGCAGCTGCAGAGCTGCTGATGGTGGTCCTGGCCATCAGATCGGAAGTACTTTGGCAAGCTCGAGAGGGGTCTGACAGCTATGCTTCTCCTGTTGAGACCACAGATGCCCACGTGAACGGTCAGCTTCTTCAGACTCGGAGATAGGTAGACACCAGCTCAGTTTAAATTCTGAGCACACAGTGGCACATGCCTGTAATCCCAGCACTCAGGAGGCAGAGGCAGGCGGATCTCTGTGAGTTCAGGGCCAGCCTTGGTCAACGAAGTGAGTCCAGGATAGCCAAGGCTACACAAAGAAACCCTGTCTCAAAAAACTAAAGAGGGGAAAAAACCCAAAATATTCTGAGCACATTATCCTAAGCAAACAGAGACAGAGGAAATCTCTATTTTTCTAAGGAGTAGTGGAAGGCACTAACCAAAGACATCTTAAGTTCTTCTTCTGACCTAGATCCTCTATTTTCTGGCTGGTCTTGGGGGGAACAACTACAACAACAAATAACAACAAATCTGGAAGACAAGAAGAAATCATGCACCAATGTTCAGTCAATGCCGTAGTACCTGAAAGGGTTAATTAAGCAAGGGCTGGGGGGGGGGGGTGGAGTGAGGGTTCAAATGTCGGCTCTGCCAACTTCAAGGTCAAGTTACTCTAAACACAATCACCCTGTGGAGAGCCAGGCCTGGCACAGTCAGCAGCCAGCTTTTCACTAAGCCCCAGTCAGCCCATCCCCACCAGAACTCTAGGATCATGGGGTGCCAGCCAGGAATGAAGGTGGGATTGGTCAGGAGCCTCTGGACAAACTTCTCCCAGGGACCAACGCAGTACTCGTGTCATTATCTACCTAGGTGGTCCTGGGTGGTGGATTCCCTTTCTGGGCCTTGGTTTCCCCCACCTGTAAAAGGTCTCTAACAGACAAGCCTCCCTCTGTCCTGAGGCCTGGTTACCGAATTGGGCATTGCTCCTATTACCAGTGGAGACAGCTGGGAGGAACTGGCTCCCTCAAGGCCTCAGAGACAGAGGTGCATTGAAGCTTCGGCTTGTAATCTAGGCAGCAGATCCAAAATCCCTGCTGGATCTGTGGCTGGCCAGCAGACTCTCAGGATGCAAACAAGCCTCCTGTGTTCTGAGGGCAGAGTCCAGGGCCCACTCTGCAGCCATGTTGCAATGGATTACATTTACCAGAACCTGGCTTATGGGGGGGGGGATGCCTGCACCTCCTCCCCGATCTCCCCCCCCCCAACCCCCAAACACTGAGGAGGCCAGCACTCTAGACCAGATCAGCCTTTCTCAATCATCTCACAGCTGGGCTTCCCCAGAGGCAAGGAGTGTTCCCCACTCTAAGTGCCCAGCCCAGCAATTTGTTTACGGCCCAGAGGCTGGAGTGGTGGAGCCAGTCCCCACAGGTTAGGCCATTACAGCCCGGCTTCACCCAGTCACTGCTTCCATGTGCGGCCTCTCCCTGCCTGCCTTTCCATTACCCTGGGTGTCACCTGACCGGCAGCCTCTCCTTTGCCAGGGAAAACTGGGGCAGCCAACTCCCTGTACTAGGAAAACAGAGGAAGGGGTAGGCATAGAGCAAAGGGTGGGGGACCTTCAAGAAGAGGGTATAAAACTCAAGGTAGGGCTGGAAAGAAACCAGACAAGTGACAGCTGTAAAAGGTCAAAGGTGGCTGTAATGCCAATACTTAGAAGCAGAGGCACAAGCCGGGGCATGGTGGTGCAAGCCTTTGATCCCAGCCCTTGGGAGGCAGAGGCAGGTGGATAGCTGTGAGTTCAAGGCCAACCTGGTCTACAAAGTGAGTCCACGACAGCCAAGGCTACACAGAGGAACCCTGTCTCGAAACAAGCAACGCCCCCACCCTCACCCCCCCCTAAAAAAAAGTAAAGGCAGGAGGATCAGGAATTCAAGGCCAACCTCAGTTACACAGGAAATTCATCAGTCAGTGATCGTTTGAATCCTAGAGGCCTCTGAGATAAAGGTTCTGAACTCCAGGAACCATATAAGCCCATTTGCATTTCCTGCACGCACTCAGACACCAAGATAGGAGACCTTGTCTAGTCGCTAATAATCAATTCAACTGAAGCCAGCGCTTTACAAGTTTGCTCAACAATTGGTACAGCCCTCAGGTGACACAGGTGTTTTACAGAGGACACCAGGGCTCTCACATCAACAAAGTGATCGATTAACTCACTGTGTCCCTGGGTGAGTGGCAGAGGTGGGCGCAGAGACACAAAGGGTTTTTTTTCTGGCTGCACAATGCACCTACATTTCCAGTTTCCCAGCCTCTAACAGACAACACCAAAGAGGTCTGCAAAGGGTGGACATGTGCCCAAAGGTCATCAGTGGGTTAACAATAAACCAGCTCTACAAGCCCAGTTTCTCCTAGGGTTAAATCAGGCCCCAATGAGTCTGTAATCCTAGCACTCACTCAGGCAGGCAGAGGCAAAGGGATCTCTGTAAGTTGGAGGCCAGCGTGGCCTAAAAACCAAGTCCAGGACAGCCAACGCTACATAGAGAAACCCAGTCTTAAAGACAAACAATGCAGCTGGGCATGGTGGCGCACATCTTTAATCCCAGCACTTGGGAGGCAGAGGTAGGTGGATTGCTGTGAGTTCGACGAGGCTAGCCTGGTCTGCAAAGTGAGTCAGGACAGTCAAGGTTACACAGAGAAACTCTTGTCTTCAGAAACAAAAACCAAGCCGGTAGAGGAAAGGGAGGATACAAGGGATGGGATAACGATTGAGATGTAGTATGAATAAATTAATAAAATATATTTTTAAAAAATAAATAAAATAAACAAACAATAAAAATTTTAAAACTAAAAAAACCAAGCCGGGCAGTGGTGGCGCATGCCTTTAATCCCAGCACTCAGGAAGCAGAGGCAGGTGGATCGCTTGAGAGTGTGAGGCCAGCCTGGTCTACAAAGCAAGTCCAGGACAGTCAAGGCTACCCAGAGAAATCCTGTCTCAAACATAAAACAAACAAACAAACAAACACAGACCCATTAATGGTCCACCTGCATATTCTCCCTGTCTCTAGTGCTTGATACAGAGAAAATGCCTTCTAAGAACACTGTCTTTGCTTGTCCTCTTGTCGAGAACAGTGTCCTGAGATCTGGTACCCTTGTAAACTGACCCCCCCCACACACACTCACACACACACCCCCAAGCAGCCTGGGACACCTGCAAATCCTGGCAGGAGAGGTGGGGCTGCCAGGAACTGGTTCTTGTTTAAATATAAACCCATCTGATAACTTGCAAACAGCCCACTTCGAAGATAAACAAATATAAGATTTGGACTCCATTGGCCCCACCCCTGGGTTTGTCCCTTCTTACCTAGCAGCTGCAGGCAGGACTGCATGTGGGGGAGGAGAGGTCCTAGGCAAGTCAGAGAATGGTCACTGAGGGACATCTCCTGTTCCACTACTTGGGGGCTATGCTCAGAGTCTGGTTTGCAAGCTCATCAACTTCCAAGCCTCTCCACAGTGTCTTTTCAATTATTTATTTTTTATTTTTTGGTGCTAGGCAATCGAATTCAGAGCCGTAAGAGACCAGAAAGCTAAAAGCATGCCCAATGTCACAATCCTAGTGCAAACCAAACCTGAATGATACAGATTGGCTCTGTGAATTCAGACCAACTGAAGCCTCAATGCTGCTTACACACACTTCGCAGCTCATTACCCAAGAGACTGATGGGAAGCGGGTGACTCAGGCAGGCTGTAGTAACACACAGTGACTCACAGAGCCCAGTCCATCCCATTCCCCTTACTTCTCTGAATATTCAATTTGGAAATCACACCAACTCATCTCATCCAGAAGGTTGAGAGAACAGCTGGGTCCAAGCCCTTGCAGCAAGGAGCCGGGCTCCCCAGTTCCTCAGCCAACCCGATCAGCACTCCAAGTCCTTGGAAAGGCCTCCTGTTTCTAGGCACTGGGGAAGGCAGGGGCTGAATGTCCACCCCACTTCTCTTCTGAGACAGGGACTTGTTTAGAGTCTACCCAAAGAAGCCAAGAGAACTCCCTTTCCCCTTCTCACTGGGCTGAGGAGCGGCAAGGACGCTGAGATGGCCATAGTCCAGTCTCACTTTGGAGATAGGACACTGAGCTCTAGACGCAAGGTATTTTTTTTTTGCTAGCAGCGCAGAAGTAGGTCCCAAGGTTATCTAATGTCACCATCACCTAGAATGTTCTCCGAAGGACAATCTAAACAGATACCTAGCATTCTCAGTCACACCAGACCTAGTTCCTCATCTTGGCAAAACGCTACATTCCTTTGAGTATCAGCCTTCTGTGAAAAGAGAGATAAAAATGTCTCTAAGTATCAAACTATAGTCAATACTAGCAGTAAGTGGCTTCAAGAGCTCCACGTGTGCGTGAGCTCATTCACACAATCACTGCCCATGGCAAAGGCAGGTGTTTCACTAGAAGGAACAAAGCAGAGTTCCGGCCCCAGACGTGGCTGGGTGGGGCTCTCTCCCTTTCCAGAATTTGGTGCTGTGTTTTCATTTCCTGGAGGGGATGCCTTAGATGTCTTGAAGTCTCCAATAGCCCCTTTTGAACAGTTAGTGTTTAATTATTAATCAAGTATCAGAGGGCTGGAGAGGTGGCTCAGAGAAAGGACCCAGGTTCAATTCCCAGCACCCACTTAGCATCTCCCAACTGTCTGTAGCTCCAGTACTGGAGGAACTGATGGCCTCTCCTTGCCTCCCTGGGCATCAGACACAAACATTCAAGCAGAACACCCATACCCAATAAGGTAGTAAAAGCAACAACCAAGTATAAGTCCTGGGAACAGTCCTTAAGACCTCCTAGGGTCCATTTTTTTTTATTTTTGCAGAAGACTCAAGAGGTCAAAGGTCAATGGGACCCTCCCCTCGCCTTCCCAACCCCGCGGAGCTCTCCAGAGCATGGTCCAAATACTTTCCCGGATGTGTGGTAACTCTATGGGCTCCCAAGAAGTTCCAGAGAGTTCTCACCAGCCACTCATGGGTGCTAGAACCCCCAAAGGCTTCCGCACCCAGCCTCTACTTCTGTGCTATCAAGGAGGGAGTTCTCAGGTAGACTAGAAATGCCTTTAAGTTGAAGTACACCTGGTGGGTGGGAGACACTTCCTCAGAACCGGCTGGGATTGGTGCCAAGTCAGTGGGCTGTGCCCCTGGGCAGCAACACCTTGGCCCACATCCCTTGAGCACCCCCCCCACACACACACACACACTTCCATCCCAAAACAAGGCTGCCTTTAATTGGCCAGGGAGGGAGTGGCAGGAAGGCAGAGCAGGGAATGCTCCCAGCTGGACGGGAAGAACTGGTTTAGGATGGCAATCCCGCCAAACAGAGGAGAGGGCAGCTGGGTGTTTAGCCTGGGCTCCCTTCCCCAAATCTGTGTTTGGACTAAACCTAAAATATGGAGAAAGGCCCTCGTCGCACGCCCGAGGACGGCTCCTCTTTTGGAGAGCGGGTGGCTTACCCACATACTCCGTATTTAAAAGTCCCTCATTTAATCTGTGTCTCTACACTCCATCAGGAAGAGAGGACATAGTAACGTAATCGCCGTGTACTTTCGTGTTTTTCGTGAGGGCCTAAATTACTCAGTTATCGGGAAGCACTCAATCAATCATAACAGGTTTTCTTCGCCAAACCCTCTCCCCAGGCTGCCGCTACTGCTGCTTCTTTTTAAAAGGCAGATATGTATGTTCATTTCTCCAGGAAAAAAAAAAAGTATGATTCGGTCTGATTTTTTCCGGCCACAATCTAAGGGGGAACCCCGGTGCCCCAGTTAAGAGGCAAGATAAGATGCCAGCCAGAAAGGAGAGAGGGCTGAGGTCAGGGCAAGAGCCTGAGACGGGAGGAGGCCTCCGGAAGCAGCTGTTTTACGTTGGCTTCTCCCCCTTGCTAGATCGGGTGACCCAACCTTCCCCCAAACCACATCCTTCTGATGAATCTGGGGGACACTGTGGTCTACTCCTCCCCCTAAAGCACCTGCTAGCTTAGCAGCACTAAGGGACATCGATGGCATGTGACTGGCCACGTGGTGACCTCAGCCACCTCCTAGGTCCTTTTTCCTCACACTGCCTAGCCAACATTCCTTAGGATGCCTCCCCAAGGCTCAACTTCACGACACACCCTTTAGCAGCTCATCTGGAGTCCCTGTAAACTGGAAGGTGTGAGGTGTGGGTTCCAGTCTGGGTTGGCCACAACCCTGCTGCTGCCTTTGCTTTAGGGGAAAGTCATTCCCCTTCATACTCTGACCGACCCCTTCCACTCACAGTTCCTTGAGGCTTTCCAGCCCCAAAATATCAACAGGTGTTAAACCAGTCTTGAATCATGGGGAAAACGGCACCCAACAGCAGCCGAGTACTGGGACTGAAAGATAAAAGTAGGCATTTCTGAGCCTGGCTGCCTAACTCCAGTCTGACTCAGCTGGTTGTTAGCTGTGTGACCTTCAGCAAGTTACCTAACCTCTCCAGCCTCAGGACTAGTTTAAGAAGAGTAAACAGTGAGGCTTTTCTGGAATGAAGCGCATTTCATTCCGAAGCCATCAGAAGTCTATTAGAGCAGAAACCACCATGCAATGGCTTCACAATTTGACTGCAAATTTGTGCTGGATGTTGCACAGGCTCTCACACATTACTCACCTAGAGGCTCCGGGACAGAATCAACTGTCCCCTAAGTAAGCCCAGAGAGAAAGTGGCTTTCTAAAGAAAAGCCTCACTCCCCCCACCTCAAAACTTGGACTAAAGGTACAAATGGCCCAAGTTCCTAGCACGGATCCCAGAACAGTCTCCCAAAAACTGTCATGCCCCGCAACTTCCCGTATTGAGTTTGCCTTCTAAACTCCTACTAGGACGGAGATGAATGTGGCCCAGGGCCTTCTGGGCTCTGATAGGGGCCCTGAAAAGGCAACATTTCTCCAGGCTCCCTGGGAGCCTTCTCCTCTCCAGTTCTGTCACCCCACTCAGGTGGGTGTCTCAATTTCCCCCTGTGCAGTTTCAACAGACACACTTCCAAAGAGCTCTAACTCAACCTCTAGCCGTAAGCTGAGCGTAAGCTGTGCCTTGAGTCTGCTCTGGAAAAATAAGGGACCCAGCTTTCTAGGCACCCTAAAGCAGGAACGGTCACCTCTTGATCCTTTTTGCAGATAGGTAAGGTGACACTTGGAAGGAGCTGGTCAGTGGCAAGGCTGTGGCCACAACTAAGGTCAGGACTCAGTTCTCTCCGCTCCCCCCACCCCCGGTATGTGAAACCGGGTCGCCCCCCCCTACCGCCGGCCCCCCCCCCGCAGATCCCTAAAGTTCGCCCACTCTCAAACTCACGCCGCCCACCTCGTTCCTGGGCCATCTCGGCCTCGAGCCGCCTGCTCTGGACACCCAGAGCCTGCGCTGGGATCACAGAGGAGGGGGTGAGGATGTGGGAGAAGAGTTGACACCAACTTAGTCACGTCCCACCCGTGAGCCCCGCGACAAGGCTGAGGCCAGGACAAGAGCGAAGAGTAACAGGCTAGGGGCGCGCGGAGCGTGGAGGCAGCCTTCCCGCGACCGCGGAGTAAAGTTTCTCTACAAAGTTTTCCCCCACCTCGGAGTCTAGAGGTAGGGCACAACTCACGGAGCACCCACCCCACCACTCCCTTCGGATCCCGGAATTTCGGGGAACAAAGGAGGCACCACCACAACCACCACCCCGCGCCCTAAGGCATCCCTCAAACACCTACCGATTCGGCGGGAGCTGCGGGGAAGCCTCCGAGGAGCAACAGCAGCAGCGGCGCGAGCAGGGAAGCAGGCCCCATGGTACCACAACTGCACAGACCAGTGTGGCCCCAAGCCGGCTCGCAGCCCTTCTTAAAGCTAGTAGCCCCGCCCCGCCCCGCCCCCAGTGCCCGCCCGCACCGCCCGGAATTCCCCGGGGAAAGCTTAGGCCTGCGGGGCGCAGCGCCTGGCGACCTGGAAACCCCTGGTAGGACCCGCCCACAGCGCGCCCGCCCTCCCGCTCCGGCCTGACCCTGATCTACCGCTCCCGGAGCTGCAGCCCGGATTGGTAGCAGATCTACTGTAAGGCAGTCCCCCAAAAGCCTGGGGATCACTGCCTAAACCCACTTTATAGCTGGGGAAACTCAGGTCCAGAAACGGGACAGACTGACGCAGGGTCTTCTGTTTATACCAGCCCTCAAACCGGGTGCGCTCCTCTCTGAAGTCAGGGAAGATGTCCCAAGTGGGGCTTGAATTCAGCTAGTTTTGATTAGGCTTTTCCCGGCCTGCTGTCGAAACTATTCCAACCCCAGGGCGCCAGCGCAAAAGCAGCTGGAAAGACAAAGCGGTGAGCCAGCCTGTGCACTAAACAGTATAATTTATGAACTGAAATGTGGATTTTTTGTGTGTGTGTAATTGTCACGTGCCACAGTCTAATACTTCTGACTTGTCCTCTCTCCCACTTAAAAAATGGAAAGCTGCATCTTTAGCAGTGGGCCAAACACAAACACCAAGACAGGGCCTCTGTTTTAAGGGATTTTTCATCTCTCCCGGAAACTGGTTTGCTAGTTTATCTCTTTTCTCAAGTCGGCTTCCACACTTGATCAAAGAACTCTGCTTCTAACATCA
Organism: Acomys minous; assembly: GCF_964271855.1. NCBI lineage: Eukaryota > Metazoa > Chordata > Mammalia > Rodentia > Muridae > Acomys > Acomys minous. The sequence continues at coordinate 70,536,621 of NC_140485.1, read as the reverse complement.
TCCTACCGAAGTGGGGAATGGTAAGAATCTTACGCCCCAAGCATAGGTTCTGTTGGAATTAATCATAGAGGATTGGCCGGGCGTGGTGGTGCATGCCTTTAATCCTAGCACTCGGGAGGCAGAGGCAGGCGGATAACTGAGTTCGACGCCAGCCTGGTCTACAAAGCAAGTCCAGGACAGCCAAGGCTACATAGAGAAACCCTGTCTCGAAAAACCAAAAAAAAAAAAAAAAAAAAAAAAAAAAAAATAGAGGATTGGAGGGCATCCTCGCCCATGTAATGGGGGAAGGGCTGTCATCCTTGCATTTCAGATACCGAGGTAAGAGAACAGACAGTCAGAGTTTACAGTGTGAGACCCTGTCTTTAAAAGGGCATGGTGAAGCTGAGCATGGTGGCGCTCGCCTTTAATCCCAGCACTCGGGGAGGCAGAAGCAGGCAGATCTCTGTGGGTTCGAGGCCAGCCTGGTCTATAAAGCGAGTCCAGGACAGTGAGGACCACAAGAGAAACCCTGTCTGGAAAATAAACAAGCAAAAATTTTTTTAAAAGATCGGTATCAGGGGGTTATGCTAGAACCATCAAAGTATCCATCTTTGACATTACAGATACATTGTGCTAAGAGTTTAATGTGATTTTGGAATGAGGGCATTTTGGCCTGTCTTGGCATATTATGAATTCACATACTTTTTGTTTGTTTCTTTGTTTGTTTGTTTGTTTGTTTGAGAGAGGCAGTCTTGTATTTTTGCTTTGTAGACTAGGCTGGCCTCAAACTCACAGACATCAACCTGTCTCTGCCTCCAGTGCTGGGATTAAAGGCATGCACTTCCAGGCCCAGCAAATTCACCTACTTTTAGAGGTAAAAATGACTGCACCTTCCCCTCTTTGAATTGTCTAAGCTAACCCCTAACTCACAGTGTCCCAACTCAACCCACCTCCCAACTAGACGGGATTACAGGCAGGGCACACTACGTCCTGTTCCTTGACTTCCCTTATCCTATTTCTTAATTATTTTCCAAGAATGAAAGTCTCTCGTGGCAGAAAACCTCGAGAGAAAAACAATTTTCAAATACTAACCGCGTTTTCCCCCCACAGACTTAATGGTGAGCAATTGTCTTCAACTGTTTTAATATACTTCCCTAAAAGTTGGGCACTGAGAAAATAAATGATTCACCCTAGCTAAAATAAGAAATCCTTTCTCGTGACCTGGGTGTGGTGGCACATGCATTTCTTCCAAGCCCTTGAGAGGCAGAAGCCTGTGAGTTCAAGACCAGCCTGGTCTACATAGTGAGCTCTAGGACAGCCAGGACTATTTAGAGAGATCTAGCCATCAGGCAATAACTCCTAAAAGTAGATTTTGGTCACAGACCATGTGCTCTCAGATACCTGTCATCCTGTTAATGTAACAAAACTTTGAGAGAGAACTTCTCCACACTTGCAGCTCACCCAGCAGTAGAAGAGGTGATAATGCTGCTGTGTGCCTTCTGTCCATTTCTGTGGTGTAAATCCTCCCACCATAGTTGATTTCAACCCACTAATGAAATCTTACTGAGTGTGGAATTTGAAAGTGATCTGCAGTGTTTATATCACACAATAGGTATTAACATTTCAAACTTGCATTTACTTATTTGTTTATTTTTCACTTCAAGACAGACAGGATCTGGCTAAATTGGCCCAGGCTAACCTTAAAACTCCTTACACTCCTGCCTCAGCTGGTAGTAGAGTCCTAGGCCACACCAGGCTGGTGTAAACTATTGATTTTATTTTGGTTTTTGAGACAGGGTTTCTCTGTGTAGCCTTGGCTGTCCTGTAATCACTTTGTAGACCAGACTGGCCTCGAACTCACAGAGATCCACCTCACTTGCCTCCTGAGTGCTGGGATTAAAGGTGTGAGCCACCAGGCCCGGTGGTGTAAACAGTATTAAGAACATAAATAATAAAAGTACAATGAGAAGATTCAGAAGTGATAAATTCTGGGTGGGTTTGTGTGTGTGTGTGTGTGTATATGTTTATTTTGTGATAGGTAATGTTATGTTGATGGGTAATGTTATGTTTCAAAGTTTAAATTTTACCGTGCTTGAGAGAACTATAGGGGGGCTGGAGAGATGGCTCAGTGGTTAAGGGCACTGACTGCTCTTCCAAAGGACCCAGGTTCAATTCCCAGCATCCACATAGCAGCTCACACCTGTCTGTAACTGACATCCTCACACAGACATACATGCAGGCAAAACACCAATGCACATAAAATAAAAATAAATTATTAAGAGAGAGAGAGAGAGAGAGAGAGAGAGAGAGAGAGAGAGAGAGAGAGAACACTATAGAGAAGCTGGGCATGGTGGCGCACACCTTTAATCCCAGCACTTGGGAGGCAGAGGCAGACGGATCTCTGTGAGGTTGAGGCCAGCCTGGTCTACAAAGTGAGTCCAGGACAGTCAGGGCTACACAGAGAAACCCTGTCTCAAAAAACCAAAACCCAAAACCCAACCCCCCCCCAAAAAAAACTTCAAAACAAAAACAAAACCGAGAGAGAGAGACAGAGAGAGAGAGACATAAGAACTATAGGGAAGTTTTAAAAAAACAAAAACAAAAACCTCTAAGGCCAGGCATGGTCTCACAAGCACCGGGCTGTGAGCCCAGCACTGGTGGAGGCAGAAGTAGGCGGGTCACTGTGAGTTGGAGACCAGCCTGGTCTGCAAAACAGTGCCAGACAGCCAAGGCTACACAGAGAAACCCTGTCTCGATCACCTCCTCACTCTCTACCCCACCCCCCACCCCCTACCCCCAAAAAGAGAGAGAGAACTGTAAAGCAAAACTGGACCATCAAATGCTAAGGGATGTTAAGGGGTCATTTTGTAGTTGCCTGGTCTTGTATAACTTTAACAAAACTGTTGTTTATGTAAGATAATGGGGTCACAGGGTCAACCTGTGTAAACAGGAGCTTGTTTTTGCTGAACATACCCAGAGCACCTGCGAGGCTGTCTGTTTAAAAAATAGAATGTAACTTCATGTTCTTTGCCTTTATAAACCCCTGACTAATGTGGCTAGGTGCTACACTTGGCAGACTGGCGCCACTAGCTGACTAAAAATAAGTGTCCTCCGGGCATGGTGGCACTTGCTTTTAATCCCAGCCCTTGGGAGGCAGAGGCAGGCGGATCTCTGTGAGTTCGAGGCCAACCTGGTCTACAAAGTGAGTCTAGGACAGCCAAGGCTTCACAGGGAAACCCTGTCTCAAAACAAAAACAAAAATAAAAACAAGTGTCCTACTACTGAGAAGTACTGCCAACCCCCGCTTCCCCCCCCCCCCCCCCGCCTCCATTTGTTTGGTTTTTGAGACAGTGGTTTCTCTGTGTAGCCTTAGCTGTCCTGGACTCGCTTTGTACATCAGCCTATCCTCAAACTCACAAAGAACTTTCTGCCTCTTTCTTCCTGAGTGATCTTTTTTGGGTTTTGTTTTGTTTTTTGTTTGTTTGTTTGTTTTTGTTTTTGGTTTTTGTTTTGCTTTTTCAAGACAGGATTTCTCTGTGTAACCTTGGCTGTCCTGGACTCCCTTTGTAGACCAGGCTAGCCTCAAAGTTACAGCAATCCACCTGCCTTTGCCTCCAGAGTGCTGAGATTAAAGGCATGCGCCACCACGCCTGGTTTAAGATTATTTTTTGAACGGTGGCTGCTTTTGGCACAGCCCACATATGGAAGTCAGGGGACAGCCTGCAGGAGATGGCTCTCTCTACTCTGTGGCTCCCAAGGATTATCTCAGGTCTGGAGATGGCAAGTACATTACCCACTGAGCCATCTTGCCTGCTCTTTTCAAAATGAACAAAAAACCAAAAATACACATACATAAAATTTATTTATTTACTTACTTATTTTGGTTCATCAAGACATGGTTTCTCTGTGTATCCTTGGCTGTCCTGAAACTCAGAGATCTGCTTGCCTCTGCCTCCCAAGTGCCGGGATTAAAGGTATACGCCACCACCACTGCCAGCGTATAATTAATTTTTTTTTTTTAAAGACTAGTCAAGTGCAGTAGTGAGAAGGGGGGAAAGTGTAGAACAGGAGTTCAATCTGTAACTGACTGTGAACAATCAATTGTGATAACTCACTACCTTCGGACCAGCCTTTTTTTTTTTTTTTTGAGACAGGGTTTCTCTGTGTAGCCTTGGCTGTCCTGGACTCACTTTGTAGACCAGGCTGGCCTCGAACTCACAGTGATCCGCCTGCCTCTGCCTCCCGAGTGCTGGGATTAAAGGCGTGCACCACGACGCCCGGCTGCATATAATTAATTTAATTAAAGTTTATGTAATTTAACTTATAGTAGTAGTTAGGTTTAACAAATAGCTCACAAAGTTCCCCAGACATGATTTTTCTGAAGCATTTCCTGATGCTAATATATCTGGGAAACATCAAAATAAGAAACAGGGGTAAAGTTATAGCTAAAATCTATCCCATTATGACATAAGTAGTATCTATCCAGGCTTAAATGATCAAGTTAGGAGGGAAGAAAATGACCCACTCAGCAGTAAAACATACTGCTCCCAACAAAATTTCACTTTTCCTGTGTAATAAGTGTTGCTTAAACTCATTAGAACTGGTTTTAGGACCATATAGTTACTTAATTTAGTATTAACTTTGCTGTGCTGGGGAATCAAACCCAGGGCTTTATGTGTACTAAGCAAGTGCTCTACCACTGAGCTACAGCCTCAGCCCTTGACTGTATATGTCAAAGTGCATATTTTAAACCTTGTGTGCCTCATTTTACATTAGTTCTACCTTAAGAGTGCTGCTTATAACTGGTGTTGGCAATCCCAGCACTCGGGAGGCAGAGGCAGGCGTATCTCTGTGAGTGAGTTCCAGACTAGCCTGGTCTACAAAGCGAGTCCAGGACAGCCAGGCTACACACAGAGAAATCCTGTCTCAAAAAACAAAAACAGCCAGGCAGTGGTGGTGCATGCCTCTAATCCCAGCACTTGGGAAGCAGAGGCAGGAGGATCGCTGTGAGTTCCAGGCCAGCCTGGTCTACAAAGCGAGTCCAGGATAGTGAAGGTTACACAGAGAAACCCTGATTCCAAAACAAAAACAAAATAAAAAACCACCACACCCACAAAAAACAAACAAACAGTACCACTTAGCTTAAGTGTAATGGGATAATATTGTCTTGATAATTGCATTCTAACAAGAGTTATAATGATGGAAAATCTCATACCTAGGCCTATGCTCTAGAAAGGTAGTGAGTAACTATAATCCAGCACTGAGGCAGGAGGATGCCAAGTTTGAGAGCAGCCTGATGTATATATGGAAGCTGTTTCAGGCAGCAAATAGAGGGCCTACAGAGATAGAGTACTCACATGGTGAACATACATACATTTGAGCGCACACACATAAACTTATAAAAAGTCATCAATAAGTCTCTTTCTTTTTCTTTTTCTTTCTTTTTTTTTTGGGGGGTGGGGTTTTTTTTGTTGTTGTTTTTGTTTTTTTGGTTTTTCTTTTTCTTTTTTTTAAGATTTATTTATTATCATGTATACAGTGCTCTGCTTGCATGTACTCCTGCAAGCCAGAAGAGGGCACCATATCACATTACAGATGGTTATGAGCCACCATGTGGTTGCTGGGAATTGAACTCTGACCTTTGGAAGAGCAGGCAGCTCTCTTAACCACTGAGTCATCTCTCCAGCCCCCTTTTTTTGGTTTTTCAAGACAGAATTTCTCTGTGTAGCCTTGGCTGTCCTGGACTCACTTTGTAGATTTGTAGACCAGGCCAGCCTCAAGCTCACAGCAATCCACCTGCCTCTGCCTCCCGAGTGCTGGGATTAAAGGCATGCGCCACCATGCCCGGCTTCTTTCTTTCTTTTTTAAGATTGACTGTTGAAAATAGCCAACTGCGCTGGGCATTGGTGGTGCACGTCTTTAATCCCAGCACTTGGGAGGCAGAAGCAGGAGGATCGCTGTGAGTTCCAGGTCAGCCTGGTCTACAAAGCGAGTCCAGGACAGCCAAGGTTACATAGAGAAACACTGTCTCAAAAAAAAAAAAACAAATGAAAGAGAAAAAAGAAAATAGACAACTGCTAGGGCATTTGATTCAACTAGATACATGTAAAAGAACAATGCAAACAATTTGTGTGAATTTACAATAAACTGGGAAGTACAATCTTTGCAACTATTTTAAACATCTATGAAAAATGTTACCTACTAACCTTAAAATGATAGTAATTTGAGGAAAATACAGCCAGAAGCTGGGCGTGGTAGCGCATGCCTTTAATCCCAGCACTTGGGAGGCGGAGGCAGGTGGGTCGCTGTGAGTTCCAGGCCAGCCTGGTCTACAAAGTGAGTCCAGATGGTTAAGATAACATAGAGAAACCTTGTCTCTTAAAAACCGGAAAAAAAACAAAAATCCATGTTCTGAGAATCTTTCGAAAGGATGCAAGTGTGTTCTGATGCAGTTATCCATAGGTTTATGGAATTTGAACCTGAGATTCTTGGCCTGGGAGCAAAGAGTGTACAGGGAAAGTCCTAATGAGGGCTGGGAAGCTTCAGCAGAAACAGCTCTGGGAGGCAGAGACTGTTGTGTTACCTAAGCCTTGCTGCCAGCCAGTCTAAGCTGTTCATCCAATTCCTGAGCAAAGAGAGACTCAAAAAAACAAAACAAAACAAAACAAAACAAAGCATGTGTATGGTGATGATGAAGACTGTGGGAGTCACAGGGTGAGTATGTGCACTTGGTTCTCTCCTTCCTCCTTTGCTTTCTTGGGTTTTTGAATTTTTGTTTTGGTTGGTTCATTGGGTTTTTGTTTTTCATTTTTGTTATTTTTGTTTTTGTTTTTTTGCGTGTGTGTGTGTGTGTGTGTGTGTGTGTGTGTGTGTGTGTGTGTGAATGGGGGTTGAGACAGAGTTTCTCTGTGTAGCTTTGCCTGTCCTGGACTTGCTTTGTAGACCAGGCTGGCCTCGAACTCACAGAGATCCGCCTGCCTCCGGAGGGCTGGGATTAAAGGCGTGCGCCACCACGCCCAGCCGCTCCTACCTTTAAGTAGGTTTCTGGATGGAATTCTTCAGTCATCGGGCTTGTCCTACAAGTGCTTTCCCCACTGAACCATCCGGTCAGTCCTTTGACACAGTTCTTATCGTCAGAAGCTGGTTCCAGGAATTGCTAGCAGGAGGAAAATTTGCAAGCCAGTCTGTTTCTCGGCTCCTGGGGCAACAGGAGAACTAGAATGCGGCGGCAGGCACAGAGGACACACTCAGCTGTGCTGGTTTCTGTCACCCTTGGAGGGAGGTCACAGGAAATCATGATGCGACACACGCTTACATCATCTCCCAGCTTTATTTCCAGCAAATGAAAGTGATTTGGAGCAGGCCAGAGTTAACTGAGCCTGGGTGCTACCTGGAACACCGGACATACCAAGCTCGGGGTTCTCCAAACTGTCATTAGATGCTCCCTCTCCTGCGGGTCTCGGATCCCTCACCTTCTAACTTTCATCTCTCTCCCCCCGCGATGTCTAATGTTCCTCCCTTCGGGCAAGTGCCCCTTTCCTTTGTCATAGAAGCACAGTCTCTTCAGTCAGAGAAAATGGGGCTACATTCCTGGCTGTGTGACCTGGAGTAAGACACTACCTCTCTGTGCCTCCACGCGTGCCACTTCCGGGTCATCAGGAGAATGTTGACAGTCTGGTACTTAACCCAATACCTTGCCCACCAGCCACTTACAATCAAGGAAGTCTCCCTTGTAAGCACACTGAGATATTCCGCTCCCCAGGAGCATCCCACACACAACAAATAGGTAGTTCCAAGTTTTTCATATTCCTCACTCCATGCAAAACATCTCCTCAAGTCCACGTACTGTCAGCCTGGACTTTCCAGAGCTTGTGGAATGTCCAGCCGCTGCCTTGCATAACCACAGAAACTGGAAACACTGGCCAGAGGGATCCTCCCAGACTACTTAGTCCAACAGTACCCTCATTGTGAGATAGGCAAACCAAGGCCACTTCTTGGAGTCAGCAGCCACTAGAGGTATTTGCAGGTTCTGAAAATAGGTCCTCTGGTTACTCTGTGTGCTTTGCCTAATTTCTTTCTCATAACATTTTCCTCATCTGACATCATGGATTTATTTTTTTTTCACTTGTCATCTGTTTTGCCTGTTGAATATAAGTTCCATGAGGCAGGGATATTGCCTTGCCTGTGGATGTGTGTGTGTGTGTGTGTGTGTGTGTGTGTGTGTGTGTGTGTGTGTGTGTGTGTGTGTGTGTATAAAATCATTTGATGCTATGGTGATGCACATCTTTATTTCTAGAACTCCTGGAGTTAGAGGTGAGCAGATCTCTGAATTCAAGGCCATCCAGGTCTACACAGTGAATTCCAGGACAGCCAGGGCTAAACAGAGAAACCTTGTCTCATAATACTGAAACAAAACAAACGCACAGAATTCCATCCAGGAAGGTAAACAATCAAAATAGCTCCAGGAGGTCCCTGAAACAGACAGGATTCACTAGGCCCCCCTCCCTGTCAGAGTAAACAATGAAAGCCAAAGAGCTGTGCCAGACTGCCAGGAAGATTCTCAGGAGAGCAAAAGCTGTGAAGACAACTCTGAGACCAGCTGAGCTGCCTAGAAGAAGCAGAAACCAACCAAGGTACCTGGAAGAGGTTTAGACCAGAGTCTCTTGGAAAGGACACTCTCCAATCTGTTGAGCTGCCTGCAGGCTGTGCAGTGAGCTCCAGGTCCCCAGCTTTTGGGAGCTGTCACCCATACTGAGGTGGACCTTGGTGATGCAGCTGCCTGTGAGTCATTTCTGCTCCTGTAAGTAGCTCCTCACCTGCGTTTCTGTAAGCAACCCCAATAAACCTCATTGGCTTACTGAGTTGGCTTCGATGGTATGCATACTCTTCGTCCATCGTGGAATCCCTATTTGAGATGAACAGAGGTCTCCTCAGGAAAAAGTTTCGTCACACAACAACACTGCACACTGTACTCTCTTTCTCTTAATCCAGCTCTTGTAAATGTAAGGAATATGCCTTTTCAAACATGTTAAGAACAAATGAAGGCAGATGCAGAGATACATGCCTATGATCTATGTGAATTCAAGGCCAGCCAAGGTTACACAGAGGAACCCTGTCTCGGGGGAAAAACAAACAAACAAAAACAAGAAAGGAGAAATGACAGCAAAGCTGTAATAAAGCTCCTCCAACTGACCTACAAACTCACCATGGAGTAAATTGTGCCACTGCTCTTTGACATGAGACCTGGGGCTGTTGGTTATGCAGCAAAAGTGAACTAGTACATGATTCAAACCTGGTTTCTTTGATTCTATCTATCTGCCTTCCCATTCTGTTTGTTTTTTGTTTTGTTTTTGTTTTTTTGAGACAGGGTTTCTCTGTGTAATAACCCTGGATGTCCTAGACTCACTTTGTAGACTAGGCTGACCTCGAGCTCACCATGATCCGCCTGCCTCTGCCTCCCAAGTGCTGGGATTAAAGGCGTGCACCACCACCACTTAGATGCAGCGACACCCTCCTGGTGCTGAGTGCTTTAAAGACGCTATCACCTGGCACTTCCTGTGTGGTGGGCACAACGCCATGCCATTTGCATGTACCAGCTCCTGGAGCTGAGTGCAGGGAGGACTCTAGGCCAGTGACCGAGGTATTTGTCTGAGCTTTTCTTGGCTTTCCAGTTTTCCTCTTCCCTAATTCAACATCTGGTCAGTGCGAAGGCGGTGCACCTGTGCTCCAGATGTTACTGAAAGCAGAACAGGCTCACTACAAACAGCTGTTGCTAGAGAGAAAGGTATTAGGGAAGTGAGGTAAAGATGACAGGCAGAGAACTTGCTTACCTAGTGTGCATGAAGCCTCCGTTCATCCCTAGCATGGGGCTGCAGGAGACAGCACAGCTGTCTACAATCCTAAACTGCCTGCCTCTGCCCTTGGGCACATCCATGATGATTCTCCCATGTCTTGGGTTCCTGCTTTTTTTCCCGCCATCTATTTGCTGACAGTCGAATGTTAGAAACATTCTGATGACAACCTTTGCCTTGTGCCCTGGCTCACCTTCCTCTCCTTTCAGTATGAATTTGAAACGCCAACCTTCAGAGACATCTTTGACTAAGACCAACTTGTTTCCTGCTCAAATTCTTCTTCATGGCTTCCTTCATTATTATACTTAGTGTGGTGGGTGGGGTACATGGGGTGGCAGTGTGTGTGCCATAGCAGGCATGTGACGCTCGCTTGACCTCATCACCAGCTTTGCACAACCAGCACCTTTACCCACTGAGCCATCTCAGCAGGCCCCTCACCACACTTAAGTGTTCACAGCTGTCTGTTTGCGTCTGTGTCCTTGCTTCCTGTCGCCCTCTAAGGTCCCTAGGAGGAGGGACTACTTCTGTTTTGCATTCATGCTGTGTCCCACGGTCTAGCACAGTACCAGCCACTTGGAGGCTTTCAGAAATACTTGTAGTACATGGCAGATACATGAACACCTTTACCTCCCTCACACCCACTCTCACCTCTTCCCTTGCTTCCCCCAAACGCTGTTCCTCTGTTTATGTCCCAGTGGCTGTGGGAGCTGACAGGAGCAGGTAGGTGCCTTTACCAAGTGCCCTGCTGCTCCTCCTCCCCCCCCCCAACACCCTCCTCCTAACCCCCCACGCCCCACCCCCCATCTCACCAGACCCTTCACACTTTTCATTGCTTGGTTAACATTATTGCCTGACTTGCTTGTCTGTGGCATTCCAAGAAGCTAGGGTTTTTGCTCTTCCTTAACTTTATTCATTTACACCGTCTGAACCAGTTCCTGGCAGACAATGTATGCCCAATGAATATTTATCAAATGAATGAAGAGTTTTAAGGTTAGTTTTCTTTGTTTGCTTTGGTTTGGGTTTGGTTTTTGTTTTGGTTTGGTTTTTTGGGTTTTTGTTGTTGTTGTTGTTTTGTTTTTCGAGACAGGGTTTCTCTGTGTAGCCTTGACTATCCTGGACTCGTTTTGTAGACCAGGTTAGCCTCGAACTCACAGCGATCTGCCTGCCTCTGCCTCCCAAGTGCTGGGATTAAAGGTGTGTGCCACCACCTCCCAGTGTTTTTTTTGTTGCTGTTTGTTGTTGTTGTTGTTGTTGTTGTTGTTTTCGAGACAAGGTTTCTCTGTGTAGCCTTGGCTGTCCTGGACTAACTTTGTAGACCAGGCCATCCTTGAACTCACAGTGATCTGCTTGCCTCTGCCTCCCAAGTGCTAGGATTAAAGGCATGCGCCACCACTGCCCGGCTTAAATTTGAGTTCTTAAAGTTAAAAGCAGAAAGTCTTTTCTAGGCAGAGACAGGAAATGAGGTCTGTCATAGGGTCAGGAATCAACCAAGCTAAGAGCCAGGCAGGATAGCACATGCCTGTAATGCCCGCACCGGAGTGGCTGATCAAGACGGTGACGAGTTTGAGGTCAACCTGGACTACATAAGGAGTTCCAAGCTAGCCTGGCCTATACAGCGAGACCTTGACTCAAAAACAAAGCAACAAAACAACAACAACAACAATAGCAACAAATATCAAATAAATCATGTCATGAAGGAGGGAGCCAAATGTTTGAGAATATTCTGCCTCTTTTTTTTTCCCCCTTTTCCTTTCCAAGGTGTCTTTAGACATTGGTAACATAGGCAATGCCGGGAGTGGAGTCCTATGTTTAAGAGAAACAATACATCCAACCAGAGGCTGAGCAACCCTTTAGCATGCCCGGCATTATCCGTCATCATAGACGTTTGCAGACTACCATCAGTGATCAGGCTTAGAACATAGAGCCTCCCTGCCGCTCCTCTGCTGTACAGGGCAGAGCCGGCAGACACACCTTATGCATTTTCTTTTTTGTTTGTTTGTTTGTTTTGAGACAGGATTTCTCTGTGTATCCCTGGCTGTCCTGGACTCTCTGTGTAGACCAGGCTGGCCTCGAACTCACAGCGATCTGCCTGCCTCTGCCTCCCAAGTGCTGGGACTAAAGGCGTGCGCCACCATGCTAGCCTCTGGTTCCTTATTTTGACTATTCCTGCTGAGGAGACCCACCATACACCAGCTGGCTGTGAGTGATCTTCCCTCTCTGGGCCCCGGTCATCTGGGATGTGGGAGCCATACGTATGTTCACCTTGCTGAGGGGAGGTAGATGATGTTATGTCCAGTGCACTTTGTGGGGAAGAGGTGCTGTATAGAGTCGGACTGACTTGGGTTGGAGTTCCGGCTGGGCTCCTTTCTGGAGGTGTGGCTTTGGGTAAATAGTGCCCTCCTTTCAGCCTCAGGCTCCTTATCTGCTAAGTGTGAATACTATAAGTACTTACTACTCACAGGCTTGTTTTAGAAATCAAATAAGAACCAAATGAGATAACAGAAGCCTCTGGAATACAGTAGGCGCCCAGCAAACGTTCCTTCTCAAACACATGTGCGCTCACATAGCCCTTAGTGCAGTCAGGGTGACAAAGTGTTCTGCGTTTGGAGAAGAAAACAAGCCACCAATGAGCGCTCTCTCTCTCTCTCTCTCTCTCTCCCTCCCTCCTTCCCTCCCTCCCTCCCTCCCTCTCCCTCTCTCTCTCTTTCTCTCTCTAGTTTCCATTCTAAGAAAGGAACTCAGTGGCCCGAGTCCAGGATAGACAGTGATGTGAGGAGTAGGAAGCAATGCCAGCCTCCCACACGGAGTTTCCAAAAAGCGTGAGCCCAGTGTTGAATAATCTGCCCCAGGACGTGTCTTCGGAGAACTTCCATGGACTATTCCCCAAAAGGAAACGTGAGCAGAGCTGTGGAGCAACCTCAGCAGGGAGGAGGGGAGCCAAAGTGTGTGTGTGTGGGGTGGGGGAGTGAGACTGGGGAAAAAGAAGCCACTGGCCCCGGTGGCACGAGCCTATCATCTGAGCCACAGCAGAGGCTGACACAGGAGAATCACAAGTTCAAGGGCTGTACAGAAAGAGTGCAGAGCCAGCCTGGGCAGCTTGGCAAGACTCAGCCTTAAAATAAAAAGTGAATCCGGGTGGTGGTGGCGCATGCCTTTAATCCCAGCACTTGGGAGGCAGAGGCAAGTGGATCGATGTGAGTTCGAGGCCAGCCTGGTCTACAAAGCAAGTCTAGAAGAGTCAGGGCTACACAGAGAAACCCTGTCTAAAAAAAAAAAAAAAAGGAAAATAGGGCCAAGGAGACGACTCAACAGTAGACACATTTCCCCAGGCATGGGCAAGGGCCTAGGTCTAGTCACCAGTACTAAAAAAAGGAAGCAACTTTATTTATTTGAGCTCCTACTATGTCCCTAGACCCCAGGTTCCTTCTATCTGATACTTACTATAGTAAGAGCCTTGTCTCAGTTCTAGGAGCTTAGGTATTTCCACTCCCACATTCCAAAGGAAGAAATAACAGCAGTAATTAATACTGCCAACATTTACACAACACCGACTGCTTATCAGGCTAAGCACACATTTGATCCTCAGTTCAGCCCATGATAGGGGTGCTACTATGGTCCCTGTGTTATGGAAGAAATACCCAATAAGACAGAGGCAGAGAGGGGCGGGGAAGGGGCAGGTGTTTGTGTGAAATTAAGTTCCCCAAGCTTACCCAACAAGGCAGTAGTGGAGCCAAAATTTAACTCTAAACAATCCTCTGGGACCTGAGTGACTTCCCTGTGTGGATCAGAAGGTGACCTTAGTACCAGCTGTGCTTACGTGCTCATAGTTAGGCCCCCGTGTGGGCATGATGTAAGTGACCAAATGACCAGACACTCAGAGGACAGTTTGTCCCAGCCTTGTGGCTGTTCGCCACCTCCGCTTCTGACCCAAAGTTTGAATTTCATTCATAAGTTTGTAACCACAGACTTGGCAGTGTGGGAAGGGCCCATGGGGACCAGCTACTCTAGTCCAACTCCCTCATATTACAAATGGAAAAAAACCCCAAAGCTCAGTGAGGGCCACAGACACAGCAAGGTCACAGAGAGACTTTCTGTGGGATGGAGGAGTTGGTTCGGGGTCAACTACAGATCATCTTGTGTGGTCGTCAGATATGTGGCTCTGAGTCACTCTTTTTACAGTTGTTTTTGTTGTTGAGACAAGGTATCTCTGCATAGCCAAGCTTTCTGGAACTCATGATACTATCTCAGCCTCTGGATTCCAGAGCATAAGGATTGCATGCATGTGTCACTATGTCTAGCTTGGGATTAGCCTTAAATGTACGGCTTTTGACCAGAAGTATGGTTAAAGCACAGCGTTTATATAGTGTGTGTGAGGCCCTGGGTTTTGATCTCTAGCACTGGACACACACACACACACACACACACACACACACACGTGGAAATTCGGGAACAACTCATAAGAGTCAGGTCCCTTGCCTCACCATGTGATGCCCAGGAAGTGAACTCAGGCCTTTAGGCTTGGCAGCAAGTGCTTTAACCTGCTGAGAGCTGTCTCATTAGTCCCAAGAGACTGAGCTCTACACTCTGCCTTTTTAGAGGGAGCCAATCCACCCTGTTTCTCAGGAGGCTCAGATGCCACCCGGCATTGCATTTGGAAGTTGGAATCCAATGCCTTTATAGTTCAGAATATTAGGGCCCACCAAAGGACTTGCCCGAGGTCATACAGCAAGCCAAGGACGTTTCTAGGATCCTTTGCTCAAATTTCAAAAATAGCCTAAGAGAGCTGTCATGGTTCCCTTAGCTCTCAGTTTCCTTGTGGGAGTCTGGTTAAGACACAGGATCCTGGCCATTTCCCAGACTCAGCAAGGTAGGAACCCAAAAGCCGAACCTTCAAAAGGAAAAGCAAACAGCAGGGCAGGAAAGGCTGTGGCCAGCCAGTGGGGCTTTCCAGAGGCAAGCTCTCCACTGCAGGAATGACATCATACGCTCTCTGTCTACACAGTCCTAACGCTACCTGTGCGTCCTAATTCAGGATGACAGGGAACATTTTCCCACGGGGGATGAGAAAGGGTGAACTGAGGTCAGCTGTGACACAAAGGTGTGGATCAAAGATGGCAGGACAGACCTGCCCGGGGGAGCTAAGACAAACCTCTCCATGTTCTGCTCTTTCCTTTCCCTGGTCCCTCATTCCGAGGCTGAATGGAGGAATTTACTGTTCTTTTTCCTTTTCCTACAGTGCTACCCTTTCTTTCTGCCATTCCTTCTCCTGTCATTGGGAAAGGAATTTGGTGCTTGCAGTCAGATATTCTTTGAGTCTACCCTCCCTCCCTCTCGCTCCCTCCCTCCCTTCTCTCTCTTCTCCTCTTCTCTCTCTCTCTCTCTCTCTCTCTCTCTCTCTCTCTCTCTCTCTCTGTTTTGTAGTCCTGACTTCCTTTGCTTTGTAGACTAAGGCTGCCCTCGAACTCACAGGGGATCTGTCGGCCTCAGCTTCTTTTTTTTGTTTTGTTTTGTTTTTCGAGACAAGGTCTCTCTGTGTTAGCCTTGGCTGTCTTGGACTCACTTTGTAGACCAGGCTGGCCTCGAACTCACAGTGATCCGCCTGCCTCTGCCTCCCGAGTGCTGGGATTACAGGCGTGTGCCACCACGCCTGGCAGCCTCGGCTTCTTGAGTGCTGGGATTAAAGACATGCACCACTACACTTGGCTTCATTTTGTTTTTCAAGATAGGGTTTCTCCGTGTAGCTGTGGCTGTCCTGGAACTTGCTATGTAGACCAGGCTGGCCTCAAACTCCTGTCTGCCACTGCCTTCCGAGTGCTGGGCTTAAAGGTGTTGGCCCCCACCACTTGGCCCTCCTCAGTTTCTTTTCCACTGCCTTGGAATTTAAGACTTACGTAGCTCAAGCGTGTGCTTGACAGTCTCACAGACACTGGATTTTGCCAGTCAATGGACTAGAGGACGCAGAACACTTGTGCTGAGCTGAATTGACATGCCTAAAAGTTGGTTGATCTGAGAGGCACCTCAGCAGTCCTCAGGCCAGAGTCCAAGTGAATTATTTACAGTTTCCAAATGATAAGAGAAGTCACATACCCTGGCCAAAGCCTTGTTTCTTTACTTTTGTCTGGAGTTCTATAAATTCAAAATGATCACGTGGCTATCACTCACTCACTCTCTTCAGAAACTCCGACTAGCAGATATATGGGGCTTTCGTAAACTGTTTAAATGGGAAAATATAGTCCAACTCCTCATGAATAGGGAAGCTGATGTTTAAAGAAGGGTGTTGCTCTGTGGTCACGCGGTTAGCAAGTAGCAGAGCAGCCTGAGAGCCCACACTCTTTTCCTGGAACCACTTACTTCCCATCCCTGTGCTCTTCTGTGGAGTTGGGGAACTCGGGTCTGTGGAGTTGGGGAACAGAAATTGAATGAGTCATGAGTTTGCCTTTGCCCGTTCTCTGTTTTTGATTCATTCAACAAATATTTACTGACTGTCCACTACTCAGTTTCAAAGAAGGCGGAGATTAAAAAAAAAAATGAATGTGGAGGCAGGCGAGGTCATAGTGTGACCCCGGTTGTGTGTTTTCTTTCTATTGGATGGTCACCTCAACACCCACTCCTGTGCCATCTAAGGTGTCCATGTCTGAGTATAGGGCACTGTCTCTGCCAAAATGGATACAAACCCAACACTGCACTTCCTGGAAACACCTGAATAGAATGCCTGTTTTGCCAACTGTAGGGCACACATCTTTAATCCCAGCACTCAGGGGGCAGAGGCAGGTGGATTTCTGTGAGTTCCAGGCCATTCTGGTTTACAAAGCCAGTTCCAGGACAGCCAAGGTGGCTACACAGAGAAAGAAACCTTCTCTCAAACAACAAAAGAAAAAAAAAAACCTCCAAACCCCCAAATTTCAAAAGTGTTTTGTTACTAACTTTATTTAATTAACAAATTATTTTAGGTTTTTTTTTTGTTTGTTTGTTTAGATTTACTTGTTATTATGTATACAGTGTTCTGCCTGCATGTACTCCTGCAGGCCAGAAGAGAACATCAGATCACATTGTAGACGGTTGTGAGCCACCATGTGGTTGCTGGGAATTGAACTCTGGAAGAGTAGTCAGTGCTCTTAGCCTCTGAGCCATCTCTCCAGCCCCTGTTGCTGTTTTTCAAGACAGAGCTTTTCTATACAGCTGTGGCTGTCCTGAAACTCGTGCTGTAGACCAGGCTGTCCTCAAACTCAAGGAGATCCTTTATGACTTTAAGACAGTATGTTGCCCCTCTTCTCCGGCCTTTAGTTTAAACATCTGTATAATAGTAATGGCCCAAAGAAAATAATATGTATAAGAACCCTAAAAGTTCTAGATTAACTAAGGAAAGAAAACACTGAGAAGCTAAGATGAAAATGGTCAAAGTGTGTGTGTGTGTGTGTGTGTGTGTGTGTGTGTGTGTGTAAATATATATACATCCCCCCCCCCTTCAGAAAGAAAAGCTGGCGGGTCTCTGTGAGTTCCATGTGGGCCTGGAATATAGCAAGTTCCACACCAGTTAGGGCTACGTAGTGAGACTCTGTCTTAAAAAAAAAACAACCTGTTCTTTTGATTAAATTTAATTTGTTACTATTATATTTATGTGAGTGTGATAATCAGATGACAGCTTGAGGGAAGGAGTCAGTTCTCTTCATTCAAGGAGTGAGTTCCACATATTGAACGGAGGTCGTCAGGCTTGGCTGCAAGCCTTTAACCCGCTGAGCCATCTTGCCATCCTCCCAGAATAGTGAATGTTTTTATTTTATTCTTTCCTAAGACTTTTTTCACCCTTTTCCCTCCTAGGAATGGACTGGCTGGTTTAAAAAAAATCCCCCTCTAGGGGGCGCGCAAGATCCACTACTTTGTGCCTCTCTTCCGTTTGCCTTCAGTCTTCCTCCTGCGCATGTGCACAGTTTATTTCCTGGCTGCTTGCAGGGGCCCCTTTGGATGGTTGTGGGGGGGGGGGCGGTGATCCATTGCGCCTGCGCGATCTCGGCACGGACCCTTCGGCCGCCGTCCCCGGAAGTGCTTCCCTCCCACGCAGCCGCGGGCCGCACTATTCGGCCTCTCTAGCCCGGCGAGTCCTCCGCTCCATGGTCCTATCTGTCGGCACAGTTTCGGGAGTCCCCCACTGAAGCCAGGCCGAGCTCGGACGCTTCGATTCTCGAGCGGGTCACGGGTGAGTGAACCCTGGAGGAGCCCGGTGGCCGGAATGGGCAGGGTTTCCCCTGTCGCCGTGAGTGGGTCCGCCCATCCCGCCGCCCGCCCCCCCCCACACCTCCGGGAATGGGCTCGCTCCTGGGTCCCAGGCCCTCCTCCCTCCCGCGGCGTTGCCAAGGCGACGGCCGGCTGGCTGAAGCTCCGTGTGTATCCCCGCAGGTAGCCCCGCGGCCCCGGGCCGATGGCGTGGCGGCGCTGACAGGCGCGGGCGGCTGCCGAGCCCCGCGGGCTGGCATGGCGGGCCAGTTCCGCAGCTACGTGTGGGACCCGTTGCTGATCCTGTCGCAGATCGTGCTCATGCAGACGGTCTACTATGGCTCGCTGGGCCTGTGGCTGGCGCTGGTGGACGCGATGGTGCGCAGCAGCCCTTCCCTGGACCAGATGTTCAACGCCGAGGTAGGCTTGGTGGGATGGAGTTAGGATTTTGTGGTCCAGCACCGCGGAGCTCTACATCCGACTAAAAAAAGAAAGGGATTTCAGTGCACGCTAACCCCCGCCCCCATATGCAAAGTGGAATTGACTGAAGACAGCGAGGCAGATGAGGTCACTGTCAGGCGTGTCCAGTCCCTCTGATATTGGGAAACGACATACTCATCTACAAAGTTCACACTCAGGAACTGCACATTCAAGTTAAAAAAAAAAAAATCTCATGGGGCTTTAAGTAACTTGACAGTTTTATGTTGGCTGCACTCGTTGCCTTGTCTGCAGCATGACATCCGAGGCTGAACACACATGGAAGAGACTACAATCAACAGGCTTGTGGCCTAGGCCAACATGATTAAGTCTCTATCCTGAGACCCTCTAGGAAAGTGACTTAATGTCTCTCAGCTTAGATTCTCAAGGGGCCACAGTGGGAGGTGTAAAAGATAAAAGCGCATCCATGGTGATGCGATGGGACTTAAGATTTGGCCCGGCGCTTGGGAGGCCGAGGCAGGTGGATCTCTGTGAGTTCTAGGCCAGCTTGGTCTACAAAGCCAGTGCAGGACAGTCAAGGCTACACAGAGGTACCCTGTCTCGAAAAACCAAAAATAAATAAACAAATAAATAAAAGATTTGGTCAGTCAGGCCTCTATTTAAATTCCACTGTTTGCTGTGCGACTTGGGGTAGATGTTTCCTCTCCTGTTTTCAATATTGTGCTATTGCCGTTAGTTGGTAAACTGTAGTACAAAGAGCCTGTCTGTGCTTAGGGTCCAGTCTAGCTGAGGAAACTTGACAAGTTGCTTTACCTTTCCAAGCCCTCTGGAAAGTGAGCAGAATAATCCTGTTATTTCATTGCACAGGAAAATGTTGAAAGGCCCAGAGGGGCCTAGGAATAAGAAAATAAGGTGTGGCGGAAGCCTAAGAGGTTGCTAGAGGAGAAGTCGCTCTGACAGATGGTAATGAGCAAAGTTCCTGGTCCAGCAGACCTGGGATGGAGTCCTTGTTCTTGTTGTTATTATTTGCATTAGGCTTTGGGTGACTGTGTGGAAAGAGACAGTTGTAGTATTGTGAGATCACGGGTGTCACAGGCCTTTGCAGGCTAAAGTGTGGTACAGATGTTTAGTGCTCTGTCTGTGATAAATATTGCAAACAGACCAGGTTCTGAGTAGCGGCACCCAGTAAGAAGCTCCATTCTTGTAAGGGCTGTGGAAATCAGGCTTTGTTACAGCGTGGCCTGAGTTCCATCTTGAGGTTCAGCAAACACTTTTTTGAAAGGGTGAGGTAGTAAAGGTTTTTTTGGTCATGGTTAATTCAGTTCTGCCCTTACAGTGCAAAATCAATCACAGATATATCAGAAAATAGTTGTAAGCAGTGTTTCAATAAAACTTTATTTACAAAAGCAGATGCCTGGTTTGTGGAGCCATGGCTTGCTAAGCATCCTTTCTAAATAAGCATCTTGCTTATTTAGTTACTGCATCGCCTTGGGCAACTTCTCTAAATGTTTTCATCTTTTGTAAAAGGAGAGTAGTACCTCCCCATATACCGTGAGGTTCAAGTGAGATACCGTAGTGGATGTGTGTGAAGGGGGCGTGCTGTCTCCTTACCCTGGGAGGGATGCTTGTGCTGCAGGCTGTTGGCTGGGATCCTGCAGCTCTCCAACGTCACTTCTTTAGCATGTCTCCCTCTGTGATTCCCCCTCAGATCCTGGGCTTTTCCACCCCTCCTGGCCTGCTTTCCATGATGTCCTTCGTCCTCAACGCCCTCACCTGGTGAGTAACACCAGCTCTGCCATTCATCTCTTGGGGTCTAATTGCAACTAACTTTCTGAATTTAAGCATGAGGCAGGCTGGCGCTTCCTGGGCATGATAAGACAGGTGGAAGAGCCTCATTCTGTGGACTGGCCCGGTTACGAGTCCCCACTGAGTTAAACGTAAAGCTCATCTCTCACCCCGTGTGTGCTGCTGCCTGATGGCATGGTCTAATGTGGTATGAGGTGAGGGAAGAACTAGCCCAGGAGCCAGGAGAATTGGCTGGCATTCTTGTTCTGTGCCACTGAGTGACACTCCTCCTCCCTGGGCCCAGGCTCCTTGTGGATATACTAGGGTTGGACTAGTTAACACCCAAGGTGACTTGCTACTGTTGCCCATCTGTTTTGCTTTGTTTTGTTTTGTCTTTTTTGTGTTTTTGAGACAGGGTCTCTCTGTGTAGCCTTGGCTGTCCTACTAGACTGGCTTTGTAGACCAGGCTGGCCTTGAACTCACAGCGATCCGCTTGCCTCTGCCTCCCTATTGCCCATCTTTTGAGGATCAGTTTAGCATAGGCACCAAGGTCTTAGACTTAAAAGCAGACTCACTTGGCTTTGAATCTTCCCCCACCTTAACACCAGTGTAGTGACTTTGGACAGTTTATTTCTAGTTTGCTCATCAGTAAAGTGGGCTAATACAATCACTTACCTCATAGTTGTAAAGTGGTGTGTAAATTCATAGCAAGTACTTCAAACAATGCCTTGTACGTTATATTATGACTTTACACTGATGGTAGGAAAGTGCAGATTTCTGGCTTCTCTTGAATAGTGGGGAAAATGGGTTGATCTCATTTGGATAAGATTGGCCTAGATGCAAGTAGCTTTTGTTTTCATCTTCATAGACCATGGATACTTTCCGGTATGCACCGGTTGTTACCATTCCTGGGTGGCTGTTTGTCATCAAACTTACCTCCTGCCACCCTGGGTCTGTCAGATCCACTCTTGACGTTGGGTTTCTCTAGGCATCTGAAATAACCCTTGCTTCTCACTTAAATGATGATAACCCTTGCTTCTCACTTATCTTGCTCGCTTCTGACCACCATGTGTCATCCTAACTGTCCCCCTTCCCCAAGAACCTAATTAAGTCCAGGACAACCCAGTGACATCTCGCTGCTGTCCTTTCCCCACAGTGCCCTGGGCTTGCTGTACTTCATCCGGCGAGGGAAGCAGTGTCTGGATTTCACTGTCACTGTCCATTTCTTTCACCTCCTGGGCTGCTGGCTCTACAGCTCCCGTTTCCCCTCGGCGCTGACCTGGTGGCTGGTCCAGGCGGTGTGTATCGCACTCATGGCGGTCACCGGGGAGTACCTGTGCATGCGGACGGAGCTCAAGGAGATCCCCCTCAGCTCAGCCCCTAAGTCTAATGTCTAGAGTCTGGCCCTCCGGACACTCTGCTGGCACTTGGGCCCTCTGTCACCTTGGGCTGCTCAGACCTCCAGATGGGGTCCAGCCCAAGTCTGAGAGGAACCCTGGAAATGTGAAGTCTGTTGGTGGAGAGGGAGTGAGGTCCCGTCACAAGCCCAGGTCATGATCACAGCTCCAAGAATGTCCTCTGCCTGCTGAAGCCTTGCTATCTGGAGGCCGTTATCTGGAGGACCTCACTGATTTTGAATTAACAGATTTGGAACCATGTCACTCTTGAGCCATCATACTGTCACCAGCCTGTTATTTAAAAAAAAAAAAAAAAAAGAAAGAAAGAAAGAAAGAAAAGAAAAAAAAAATCAAGGATATCTGATTGGAGCAAACCACTCTTCTGGTCATTTGTCTTAACCCCTGGGGCAGCAGGTACCTTTGCCATGTTGCCAAACTACAGTGATTCTGTGTGGAGAAACATTTGATTTCTGGGTCCATAGCCACAGAAAGAGATGTAGGTACAAAGTACTAGGCCGCTGACAGAGGACAGATGGAGGAGGCATCAAGCACAAGAAAAATGCATAGCCTGTGCCCCATCCACCACACATCTGTGTGGTTGTGTGTCCAAGAACCCATGCCTGACTACTGTTGCTGGCCCACAACACAACAGGCCAGGACCCAGAGAAGATCCAGCATCCCTGGAAACCCTAGCTTCATAATAAAAGCCACTGTCTGCTCCCTAGGATGACCAGGCATCCAGCTCCCACTGGACCTCGGTTGTGGCAAGAGTTTCTGTTTCCTTTCTTATTTGAATCCTGTGGTGGGGAGGGTATGCCGATGGTGCTGGAGGAGACAGGACTTTGCTGCTAAAGCTGGAGTTCTCTCTCAAGTGGTTCCCTCTGTGAGGGGCTGGCAGCTGCCTTTCCTAGGTACACACACACTTGTGCCTATACTTGTCATTGTGACTTGCCTATACTTGTGATGTCATTGTTGGGACCAAGAGATATCAGCTGTGCAGAAGAGCTATAAATAATTAGTACCCCTCCTTTCCTGGGGCCCCAAAGTTATTTCTCCAGTCAGGTAAAATACTAAATGCCACAGTAAGTGTGATAGCACCTGCTTACCCTAATACTTGGAAGGCTGAGGCAGGAGGATCATGAGTTTAAGGCTAATTTGGGCAACATGACAAACTCGGGGTTATAGTGAACCCCTGCCTCAAAAAAAAAAATGAGCAAAACACTACATCCTGCTCTGTGCCTGCAATCGCCCCTCTGATGCCTGGGTAAGCCACTGGCGATCCCTGAACATGTACTGTGGTACACACCTGTGAAGCAGACAGTGCTGCTTTACTTCTGGAGCTTGCCCAAGAAAGCTGAGTATCACAGCTAAGGATGAGTTTTGCTTCCTGCCTCTTGGCTGTCTGCCTTGTAGAGTAGGGCGTCGGAGCTGGCAGAATGACAGTCTGAGAATGAAAATGCCCGGGCGAAGGCTAGGCTAGAGGAAGGCCCCTTGGTAACCCAGGGTCCTGGCTGCCGGGCCTTGGCCCACTGGATTGATGGTGCCTTAGACACAAACTCTTCAGGCATGTGACTGCAGTGGAGGGTTTAGGAAATTCAGTGTGGTTGCTGTCTCCTTTAAGCAGTGGAATCTGTTGCTCCAGGCAAGAACATACCATAGTATTTTTCTTTGAGTGCTTGTGCCAGCTTTTCCTGCATATTCTTTGATGCGAAACCTGTGTCTTTTCACTGCTAATTCAGTTTTTGGAAATTGCAAAACCATCAAAGGAATCAAGGTGATTCTGTGTGTCAGTGTGTATGCATGCGCATGTGTATGTGTTTCCTTTTACCTCAGTATTATAATGACAGAGCTGAGTAACACTTAACTAAAAATTTCATAACCATCGCCAGAGGGCACGGAGACGGGCATATCTCCATAGCTTGCAGACCAGCTTGCCTAGTTCAGTGAGAATACCTTGTCTCAAGGCAGGGAGCAGCAGCGGAACCAAGCCTGGGATGTGATTGTGGCGCAGTAGTGTGAAGGAAGTTTAGGGAAAGGCTAAAATCCTTCAGCACCCCACAAACTGACTTCTCTACGTAAGCCTCACTCCAAGCTGCCTAAATAGGTGTTGGTAGCCCTATCTTTTTGAGACAAGGTCTCCCTATGTAGCCTTGACAATTGCTATTCCAACCAGGGTGGCTGTGGACGCATGGAGAGCCATCTATCCCTTGTTCTCAACTGCCAGGGTTAATGGTGTCCCACCACTCCCAGCTAGTGTCACTTAGAAAACTAGCAAGAGCAACTGAAATAGTGAGCTGTCGTGGCACACACCTATAATCCTAGCACTCGGGAGGCAGAGGCAGGCAAATCTTGGAGTTCCAGGCCAGCTCGGTCTACAGAGCAATTTCACCACCAGCAAGGGCTATTAACAGTGAAACCCTATCTCAAAATAACACCCTGCAAAAAAGAAAGGAAAAAAGAAAGAAGAGGAGGAGGCCTTGTGACTTACATTGTTCAGATCACACACACACACACACACCTCCCGTTACTGGTAGGAAGCCATTGCTGGGATACTTTTTCCTCAAACAATGATCTCACCAAACCAGAAAGACCTCAGACTTAAGTGGTTAAATGTAGTTAAGTGGGCAGTGGATGTAAGCTGGTGGCAATGGTAAATGTCGAGGGCTTAAGGTTAAGGCAGCAAGAGGTTCTGTTGGGAGGCGTTTAAGCTGCCGACCTTGACCATGCCTTTCTCCACTGGGGCCTGTACTTGAGTCCCCTCTCTGAACAGGCCGCCCCGGCCACTGCGGGATGCTGATCTGAGGTCACAGGTTGATCAGCAGGTTAGAAAGAGAGAGAACCTTGGTTACTTACCAGGGTTGATGGGACCAAAAATGGCATCCACTGAGCAGGAAAACTGCTGGAAAAGAGGGTTGCTGGGAAGTGGCAGGGGTGCTGATAATGTAGAAGGGCCACAGAGTGCTCAGATGCCCCTGAGCTCCACCCATAAGAAGCAGCAGTGTAGTGGGACACTCCTGGTGTCAAGTTTGGCTCTGGCTGGGCCGTGATCTGAGGCTGCCCCTCTAATATAGATGGCAGTCCCAGGCACAGTATGAGGGGGAGGTGAAACTGTCCTCCCATCACACCCCTTCCCAAATGAGAGCTTTTCATCAGTGCCTGCCTCTATAGAAGGGCTCTGTCACCCTTCCTTTCAGTGGCTCAAAGGCTAGATACCTCACTTGAGGACACACCCATTGCAGCTAGCATCAGAGGAATTTAAGAAGGACCACAGCCTTTATCCTAGGAAAACCTGGATAAGGTCCCTTGACCCACCTCAACTGTGCAAGGCCCTATGGCTCTAGCGACAGACGGTGATCCCAGTCAGACACCTGGGCTCAGGCTCCAGGGTGAGTGTTCTATTAGGCCTGGGCTGTATATAGGACACAGGACCAACTCCCCACTTGTCCCGGTGTTTCCCATGATCTGTGACGTAGGAGGCCCAATGATTGACACCACATGCGCTGATAACCAGTGGTAAGCTGGGTTCTGCGATGATTCCACTGGCCAAGGCGGGCTCTCCATTTCTCACTTGGGAGCATGGAAAGAGAGCAGCCAGGAGACTTAGGGTAGATTTTGCTCTGATGGCTCCTCTCTGAGCAAGCCCATGAGACACTTGCTGTGTAGGTATACAAGTCTTCCTTGGATCTCAGGACCATTGTGAGCCATCTGCTCCCAGAAGACAAGTGCTTTCTGACTTCATAGAGGAAGTGTGCACTGTCCAAAGGAGCCAGCTTGTTAGAGTTAGAAGAGGTTGAATTTTCTGCTCTGGTTTTAGAATATGACCTTAGGAACCTAGGGGGACCAGGGTAGCAGAAACTCATGACATCCCCTCTCACCCCCACCTTCCCCCTGCCCCTCCCCCAGGATTCCTTTCCTCCATGTTTAAGTGGTTGCCAGCCTCACACAGGCAGAGCCAGTGGTGCCATATGGGAGATTTTATTTGTAGACTTTCCTGCCTATGCCTCCCATTAAGTTGATTGCAGGATCTCTACCACTCTTACACTTGACGTTCCCATCCAGGGTTACACACCTGCAAGCAGAGATCTCCATGTTAGTAGTGAAAACCACCCCTAGAGGGCGCTGTTTTTCAGCGAGTAGGCACAGGGCCTGGGAGATTTCCTGGCATGTTGGAGCTATCTGGTTTCCCCAAAGGGAAACCCTTTACGATGGACTTTAGGATTCAGTCGCCCTGTTCCTTTCATGGGGACCTCAACTAATGAAGGGTAAAGTTTCTTGTCTTTGCTTTAAGAACTTCCTTTTTAGCATAAGCTTATTTAAAATGTGAATAAATCAAATAGAGTTGATTTGGTCTGAAGGGAAGCGATGCAGCAAAGCCCAATGTAGCTACTTCTCCCTAGGCTTAAACTGAGACTGTAACACACAGTGGGTCCCACTCTCCTAAAGTCTACAGACAATGAGGTGACACATACCGGATCCGGCATTTCCATCGCACCTTCCCTAGAGTTTAGAGTCACATCTCAGGCTGTCCCCTTTCAGTCTGGAGCCTCCCAATATTGCCAGCCACAGCCATGAAGACCCAAACCCCGAGTCTAGGTCTCAGGTGTGGGCCTGGCTGAGCGGCAGCATCATACCTGGCAAAACCTGCCTTGTACGGATGGTGCAGAGGCAGCTCAGAGTGATGCAGAGCAGAGGCGGGTGCAGAAGCGCCTGACAGGGCGCAGGGTGGAGGCTCTGCACATGATCCGGGGCCCCGGGCGGTGGATGCGTGTGGGGAGCCCCTCAAACCAGACCACCTGGTCGGTCATGTTCAGTGGCTTCGTGTCCCCCATAGAAATTCTGTGGTAGTAGGTCTTCAGGAGGACCACTCGGGGCTTCTTAACACGTTGTTTTCTCTTCTTGGCTCTGGTGTACAAGCCATGACTCTTTGCCTTCTTGAGGACTTTACGTTTTGGCTGCTTTTTTCTCTTTGGCGCTGCAGTAGGTGAACCCTTAGGCCCTTTCACGGGCTTCCACTCCCTGGATGTTTTTTTGTTGGGGTCCCCTATGGACTCCACTTTCTTCTTGAGGTCTGTCAGCCCTGGGAGCTCTTCAGGCTTGTGTTTCACTGTCTCGCAGACACTGTTGTCCCTGACAGGGAAAGGAAACAGCTGTCAGCAGAGCAAATCTAAGTCCTTCTAACCCACGCCTGAGGCAGCTGCTATGTGGCCAGCTCAGGGAGCCTCTTAGGGCTAGAGCTAGACTGAAAAGAAACATCTCTAGTGCCCTCACGTGTCCTGGGTAGAATGCAGGCTGAGGGCAAGATGCCCTCACGCTGAGGGTTAGGGCATGCTTTAAAACAGGAGTGGTTCGTGACCGTGATCCTTCCGGTTCTGGGCTTCTTGGTTGCCTATATCTGGGAGGCCACACCAGAGAGAGAACTTGGGAAGGAATTAACAGCTTTCACTCCAGAAAGGCAGTTTCCTCAGGCGTACGCATGTGTACTAGAGTGAGCTGGGCAAAGCCCTATGGGAGC
Source organism: Acomys minous (assembly GCF_964271855.1). NCBI lineage: Eukaryota > Metazoa > Chordata > Mammalia > Rodentia > Muridae > Acomys > Acomys minous. The sequence goes on along the minus strand of NC_140485.1, from coordinate 70,509,448 downwards.
TCATCCGAGCTGATCACAGTGATGGCCACTGGGTGCTTGTTGAGCATTCTTTGGAGACAGACATGCTAGACTCGGATCTGGGTGGCATAAGACATTTAACCACGAGCTGGGTGTGGTGGCGCATGCCTTTAATCCTAGTAACCTGGAGTACAAAGGGAGTCCAGGACAGCCAGCACTACAAGAGAAGCCCTGTCTTGAAAAACAAACAGAAACAAAACAAAAGACAAGACATTTAACCTCCCAGAGCCTGGGGTGTCAGTCATAAAACTGGGGTGGTGTTATGTGCTTAGGACTGTTGTGAAGAAAGAACTAAGTGGAGTACGTGTGCAACGCGCTGAGCAGGGTGCTTACAAAAATGCTCCCCAAATTCTAGAGTGACCCATGAGTAATCAGATTTCAGGCAAGATACAGTATCATCAGATTCAGAGGGTGCTCTCTGAGTCTCTGGGTTAGGCTGACAGGCACACGAGGGAGAAAGAGCTCCCCCCCCACCCCCCCACCCCCACTGAGTACCAAGGTAATAGGAAGGCCAACAACTGGATGACTGTGATCACTGTCACAGCCACAGCTTTGATCTCAGGCGGAAATGACCTCAACGAGTGCTCTGCCCATTATCAGCTCAGTTGGCCAAGCTAAATCACTTCGTCTCTTGCGCTTCAGTCCCTACCAGTAAGATAGCTTGCAGAAGTACCTGTTGCCCAGAGCCCCGTGTGAAGTAGGCACTGTTCCCAGTCCCTCACCACAATGCCTGTTTCTAGGGAAGACAACTGCTGGGTCCGTTCTGTGGGTGTATGAGGAGGGGTATGGGCGGAGCTCACCCACAAGAGATTTGCAGGATCTTTGGAACTCTGAAAATTGAATTCCAGCACCGTCTGGCCAGGCTATGCAGTTCTTTGATCCGACTATTTGAGCTCTTGAGTAGCTTCAAGAGGGACAAGTTTTTTAATACCTGCCAGGGTCAAGAAACCAGGAAGTTAGATGCGTCTGACCTCCCAGGATAGCCTTTCATGCCCTGCCTGTGGCTTGCCTCAGCTCAGGGCTGAGTCTGCTGGCTCCCGGGGGTCACTGGGTCCAGCAACGGGGGGTGTGGGGGTGTGTGTGTAACACTTCAGGGGGGGTGGAGTTAGGCTCCCCTAAGCAGGGGCTAAAATGGAACGTCTCACCGTTTTAAGTCGGCTCCGCTCAATCAGTTTGCTGACGGGCTGATTTATCTTGTCCTGCAGTTTCTCATCTTGCATCTGAGAGAGAGAGGGGGGAGAGCTGGAGCGAGAGGAATCTCCTCACATTCCTGTGTTGTGCTTCTCCCGTTGGCCAAGTGTAGGTTGACCAATCCTAGACTGGGAGTCTTGTCACTCTGGTTTTGGAACAGAACTGAGACCATTTGAACTCTGCCAGCCTCCTTTACCCTTCGTCTCTCCCTTTTCCGCAAGGCTGGGAAGAGTGTCTGACGTGGCTGGGTTCTCTGGGAAAGGCCCTTCTAAGGGTCTTGGCCTGGGCTGCAGTATAAAATCTGACCTTAGAAACCACTCTATTCTTGGGCCTCTTCCTTGTAGATGGACTCATGCTGGGGCTGTAGGAGCAAGACAAGACCCAGTGCTGCCCACACCCTGCCCTCTCACTTGGGCTGAGCAACTTATGACGGTGCTGGAGATGCTAGGCAGGGGAGCTGTGACATCACTGAAATGTGTGACAACAGCAGGGCTATGTCTCCAGGGATGAAAGGGTGGAGGGTCAAAAGGCCACTCCCATCTGTGGAGAAACCCACAGTAGAAGCCAGGCAGCAGTACATGATCACACCCTCCCTATGAGGTAAGAAGATGGACCCCTCACAGAGCGGGGGCTCTGCCTCCAAGTGCTGATGTTAAAGGTGTGTGCCACCTGGCCCAGCTTCCATTACTTTCTTTTCTTTTTTCCAGATAGGATTTCTCTGTGTAGCCTTGGCTGTCCTGGACTTGCTTTGTAGACCAGGCTGGCCTGGAACTCACAGCGAGCAATCTACCTGCCTCTGCCTCCTAAGTGTTGGGATTAAAGGCGTGTGCCACCATGCCCGGCCCATTACCTTCTTAGGGCCAGTCATTTTCTTCTGTAAGGGCTGCCTGCTACTGTGGGACTTTTTTTCAGCTATAGCTGTAACTGCCTACCTTGGTTCTGTATAGAGCAGCCACAGACAGTATGTAAGTGAGTGGGCATGGTTTTATTGCAAGAAGACTATTTATAAATACAGCTGATGAGCTGAATTTGGCCCATGCCAACCGGGGGTGAGGGGGAAGAAATCAATAAAATAATACATTCAACCCCAGTTTGTCATGCTTACCTCCCCTGTGACATACTCCTACTACAGTTAATTTCAGCTCACCAGTTGATGTCACTGGACTCAGAGCAGAGAGAAAATACTTCAAGAGCCTTTGATGGCTTTGAAGCTACGATGTCTTTATGCATCATATCTGCTGCTCTGCAGGTCTGCAGGGTAAAGACTGTTAGGGAAACATACAGATGATGGCTTGCAAGGTGGAAAAGTGACATGTGTGCACATCTTTACCTTTGTGTGTGCTCAGTATCATCCATGTAATTATAAGTTTAGTCATTTAACCTTTGGCTGCACATTAGACGACCCTGCAGTTTCTTGAAGTGGCGGGGTAGACTTTCCCGGGCCTCTGAGTCAGACTTGGCGTGGTGTCACTTACGGTGGGTGGAGCTAAGTTTGCGCCTCAACAGGCGGAAGGGGATAAGAAGGGTAAAGGAAGAGATTCACTGTATTAAAAGTGTGACTGTGCAAGCCTGGAACCCAGCACTTGGGAGCCTGGGGCAAGAGGATCAGTGCAGGACCAGCCTAACTCCACAGAGAGACCCTATCTCCAAGACGAAACAAGAACTGGGCTGGAGAGATGGCCCAGTGGTTAAACGCACATCCCTTCTGGAGGACCCGACAGTCCCCAGCTCCTCTGTTGAGCTGCTCCCAGCCACCTGTAGCTTCAGTTCCAGTGGGTTTCAGCAACCTCTGGTTCCACAGGTACCTGCATGCAGGTGCAGAGACACACACAGACATAACTTCCCTTTAAGGCAGAAGTCTGGTTTAGGAAATCGTTATCATTAAATAAGAGCCCTGAAGGAAATGGAGGCTGCAGTACCACAGCATGAGATTGAAGAGGGAGTTATGGTGGGTGAGGGGCAGACCGAGGAACACCCTAAAGGATGATGGTCTGTCTGAAGTCCTGCTGTGGAGCTGGCTACATCAGAACGGTCAAAGAGCATACTGTCCCACTCCCTGGCCAGTCTGATACCCAATCAAGTTTAGGACCCACTCCTTACTAGACTCTCTTAAATATCCTGTGTCCATTATATGGAGGTGTGTGGGGACATCAGTCTGCCTCAGGGAGGATAACAAAGGGTAATTGGGAAGGAAGATACCGAGGTCAGTCCCTCTGTGGGTGCTCTTCTGTGGACCCTGTTCTGGGATCTCTACCTACCCAGGTAGCCTGTGCCTGCTAGTGCCACTGTGGTGCTTATGTGGTGTGTACTGTAATGGCAATGCTCTGAGGCCTTGGCGAGCTCCATCAGACCCTCGTTTTTTCTTTCTTTCTTTCTTTCTTTTTTACTAGTTCATATTACATCTCAATAGTTATCCCATCCCTTGTATCCTCCCATTCCTTTCTCCCTCCTGCTTTCCCCCTACTCCCCTCCCCTATGACTATGACTGAGGAGGACCTCCTCCCCCTGTATATGCTCATAGGGTATCAAGTCTCTTCTTGGTAGCCTGCTATCCTTCCTCTGAGTGCCACCAGGCCTCCCCATCCAGGGGACGTGGTCAAATATGGGACACCAGAGTTAGTGTGAAAGTCAGACCCCACTCTCCACTCAGTTGTGGAGAATGTCCTGTCCATTGGCTAGATCTGGGGAGGGGTTCGAAGTTTACTGCACATATTGTCGTTGGCTGGTGCCATAGTTTGAGCAGGACTCCTGGGCCCAGATCTGCCTGTTATAATGTTCTTCTTGTAGGTTTCTAGGACCCTCTGGATCCTTCTATTTCCCCATTCTCCCATGCTTCTCTTACCTAAAGTCCCAATAGGATGTCCTCACCTATGGGACATGCTCCTTGGGCTAGTGTCCAGATATGAGTATATACCATTTGACTCTTTCTGCTTCTGGGTTAACTCACTCATTATGATCATTTCTAGTTCAATCCATTTGTCCACAACTTTTGGGAATTCCTTGTTTTTAATAGCTGAGTAGTATTCCATAGTGTAAATGTACCACAGTTTCTTTATCCAATCTTCTACTGAGGGACACTTATGCTGTTTCCATGTTCTGGCTATTATGAATAAGGCCGCTATGAACATGGTTGAGGATATGTCCATGTTGTGTGCTGGAGCTTCTTCTGGGTATATTCCAAGGAGTGGAATAGCTGGGTCTTGAGGAAGCCCTATTCCCAGTTTTGTAAATGGGACCTCATGAGTCTGAGAAGCTTCTGTAAGGCAGGAGACACTGTCAACAGAACAAAGCAACAGCCTACAGACTGGGGAAAGATCTTCACTAACCCTTCATCTGACAAAGGGCTAATATCCAAACTATATAAAGAACTCAAGAAATTAAACACCACCAAACCAAATAACTCAATTGAGAAATGGGGCTCAGAACTAAGCAGAGAATTCTTAATAGAGGAATATCGAATGGCTGAGAAACACTTAAAGAAATGCTCAATGTCTTTAGTCAGCAGAGAAATGCAAATCAAAACAACTCTGAGATCCATCTGACACCCATCAGAATGGCTAAGAAAAAATTCAAGTGACACCACATGCTGGCAAGGATGTGGAAAGAGAGAAACACTCCTTCATTGCTGGTGGGAATGCAAACTAGTACAACCACTCTGGAAATCTATCTGGCGCTTTCTCAGAACCTCTTATAATTGCCAGCTCCAGGGGCCGGGACCTGCTGTAGGCTAGGCACCAAGGACAGCAATACTGAAGGCACAGCATGCCCCTTTCCTGCCCCCTTTCAAGCCCATAGGCCAAGGAGAAAGAACATAGGATCCCCAAGGGCAGGGGATCTGTTTTAGTCATTGATAAGTCGCCCAGGACCTAGAACTGTGTCTGGTAGGATCATAGGTCATAATCAAGTTAGGAACAAACAAAACAAAACAAAGCCAAGAAACCAAATATGTAGCATTATCTATGACAAGGGTAAATGAGGGCCCCATTGCCTGGCCAATCTGAGGGGATTAGGGATTGGCCAGGCAAAGGGTACACAAGGTGGGCATGGCCTTCTCACAAGAGGGGATTTATGAGGTGTGGGTGTGCAATGCAGTTCTAAGCCAAGGCTGGACCTGGGTACGTGAGCCGGACTTAGGGCTGCGTGCTTAGGAACCAGGCCGAGAGCCTTGGAGTCAGCTCTGAGGGAAGCAGGAGGGTACAGTCTGGACAGACGGTGGCTGGATTCTGTCCTGGGCCCAGGATAACAGCCTTCGTCATTCTGTGCTAGTTCATACATCTTTTAATGTGCTTGTAAGAGTTTATACTTTAAAAGGAATTTTCGGTTTATTTCACAATTAACCTGAGCCAGGTGTGGTGGCAACGCCTTTAATCCCAGCACTCAGAAGGTAGAGGCAGCAGATTGATGTGAGTTCCAGGCCAGCCTGGTCTACAAAGCAAGTTCAGGACTGCCAAGACTACACAGAGAACCCCTGTCTCAAAACAAAAACAAAACAAAACAACAACAACAAAAAAAACCCAAACAAACCAAAAAAGTACCCATTTTAGATTGGTTTTGTTTTATAATAATAACATTTAAACATAGTTTTTTTTTTTTTGAGACAGGGTTTCTCCTTGTAGCCTTAACTGTTAAATGATACTGTTTTCTGTAAGCATCACACTTTATTTATTCATTTATTTTGATTTTTTGAGACAGGGTCCCTTGGCTGTCCTGGACTTGATTTGTGGACCAGGCTGGCCTTGAACTCACAGTCATCCGCCTGCCTCTGCCTCTCCAGCGCTGGGATTAAAGGCGTGCGCCACCACACCCAGCAGCATCACAGTTTATTTATCCCTCATCTACTAAAGAACATCTTTTGTGACTTCAGGTTTGGGTAGTTACGAACAAAGCTGCTGTAAGCATCTGTGCTCAGGGGTTTCTGCAGACACGTGTTTTCCGCTCTTTTGGATAAATACCAGAGACTGCAATTGCTGTTTGTCTGCTTAGTCCTGTAACATAGTGCCAAACCGTTGTCCTACATGGCTGTAACTAAGACACCCTTTCCAATTTTTGTGTTGTTTTGTTTTTTAACTTAGGGTCTTGCTATATAGCCCAGCCTGGCCTGGAACTCACTATATTGTGTAGACTGATCTCAAACATCAATCCACTGTTGTCAACTCCTTTCTGCTTCCCCACCTTCTGAAGTTAGAGCCACCTGGACAGTTCATCCCCCAGGAGACCAGATTGTTCCATAACAGTGGTTCATGAGCAGTTTTCTATATTCCATCTTGTTTCCAATTTACATTGGAAAAATGCTTTCCTGGGGGAGAGACCCAGGTGGTAAGCCTTGAATAATAAATACAGGGAAACTCTTTTAAAATAGATAGTGTAAAAACATACAATTTACCATCTTAATTATTTTTGTTCCTTGAAGGTTTCATCACATACACAGTGTATCTTGGGCATAGCTTCTCCCATCCCCTCCCCCTGCATTCTGTCCCTAACACATCTCCCTCCCAATCTAAACATCCTCTCTGCTGCTGTAACACACCGAGTCCAATAGTGCTGCCTGTGTGCTCATGGGTACAAAGGCATCTACTAGGGCCTGGACCACCCCCCCCCACCCCCAGCCCGCCACCAGTGACCACTCTGGGCTGACTGAAAACAGCACCCATGGGCTTGTATTTTTCCTTGCTTAGTCCCCAGTTGATGAGGGGTTTGGAAAAGATCAGGAGATGTAGAGGAGGTATGTAACTGCGGATGGGCTTTGAGGTCACACCAGGCCTAGTGACTCTCTGTTGCTGCCTGTGGATCAGGTTGTAAAGTGCTCAGCTACTGCTCCAGTGCCATGCCTGACTGCTTCCCACCAGGACGATAATGGACTAACCCCTTGAAACTGTAAGCAAGTAATTGTGACCCCAATTAACTGTTTTCTTTTATAAGTGTTGCCTTGGTCATGGTATCTGATACCACCCTGGGATCCATGCACCACAGGAGTGGTGTGGTTTGTCTTTTCAAGGTTTTTGTTTTTTAAGATATATTAGTATGCATTCAGTGTTTTGCCTGCAGTACACCTGCAGGACAGAAGAGGGTGCTGGATCTCACTATAGATGGTTGTGATCCACCACATGGTTGCTAGGAATTTAACTCAGGACCTCTGGAGGAGCAGTCAGTGCCCTTAACTGCTGAGGCATCTCTCCAGCCCCCTGTTCACGTTTTTTGAAGTTAAAATATAATTACATCTTTTCTGCCCTCCTGTGCCCTCTCCCACTTTGCTCCCTTTCAAACTCATGGCCTCTTTTTGAAGTCTTGTTACATACTAAGTATATATACAAGAGCATACAACTTGCCAGTATGAGCTCAAGGCTGACCAGTTGCTGTTGGATAAACAGCTCAGGAGGCTCGTCCCTAGGGAAGACCATTTCTCTCATGTCAGCATTGGTCAATTCTTTGAGTATGAGTGGAGCTTCCCGAGATTGTGCCCTTTCCATGTGAGCATGCCTACTAGAGTTGTGCTGAAGCATCATGGGTAAGGCTTCCTGTCATTTCTGGGAGACACAGTCTCACAGCAGAGGTCCTGGTGCTTTGGCTCTTACAGTCTCCCCCCACCCCCACCCCACCTCGACCCTTCCTGGATGTGCTCCTCGTCTTGGGCGCAGGAGTTGTGGATCGTAGGGAACTACTTCCCATTGTCCTGAGCAGCATAATGCCCACGCGCAGTCAGGACCTTTGCTCTGAACAGGCTAACACATCTGGCAGTTCTGGGAGGTGAGAGAAGCTTTCTTAGACCAAGGAAGAATTGTAAGAAATTTCAACTTTTTTGAACCTATAATAATATCATATTTTAAAAAATGATTTTAGAGCTGGCAAGATGGCTTTGGGATAGAGACGCTTGCTACAAAGCTTGATAACCTAAGTTCGGTTCCTGGAGCCCAATGGTAGAAAGAGAAAAACAATTCCTAGAGTTTGTCCTCTGACCCCCATATGTATACTGTGGCAAGATGTCAGTAACTAAGTAAGTAAGTAAATAAACATATATTTAAAGAGATTTTTTTTGTTTTGTTTTGTTTTGTTTTCTGTTTTTGTTTTTTGTCTGGTTTTTTTTTTTTTAAAGAGATTTTTAAACAGTGAAAAAGGCCCCTGAACTCTAAAATCTATTGGCAGGTACAGGTTGAAAAACTTGAGTTACAAACTGATTCAGAACAGAGCTCAAGGGCAGAGTCCACATTGGGGTAGGATGGCACACACCTGTAATTCCAAAACTTAAGGGGGAGTGCAGGGGTCGGGGGAGCAGAGATGTGACATGACTTTGGCAAACTGTCCAATTTTGTATGGTTTCATTTTTTGAGACAGGGTTTCTCTGTGTAGCCCTGGCTGTCCTGGACTCACTTTGTAGACCAGGCTGGCCTCGAACTCACAGCGATCTGCCTGCCTCCACCTCCCAAGTGCTGGGATTAAAGGTATGCGCCACCACTGCCGGCTTCGCTGTCCAATTTTAAGTGATTACTGTGATGCTATACAGTATTTATTATAAAGGCACTGTAGAACACTTTCAGTTAGAGATAATCTTTTCAATACATTTAATCCAGATCTTATAGAAATTAACTGACAATGAGTCTTACGAAAACCTAAAACATATAAAACACATAAAGAAGCACAGGAAGCTGGTGCGGTGGCGCACACCTTCAGTTTCCGCACTTGGGAGGCAGGGGCAGCCGGTCTACATGAGTTCAAGGCCAGTCTGGTCTACAAAGCAAGTTTCCAGACAGCCAGGGCTACTCAGAGAAACCCTGTTTCAAAAACAAAGAAACAGCATAGGAACAATTCTGTAGTTCTTAGTGACTCTGAATTAAATCCTGAAAGAGAGTCAAAGCCTTTAGAATCCTGACATACTCGTCAAGACGGGCTCAGTCAAGAGGCCCAAGGAAGGGGGTGCATTACTTATTAGTAATAATTTATTTTTAAAATGTTCAACAGGCAATTTTTGAAATTTTACTGTATGCTTAAGATATACAAGGCCAGAGAGATGACTCAGAGGTTAAGAGCACTAGCTGTTCTTCCAAAGGTCCTGAGTTCAATTCCCAGCAACCACATGGTGGCTCATAACCATCTATAATGTGATTTGTTACCTTCTTCTGGCATCTAGGCATACATGCAGGCAGAATACTGTATGAAAAATAAATCTTTTTTAAAAAAGATATATAATCTGATGTTATAGGATCAAATAGCAACATAGTGATAGTGAGGGGCAGGCTAGATGCCTCAGTCTATAAAGAGCCTGCTGTGCAAGTAGGAGGCCCTGAGCTGGGATCCACAGTGCATGGGAAAGGCAGCTGGCTGCAGGGAAGGGGCTGCCACGAGTGGATTCCTGGGGCTCACTGGATATTCAGGCTAGCCAGTGTATGAGATCCAGATCCAGAGAGAGACCTTTATCAAAAACTAAGGTGAGTAAGTGGTAGAGGAAGACACCCGAGGGTGACCTCAGGACACTCATGTGCACACCAGCAAGCACAGCTGCACAGACCCTTTCTCTCTCTCTCTCTCTCTCTCTCTCTCTCTCTCTCTCTCTCTCTCTCTCTCTCTCTCTCTCACACACACACACACACACACACACACACACACATAGCAATAGTGAAGCAATCCAGTCATCTATTTCAACCTTTTAACAGTTTAACATTGTAGCGGGTCATGGTGGTGCACACTTTTAATCCCAGCGCAGAGGCAGGCGATTTCTGTGAGTTTGAGGCCAGCCTCGTCTATAAAGTGAATCCAGGACAGCCAGTGCTACACAGAGAAACCCTATCTTGAAACAAAACAAAACAAAAACCACTGACTCCATTAGCTTGTTATATAGAGCTTTAAAGATTTATTTATTTATTTATTTATTTATTATATATACAGTACTCTGCCTGTATGTACACCTGCAGGCCAGAAGAGAGCATCAGATCACATTATAGATGGCTGTCAGCTAGGAATTGAACTCAGAACCTCTAGAGGAGCAGTTACTGCTCTTAACCTCTGAGCCATCTCTCCAGCCTTAGCCCTAAATATTTTTGTTTGTTTGTTTTTTTGTTTTATTTTTGCTTTTTAAGACAAAGTTTCTCTGTGTAACCCTGGCTGTCCTGGAACTAACTGTAGACCAGGCTAGCCTCCAATTCAGAGATCCTACCTCTGCTTCCAAGTGGTGGGATTAAACGCCTGCACCAACACATCCAGCCCACAGTTGTTTTTTTTTGGTTTTGTTTTTGTTTTTGGTTTTTTCGAGACAGGGTTTCTCTGTGTAGCCTGGGCTGTCCTGGACTCACTTTGTAGACCAGGCTGGCCTCGAACTCACAGCGATCCGCCCGCCTCTGCCTCCCAAGTGCTGGGATTAAAGGCGTGCGCCACCACGCCCGGCTCAGCCCACAGTTTTTACTCTAGACATGCAACTGTCTTTCTTTTCTTCCTTCCTTCTTTCTTTCTTCCTTCCCACAGCCTTTCTCTTTCTTTCTGATCCTTCTGCCTCTACCTCCAAGGGTTGAGATTATAGACACGGGCTAGCAGGCCCAGCTTTTACAGAGCCTTAGGCATTATGGGCAGGCCCTCTACCTCCTGGGCGAACTGTCTTCAGGTTCACCGGTGTCTCTGCGGCTGTGCTGCAGTCATTGATGAGCTGTCAAAGGTGTTCTTCAGGTCTCTAGTGTTGCATGTGAGGGCTGACAGTTTCCTGCTCTCTGTAAAATTCTGCTCATTTCATGTCGTCTCCATGAGAGCGTTTCGTGTCTCGTGGTTTTCTTAAACTCCGTTGACAGCTGCAGCAGCATCTTAGAGCTGGCCTTCCTGATCACTTTGACTCTTGACAAAAGGTCCTGACTGGCTCGTTTGTTTGTTTGGTTTGGCTTTTTTTAGTTTTTCAAGACAGGGTTTCTGTATAGCCCTGGCTGTCCTGGGACTTGCTCTGTACATCAGACTGGCCTCGAACTCAGAGATCCGCCTGCCGCTGCCTCCTGAGTGCTGTGGGCACCATCACCACCCAGCCTCTGACTTTGACACTTGACCAAGAGTTTGTGTGTGTGTGGTGTGGTTTTGATCAATCTATGGACATAGATTGGTAGACACTACATACAGTGTTATTTATGTCTAGAAATTGTTGTCTGGTAAGAAGCCTTAGGTACAGGCAGGACTAGCTGTCTCCCCTCACTGTTCCGCCATCTGGATTCCCACAGTGGGCCTTTAACAGTTCAGTAAATAGTCTAGCTAGCTAGTCCTCTCATTCTTCTTATGTTCATGCATAGAGAGTTCACATTCCCCCTCAGAAGAAAACCAGCGCCTACATACATTCTGTGGCTTCTTGGAGGCTCCTGTCCTGTGGAATACACATTAGTTAGTTTTGCATTGCAACCTCGATTCTCTGAAGGTTGACAAAAGCTCTGAAGACTGTCCAACAAGTTTAGAAATTGCTATTAGTGTGATGGTGCCCTTCCCAGCTGTCCACATCCCAGCTGGAAGCCAGGAATATCAAGCCATCTACTCTTCACTGTTCTTTTCAACTCTCTTGGCCATTCCATCCCTTGCCATCCTGGGTCATTCTTTTGGATGAGGCAGTTCCATTGTAGCTCACTGAATTGATTTCAGCTTGGATGCTCCCCTCACCTAGGCAGTTCAGGCAAGTATCTGGCAGTAAGAAGGGACAGACACTCCTGGTCTTTCATCATCTTTGACTGTAAATAACCTACGCATCCATTGATTATGCACAGGCAGTTACAGGTTGAACTCCTGTTCCTTTGCACTGCTGTACTTGACTGGTCTTGTTTTTAAAGTCTATGGAGTCCTTTTTCCAGAGATGAGTTTGAAAATGGGACAGGGGTGGGAGATGGTGACCTTGGGAGCTGAGCTTCAGCCACTGCGCTCCAGACTTGGCCTCACCTTTTTGTGGTAGAACAGGAGACCAAGTATCTACTCTGTCCATTAATGAGAAATAAGACTCAAACTTATTAAAATAAAAGTTCTTGAAAAACGAAAATTACAACAGGATAAAAGGGCCCGCTAGGAGCTGTGGTAGGAGCTCTCTCAGGAGGAGGCCCAGGGTCCAGCTCCAGCCCTGTCACTGAGTAGCTGTTGGACCTCAGTTCCTCTCTCTGTAGCTTTGTTTCTGTACCTGGTTTTTCTTTTTTTCTTTCTTTTTCTTTTCTTTTGTTTTTGTTTTTCGAGACAGGGTTTCTCTGTGTAGCCTTGGCTGTCCTGGACTGGCTTTGTAGACCAGGCTGGCCTTGAACTTCACAGTGATCCACCTGCCTCTGCCTCCCAAATGCTGGGATTAAAAGCATGTGCCACCACGCCCGGCTCCTGTTTCTGTGTCTGTAAAGTGGACATAAGAGCATTTAGCCTGGAGGTGCTGGTAACTCCCATACAAGTGCTAACAACTGGGGCTCTCAAGTTCATGGTAGAGTACAGTTCCTTCCCTTTCTAAGAACTCATCCCAACCAAGAGAGCTAGGGTGGCCAAAGTCCTATACTAAGCATTTTGTGTGAACTATAAGAGGGAGGTTTAATTATTCCTAGTTAATAAATAGTCAGGGCCAAGGATCAGAGAATTGTTTGCCTAGCTCACCGGAAGCTGCAGATACTGCAGTCAGGTCCCTTCACTCATTGCCTCTACCGACTCCTTCCACTCCCCTGAACCAGTGAGAAAGCTGCCTGCTGTACTTACCTCACAGGGTTGTTCCCAAATCCAGGCACACAGAAGAGTCAGTGCCTTAGGTGTTGCTGTGTAGTACTATCCCTCGGCAGGGGAAGCCCACGTGCTGCATGCCTCTCATACCCATCCCTGGGCCCACGCCCTCCCCCTCTCCTGCTTTTCTTTTTCTTTTTTTCCAAGACAATGTTTGTGTATCCCTGGCTGCCCTAGAGTAGCTCTGTAGACCAGGCTGGCCTCGAGCTCACAGTGATCCTGCCTGCCTCTGCCTCCCAAGTGCTGGGATTACAGACCACCATGCCTGGCTCTTCCCTGCTTTTCTTTCTTTCTTTTTAGTTTTTTATTTTTATTTTTATTTTTTATTTTTTTGGTTGTTTGAGACAGGGTTTCTCTGTGTATCCCTGGCTGTCCTAGACAAGCTTTGTAGACCAGGCTGGCCTCGAACTCACAGCAGTCCACTTGCCTCTGCTTCTGAGCGCTGGGATTAAAGGCTGAGCCAACACGCTCAGTATCTTCCCTGCTTTTCAAGACCACTTAGACGCTGAGCGTGGTGGCACACTAGGGAGGTAAAGGCAGGAGGATCTCTGAGTCCTCTGAATTTGAAGCTACCCTGGTCTACAGAGCAAGTTCCAGGACAGCAGGACTACACACAGAAACCTTGTCCAAAAAAGAACGGAAGACATACCAGAGCCTAGAGTTTATTCTAACAAAGGAGATTAAAACATAAGACTTGTGCTCTGAACTGACCAAGCTAACTGCTGTGTGGAGAATATAGGTAGGCAAGAGAGGGCACAGGAAAACCTGATGGGGGCTACTACAGTGGGAACCTGAGCCAGAGTGGTGGAAACATAGGAGTGGTGGATTGGAAAGATACTTAGAGAACAAATGGAGGTGTATTTTAATGTGGACCTCCAAGGAGAGGGAGATGCTAAGAATGGCTTCCTGGTACCTTGACCCCAACACTGATTTCTAATGGGACACACACACGGACACACACACACACACACACACACACACACACACACACACGGAAAAAGAAATGGAGTTTTGATCCAGGGTACTGCTATGCTGAACATTGCTACAACTGGTTGAGCCAGGAGGTGCTGAAAAGGGGGCAGTTTCCGTCTGGTCCGCCCACTCACGCCATGCCGGACGCCTGGCATCTCTGTTAGCACCTCGAGGTGTTGGCTCACTGCCGGCGTGTAGGGTGCGGCGCAGGCTCATCCCCTCCAGCCTCAGTGCGCTGACCCGTAGGGCTGCGGCTCGGTGTAGTCCTGTGCCCAGCTGAGGGAATCCAAGATCTAGGGGTCGTCGTGCGCAATGCACCTGTCACATTGAGCGGCAGCCGACCCTTGCTCCCCCTTCCCGCACCTTCGGGTGAAGTGCGCGCATAAGCGTGGCCAGGATGTTCGAGGTGCGGAGAGGCGGGCAGCGGGCGCGTGCCCGTGGGCGCTGCGTGGGCGCTGCTCTTGAGTCGGAGCGCATCAAGTGTGCGTGGGCCGAAGCCGGCGCGTGAGCCCGCAGCCGCTGTGCGCCGGGCGGGGGTGCCGCAAGTGCTACGCGGTGCGCGCTGGGCGGGCGCCCGCGGCCTCCGGATCCAAGAGGGATGCATGCGGGAACTTTTCGCCCGCCCCATAAGTCCGGGTCCCAGCGTTCTGAGGGGCTGCCCCCCGCCGCCAGCCCCGAGTGCCCGCCCCGCCCCCACTTCCGCCTCCCGCCTCTTCCTCGTTCCCAGCTCCCTGGGCCGCCGGTCCCCAGGGAGCCCCGCAGGCAGAGCCCCACCCGGCCGGCGCTGCTCGCTCCCACGCCCCCGCCGCTGCCTGTCGGGAGCGCACCCAGCGAGCCAGCGGGGCGCGGGAGCTGCAGGTAGGGGGGTGGTGCGGATTGGGTTCAGGTGCGGCGGACCAGGACCCCGTTGCACGGGAACGCGGGGCGCCCTTCTCTACCCGCCCCCATTTTCGCCCACGCGTCGGTCCCCTTTTAGGGAATTCTTTGCCTCTTGCCTCCTCCGGCACGGGTGGGGCCAGGGCAGAGGGCGTTCTCCATTTCCCTGGCTCCTGCCTGGGTGTTAGCCTCCTGTCTCCAAATCTCCACTCGTCCCAGCACCTATGGTCGCGTAAACAACTACCAAGCTCCAGGTCTGGGCTTCTTGGCCCCTGGTAGGCAATCCCTTCAACCTGGTAAGACCACAGCACCAGGGGGAGGGAAGAGGAGAGAGGTGTCCGGGTGGCCCCGGGTCAGCGGCAGCTCCCTCGCTAGCTCGCCTCCCCTCCCCGCAGCTTCACCGACCGCCCCTGGGGCCCTGGGTATTTTTAGCGTTGTGACCTGGGCGGCAGCTCTAAGAGCCTTTCTCTGGAGTCCGCGTCAGCGTCTCCCTTCTCCTTGGCCAGCCGGCAGCCACATCAGCTCCCAGCACTTCCTTGGCTCTTCCTGGCTCATTAGTTTGAGATCCCTCTTGAGCTACCCCAGTGCCTGAGGATCTGGCCAAGAGCTGGGATACAGTGTCAGGATGAGGTTTATGGAGGTTGACAATTTGGTCCTCACTCTACAGAGTCCCCTGCTCCTGTGATGGGTTCAGAACAGTATACCGGGATTGGGAATGAATGCATAGGGCTGGCAGCAGAGCACCGGTGTTCTGCAAAACTCAGCATTGGTCATCCAGAGGCCTGGTGTAAACTGTACCCAGGCCCCACCCTTCTAGCTGGTACCTACTAGCAGGGCAGATGAGCCAGACAGATGTGTGAGAGGAGGTGGTCAGTATCCAGACATCTCTCCTTCACCACATCTTGTCACAGTGTTTCAGCTAGGTAGGATAATGTCTTCAGGTGGGAGTCCTGGGGCCAGAAATAGGATTTTCCTAGATGCAGAGGCTAATCAGGAAGTTAGGTCTCTTCCTTCGGAGAAAAGGTTTGGAGGTGGAGGGTCACCATGATATGTGTGTGGAGAAGGGGGGAAGGCATAAGGGAGGAAAGTTGCTATATAGTTTTTTCCTTTGGGTCTTGAAGGGCTGGGAAGAACCAGAGCTGCATCACGCTGAACCTTACCATTTTATCCTCTTCTTCCCTAGCCGCCTGAGGGAGGTGGGCCCATAAAATGGCCAGCCCCTCTTAGTCTCTCAGTTAGGCAGCCGTTGGCAGCCTCCGTCAATGGCAGGCTCTTGCAGTGCCTGGAACTGACGTCCCCATTGTGGGAGCAGGGCCGGCCCTGCCTGTGTGAATCTTGAAATTTGTGGGATGTTTTGTTTCCCAGAAGGGAGAGAGGCTGCAGAGGCCAGAGCTGTCCAGACTGGAGGCAAAGGCTGTGTTGCTGGGATGCTGGCTGCTGCCGGGCTCCTTCAGCGGAGGCCCCCACTGCCTTCTTCCTCATCCCCTCAACTGTACTTGGTATACTGCTTTACCCTCCAGTGGCTGACATGGATCCAAATCCCCGGGCGGCCCTGGAGCGCCAGCAGCTGCGGCTCAGGGAGCGGCAGAAATTCTTCGAGGACATTTTACAGCCAGAGACAGAGTTTGTTTTCCCCCTTTCACATCTGCATCTGGAGTCACAAAGACGTAAGTGTCAAGTGTGGGGAATAGAGCTGGGGTAGATGTCCTCGTGGCTCTCTAATCTTGGGGCCATCTCCCTTCCTGTGTTCGTGGCCCAGGAAATTCTGAAATTTGGGTCTTACAAGTAAGTCTGATGACCGTCTCAGCGTTCACCTGGTTGGCCTGCCCCTCCCTTGTCTCCAGCCCCCATAGGTAGCATCTCGTCCATGGAGGTGAATGTGGACACACTGGAGCAGGTCGAATTTATTGACCTTGCGGATCAGGATGGAGCAGATGTGTTCTTGCCTTGTGAGGATTCTCCACCAACTCCCCACGTGTCTGGTATGCCTCTCTGCTTTGGGGACCTGGGTACCATTGGGCCAGAAATGAGGTTGCAGGTCTGAGCTGGGAAAGAATCCTAGGTAGAAGTTGGAAGTGTGTGTCTCTGTCAAGAAGTAGCTGGCTGTTCTGACTCTCCGGGGAGTTGGGGTTCTAGCAACGGCTAGCTACTTTAGCTTTTAAGTTTGTTTGTGAAATTAACATAATTACTGTAATTAAAGGAATGCAAAAACATAATGACCATGTTAGACGACCTAAGTACTTTTTGTCATAATATTAAATTTTACTGGACAATCTACTGCGTTCTGAATACTGTGCTAGAGGACTTCACATATTCCTCTTGTCGATTTGTCATTTCATAAAGAAGGAAGTTAGGGACTGAGTTCAGAAGCACAGTTTACACAATGTGCTTGCCTGTCGTGTACAAGTCTTGAGTTTGATTCAAACACCGAAAAAAAGGAAAGAAAATCAGACTCAGAGAAGTTCAGTCACACAAGGGAAAAAGTGGAAAAGCTGGTACTCAAAGCCTCGGCCTGGCTCCAAACCCTGTATGCTTAATGTATAAGACACATACTCTTAAAGCTGCTACTGAGAGTCTTAGCTCCTTTTAATCATAGTCCTTAGGAAACAGGCAAGACAGTCATGAGTTTGAAGCCAATTACAGAGCAAGACCGAGCCTGGGGAAAAAACAAGCTGCTCTTATTTCCTGATGGCCTCTCAAATGTTTGATACACATTCTTAGGATTTTACCCCCCCCCCCAAACTTAGAGTGTAGGCACTCCTTTCATAGGAAGAACGGATTCCTTGGTAGGGAAAATGACTTGCGTAAAGCTCTTCAGGAAGAGGGAGGCAGAGCCTGAACTCTTAGATTGACTTCAGGACATAAGCTAGTGTAGAGATGTGGGAGGGGCTGGCGGCCCTCGCTCTGGCTCCTCACTAACTGGGGAAGTGATACTGGACAGTTCCCACCCTTCTCTGTACTTCATTTCTCTTGCCAGATAGAGCTCTAAGTTCTCTAAAGCCCTGTGTACGCCCCTGACCAGCTCTTTTCTCTGGGTAGGAGTGGACAACCATCCAGAGGAGCTGAGCCTGCCGGTACCCACGCCAGACAGGACCACATCCCGGACCTCCTCCTTGTCTTCTGACTCCTCCAACCTGCGAAGTCCAAATCCAAGTGATGGGGGAGCAGACACGCCCTTGGCACAGTCTGATGAGGAGGATGGGGATGAGGGAGGGGCGGAGCCCGGACCCTGCAGCTAGCACTGGGCCCCTTATAGACTGACCAATCTCTTACTCTCCGTGGAAGGAGATCCTACGCCCAGCAGGGCACTCCCGAGAAGACCTGACACTTCACTCACATCAGCACCCAAGGAGGAAAGGATGGTGGCTGGTGTCCCTGAGAGCTAGCCTCCCCTGCTTTACTGCTAACTTTCTCCTGCTGCAACCTTCCCTCCAATGGTTCTCTTCTGAGGTAGGACTTGCTAGTGAGAAGCTGGAAGGCGAGGTAGGATAAGATGCCACTGCTTTTCTAGTGCCCCTCCTGCCCCCAAGTGATCTGTAGTCTTCCAGTGGGGTCTCCTAAGCCAGTGTCTCTGAGCGGGAGTTCTGAGGAGTTCCGCTTGGCACTCTGTGAGGTTGTCCTCCAGCAATCCTGCCTTTTTAAGTCCTTTTTTTGGAACAGGATATGGTATAAATAATAAATAATAGTATGCCACTCATTTCACCTCATTCTTCACACACAGATACCAAACCCACTGTCCTTACTAACCAGTGCCACGTCTCCGTCATTCACTTTCTCCACTTAGTCAAGAAATAGTTAAGGATTTAGTATCATCTCTGCAAGGCACCTGGTATAGAGTTCTGAGGAAGATGAAGTGTTTTCCTGTTTTCACAGAGTTAATTGTCTGTGGTGGAGAAAATCAGGTAAATATAATGCACAGTACAGTAAGTAGCATGGTCAAGGCCTCCTCTCGGGTCAGAAAACAAAGTTGAAGGAAGATTTCTTAGGTGGAGATCTGAAGGGCAGCTAAGAGTAGCCAAACAAGGGAGGGCATCCTATTGAGGAAGAAGTTGCAACTTGTAAACACTAGATGGAAAAACTCAGTGGGTTACATGTTTGTGCCTGTAATCTCAGCCCTTGAGAAGAGGAGGCAGGAGGATGGCTTTGGCTGTATAGCATTATTTGAGGCCAGCTTAGGTTTCATGAGATTCTGTCTCAAAGCTTAAACATAAATTTAAAATAAGAAGAAGGAGGAAGCTGGGCGTGGTGGCCCACGCCTTTAATCCCAGCACTTGGGAGGCAGAGGCAGGCGGATCGCTGTGAGTTCAAGGCCAGCCTGGACTACAAAGTGAGTCCAGGACAGTCAAGGCTACACAGAGAAACCTTGTCTCGAAAAACAAAAAAAAAAAAAAAAAAAAAAAAAAAGGAGGAGGAGGAGAAGAAGAAAGCACTAAGAGACTAGCCTAAAGAAGCTAAAAGGCATTCGGTTTGGCTAAATTGTTGGATTTGAAAATGCACAGGGAGAGGTAAACTTGACTAAGGTCAGATTGTGAAATGCTTTGAAGCCTGTATTAGGTTTCAGTTTGACAGCCAGTAAAAGATCATGACTTAAGATACAAATTTATTTCTTCATACTAAAGAAGCCCAGAATACAGGGCTGTGGGGACGCTCCACCCACTGCTTTCTGGATTGTTTTTCTTAGCCACCCAAGGCACTCGAAGCCAGTTCTTGCCCATACCTCGTGTTTAAGATGGCTGACAAAGCATCAGCCAGCACGGCTTTGGACATGGCAGAAAGCAAGAGAGGAAATTGGGAATGGACAAAGAGGGTGCAGCTGGGGTCTGCTCTCACCTGGCAGCTGTAAGTAGTGGTGTGCAATTCTGCTTCATTGCCTAGAATTTTGTAACAGAAAATGTTTCCTTTTAGACATTTTATATACACCCTGACACAGCATTTTCTAGAAGAGGAAATTCTAGCCTTTGGAAAGACAATAACCCTTTCAAATCACTGAATTGCCAGTGCATCATATTCCAGCACCACCTAGCCTCTCTGATAAGCACCGGCTGTCCCTCTGAACAGGGCTCTCTACCATCCTGAGTGGTCAGGCTTTGTTCCTAAGGAGCAAAAGGAGAGCCATGATTAGCAGCTTACATGGTCAGAGGCCTTGTAAAGAGCTAGGGCTTTTTTTTCTTTTCTTTTTTTTTGAGAATAACGGATTATAAGTGGTTGTGTTGATCCCAAAAATGCCACCGACCCAGATCATCATGGCCTAGTTAATTAAAGCAAGCTTCTTTTATTTATGTACCCAGGCTGTCTATCCCTAAAGGCAGGATTCAAGAGATCAGCATTGCACATGGGGAAGATAAGGTTTTTATAGTTCATGGGTAGGGGGATCTGGTGGACAAAATAGGGGTATAGAGACAGTAAATAACAAAGGTGGTCATAACAAGGTACCATTACAACCTTTGGAAACAAAGGTAGGGTTGCAGGATGGTCATAACACCTTTGAAACAAAGAC
Organism: Acomys minous; assembly: GCF_964271855.1. Classification (NCBI taxonomy): domain Eukaryota; kingdom Metazoa; phylum Chordata; class Mammalia; order Rodentia; family Muridae; genus Acomys; species Acomys minous. The sequence goes on along the minus strand of NC_140485.1, from coordinate 70,489,209 downwards.
ATGGTTGCTGCTTGGGGAAAGCAGTACAGAACCATTTGTTGTTAAGATGGGGCATAGCCTAATCCTTGAGAAATAGGTTTAGCCATAAACAGGAATGAACCTAGTTTGTATTTAGATGGCTTTCAAGCCTATGATGGAAGTAGGCTGGTTCATCAGTTGGATTTGCTTGTTTAAAAGGTAATTCTGACTACAGTTGAGAGAATATTCTAGAGAAGGTAGGCTCTAGACAGATAAATAATACAGTAATGTATGAAAGGCCAGTAGGCAGTAGCGAGCACTCTACTTGGGGTGGGGCAGGATATAAACAAATTGACATATTTGTTTCACAAATATTACATACTGGTGTTTAACAAATGTAAAATACAAATACACTATTGACAGAAAAAGTCGATTCTGTCACAGAGTTCGGTGTAGTGGAGCCCTAATGAGAACTTGGAACTATGACTAGTGCCACAAAGCAGCCAGCCTATTCCGAGAGGTCACCAGGGAGTCTCCCTTGAGGAAGTGACATTGGAGCTGAGATCTGAATAACAAGTGGGAAGAAGCTCAAGGGAGCAAGGAAGGCTGGGCGGCCCCTTGTGGCATACTGATTACCAGGGGTCAGATGCACGGGAGCCAGATGATTGCATCCACCTAAATAAGAGATGAGAGCCAGAGTAGAAGTGATGGGGTAAGGAAAGGGGAGATGTAGAAGACAGAAGACCTCAGAGGCACACTTGGAAACCTGTTTACTGGGTGAGTTAGGAAGGAAGGGGAGAAAGGCACAGCATTGTTTCTACCTCATGCTTTAAGATGGTTTGCAGGGTTTTGGCTGAAGATTGTAATAAATTTGTTTTAGCTGTACTGAGTTTTGAGTGGTTTTGATACATCCAAGACAACATGGTAAGCAGGGACCTGCATCCATGAGAGTGGAATTTGGGTAAAAGGCTTAGGCTGGAAGCCACCATGCACACCTTTAATCCCAGCACTTGAGAGGCAGAGGCAGGCGGATCTCTGAGTTCGAGGTCAGCCTGGTCCACAAAGTGAGTCCAGGACAGCCAGGGCTTTTACACAGAGAAACCCTGTCTCGAAAAACAAAACAAAAACAAAAAAAGAAAAAGGCTTAGACTGGAAAGTAAACATGCAAACATGCTTTAGTAAATGCATGGGTGGGAAGTGGAGCCGTGGTGAAAATGAACTTGCCCAGAGAATGTTGAATAAAAGAAATTTTAGGACCCAGCCTTAAGGATCTCCAGCTCATTTCTCACATTAAAAAAGTCATTAACCAAGCCGGGCGTGGTGGCGCACGCCTTTAATCCCAGTACTCGGGAGGCTGAGGTAGGTGGATTACTGAGTTGAAGGCCAGCCTGGTCTATAAAGCAAGTCCAGGACAGGCAAGGCTACACAGAGAAACCCTGTCTCCAAAAAACAAAAAAACAAAACAACACACACAAAAAGAAAAAAAAGTCATTAACCAAGGCTACACAGAGAAACTCTCCCTTCATGGATCAAAACACTACCTGCAGGCTGAATGACCTCACCCTACACCCCAAAGCTCTTCAGGCCGGGTGACACTTGGCTTACTGTTGTGTTCCTTCCACCAGAAAGCCATTGTAAGTTACTGCCTCTAAGGATACTGAGAAATGTGTGGGTTCTCTAAGGAAGCTAGTGTGTCCTTTAACTTTCTCCTGTCTCTATGAGCTTGTAGCAAAACGCCTTTCGCTCAGAAGTGTCTGGGTCCATGTTGAGATCATCTCTGAAGTTGGGCCAGGAACCCAGCCTCATGTTAACCCCCAGAATTTCTCTAAATTGCTCCCGTTACAGAAAGCAGTTCTTGTCGTGTGCCTACCTTCCCTGAGCATGGCAAACAAAGCTCTGCCTCCTTTTGCTGCGTCCATCCTTCTCCTGCGTGGCCTCTGAGCCCACCCAAGCGGTGACAGGGCTGCTTGGGACCACCCCTCTTTCCTGCGGGGGGAGTGATGAGAAGCTGTGCTTGAGTGGTTACCATCAACATTCCAATGAATCTTTTCCTTCTCTAGACACACAATGCTAAGATTGTGGCTTTGGGGCAGGAGCCTTTTGGGGAGGGGTAATCTACAGGACTCTTGAGAAACAGAATTGTTTGTGAGTCCCTGGGAAATCTCCAGTTGAGCTAGTGTGAGTCCCAGCTCTGTCTGGAAAAGACTTGGGTCAGTGGGACCACAAGACCACTTCCTGGTTGGGACAATGATCTCTCCTTCTGCCAAACCACAGGAGGCTGGCTAGCCTTCAGAGGCATCATCTACAGCTGACTGTTTCCTCAGGCCACACAGTATCCTTGGAGACAGCATGCTGACTTAGAGCCAACTCCAAATTAAGGAGCCCAGTTTTCAGTCTTCCAAGCCACAGTGTGGCTTCTTTGTATTGCAAGGCTTACTGTGTAGACATTCTGATAGACTCTGAAGAGGGAAGAACTAAATTCACCTCTGCAGAACCTGGGGCTTTGGGGGAAAACATGGGATCACAGGCCAGCAGAGTCTCTAAGACCTTACCCTGCAGTGGTCCCCAGGAATGTGCAGAATTCTACAAGAAGGACTGCAGGACTGTTCTATCGTGTCTGCCTGTTCATTCAGGTATGACTGAGCATACCTACATGCGCTGGTATTTGCACAAACAACAAAGCACCAAGCTGACCAAGAGCTCTTTCAGGAACAGGTATGCCCCAGATAACGGAAGGAGAACAAAGTGAAGCCACAGTACAGCTGCGTGGAAGACGACGGCCTGCTACAGGAGAAGGGCGAGGCTACACAGGAGGGGGATGGGCCTTGGATGATGCGAACATTTCAGGAGGAAACAGCATAAGCTGAAATAATTACGATGGCAGGTTCCTTGGTAAAATTAATAATAATAATAATAACAACAACATCATCATCATTATTATTATTACTACTATTATTATTATTGGAGGTTGGTAATGTAGCCATTATCCCTGGCTCTGTTACTCACTGTGAGCTTAAATTACCTGTTTCCATACTTCAGGATTTTGGGGTTTTTTTATAAATCTTTTAAATTAAGATTGTCCTTTTCAACCAATAGAGTTGTTTGATGAGATGTGGCTGCTAATCTCCAACATGTACATAATTTATTTAACAATGACCCTGAAAGTAGGTTGGTTTTTCAAAACAAGGTCTCTCTGTGTAGCCTTGGCTGTCCTGGACTCACTTTGTAGAGCAGGCTGGCCTTCAGCTCTCATCGATCTGCCTGCCTCTGCCTCCTGAGTGCTGAGAGTAAAGTGTGCGCCACCATGCCTGGCATAGTTTTTTTTAAAATTCCTTTTGTGTGTGTGTGTGTGTGTGTGTGTGTGTGTGTATGTGTGTGTGTGTGTCCATGGAGCTCTAAGGGCATCAGAATATTCTAGAGCAGAAGCAGTAGGCAGTCGTGGAGCAACCAGAGAACAGTACCCAGGCCTTCTGCAAGTGCTTCCAGCCACTGAAGCATCTCCTGAGGAAATGTGGCACCCAGGTTGCTCATATTTGTGTAGGCTTAAGGCCAGTGTTGGGATCTAGACCCTTACCTCACATCTAATCTCCCCGTACTATTGCAAGCATAATGGAGTCAGAAACACCTGCTGTGGAAGAATAAACTCAATGCTTCAATAGTTTTAGTTTTTAAATTATGTATATGTGTGTGGGTTTGTGCATACAGGTGCAGGTGCCCTGGGAGGCTGGAGGCATTGGATCTCCTAGAGCTGGAGTTATAGATGACTGTGAGCCATCTTATGGGGGTGCTGGGAACCAAACTCAGGTATCTGGAAGAGCAGTAATTTACTTAACCACTGAGCCATCTCTGCAGCCACTAAAGCCATTAGTTGAACAATTCATTTCTTGTTGGAGTCTATCTTGGTAGGCCATCCTAACACCAAAGTTTGGGCTCTTCCTAGAAATGCAGTTGTGAGATTCACTGAGAATCTGTTCACAAAATCCTTTATGAATGTGTTTCTTGGAGGGCAAGTGGAAAAATCAAATCAGTTTAATTTTGGAACACCTACAGCTCAAATAATCAAGTTTTTAAAAAGTGTACAAAAGATGCTTAGCAGAGCCTCCATGAGAGAAGATACATGAATAGATAACAAGAACAAGACCAGATGCTCAACACCATTAATGAGCAAGATGCAGATTAGTCCTACGGTGAGACCACAGAGAGAGCTGAGTCCTAAACCTAAAACACCAAATACCAGCTAGGATGTGGAGCAACCAGCCTCTTGATTTGTCCTTGTTTGAGTTTTTCTTTGTTTGTGTGTAGACAGAGTCTCACTATAGCAATAGCTGTCCTGGGACTCACTATGTAAACCAGGCTGGCTTTAAACTCACAGAAACCCACCAGCCTCTGCCTCCTGCATGCTGGGATTAAAGGCATGTGCCACCATGCCTTGCTCTAAACTCATATTTTAAATAGACAGATAAAATGACAGATTTTGGGAAAAGGTCTACAGGTTTCTTTTTCTTTTTTCTTTCTTTTTTTTTTCTCTTTGGTTTTTTTGAGATGGGGTTTCTCTATGTAGCCTTGCCTGGCCTAGACTCACTTTGTGGACCAGGCTGGCTTTGAACTCACAGCAATTCGCCTGCCTCTGCCTCCCGAGTGCTGGGATTAAAGGCGTGCACCACCACGCCCAGTCCGCTCTGCAGGTTTTGTACACGTTGTTTGATCCTGCCATCTTGCTTCAACATATTCTCCCAAGGGACATGCTAAACCTAAGTGTACAAAGCAACTGTGGCCATCCTTGTCACTGTAAGCAAAGCTGCCAAGAACTCTAATGCCCACCAGCAGAACAGAGAAACTGGCTAATCCATACGATGTTAGCACTGCACAGCAATATATCGTCATGTACACATGGGAACATAAGGCCACGCCACGCTGTGCCCCTAGACATGAGAGGATGTAGAGCCAGCTCCCATGAAGCTATGGTTTCAGGCTCCAAACCACAATGTGGTTTCAAAATCATTCCTTTCGGGAAAGAACAGACGAACATTAGAAGTCTAATTTGCATTTAGTCCTAGAACGATTAATCTATTACAAGAACATTGGTTGGCCCTAGAATGTGTCCTGGAGTTAGGCAGTGACCAGGAAGAGCCATTAGGTCATTTTCTGGGACATTAGGTTGTTATGTGTAAGTTTGGGAGTTCCCTCCCAACACACACTGCTATGCTGGGTATGAACCCAAGGTTTGATGCATGCTAGGCACTCTGCCACTGAGTGAGTTACATCCCCAGTCCCAGGTTTTAGGAACATTCTATACCTGTCTAAGACTTCAAGTTACAATGGTATGTTAATCAAACCTGGCCAATTTTACAAGAGAAATTTGAACAGAACTGAATTCTGAGAATAAAGTATACCCACGTGTGAAATTTACTCTGTGGTGGCAATTAAAGCTAAGATAAACAAGTGACTTACTGCAGTGTACTCACAGCAACATGTTAATGGTGGAATTAATTTACCTGGTTGAAGAAACATGTTTAACACCTGCTTATTCTTTCAATTTTGCCATATACTTTAAAGTTATTTATAATAAAGACCACAGGGAAGGGGGTTGCCTTCAGGACTGCATTGCTTCCAGAGTTGCTGGCTAGGTTTAGAAGCAAGTAGAGACGCTAGACATATCTAGCTCACACGCCTGTAATCCCAGCACTCAGTTCTGGGATTTTTTTTTTTCCAGTACTTTCCTTCAACTACGAAATGGCCACGCTGCACGTTGCACACTCCCCAGTGGGTGGAGACACCTTGAGGTGCCCGGGCCCTCAAGCCAGTTCCCTCTCCCCCTCCACATGCTGGCTGCAATCTCCAGGATTTGTGAACCGCTGGCGTTGTCCCTCTGGTAACCGCACTGTGGTTTCCGGGACGGCGCCGGAAGTTCTTCCTCACACGCTCTTCCTATTGGATGACTGCCTTTGGTGGGCGCGGGTGCTGCTGGGAGGCGGAAGCGGCCGCAGGCATGGTGGCGGACGTGCCGCTCGCTGTGTTGGTGCTGTTGTTAGTGGGACAGGGCTCCTGGGGCCACGCAGAGCGCCCACGCGACAGTCTGCGAGAGGAGCTCGTTATCACTCCTCTGCCTTCCGGCGACGTGGCCGCCACATTCCAGTTCCGTACGCTTTGGGATTCGGATCTGCAGCGGGAAGGAGGTGAGTTCAGGACCTGAAGGGGGAAAAATTCTGTGGCAGCAGAGTTCGTAAATGGAACCATCTCTGGGGGCGGGGTCTGGGTCGCCACTCACCTGCCCTGGTTTTCTTCAGTGTCTCACTTCAGGCTCTTCCCCAAAGCCCTGGGACAGTTGATCTCCAAGTATTCTCTGAGGGAGCTACACCTGTCGTTCACGCAAGGCTTTTGGAGGACCCGATATTGGGGGCCTCCCTTCCTGCAGGCTCCATCTGGTGCAGAGCTCTGGGTTTGGTTCCAAGACACTGTCACAGAGTGAGTTTCCACCTTGAAACCTGTTACAGGCCATAGAGGGAGTGTGACAGGGTGAGGTGTTGTCATCTTGTCGTTTGGGATCCCCTGCTCCAATAAGTGGTGATCCCACCGAGCTAAAACTGATTTGGGAAGTAAGAAATGATGTGATTGGGCTTGGGAGATGCCTCAGTCAGTAAAATGCTTGCTATCCAAACTTGGGGGCCAGAGTTTATTTTCCAGAACCCCCTTAAATAGCCGGGTCGGTGATGCAGGCTAGTCATCCCAGAACTGAGGAAGTGGAGACAGGCGAAACAGGTTAGCTGGACAAACCAGTCTAAGCTGAATCAGTGAGCTCCAAGTTCAAGGAGAGACCCTACCCCACCCTCAAAAAAAGGGGGTGGGGTGGGGAATGAAGAAGACACATGTTGTTGGCCTCTGGCCTCCACATTTATATGCATCAGTGTGCATGCACATACAACATGAAGAAATTACATTACCACCGAGTGACATGCTTTACTCTGCTGAGTGAAATCCTATCCTAAATACTTGCAAGTACTACATGCATTTCCCTACAGAGGCAAATGGCAGCCAATTGGTGCCTATTAGGATGTTAGGCCACAAATAATTGGCAAAGTAGGTGAGTTTTTTTTTAAGACATTCATTTGTATTTAAAAAAAATAATATCCTTAGGAGCTGGGCATGGTGGCACACGCCTCTAATCCCAGCACTCAGGAGGCAGAGGCAGAGGCAGGCAGATCGCTGTGAATCCAAGGCCAGCCTGGTCTACAAAGTGAGTCCAAGACAGCCAAGGCTACACAGAGAAACCCTGTCTGGAAAAACCAAATAATGATGATAATATCCATGCCTAACAGAACATTTTCGGGAAAGCATTGGGCTACAGGATCATGTTTCACTTTATAGCAGAATCAAGTTTCTAGTTGTCACTTATATACTACAGAAAACCCCCCAGTAGCTGCTGTGATTGTCCTAGATTTTTTTTCCATACAGAGGTTGCAAATTTATTTGATCATGGGCCACAAAATACCAGTGACTGGAGGAATAAAAGCAGTGAGGAGGCACAGGAATGGGTGTTTAAGGGTGTTTCATTTGCCTCTTGCCTCTTAACCACCCTGCAAGGATCAGTAATGCAAACATCACCAGGTTTAGAGCAGTGACAGGGAGTGGCAGGGTTTGCGGTGATCCCAGAGCCTGTGTGACAATCTCAAGTAGATAGCCACCACTCAGGTCCTATGGATTGTTACCATATGACAGTGGAGACCTAATGTGTTCAGACTGTCAGTTCCAAGAGAGATCAGACTTTTGCATGAGAACTGACATTTAAGTATCAACAAATAATTTTAAAACTTAAGGTATGCTATATGGGTCAGTATTATATATACCAAATGTACCATGGTTTTTAGGGCAATATACTGCCACCACCCAGCTGTCTCCTAAGCGGCACGTAAGAGGGGTCTTGAACGCTCAGAAACACAACAGTACAAACAAGCTGTGCTTGACAAGCGGGAAAAGGGCTCCTTGGAGGAGGGGATAAGACTAGAGCAGGCTATGACGGCAGCAGGAAGGCACGAGCAGAGTGTTCCCAAGCAAGATGCAACACTTGTTTACATGAACCTGCAGGGCTGCTGAGATGCCCAGAGAAGGAGCTAAGGAAGTCAGATGAGGCAAGGGCATCACCGAGCGTGAGACAAGGTTTAGATGCAGCCTCGTATAGCCGTGGCTGTATGAAGGAGTTGTACAAGATTTGGAGTTACAAAGGTATAACCGCAGGGGGTAAGCAGGCGTGTCTCTCTGTCTAGTGTGGACAAATCTTGGAAGGAGCTCAGCAATGTCCTCTCAGGGATCTTCTGCGCATCCCTCAACTTTATCGACTCCACCAACACCGTCACTCCCACTGCCTCCTTCAAACCTCTGGGGCTGGCCAATGGTGAGATAGCCCTTGCGGCCTTTCTGCCTTTGAACCTTCTACCTTGACATCTACGTCCTTCTCCTTGAGTTCCTCTTTCACAACTGGGCTAGCTCCTAAACGCTGTGGGTGTGCAGGTGCCAGGTAGCTTGGTAAGACTGCTGTCTTTGCATTGCCTACTCCCTGACCTGGAGGTGGGACCACCTGGCAGTGGTGTCAGAGGTGGGGTCACGTGCATCCTTAAAGTGTGGCTCCTGAGGGGCAGGGCCCAGCTATACCCTCTGCCTCCCTCAGACACTGATCACTACTTCCTGCGCTATGCTGTGCTACCTCGGGAGGTTGTCTGCACTGAGAACCTCACCCCATGGAAGAAGCTCTTGCCCTGTAGTTCCAAGGTGAGTGTGGGTGGGAGGGAGCCTCAGAAGGGGAAGGGAGTTGGCAGATGTTCCCTTCACGGCCTGGCAGCCAGGATATAGTTAAGAGACTCTGTGCCCCCATGTCAGGTGCTCCATGCAGAGTACTGACCAGCCCTGTATCTCTTCCTGTCTTCCCCAGGCAGGTCTCTCCGTGCTGCTGAAGGCAGATCGCTTGTTCCACACCAGCTACCACTCCCAGGCCGTGCACATCCGTCCCGTCTGCAGAGTAAGTCCTGGGGAGTGCAGGTAGTTGTTATCCAGAGGCTCTGAGAGGCAGTGCAGGCAAATCTGGCTGACTCCACCTGAGTGCGTAGTGAGTGATAAGAGTGGTACCCATCATGTGGGGCGTTGGCTGTGGCCCAGGGTGATTGAGTGGTTGCCTGGGGAGCACTCAGTAAATCTTCCTTGTGGAGCACAGAGTCAGGACCGGCAACCCGTGTGAGTGCAGCTGCTGGCCCAGTCATTTGCCAGCTGGCATGACCTTGAGGAAATCACTTCATTTCCTTGAACTTCCTTCGTCCACCTGTCGCGTGAGAATACTAGATTCTACCTTGGGGTGGTTGTCGTGGTTCATCAAACTGGTGCTCTAAAGCGGCAGACAGGCACCTGGCTCAGGGTCAAGTGCTCCACACGGAAGTGAAGTGGAAGTGACACGGGCTGCATGTTGGGTGAGAGTAAGTCCCTGACTGCCACCATCACCCTTATGACAGAATGCTCAATGCACCAGCATCTCTTGGGAGCTGAGGCAGACCCTTACGGTTGTATTTGATGCCTTCATCACAGGACAGGGGAAGAAGGGTAAGTTGCCTTGGTACCTCGTCTCTAGCTACCTGTTACAATTTTGCTCTGTCTGCATGGAGCCACCAGCCATCCCAGCCCTTGTTCAGCCCTGCTCTTTCTTCTCAGACTGGTCCCTCTTCCGCATGTTCTCCCGAACTCTCACAGAAGCCTGCCCACTGGCATCGCAGAGCCTAGTTTATGTGGACATCACAGGCTACAGCCAGGTACCAAGGTGTCTAGCCACACACACACACCCTTTTCCCCCAACACCAGCCTGCCCCCTGTGTGCTTCTGAGTGCTGCCCTTGTGTTGCCAGGACAACGAAACACTGGAGGTGAGCCCACCCCCGACTTCCACATACCAGGATGTCATTTTGGGCACCAGGAAGACCTATGCCGTCTATGACTTGTTTGACACGGCCATGATCAATAACTCCCGCAACCTCAACCTCCAGCTCAAATGGAAGAGACCGGATAGTGGTGAGTTGATGAGGGGCGCATGCCGCAGGCTCTCAGTTTTATGTCTTTCCTTCAGTTCACAGGGGTTCACACCCAGCTCTCTGCGCTAATGTGCTCCTGGCTCTAAACCCAGGGCTTCCAAGCTTACTGACTGGGCAAGTTCCTAACTGCACTAAGCCTTAGTGTCTATTACAAAACAGGGACACTAATACCTAATGCTTGGAATAGAATAATTAGTGTAAAATACAGAGTTTATTCATGCATTCAGTTGGCCAGATAGTTTTGAATTTACGCCATACTGCAGGCATAGAGTGGTAAGTGATACCGTCGTATTTACCACTCATGTTGTTAAAAAAAAAAAAAAAAAAAAAGCTTAGTTCATTATCAGTGTCACCAAGGGAAAGGGCGGAAACCCTGAGAGCACTGGGATGGGCAGGAAGGGGACACATGAGCCCATGGCAATAGTTAGTCATCTCCTCACCCTCGTGAGCCGGGGGAGGGGGAGGATTCCAGAGCCGAGGCTTCCCACACCCTCTTCCTGACCTGGAACTCTGAGCACGGCCCAGGGACCTGGGATGGGAAGTGACTCTCCTTTAGGAGCGGTTCAGTGTTGACTCTTTCTTCTCCTAGCGGACGCCCTACCTGTGCCCTTCCTGCATGCGCAGCGGTATGTGAGTGGCTACGGGCTGCAGAAAGGCGAGCTGAGTACATTGCTGTACAACTCCCATCCTTACCGGGCCTTCCCTGTGCTGCTGCTGGACACCGTGCCCTGGTACCTGAGGCTGTATGTGCACACACTCACCATCACCTCCAAGGGCAAGGAGAATAAACCAAGTGAGAGCTAAGTCCTAACCAGGGCCCTCCCCGGCTCACCTCAGCTCATTCGTCCTTTTGGTCCTCCAGATTCACTTCTTAGTACTTCCCAAAGTAAGCCTGAAGGCCTGCGCAGGTGGAAAGAGAGGGTTTAAGGAGGCTACACTGTGAGACTCAAAAGTAACTTACAAAGCAAAAGCAGTTACAGCTCAACTGCTGATGATCCTTAGGCGTTCTGAGGCCAGCAGCTTCATTCGTTCTCACTCTCTCCTCCCTGAGCCCATGGGCATGTCCTAGACTCTAGGAGAGAATGGGTCAGACAAGGAGAAACAGGTGGTGGAAGCTGAGGCGGCACAGAGGTGGGGATGTAGTTTGTTCCTTTCTTGGAGAGTAGAGGCTGACCTACGCAGATGCATCACTGTGAAGCCATACACTCTCCTTCCCTCTTCTTTCCCCCAAGTCACACATTAATATCAACATCTCAGGTTTTAAAGTCTACAGTCTTCACAGTCTTTACAAACCAAATGCCTAAAAATTCCATCTCTTAGCCTCATGGAGGTGGCACACGCCTTTAATCCCAGCACTTGGAAGGCAAAGGCAGGCAGATCTTATAAGTTCGAGGCCAGCCTGGTCTACAGACCTAGAGCTAAGACAGCCAAGACTACAAAAAAACCTTGTCTTGGAAATCCAAAAAGGAAAAAAAAAAAGAAACAATTTGGTCTCTTTAAAATAGCCAGTCTCTTTTAAAATACAAAGTCTTACAAGTTAAGGTCTCAGCCAGGTGGTGGAGGCACAGGCCTTGAGAGTTAAAGACCAGCGTGGTCTACAGAGTGAGTGCCAGGACAGCCAGGCTACACAGAAACCTTGTCTTTAAAAAACAAAACCAGGGGCTGGAGAGATGGCTCAGCAGTTAAGAGCACTGACTGCTCTTCTAAAGGACCTGAGTTCAATTCCCAGCACTCACATGGCAGCTCACAACTATCTGTAACTCCAAGATCTGACACCCTCACACAGACATACATGAAGGCAAAACACCAATGCACATAAAATAAAAAATAAATAAATTATAAAAGAAAAAACAAAACCAGCCAACCAAACAAAACATTCAAAAGTCTCTCAACTGTAGGCTCCTTTAAAATCAAAGTTAAATACTTTCTCACTTCAAGAGAGAAGAACCAGGCACAGTCATCAAACTCTGACAGTTAACAAGGCAAAACTAAACTCCAACAGTGTAAACAACTCTCTCCAGTGTCTGGGTCTCACTCACCATCCTCTGGGCTCCTTGAATGGGTCTGGGTCTTTGGCTCTGCTCTCTGCAACATACATAGCTTGTCCTCTAGGCTCCCACTGGCTCTACCCCTTTGCTGCTGCTGTTCTTAGTGGTCATCCCAGGTACTGCCATCTCCAAAATGTTGGGATCTTTTGCTGCAACTGGGCTGCTCTTTAACCAGTAGCCTCTCCTGGACTCTCTCAGAGACTCCAACCCTGCCACATAGTGCGAAGCCTTGGGTGCCCTCATAACACCTTCAGAATCAGTACCACCTAGGTAACTCTTACATTGCCAAATTTAGTTGCCTAGCACATGATACAACCTTGGCCACCTCTAGAATACAGCTTCTTTGTGCTGACTCTCAGAGAACATTTCCCAGAAGATTTCACCTCAGTGATGCTGGTCTCTTTTTAATCACAGCTAGTTTCTCTGCCCCAGCTGACCAGCATCTGTTGTCCCAGCAAAGCAAAGGTTTCACTTTAGTGGTTCTGGTCTCTTGTTTATCACGGCTGATTCTTGAGCTCAGATGACCAGATATTTCTTCACATAAATGGCCTGGTAGAGTCTTTGCTTCCTTCAGTAACTTCACGGGCCAAGCCTCTGTTGTCTGCACTGCCCTCCACATTCTTGTCTCCCAGTATCCTACAGAACAGCTCACTGAGTTCTCAACACTCACTGGCTTTTCTAGCCCAGAGTTCCAAAGTCTTTCTGCAATCCTCTCTAAAGGGAGCCTGGAGGACAAGCTGGGTATTGCAGAGGGCGGAGCCGTTCAAGGAGCCCAGAAGATTGTGAGTGAGCCTCAGACATTGGAGAGAGTTATTTATACTGTTGGAGTTTAGTTTTGCTGTTATACTGTGTCATGCCTGTCACAGCAATACCCTACTCCTGGTACCAGCTTCTGTCCTCATTATGGTTTCTATTGCTGCAGTGAGACACCATGACCAAAAGCAAGTTGAGGAGGAAAGGGCTTATTTGGCTAATACTTCCATATCATAGTCTATCATTGAAAAAAGTGGGCTTTATTTTTTAGGGTAGTTTTAGATTTGCATAAAAGTTAAGCAAGAGTCTCAGAAATCCTGTGTTCTTCCTCTCCGCCACTGAGTTCTGTTGTTCACATGTTGTATTTTGTGTGTGTTTCCCTTCTAATCCCCTAGTGTCACTGGGGATGAGCCCAGGGCCTTGTATGTGAGGCAAGTGTTCTACCACAGAGTTCAGCCAGCCCCCCTTCCTGTGATGCTGGTGGTGGAGGTGGCAGGAGACATGGCTTAGCAGGTTAAGTGCACTTACTGCTCTTCTAGAAGACCTAAGTTTGGTTCCTAGCCTTCGCATCCAGTGGCTTATAACTACCTCTAACTCCAGGGGAATCTGACTCCTTTTCGGGCCTCTCTGAGTACTGCACTCATGTGCACATGTCCGTTCACAGACACATAAACATAAAACAAAAACAAAACAATAATTTAGAAAAAAACTACTGAAAACGTTATTGTACTGGAGATCGAACCCAGAACCTCATGCTTGGTAAGAGTTAATACTGAACTATAGCAGGTCACAGCTTTTTGTTTTAATTTCACTTGTTTGTTTATTATTTGCTTATTTTGGTTTTTGAGACAGGGTTTCTCTGTGTAGCCCTGGCTGCCTTGGAATTCACTATGTAGACCAGGCTAGCCTTAAAGATCTACTTGTCTCTGCGTCCCAATTGCTGGGATTAAAGGCGTGTGCCGCCACCACCACTTGACCTAAATTATTTCGCTTACAAAGTAACAGGTTTTCTTATGGATCTCTTATACATAGTTTTAAAAAAGTGTTATTTGCTAAAACTGGGTCTTCTGTTACATAATGTGCTTGAGAAATATTTGACATTCTGGCTTTGTCCTAGTGCTGCTATTTAATATGTATGCCTCACCCCTGCGTTTCTTGTGAGCTGGTATTAGATTTAGAAACCTGATTAGATTTATGTCCTATATTTTGGCACGAATCCCCAAATGGCTCTGGACTTACTCTTGTATTACATCAGATAGTGCCCCAGTTTAAATTCTTTCTATCTATCTATCTGAGGGGTATTTGTTCTGGAACACATGTGAAACAAGCAAGGTTGTCATGCTGGGCAGCAGGTGTGTATCTTTACCCATGAGCCGTCTTGCCAGGCAAGATGCCCCAGTTTAGCAATGTAAAAACTGATGGTCTGCAGCATCCGTGCCAGCCTCTCTTTTCTGTATCCTAGGATACAGGAAGCATGTTGTCCCTTTTCTGAGAACCCACTTGCATTCCTAGCTTGACTTCCTGTTGACCCCGAGGCAGAGGGGGAGGAGGCGTAGGTAGTCTGGTTTTAGGAAGCAGAGTTCATGTGCCTCCCGCCTCCAACCAGGTTACATCCACTACCAACCTGCCCAGGACCGGCTGCAGCCCCACCTCCTGGAGATGCTCATTCAGCTGCCAGCCAGCTCCGTCACCAAGGTCTCCATCCAGTTTGAGCGGGCCCTGCTCAAGTGGACAGAGTACACCCCAGACCCCAACCACGGCTTCTATGTCAGGTGGGAATCTACCCCGATAGACTGCCCCGTGTCTGTCTCTTACCCTTTGGTGGGAGGTGCCAGTAAAGAGCACAACCTATCTGTCTACTTCTCCACAGTCCATCTGTCCTCAGCGCCCTGGTGCCCAGTGTGGTGGCAGCCAAACCGGTGGCCTGGGAAGAGAGCCCTCTCTTCAACACCTTGTAAGTGTGACCACATCCTTCCGCTGTTATGTCCTCCACTGCCTACTGGGCCTCTTCCAAAGTCATGTGAGATTTAGCCGGCCCTCAGGAAAATGTTAGCAGTCTGTGAAATTTGTAAAGATGGTACAGAAGGCTTTAAGGTGCTTCTGCTAAGGCAAATAAATAGGTGAGAGTAGGAACATGTCCCTACTAAACTAAACAGCAGTGGAACCTGATACACACCCTGGCCTGTCCCCCTGTGCTCATAGCCCACAGGGCAGATTGTGCTAGATAGGAAGGGGGTGGTGGAGGTGGTGGTGATGGCAGTGGTGGCAGCTGGGGTGGTGGTATGCAGTAAGCTACTTGCTTTTCTGAGGAGGGCCATTTAGGCTGAAGCTAGGCCAAGGCAGTGGACAAGGCAGGCCCTTTTCTTCAGTGCTGGTGGCTTTCTTTTGATCAGGCGTGCATGTGTGCGTGAGAGTATGCGCACTGTGTGTGTGTGTGTGCATGTGTGCGTGTGTGTAATGCTTCCTTACAAGTGTCGAGACTAGGGCTTTGCAGCACGGGCTGTGGTGTGAGGTTAGGGAAGACGGGGAGGGGGAGAACCAGTCCTGTCTCACACTCCTTGCCATCCCTAGGTTCCCAGTGTCTGACGGATCCAGCTACTTTGTCCGACTCTACACGGAGCCCTTGCTGGTAAACCTGCCTACGCCCGACTTCAGCATGCCCTACAATGTGATCTGCCTTACGTGCACGGTGGTGGCCGTGTGCTACGGCTCCTTCTACAATCTCCTCACCCGAACCTTCCACATTGAAGAGCCCAAATCGGGTGGCCTGGCCAAGCGACTGGCTAACGTCATCCGACGCGCCCGTGGCGTGCCCCCTCTCTAACACTCCTTTTCTTCAGTAATATAGCTACAGCTCCTCACCTCCAAGAGAGCAAGGGCAGGGCTTTTTCTGCCACTCCCTCTGTCCCCAGAGTTAGTTTTTGAAGCAAAGTCCCCCTCAGTCTGGCCAGGGCCTAGAGATGTGGCTTCCAGTGTGGTAGCCTCCAGCCAAATTGCATTTCCCTTCTTCACCAGTGTGGGCCACACCTCTCCCCTAAGTGGCTAATGCTGCTGCTGTACACTGGACGTTCGGATGGCCCAGGTGACAGGGCGCAGAAGACCTTGTAGTACTGTGTGTGGGTATTGTTACAATAAAGTGGCTGCCCTCCCAGGACATTGCTTCCTCCTTAGAGGCCTGGGAAGCGTTCCCAGCTAAAGCCTGTATGGTGAGTGCTCTGCCCACCCCAGCGAGAAATAAATTCCTTCTCCTCTCATGTATCCCTGACCCTCTGCTCAGTAATTCCTCACCTCTGAGTCTGGCATGGAGTCTTTCTGTAAATATAACCTATGATGATGAAAATGACTCCTATCAGCAAGGGCAGAGCGAGAACAGTGTCAGAATGTCTGCGTCTCTGTGGTGCATGGAAGCATTTGGTACAAAGGACCACTCCTTAGACCACCCACCCGCTGCGAGGCCAGGCCCCTCCCACATTGCTTTGTAGATAGGTTCCTGTAGAACAGGTCCATAAGCAGTGAGGCGCCACCCCACCCCCCACCCCCACCCCGGCTTTTCCTCCAGCATACTTGTGTTAATTTGTTCTCCACATTTTTCTCCTGACAAGGCAGTCTGACACAAAGTGCATTGTTCACCAGCTACACACCCCTTAACAGCGCGGTTCACTCTTGCTTCCAAAGCCGAATGAGACATTGCTCCCTGTGGGAAGTCTCTGACATGCCAGGATGTCATCAGTGCCTCTGCCTGTCCTCCCACAGGCCCTTGCACTTATCTTGTGTCATGTCAGTGATGCCTGTTGACTTCCCTTAGCCAGTGCTTGCTGCCTGAGGTCTTTGAGCAGCCCAGGCATGGAAGCAGCTTGGTCTACGCAGTTTTCCTTGTGCTTTCTCTCCAGTTAGCACGTAAGCAGGCTGGGAAGGGCATGAGTGAAGCCGGGCCAGGAGCAGCGCACACAGCCTATGATCTTAGTACTCCAGGCTGGAGGTAACATTGTGAGTAGGCGCAATTGGGCTACACAGACCCTGTCTTTAACACAAGGAAACAAAGGCAGGCATACTGGCCAGTGCATCCAAGCACTAGGGAGGCAGAGGCAGGAACATCTCTTGTGTTTGAGGCTAGCCTGGTCTGCAAAATCAGTTTCAGGACAGTCAGAGCTACATAGTGAGACCCTGTCTTGAAAAAACAAAACAAAAAGGTAGGTGGGTGTCCGAAAGCTAAATGGTTTTGACAGCCACGTGGTATGAGATGGCCAAGTCCAGAGAGCATCGAGTTGGCCTGATTCTTTTCTAGCTGGAGATGGCCCCCACGTGCCGACTGCACCTGCATCTCCCAGCTGGAGATGACCCCCACATGCCGGCTGCACCTGCATCTCCCAGCTGGAGATGACCCCCACATGCCGGCTGCACCTGCATCTCCCAGCTGGAGATGACCCCCACATGCTGACTGCACCTGCAGTGTCCCAGCTGGAGATGACCCCCACATGCTGACTGCACCTGCAGTGTCCCAGCTGGAGATGACCCCCACATGCTGACTGCACCTGCAGTGTCCCAGCTGGAGATGACCCCCATATGCCGGCTGCACCTGCATGTCTCAGCTGGAGATGACCTCCACATGCCGACAGCACCTGCATCTCCCAGCTGGAGATGACCCCCACATGCCAACAGCACCTGCATCTCCCAGCTGGAGATGACCCCCACATACCGACAGCACCTGCATCTCCCAGCTGGAGATGACCCCCACATGCCGACTGCACCTGCATCTCCCAGCTGGAGATGACCCCCACATGCCGACAGCACCTGCATGTCCCAGCTGGAGATGACCCCCACATGCCGACAGCACCTGCATGTCCCAGCTGGAGATGACCCCCACATGCCGACTGCACCTGCATCTCCCAGCTGGAGATGACCCCCACATGCCGACTGCACCTGCATCTCCCAGCTGGAGATGACCCCCACATGCCGACAGCACCTGCATGTCCCAGCTGTAGATGACACCCATATGCCGACAGCACCTGCATGCCTTGTTCATCTCTTCCAGGACTCACCCACCCAGCTGCCGTCCTGTTTGGACTGCTAGAATGCCCAGAGCTGAACATCTCCTATTTTCTGTTCCACCCCTAGCACCCCTCTGTCTGTCAGTGGCATCCGCCCTCTTTCCATCTGTCCAGCCCTTTGCATCACTTTGAGCCTCTCTTCCACATCCAGTATGCTCCTTCAAAACAGATGCAGACTCTGGCAGCTCTGTGTGTGTGGGAGCACACAGAAGCTAAACAGCAGTGGCAAGCGTGCTGTCTTGCCTTGTGTGTCTTAATTTTAGTTATGTTTATGTGTTGTTTTCCTTGCATGTATGTCTGCTTCACATACATATGGTAACCACGGAGGCCAGAGGAGGGTGTCATATCCCCTGTGATGAGTTACAGATGGTTGTGAGCCAACATGTGGGTTCTGGAAAGGAAAGACAGCCTTTTTTTTTTTTGAAGAGCAGCCTGTGCCCCTAACCACCAAGCCATCTCTCCAGTCCACAACCTTATATTTAGAGACGGTCTCTCACTGGCTTGGAGTTGGCCAAAAAGGCGAGGCTGGCTAGGCAGCCTGTTTCCCCCTCCCCAGCACTGGGATGACAGATGCATGGCACCATTCCTGACTTACATGTGTTCTAGGGGCTGAACGCTGGGCCTCACACTGACTCAGCAAGCCCTTCACCAGTTGAGCCATCTCCCAGCCTTCCTGAATTTTCCTTCCACTTTCAAGTTTTCTAAGAGGTGTTCCTGGTAAGACCAAGCTTGTTCCTTTTCTGGTTGCTCTCCACTCTGGCTCTGGCCACTTAGCTTACTGTGACTGGTAGCTAGCTCCTCCTCAGCTGCAGCACCTTGTTGGAATTTGCATTTGGAAGGTTGGAGGAATGTGAGAGGCCTAAGGTCACCCTGAAAGCTCCCTGCAAAGCAAGTCAGGCCAGACAGTTGTCAGCTTTGGGGTCCCAGCATGTGGAGGAAGCCTTGAGTGAACATATAAGGAGGGGACGAAATCCTGAGTGGATGTGTTTTATTGACAAGGACCAATACCTCACATGGCTGGCAACTGGCGTTCCTCTGGTCCAAGTATGAGTGTTGACCAGTCTGTGCAAAAACTAGCAACTGCAGCTTCCTCCTTCCAGAGCACTGTAACCTGAGACTGCTGCCCTACAGAGACCTCCTACTGAGCCAGGCTCACTCCCCTGCCCCAGCTGGTTCTGTACCTGGTAAACAGGCTGACGGGCTTCTGGGTTGCTGCTGTATGCATTGCCCACCTGACCCTAGCTTTTCTGTGTGTCTGCCTTTTCTTTATTCCCTTGTTGCCCAAACTTGATGGAATATAGGAATACAGGCAACTCTGCCTCTGCTCGCCCCCAGGAACATTAAGAATACAAGGAGTGTTAGTGTATAAGAAACAAAACAAAACAAAAAACCCTAGGGAAAATTGTGTGTTACAAACTGTGTATGTCTTGGAGCAGGTAAGCTGCCAGGCTAGAGCAGTCAACACTAGCCTCTTGTTGAGCATGGGGTGGCCAGGTACCGGGCTAAGCTCTTTAAAGTAACTCTCATAACAATCCCATGAGGTGTTAAGTTTGTTTACAGGTGCACCTAAGGGCTTAAGGACTCATAGTCCCTGAGGGATGATGGGGCAGGGATTAGAGCTCAGATGGCCTGATTTGTAACCTGTACTCTTACAGTCACCCTTTCAAGGGGAGAGTGGCCCACTGTCCTCGGTGGAAAGGAAGGTGAGAACGTGGATGACTGTTCTGAGCTAGGAGGTCCTGGTCTAAAGGAGACCCTGGGACAGAACTGATGAGAGGCAGTGGCTGCCAACAGCTGCCCCTGCTAGGTGCTCTCGGGGAAGGAGGTTCCCAGGGAGCAGTGCAGGGCCCTGTGTAAGCAGGTCTGGAAGGGCCTCGCCCTGGAAAGAACTTCCACCCACAGCGGGACAGAAGACAAGGCGTCTAGGTTGAGGCAAAGCCCCTGCCTGGAGCAGGATGTGCTGGGAGGGGAGGAAGGGCGGAACCATCTTGCTTAGATTATCTCATGTTTTCCAGAGTCTCGGCTCAGGCCTGTGCTCTTGCCTCCAATGTCGCTTATTTTGTTCTGCTTTCGTGAAGCCTTCGCTGACCCTTCACTCCCTCAGTGGTCACACCTTCAACTGGGCTTCTCCAGTCACGCAGTAATTAGTTCACTCACTCCCTGGTCTTTGCTTTCTTTCTTTTTTTTTTAAATTCATTCTCTCCACAGTCAATACTGCGCCTAGCATTGTTGGAAGGCACTGGGGACCTGGCCATGACCCACAAAGGGAAGGAACCTCCACATTCAAGTTCAGTAAAGGAGGCAGGTATATATGTTAGAAAGAAAAAATAAAGTAAAAGCAGGATGCATGTGAGAGGGCAAGTAGGAAAGGCCTCTGAGGGGGTGACCAGTGAGCAGGGGTGCCCCTGTCCACGTGACTTAAACATTTCAGCTTGGGCTAAAGCCACAGTCAAGGTTCCATTCACTCTGCATTCCCACTGTAAGCCTAGGCCAGTGCCGGCTGCTGGTGTGGCTTCATAGGATCCAGTTGGTCTTTGGCAAACCAAAGGAGATACCAAGGTGTCCGCAATGTGTAACACTGAAGGGTGTCCCCAGACACCAGTAGTATCCCCAAGGACAAGAGTGTCTCGGAAATGGCAGCACAGAGTTCCCGTTTGTGGCTTCTGTTTGATCTTACGTAGTTGTTTCCCTTGCAGTAAGAGCAAATGGTCACACTAGGTACAGAGCCAGAAGCCGTGGTTGGGAATGAGAGGGATCCCCAGCCAGACCAGGCCAGCCCCCTGCTCATTGACAAAGAATGTAACCCTGGCACTTGTCCAGCATTTAAAAGGAAGGAAGCTGACGCATGGATGAGCCTCGAGGGCACTATGTCAGCTGTGGGTGGGGCATGGAGTCCCACCCAGGCTCGTGGAGACTCCCTGACCTTCATCCACTCCCTCTGTACACTTCTCTAGCACATGGTTCCTGCTAGGCAGGAAGAGCCTTCAGGAGCTTGGAATGGAACCGCAGGTGGCAGAGAATCCACCCCACAGCTGCAGGGCTCTGGCACATTACTCTGGCCTCAGATTATTGGCACTGCGCCGACGACCACCTCAGACGAAGTGCATGCTCACTGGACATTGACTTGTAAAAGTACTGAACGGTGACAGGCTTTGCAGGAAGCTGTCATCGTGGGCCCCTGGCCTGGACAGTGGGAGCTTGATATGAGCTGCAGAAGAAGGAAGGACCAGGAGTGTCGATAAGTCTTTGGTATTTTTTTTGTTTGTTTGTTTTGTTTTGTTTTTAGAGATGGTGTTTCTCTGTGTAGCCTTGGCTGTCCTGAAATTCACTCAGTAGACCAGGCTGGCCTCAAATTTAGAGACCCTCTCCCCCCCCTCCCCCCCTCCCCCCTCCCGCCGCTGCTTCCTGAGTGCTGAGATTTGAGATTAAGGAGTGCACCACCACCACCAGGGTATTTGAATTTCCTAACCCTGCCACACCCATTAGGCATAGGGCAAACTGAGGATGAATTCTGGGATATCAGTGGCTCGTAGTTCTGGGCTGGGACTAGGGGGCTAGGACACACATCTGCAGCTGTGATTTTTACCCCGGGGCCTCTGGAAAGAATCTTGCTTTGCGTTTTCTAGATGAGCTAGGGGCTGTGAGCTTCGTCAGAGGAACAGAGAGGACCCCTTATTGTGTTGGAGGTGGGGGTCACTGTCTGTGGAGGGGCTTGTGGTGGCTACTAACAGGTTTCACAAGCCAGCACTGCCTTCTCCGGAGTCTCGGTCCTGAGCCTTGTGGTAAGTGACTCCTTGGGGGCCTCAGTTTTTCCTATTGCAAAGTGAGTGGGATGGACCGAGCCTGGTCCCCGAGGGAGAAAGAACACCTCCTCTCCTTCTGGTATTGTTGGTCCGCATCCAGAGCCTACCAGCGAGTTGTCTCAACATCCCGGGAGAAAAAGCAGCTCTTTGTCTTGGGTTTATTTATCTAATTTTGACACAATGTGTTTATTGTCTCGAATGAACGGCCACACTTAGTTTAAAGACTCCAGCCATCCTGACTGACTGGTGTGAGAGCCGAAGCACCAGCCCTGCGGTGGCACGGATCTGCTCTGTGGTTTCCACTCACCAAGATCACGTGTGGTACGGGCAGCTCTGCCTTGTCCTTTTCCTTATTCCAGATGGTGTCAGTGTGTTCTCTTTGATTTTCCTCTTCGGAACCGGAATTCTGCTGTTGTTCTTCTCCCAGCTCCGTGCACAGTCTGAGGTTTGCTGGGAAGGCACTCTGAGAACGTGAGTCTCAGCTTGGTGGATTTAAGAGTCACCTAGGAGACACACCTCTAGGCATAGGGGTGGTATCAGTGAGGGCATCTGCTTGCTTGCTTTCTTTTCTTTTCTTTTTTTATCCAAGATAGGGTTTCTCTGTGTAGCCTTGGCTGTCCTGGACTTGACCAAGCTAGACAGGGACTCACAGAGACGCGCCTGCCTCTGCCTCCCCGAGTGCTGGGACGGCAGCCGTGCACCACCATGTCCGTCTCAGTGAGGACATTTTCAAAGAGGCTTAATTGAAGCAGGCTGACCTACTGTAATGGTGGGTGGTGCTATCCCACCACTGAGCTGGGGTCCTGGATGGAAGGAACAGGAGAAAGTGAGCCGCGCATCAGCATCATGTCTCTGCTTCCTGACTGTCACCGCGACGTGATCAGTCACTTCTCACTCCCACCACGCCTTCCCCATCCTCACAGACTGCGACCTTTCAAACTGTGAGCCAAAAGAAACCCTTCCCTGAGTTGCTATTGCCAGGTGCTTTGTCACAGAAATAAGGAAACTTGAGCAGTATGAAGGGCATCCCATCGGCGTGACTTTTTTTACTGCGGTGTGCTGTCTGGGCTGTTCTCTGGAGTGCTTTGTCAGTGTTCACTTCTTCAGTTGGCTGCTTTTGGCTGTGCTATGTTCCCCCCACGCCCCAAACAGGAGTTTCCCTGGCACTTTGAGTCATTCAGTCTAAACTTCTAGCCCTGGGAAACCACAAGCCTTGTATCTTTTTATCTCAGCCAAGACATCAAAAGCTTGGATGGCAACAAGAGCTGTGATTTTTCTAAGGATTTATCTTTATGCACTCAATAAACTGACACTTTCCTCTGGCTTAGGGGCTTTCCCATGACAACTATACTGTGTTCACTTCCTGTTCAGAGCTCTGATCTGACATGGGACCAAGTCTCATTCTCTTGGGGCCAGTGTGCTCTGACGAAGTTACACAACTAGACGAGGCTATGTGTAGGTGTTCCTGCCAAGAATCCTTCAAAAGATTACTGCTATTTTGAATTCTAGGGATCAAATCCAGGGCCCCAAACATACTAAGATATCCTCTACCACTTATGTACACCTCTCCTTTCTATAAAAGTCATGAGTACATATTTTACAGTCCTCTGTGCTAATAAGTCTTTTCTTTTTTTTTTCTTTTTTCTTTTCTTTTCTATTTTTTTTTTTTTTTTTTTAGGTTTTTCAGGACCAGGTTTCTCTGTTACACAAAGCCCTGGCTGTCCTAGACTCTCTTTGTAGACCAGGCTGGCCTTGAACTTACAGAGATCCACCTGCTCCTGCTTCTGCCTCCCAGTGCTGGTACTAAAGGTGTGTGCCACCATGCCTGGCTATAAGCAAGTCTTTTAAATTTGTTAAAGTTTTTTTTTTTTTTTTAAGAGTATGCACATGAGTGCAGTGCTTACAGAGGCCAGAAGAGGGAGCCAGACCTTTGGAGCTGGAGTTAGGGGATGGTTGTAATAAGTGTTGGGATCCCAATCAGAGTCTGAACCCTCTCGCCCCTTCCCTCCCATAGCCCCACTCCATCCCATTCCTGCCTCACCTGGACCTAGTGGCACATGCCTTTAATCCCAGAACTCTGTGAGTTCAAGGCCAGCCTGGTTTACAGGGCGAGTCCAGGACAGCCAAGGCTGGACCCTGTCTTGGGGGAAAAAAAGAGTTTGGTGTGGTGGTCCACACCTTTAATCCCAGAACCCAGGAGGTAGAGGCAGGTGGATCTTTGCAAGTTCAAGTCTAACCTGGTCTACAGAGTGAGTTCCAGTACAACCAGGACTACACATAGAAACCCTGACTTGAATTTAAAAAAAAAAAAAAAAGTGAGTCCAGGACAGTCAAGGCTACACAGAGAAACTCTGTCTTGAAAAACCACTAAATAAATAAATAAATAAATAAATAAATAAATAAATAAAATAACAGGCTTTGCACACACTCAGAGGGGCCTGAAAATGGAGGTTAGCCTGTCTCTAAGATATTTTTGCTGTGGCTTTTGTTTAGTGGAATGAAGTCCGATAAGATTCAGAAAACTTTAAGAAGCATTTATGGAAGTGCTGACATGTTGGACTAAGTAACAGTCTGCACCTAGGAGGCGGGATGGAGCCTCTTTGCTCTGCAGGTGTCAGTTCTGTCCAGGCGCTTTCTAACGCAGGATAGAGTTTGTCGCCCCCTCCTGGTCTAACTGGGGAATGGCAGTGTCTCAGGTTTTGCAAGGGGACTAGAAGCTGTCAGCTATCACCAAGATGACATCCTCCGCCATCTCGCCATCTCGGCAGCCTCCGTTTCCCATCTTTGGCAGACTTCTTACCCTTTCCATCCTTTCCATCCTTTCCACCCTCAGATGGTTGTCAGTGGCCCGGAGGAATAAGGTACGAGCAGGAGGCAGCTCCACTCAGAAAACAGGTGCAGGCTCTCTGTGCCTCTGACTAACCCATCTGACCCTCAGAAAAAAGAGGGGTTTTCTGTTGGCCTGAGATAAGATCCAGCTTTTCTCTTGGGAGCTGTGAATTATTCATGGTTTCCAACTTCGGCCCCCTCTGTTCTGTAGTTTCAAATACTTGCTTTAATGTTCAGAAGAGAAAAGTGTGTTGCCCTTTTTTGTTTGGTTTTTTTCCTTGTTTTTGTTTTTCCAGACAGGGTTTCTCTGTGTAGCCATAGCTGTCCTGGACTCGCTTTGTAGACCAGGCTGGCTTCTAGCTCACAGAGCTCCTCCTACCTCTGCTTTCCAGAGTGCTGGGATTACAGGTGTGCGCCACCACGTCAGGCTCGTGTGTTGCTTTTATAAACTACATTTTGTAAACTCTCCAAAGACACCAACTTGCCAAAACCCCAAGTCTACTTGACTGTGAAAAAAAAAAGTGCTGTCTTTTCCCTTTCTTTCTTTAAGCTCCATGACAATTTTTATTGGCATTTGAGACTAACAACAGGCAGACAAACTGTAAGCCTTGGCACCTCCCCAGAGGAGGGGGATGAAGGACAGAGGTCACATGGCTTGTAAGCACCCTCCCTGGATGGAGGTAGGAAGGGGTAGCTTCAGAGAAAGAGTGAGAAAAAAAAAAAAAACAAGAAAAACAAAACCAAGGAACCAGGGCCATGCTTTGGGAGAAGAGAAAGAAGAAGAAGAAGAAGAAGAAGAAGAAGAAGAAGAAGAAGAAGAAGAAGAAGAAAAATACAGTTTACTGAGTAACCCAGAACTGCATAGCTGAGCTACACAGTGGCAGCCCAGTAAGTGACAGATGGAATGTGCCATCCTATCTACCACGTGACATGGTGGCCATTTTAGTACTGTGAGCCAAAGTTCCTGGAAAAAATTGCACCTTCCACGGAACCTTCTGCATGGCTGGTGAACCAATTAGAGCTGCCATGTTGTGAAGGGGTTGGAATGCTGCAAGTCCAGAATCAAACTATCTTGGGGCTTCTTTTTGCCCCCTTAATGGCCATTTATTATACTCCTCTGCACATGACATCATTAACTTTGCGGCCATTAGATAAGTCCTTTGGGATGTATGAACAGATCTCTACCTAGTTGCCAACCAATCATAAGGCAGAGAATGGCAGCAGGTAGCTTCTGAGGCCTATAGCAAAGTTCTCCCTGTTTTGTGTGACCTGCTTACCTGATGTTCCTACCAACGTCTTTGAGAAGTGCTTTGAGTTATGACTTTTTTTCTGTTACTATAGAAATGCCATCATACTGTTACCACGTTGTAACTAACACCGTGCCCCGCCCCCCCCCCCAACTTAGCACAGCTGGCACCATGTAAGAGGTACCATTCTGACCTTAAAACTCAGAATGGAGGCCTCAAAACCTGCCAAAGTGGGAACAAAAGACCTAATCCATCAAAGAAAAGTAAAGATAGTTTGTAGAAGGAAGCACCCATGTTTGAAAATGATGTCTAATGGCGTGACAGAAAAAGTGACGGATCAGAGAAGATCAGACAGAATAGGATATAAGCCCCAACTCTCATTAGAAGAGAGAGGAAAGGGAAGCCACTGAAGAGACAGTTTTACAGAGAGAAGGGAGGCAGTTTTACCAGGACAGTAATAGAGAGATGGGTTGCAGAGAGAGAATTCAGGTGCAGACAGAATGAGCCAGAAAACGAGAAGCCAGAAGATTAGAGCAGATTGCTGAGTTAGTTTGAAGCCAAGCAGAGAAATTCTGGGCCGAGAGAGAGAGAGAAGCCAGATTAAATAAGTCAGCTGGGAGAAGAGTTTGAGCCAGAACAGCTAAGTTGAACCAGCCAGCAGAGAGCTCAGAAAGAACTAGCAAGGGCGAGCTTATTCAGCAGTAAGTCTCAGAGTCTAAACCAATCTAGGCTTAGGTTAGATTGTATGAAGGCTAGAAGTTTCCAGGACTAGGCTTAGGTTACTAGAAGGAGGTAGTAAGCCTCCCAGACAACAATTGATCCTGGAGAATAAAAGTTCCTTTTACAGTGCTGGAATTAAAGTTGTGTGCCACCATGCCCAGCAATAAGCTATGTCTTATCCCCTCTGTGATGAGGGCTGTGTTATGGCGTTCACAATACTAACCTCCACACCCTGGTGAGAGTTTGTTCTAGTTAGGATAGGAAAAGTGTTTCTCTTTCAAGTCACTTGAGTCACATCAAGACTTGAAGTCTCTAAGCCAGGCAGAAGTGGCAGAGGCAGGTAGATCTCTGAGTTCAAGGTCAGCCTGCTCCTCAGAGTAAGTTCCGGGACAGCCAGGGCTACACAGAGAAATCCTATCTCCTTAAAACCAATCAGCTGGGCGGTGGTGGCGCACGCCTTTAATCCCAGCACTCGGGAGGCAGAGGCAGGCAGATCGCTGTGAGTTCGAAGCCAGCCTGGTCTACAAAGGGAGTCCAGGACAGCCAAGGCTACACAGAGAAACCCTGTCTCAAAAAAACCCAAAAAACAAAACAAAACAAAAACAAAAACAACCAACCAAACAAACAAATAGGCTTGAAAGCACTAGCTGTGGAGGCACATACCTGTAATTCCAGCTGCTTGGATGCAGAGGCAGGAGGATTATGAGTTCTAGGCCAGCCTGGATATTCTTGTGAGGCTCAGTGGTGTGCGTAAAAAACACCTCAGGAGAAGCTTCCCAAATGGCAATAACAGAATGACCTGGCGCCTCTCAGAGACAGGTTCTGATCTGGCCGATGTGGGGTAACATTGGACCGCAGGCCTGAGCAGCTGCCTTTCCAGCAGCGGCCTCTGCAGCCCCAGTTTCTTCTCTTTCAGTGACGGCACAGGGCATTCTTTGAGTAGCAGGTCTGAAGGGAACTTCATCAGCGCTGACAAGAAGACCTTACAGAGAAGGTGCCTCCTTCATAACTTGAAGAACCGTAGGACCCCAAGCCTGGGAGAGCATCAGAGGAGACACACACACACACACACACACACACACACACACACACACACACACACATACACACGACAGACACCTGGACAGTGTTGATGGGAGTTGCTGGGTAGGATGACACTAATGATGTCACTATCCTGTGCACAAAGTGTAGGTACAGTAGATGCATTGGAGTCTGTGCAATGAGTCTCTGTGTGTGCGTGTGTGTGCGCGCGCATGTGTGCTCATGCCTGTGTATGTGGTGTGTGTGTGTGTGTGTGCTGTGCACCTATGTATGCCTTTGTGTCATTCTTGCAGAAGTCTAGTGGCCTGCACTGAGATGCGGAGAGGTGTAAAAATAAAGGCTCAGAGACCACTTTGTGTGAAGAAGAGGCATCTTTGGTTTTCTGAGGCTCGCCTTGCCCTTGTCTCATCTCCTCTGCTCCTTTACCAGGCCCCAGAGTGCAGCCGCTCTTCAAAGTGTGGGGAGGGCACCTTCCCCCTTCCCTGTGCTACTCGAAGCTACTCGAAGCAGCGCTGTTCAGGGCGACACTAGAGGAGAAGGAACTGGGGCTGTTGAGGCACCCGTTGGAAAGACAGCTTAGGCCCCACCCACATCTGCAAGGTCACAGGCTTGGTGGAGAGAGATCTCAGAATATTTACCCACCTATGAAGAGCTTCTGCCGAGCCTTTGGACCCCAGCAGCCAGCAGCCAGCAGCTGGAGGCGATGAAGAGACCGGGCAACAGGTGTGCCCCAGGACCCCGCTTTCGTCACTTTCCTCACATGAGTTCCTCTCAGCTTAGGTCTGCAGAGTCTTGGGAGTCATCTGGAGGTCACACTTCTGCTCTGTCTCTCCATCAGTTCTTGTCCTTTGGCCCGCCCTAGTGGCCAGGCAGGGTGACATCAGCAACTCTCTGGATGTCAGGAAGATGAGGGTGCTTCTTGGAGGGACTCAAGAGGCCAGGGGAGGGATGGGAGAGCCAAGCTCTGTCTGCGTAGTTAAACGTTTTGCTAGTTAACCCATCCATCAGTTAATTGAAGTCCGTTCTTTCTCTGCGGCCAGGCTGGTCCTAGACCTGCCACCCGGCTGGCCTTAGTCTCCCAGGCGCTGTGCTGCAATTCTAGGCGTGTATGTATATATATACCACCAGGCCCAGCTTCTCTCTGGAGTTTTCCTAGAGAATTAGGAAGTTTTAGCTCAGAAGCACACTTCAGGACTCTAAAAAAGTTTATCTAACCAAAAGCTCCTCAGAAAGCCCCTGGGGACCCCATTTCCAACAGAGACTGTCTGTATTCTCTCCTGGCTGCAGCCCCTTCCTTCAGCCTCACTGTGGTACAATAAGAGAAAATAAAAGAGAAGAAAAAACCAAAACAAATATTCGGTCTCTGTCACCACTTCCCAGAAAGGTTCCCCAGAGGGGCTGGCCACATTTACTAGTTTGCATATGCTAATGAGATGACTCAAAGCGCAAGCCCCACAGAGCTTCAGATGTGGGCTGTCTGCTGAAAGCCCCAGCCGGGTGGTTAAAGCTTTAGCAATTTCGGTCCCACTTTCTATGATCTCCAGGGAGGCCAGTGACACCCCACCTCCACCGAGTTCAATTACCAAGAGCCAGCGAGGGTCTCAGTCATACCCATGTAACAACAAACTCTGAATAGAGGCCCCAGCCAGTGGGTGTGCAGAGCCTCCAGCTTGGCAAACATCCCTGTGGTTGGAGGAATGGCGCGGGAGTCCTGCCCTTGGGACGTGCGTCTCCTCACTTGGGCTCTTTTGGAGCTGTTTCTTCTCATTGTCACCGAGACGCTAAGCAAAAGTGCCTTTCTAAATTCAGTGAGGGGTTTATCAACCTAAAGTAGCTTGTGGAACCCCAACTTTTAAATACCCAATAGGTCAAAAACCAGGAGTAGTTCCCCCAAACTCACAGTGGTACCTCATGAGTGACTTCCCAGCGGCTCAGTTTTCGTCACCCAAGATGGCAGAACTGTGTGGCGGCCACTATGACAGAGACAGAATAGTCTAGTGGATTCTAGATGCTTTTTGAGCCCTTGGGGTGTGGGATGGGAATAGTGAGGAGGAGCTAGTGAGCATGCTGAGCATGGGGCTCAGTATTCCACATCCAGGGGCTACCCAGAACAGTTTTCTTTGGTGCGACCTTATTTAAAAAACGAAGCCTGGTAATTAGAAAAGGGCCAAAGCCACATTCTCATAAATAACATGGATTTTAGTCATTACAAAAACAGGATGTCTTCACAGTACACTGCAGCCATCTCCCAATGGCAATAAATGTTTCTTTAAAAATTATTACACCTTTAATCCCAGCACTCGGGAGGCAGAGGCAGGTGGATCGCTGTGAGTTCCAGGCCAGCCTGGTCTAAAAAGCAAATCCAGGGAAACTCTGTTTCGAAAATCAAAAAAAAAAAAAATATATATATATATATATAAATTATTAATATGAAGCCAGGCATAGTGGTATGTGCCTGTAATCCCAGCACTCGAGGACACAGAGGCAGGCAGATCTCTGTAAGCTGGAGGCTAGCCTGGTCTACAAAGTGAGTTCAGGACAGCCAAGACTACACAGAGAAATCCTGTCTGGAAAAACAAAAACAAAAAAAGAAAGAAAGAAAGAGAAAAAAGTATTATTCTGCTAAGGCTGTGTTGTGTTCTATAATAAATATTTACTCACTTTAAAAAGACTTACCACTCATGCGTATGCACCCACAATGTGAGTACATGTGCACGTGTGCAGCAGAACACTGAGACTCAACTTTCTCCTGTCACTGTGGGTCCTGGGGGGTCGAAGCCAAGTGGTCAGGCCTTTGTGGCAAGCCTCTTTACTCCCTGAGCCATCTCTTCTGCCATCTTTATTTAGTTTTTTTGAGCTGCAAGAGGAATATGTGCTTTGTACAACTAGATGTAAAGACCACGAAGAAGATCCAAGGCCTCCTCTCAGTGTTCCTCCATCCTGTGTCTGTGAGACAACAGCGTGAAGAAGGCAGTGTTTCCTCTCCTGCATGAAAGCGCCGTTCTTTATGGCCAATGTTCAGCCATCTTGTCCAAGTCTGCAGCTTTAAGTCTCTGTCTTTCCCAGAGCTTACCTTTCACCAGAAACTAGCTGACCCTGTTGTGAGTCAGCAGCTAAAGACAGATAGGGATGGAGCGACCCTGTTGTGAGTCAACAGTTAGACTAAGGCTAGATGAAGACAAAGCAAGATACCCTGAGTAGCAGGACGTCATGACCCTGCCTGGAATTCCCTATGTTTTGAGAAAAACCCGCAACTGCGTTGCTATAGCGATATGCTTCCCTGCCTTCAGAATTATAAAAGCTGACCAATAAAGTTGAGAGCTTGATCAATCAGACTTGCTCTCCTTCCTTGTGTCTTGCATTTCTCAACAGGTGACCTCCCTCCCGAGTTTTAGTCGAACCCTGCAGGTCGGGGCACTTTAGAATCTCATCTTTCCATTGTGATCGTCCATGGAAGAAAGCGGACAGCGGACCCTACGGCCCACCAGCTGCCTTCTGCCTAAACCCTCCCTCCACGGTCCATGCAGGATCCCATGATGGGATTTTTCACCGAGGCCACCCCTGGGCTCTGTGAGACATTCACACATGGAGGTTGCAGAGAGAAGGAGGTCCATTTTGTGGGGAGATGGGTGTTAAGGGGAGCAGGATCCAGAGTCAGGCTGGGAGTGGCTGGAGGGAAAGGCCTAGGGAGAGAGATGGGGTCTCACTGGCTACACAGTTCACACCTGCGCGGTGTCACTCAATCCAAGCGAAGCCCTCTCTAGCCTTGGGAAGAGGCAGTGGTCATGTGACCCAGGAAGTTATAAACTGTGATAGCCAGGCAGGAGGCCGTTTCTAGATGTGCTCAGAGCCATCTCCCTGGATGTGGTCACAACCATCTCACACTCCTTTACTGATCGGGACAGACGGGATCTGCTACGTTCCCAAATCTTTACCATCCAGAACTGGATTCTCCCACATCAGCCCTGAGGGCCGCAATTGCTCATTTCTGGGATGGTCTCGGTCCTAGGCATCCTATATAGGCTCCAGGCAAAGGGAGTGAGAGTCATACACTGCTTTCTCTTACTGAAACCTTGACACCTGTGCTGCCATAGATGCAGAGGTCCAAGGGCCCCAGGCCTGGCCTGTGGCTGTCTTCTGCAAGGCCTGGCCCATCTCTGCCTCCTTCTCAAGCTGCCCTTCAGACCAGACCCCCCTTTTTCCGTTTTGCTTTTTTCCAGGTGATCACTCCAGGGTTCATTTGGTTCACATCACCTTAATCCAGTATATTCCACATGCCGTGTGTGTCTTGCATATGTATGTCCTCCTCCACGCAGGTGCAGGTGGAGACCGGAGACCGAAATCAGGATGCCTTTATTAATTACTCCTCCAGTTGTTATTTTAGATGGTCCCCCACTGTCCCGGTTAGATCTGTCAGCTTGGCATAGCTGAGAGTCATTTGGGAAGTCAGCCCAGATCACATGGTCTGTGGGTGTGCCTATGGGGCATTGTCTTATTAGTTGATGGGGGAGTGCCCTGCCCACTGTGGGCAGCACTACCCTTAGGCAGATGCCCCTATGCTGTACAATAAAGCTGAACACAGGCCTTTGAGCGAGCTAGCAAGCTTGTTCTTCCATGATTTCTGCTTCAAGTTCCTGCCCTAATGTTCCTCAATGATTGGAAGTGAAAGCCAGGTAAGTCCTCCTTCCACCCCCCCCCCCCCCCCCCCGCCTGAAAAGGTGGTTTTGGTTGTCAGAGAGCTAGCTAGACTGGCAGGCCAGCCAGCCCCAGGGATCTGCCTGGTGCAGACGCTCACACACCCCACACAATGATTTTACATGGGTGCTGGAAATCCAAACCTGAGTCCTAATGCTTGTGCAGAAGGCACTTTACCGGGACTCATCTTCCTAGCTTCTGGGTTGCTTTAAAAAAAGAAAAAAAAATCATGAGCTGGCAGTGATGGCACACACCTTTAATCCCAGCACTCGGGAGGCAGAGGCAGGCGGATCACTGTGAGTTCGAGGCCAGCCTGGTCTACAAAAGTGAGTCCAGGACAGCCAAGGCTACACAGTGAGACCCTGTCTCGAAAAACAAAAACAACAACAACAAAATCATTTCCCCCAGCATAGATTTAAGCACAAAGAACAGTACAAACACGTGTGTGTGTGTGTGTGTGTGTGTGTGTGTGTGTGTGTGTGTGTGAATGCATGCATACACACCTTCCCTGTGCACAAGACTAACTGTGGTTAGGGCTTTGCAGCCAGGATGTTAGCCCCTGTGCTCACCTCTGTCCTCCATCTGTGCCCACTCAGAGTTGGCAGAGGTGGAGTTCCTGAGCACCGGCCGTGCCCAGCAGTGTTGGTCCAGGTGTTTTTCTGGGGCTGTGTGCTTCAGACTGAGTTCAGGCTGGCCCAGAGCTCACCATGAAGCAGAGACTGACGGAGAATTCTACATCTTCCTGTCTCCCCTCCCTGTTCCTGGCTTGGACTCTTGTTTCATCCCAGGTTTTTGTTCTTTTTTTTTTTTTTTAACGAGACGGAGTCTCAACAACGCAGACTGGGCTTATGTCCCCGGGCTGAAGAGATGTTTCTGTTTCCACTTCGCCTGTAGCTGGGGCCACAGGTCCATGACACTACACTCAGCTTCTCCTTTATTCTAAAGGAAAAAGAAGGAATGCGAGGCTCACTTTGCCCTCAGCCCTGCTGACCACACAGCAGGCGTTACAAAGGGACCCGGCTGCTCCCATTTTACAGATGCGCCTGTGGAGGCACGGGGATGTCACACAGCGGGTGTGCCTGTTTCTCAGGACTGCCACGACGATGCAACTATTAACTGAGTGACGTAAACAACGGGGATTTGTTCTCTCGTGGTTCTGGAGCACGGAAGTTGGAAACCAAGGCACCGAGACAGCCCTGCCCCTTCGTACTGTGTTCTGGTTTCATTTTCCGCCGCTGTGATAAAATACCCTGACAAAAACCGCAACTCAGAGAGAGGGCTTATTTTAACATATAACTCCAGGTTACAGCCCGCCACTGGGGGGGGGGGCAGTCAGAGTGACAGGATCTTGAAGCAGCTAGTCATAGCCACCCTCAAGAATGAAGGGACATCAGTGCATGCATGCCACATGCTTGTTTCGGCTCCTGGCATTTTCTCAGTGTGTTGTCTTATTACAAAACAAATGAAAAGGTCGCATTTTCTATGTCACCTCCTGGAAGTAGGCCAAGGCACCCCGCCCACACATGCCTGCTCACACGCTAGGCATGCTCCACTTTCTCTTCTAAATATGGATCCCAGACTTCCTTGGGAGAGAACCCTAAGATTCTTTTGCCTACAGGATAGCCTCACCTAGTCCTGCCCTTATTTGACCCTCAAGGAGGAGTGTTTTAAACACTGCTTAAAGAAAGGCCCTGTCTGCCCTCTGGTGGCAATAGAAGGAACTGGAACGTTACTGTCATCTTCCCCATCAAATGGAAAATTGAGCTCCTCAGATACCTGCTAATTTTTGAGCCTCTCTTCCTCTTTCTGTCCCTCCCGGCTTCTGTCTCTCTCTTCTTTCTTCTTTCCTTTCTTATTATTTTTCAGTTCTAGGGATAGGTTCCAATGATTTACACATAGCAGGAAAGGCTTCCAGCACAGAGGCAGCTTCCTAGTTCTTTTTACCTTTCTTTTGCTGAGAAAGCAAGTTTCTAAAATGCACGCTAATATGAATAATTAGCATAAGCGTTGTATCATCAGTACCTATAGTGAACGAGCCAGACACAGTTTCCTCTCTCACACAGTGGAGTTTCTTGCGGACATTGAACATGTAGTTAACAGTGAACATGCTGGCTGCCGGTGAGTGGGCATGCAGATGTGACGCGGACTCCACAGGGAACCTGGCTTCTGTGGAGGTGGCAGTAGTGGTGGTTGGGGAGGCTTACCTGAGACAGAGAAGTTTCAGCTGTTGATGTACCTAAGCCATCTAAGAAGATGAAAAGCCAAACAGAGCAACCTAAAGATGGTTTGAGCAAGAGCGGTGGGTTCATGCAGGGAGGTGAGGCAGTCTGATGCAAGACATGTACGTGACAGACTGAGCCCTATGGGGGTGAGCTAAGGGTTTGGGGTGTTATCCTAAGACCTGGGAAATTCTAGGACCTTTGGGAAGGAGTGAAGGGGCCAGGACCTGAGGTGGCAGTGGCCAAGGCAGCTGACTAGCTGGAAGAAGACAGTATCCTTGGCTCACCAGAGGATGGTCAGGGATGCTTCTCTGGTAGATGGCACATAGATGGCACATGGCAGGGAGGAAAAGAAAAGGCAAAAGGTGATGGTGGCCTCTTCTGGCCTGAGCAACCAGGGGAGTGGGCAAGGAACGTGTCTTTGCAGGAAGGGCTCTAGAGTGGATGTAAACATGTTCTTGTTTTGATCTCAAGTGTGGGATCTGTAATGGATGTAAACATGTTTTTGTTTTGATCCCAAGTGTGGGATGGGGAACAGACTTGTGAGAGAACAGGTGATGTTTATCCAATTAGAGATCGAACCACTTCGTGGGAGGGCTTGTTTTTTGTTTTTTGTTTTTGTTTTTTGTTTTTTTGCCAGCTGAAACACATCCTCATACAGACTCTGAGAGGAGGGAGGCTGGGGCTTTTTGGAGTCTTGGTATTGTTTGGCTATTCATCGCTCCATTTTGAGAGGCTCCTAGAGAGAACGGCCCCAGGGAAGGCTTTGAGGCTTCAGGTTTCCGGCTGCTGTTCCAGGTTCCAGCAGCAACTTTGGTGGACTTGGTGGTCTGTTGAAATCCTGCCAACTATGGCAGGGGAATCGCTCCCAGGAACTGAATTTAACAAAGTCTACTTCTCCTGTTCCCATTAACCTCTTTTCTCTCCCGTCTAGGGTAGGTAGGTTGGAAGGGAGGCATAAACATTATTAAGAACCCCAAATAAAGCAGGGTTGGAAAAGATGAAGCCTATAGGGCCAAGACTTCACATTTGTAATGTTGAGACCACAGCACCCAAGGAACATCTGGGTGAGGGGTTACACGGACACTAATTCCTCTGCTCACGTGCTTGGGACCCTTTATTAGGAAG
Source organism: Acomys minous (assembly GCF_964271855.1). Classification (NCBI taxonomy): domain Eukaryota; kingdom Metazoa; phylum Chordata; class Mammalia; order Rodentia; family Muridae; genus Acomys; species Acomys minous. The sequence goes on along the minus strand of NC_140485.1, from coordinate 70,453,657 downwards.
AGTATATCTATGGGGGCTGGAAGCGCAGCCAAGACAGTACAGAGGCAGGCACCCGCAGCCCAGCCACTTGGGAGGCTGACATCACAGGCTTATTTAATATGGTCCTATGTGTTCAAGACCAGCATGTACAACATAGTGTTATCTCAGCTAAAACAAACACAGACAGACAGACAGACAGACAGACAGACAGACAGACTCACTCCGGCTTGACTGGCAGAGGCAGCCAAGCCACCATTCCACAGTTTCTGACTCACTATAAAATGGTAGTGAGGATGAAAGCACCCTAGAAAACTTTACAACACAGTCCAGCTGGCACTTTACAGTCACGCTGGCACCAGGGGGTACTCAGTGGCCGTGGTTCGGGTGAGCATATCCTGTGTGTCCCAGCCACTGGTGAATCCACTGGGTAGTAGCAGTGAACATGCGATCTAGTCTCCTGCCCCTGCTGTCCCAGAGCTGACGGCTTAGCTCAGGAAGATCGTAAATGACAATAAGGTAGACGATTCATATTGTGATAGCATCTATGAAGAAGAGGGTGCGGGCCACAGAGCAAAGAGGGACTAGGCAGCTGTTGCGCATGGATGGAGGGGCCCGATACCCAGCACTGGGGAAGGAAAACAATCGAACATGAAATTCTGGGAGGCTGGAAAATAGTACCACATGAAATCCGATGCTGAAACAAAATAAAGGCAGAGAAGACAAGACAGAGTGGCAGAAAATTTCTAAAATGCATTGATTTACTTACGTACTTATTTGGATAGGGTTCTCATGTGACCAGCCCAGTGTCACACTTGCTGTGGAGTGGGTGAGGATGACCTCGAACCCCAGGGCCCTGTGGATAAGGTTGGGTGACTACATAAGGCTCGGAAGTTCCTTATTCTTCTGTGTCAGAGAAAGCAGGCAAGGGACAGACCCAGGCCAGGTTCAATGCCAGATAAACCAAGACACCGCCAAAGGGCCTGGAGGTCACGTGATCTTGTTTAATTGTTCAGAGACCCTCCACTTCTGGGAAGGTGGAATGGCACAGGGAGAATGGAAAGCCAGCTGCAGCAGGACTGCCCACTCTTCCAAAGGACCCTGGTTCAATCCCGAGCACCCACATCAGGCAAATCTCAACTGTCTGTAACTCCAGCTCCAGAGGGGGTCTGATCTCTGTGGCTTCCACAGGCACCTGCACTCACTGGCAGAGACCCACATACAGACATACAGACATACACATGACTAAAAAAAAAAAAAAATCAATGATATAAATCTCAAAAGTTGAGAGAGATGGGGGGAGGAAGGAAGGGCGGGAGGGAGAGAGAGAGAGAGGAGATAGGGAGTTAAGGGTGAGGGGAAGTTCTTCTTCTTTTTCTCCTCCTCCTCCTTCTCCTCCTCCTCCTCCTCTTCTTCCTCCTCCTCCGTCTTTCTTTTATCTCAGTTCTAAAAATCTAACCCATGGCCTTGGTGTAATCTAAGATGTCCCAATAGAATGCATGTGGGGTAACAGGGTGTCCTGGGTTACATACAGGACAGCGACAGAGCAAAGAAATCAAGGGCCCCTTGGGTTCTCTTTCATAACGGAGGTGGCATTGGGCATGACAGCTCTTGCAGCTGTGTAGTAATGCAGATACATTGCCCTAAAGGCCTATTTTATATTTATGTACCTCAAGGTTCTCTTGTGAAACAACTCACAGTCTGCCCCAGCTATATACTGCCCCAGGAGACTATGCTGAGCTACCTGCTCAGAATGCATTGAAGCCTTTTATTTACTTATTTTTTCTCCCCTGTGATGTAGGGTTGATAAATTCTGCTCTGCTCAGGGCTCTGAAGCTACAGGGAGGACATAAACCTAGAAAAGGGTTTATACAGGAACAAAAAAGGGTTTGGGGTTTGTTTGGTTTTTCTCTTTTACGTAGATTTAAAAAACATATTTAGTAGCTGGGCAGTGGTGGCACAGGCCTTTAATCCCCAGCACTTGGGAGACAGAGGCAGGAGGATCGCTGTTGAGTGCCAACACGTGTAGCCTAACGTAGTGAGCTCCAGGGATTGCAAGGGCTACACAAAGAAACCTCTGTCTCTGGTGCAGGAAGTGTAGTCCTCAGCTCTGCAAAAAACCTAGAGTGGCGGTGCACACCTGTGATCCCAAGCCTTGGGAGGTAGAGGCAGGAAGATGAGGAATTCAAGGCCTTCCTAGTCTGTGCAGCAGCTCAGAGACCAGGCTGGGCCACACTAGACCCCCGTCTCAAAGGTAAAACGAGGGGCTGGATAGAGGACACTCAGCTACGAGCTCTTGTTTCTCTTGCAGATGACCTGAGTCCAGTTCCCAGAATCCACAGGGTTCGTTCCATCAGGTCCAGTACCCTCCTCCTCATCCTCCTTTTTCTTCCAAGCTAGGTGGAGAATACTTTGCCTCGCTGCATGTCCCACAGTATCTTTACGCATTCTCAAGGAATTCATGCGCTATTTCCTCTGCATGTACGTTCCCAAGGCAGGTGGAATAAGGTGGAATAGTTTCATTCATCTTCCATCCACCTCACCCGACCCTAGGATTCCCGAAAGACCCTTCAAAATGATCTCTTAGAAGTATATCCTTATCTGTCCCCCACCAAGCCATCAGGCCTCAGGGGCAGAGCTTGTGTGGTAACCATGACTTTGTCCCTAACACTGGGTCCTCTATAGGATTCATGCTTGCCCTGTGATTGGGAAACCCACTGCCCTCTCCTGAACCCTGGAAGTGAGCATCTTGGTTTCCGCTTTCTCTACATTCCAGTATTCTGCCTGCATGTATGCCAGGAGGCCAGAAGAGGGCACCAGAGCTCATTCTAGATGGTTATGAGCCACCATGTAGTTGCTGGGACTTGAACTCAGGACCTTTGGAGAGACAGCCAAGTGCTCTTATGGGGCCACTTCTCCAGCCCCATAGAGTCTTCTTTATTAGACCTGGATGTCCACTAGCTCTCCAATGGCTGTAGCCCCTAGCTCAGCCTTGGCCTGGGCACAGGAGGAGGAATGGTTTTCAGAACCAACCCGAAGGACATTTGTTCTTCAACATCTCAAATGTAGCTACCCAGCCAGGTATGGTTGACACCTGCTTGTAATCCAGAAGGTTTACTCAGAAGGTTGAGGCAGGAGTTATCATGAGAATAGGTCAAGCTTGGGCCTATGAAATGGGACTGTGGGGGAAAAAGATTTCAAAAACCAAATGAACATTGAACATAACCCTAGCTTCCAATTCAGTCCTTTTTTTTCTCCATCCCATGGCCGCTGCCTCAGAAGCTCCTGCCCCATCACTCCTCCAGCCTCTTGATGTTTCTCTGATTCTATCTCAGGAATGCGCCTGAACTAGGCTCCTTCAGCGCTGGCCTCCTCCAGGTGTTTGCACTCCTCCCTGAGCTGCTGAGACTCAGTCCCTGATCAACTCCCCCTGGAAAGCCCCACCTCACTTTCTGTGAGTGCCTCAGTTCAGTGCCTTTGGTCCCTTGCCCTACAGGAAGCGCAGACCCTCATTCGCTCTGTGCTTGTCTCCACACAGGGGAGCAAAGGCCGTAGAGGCCAGCTACACAGAGGGCACACACCAGGGTGGGTTAGAGACTCCACAGGCTCTTGTCATGGACCAGGCCAGGCAGATGCCAGCAAGAGTCGCAGCAGGAGGTGAACTCACTATTGTGATTCAAACCTGCTCCCTCTTCTTAGAGAGCCCTCAGGCCATTGGAGAAAGCAGCCATCTAAATGTAATTGGTGCCCTGCCCCCCCCCCCCCCCATGATGAGTGATGCTGTTCGGCAAGCCAGTTGGCAGATGGCAGAGAATGAGGCAGCGCACACATTACCTGGTGGAGCAGGACTGGACCTGAGGGCTCCACTTCTCCCTCATTTCATCAAAAAGACTTGAGGCTGCTGCCAGGAGAGGAAGCTACGACCTGAGCCAACCCTGGAGCTTCCAGAAAATCCGCGGAAACAATTTGAGCCAAGAGCACACAACGGTGCTTTCCGTTATGGCTTGAGTTGTAGCTCCCCGTCCTTGATTTTCATTTTGAACTTCGGGAGCACGGAATGGGTCCTTATTCAGAGAGGAGGTGTTTAGAGAGGTAAGCAGGTGAAAGTGTGGTTCCAGCGGGGGCACAGGCACCAGTCCAATCTGAATGGTGCCCTGATAAAAAGAGAACTTCTGGAAGCTGACATGCATCCAGGGCGGGCAACATGTGAGGATGCAAACAGAGATGGGGGCGATGGACCTACACATCCAGAGACATCAATGCTTGGCAGCAAGCCTCTAGCAAATAGGTGCTTGTGTGGCGGTGATGATGGTGGTGGTGGTGGTGGTGGTGGTGGTGGTGATGGTGGTGGTGATGGTGGAGGTGGTGGTAATGGTGGTGGTGGTGGTGGTGGTGGTGGAGGTGGTGGTGATGGTGGTGGTGGTGGTGGTCATGGTGGAGGAGGAGGAGATGGTGATGGTCTGATGGTGGTGGTGGTGGTGATGGTGGTGGTGATGGTGGAGGTGGTGGTGGAGGTGGTGGTGATGGTGGTGGTGGAGGTGGTGGTGATGGTGGTGGTGGTGGTGGTGGTCATGGTGGAGGAGGAGGAGATGGTGATGGTGGTGGTGATGGTGATGGTGGTGGTGGTGGTGATGGTGGTGGTGGTGGTGGTGGTGGTGGTGGTGGTGGTGATGGTGGTGGTGGTGGTGGTAGTGATGGTGGTGGTGGTGGTGGTGGTGATGGTGGTGGTGGTGGTGGTGATGGTGGTGGTGGTGATGGTGGTGATGGTGGTGGTGATGGTGGTGGTGATGGTGGTGGTGGTGGTGGTGATGATGGTGGTGATGGTGGTGGTGGTGATGGTGGTGGTGATGGTGGTGGTGGTGGTGGTGGTGGTGGTGGTGATGGTGGTGGTGATGGTGGTGGTGATGGTGGTGATGGTGGTGGTGGTGGTGGTGATGATGGTGGTGATGGTGGTGGTGGTGATGGTGGTGATGGTGGTGGTGATGGTGGTGGTGGTGGTGATGGTGGTGGTGGAGGAGGTGGTTGGTGGTGGTGGTGATGGTGGTGGTGGTGGTGGTAGTGATGGTGGTGGTGATGGTGGTGGTGATGGTGATGGTGGTGGTGGTGTGGTGGTGGTGGTGGTGATGGTGGTGATGGTGATGGTGGTGGTGGTGGTGATGGTGGTGGTGATGGTGGTGGTGATGGTGGTGGTGGTGGTGGAGGAGGTGGTTGGTGGTGGTGGTGATGGTGGTGGTGGTGGTGATGGTGGTGGTGGTGTGGTGGTGGTGGTGGTGATGGTGGTGGTGGTGGTGTGGTGGTGATGGTGGTGATGGTGGTGGTGATGGTGGTGGTGATGGTGGTGGTGGTGGTGGTGATGATGGTGGTGATGGTGGTGGTGGTGATGGTGGTGGTGATGGTGGTGGTGGTGGTGGTGGTGGTGGTGGTGATGGTGGTGGTGGTGATGGTGGTGGTGATGGTGGTGGTGATGGTGGTGATGGTGGTGGTGGTGGTGGTGATGATGGTGGTGATGGTGGTGGTGGTGATGGTGGTGATGGTGGTGGTGATGGTGGTGGTGGTGGTGATGGTGGTGGTGGAGGAGGTGGTTGGTGGTGGTGGTGATGGTGGTGGTGGTGGTGGTAGTGATGGTGGTGGTGATGGTGGTGGTGATGGTGATGGTGGTGGTGGTGTGGTGGTGGTGGTGGTGATGGTGGTGATGGTGATGGTGGTGGTGGTGGTGATGGTGGTGGTGATGGTGGTGGTGATGGTGGTGGTGGTGGTGGAGGAGGTGGTTGGTGGTGGTGGTGATGGTGGTGGTGGTGGTGATGGTGGTGGTGGTGTGGTGGTGGTGGTGGTGATGGTGGTGGTGGTGGTGTGGTGGTGATGGTGATGGTGGTGGTAGTGTGGTGGTGGTGGTGGTGATGGTGGTGGTGGTGGTGGTGGTGGTGATGGTGGTGGTGGTGGTGTGGTGGTGATGGTGATGGTGGTGGTGGTGGTGGTGGTGATGGTGGTGGTGGTGGTGGTGGTGGTGGTGGTGGTGATGGTGGTGGTGGTGATGGTGGTGATGGTGGTGGTGATGGTGGTGGTGATGGTGGTGGTGGTGATGGTGATGATGGTGGTGATGGTGGTGGTGGTGATGGTGGTGATGGTGGTGGTGATGGTGGTGGTGGTGATGGTGGTGGTGGTGGTGGTGGTGATGGTGGTGGTGGTGGTGGTGGTGGTGGTGATGGTGGTGATGGTGGTGGTGGTGGTGGTGGTGGTGGTGGTGATGGTGGTGGTGGTGGTGGTGGTGGTGATGGTGGTGGTGATGGTGGTGGTGGTGATGGTGGTGATGGTGGTGGTGATGGTGGTGGTGATGGTGGTGGTGGTGGTGGTGATGATGGTGGTGATGGTGGAGGAGGTGGTGGTGGTGGAGGAGGTGGTGGTGATGGTGGTGGTTGGGGGAGAGACAAGGAACAGATTTCTCCTCATGGTCCTCAGAAGGAACTAGCTCTGCCAGCACCTTGGTCTTGAACTTCCAACCAGGAAAACTGAAAGAGAGTAAGTGCCTGCTGTTTAAATTACTGTTGATGGCATTTTGTTACAGCACCTTTAGGGACCTAGTACCTCTCTCTAGGACTTGGGGAAAGCATTGAGCCATGAAAAACCTGATCATGGATTAAATAAATAAAGGGTCTAATTGTCTTGTGTACAAAGCAGTCTGGGGTAGATGATCCACATTTGGGTTTTCCCACCCGAGACAAGGTTTCTCTGTGTAACTCTGGCTGTGCAGGACTTGATTTGTAGACCAGGCTGGTTTTGAACTTACAGGTCTGCCTACCTCTGCCTCCTGAGTGCTGGGGTTATAGGCGTGCACCACTATGCCCAGCCTGGCATTTTTCTTGATAAGACCAGGTGCTTCCTGTATTTCTAGCTCACAAAGATTCTGTGTTCGTGCTTGTCAGCTGGTCTCTACATATCATGCCTTAATTCTCAAGAAAACGGAGGTGCTTACAACTTCCTCTCTGTGGGTTTTCAGATCTTTATTTGGAGGCACAGCATGGGTTCCGAGCGTAGAGCTGGGAGCCGTGAGCATGCTCAGCTTCGGGGAAGGCTGGAAGATGCTTAACTTTTCTGCAGGGTACTTCTTGGCTCACACTCTGGACAATGGGAAGTCTATGATCAGCCCGCGTGTTCAGCTGGCGCACATGTATGGCTCATGTCACAGTGCGCATGTGGAAGGCAGAGGACAATTCTGTGATGTTGGTCCTCTCCTGCCTTTATGTGGGCTCTGAGGATGAAAGTCAGGTCTCCAGGCTTGTGGAGCAAGCTCCTTTTCCGGCTGAGCCATCTTGCCAGCCCCATCTAATCCCTTATACGGCTCTACTTCATTGATCTCATTGCTAATAATGCGCTGCCACTGGAGGCTTCTGAACTTTGGAGGGAAAAAATTCAAGTGATAGCATCAAGGAATATAATGCTAAGAAGAGTATTGATTGCGTAGATGCCTGGGGTTATTTATTATATCTGTCTCCCATGGAGACAGACCCAGAAATCAACACACACACACACACACACACACACACACACACACACCACCAGATTTGCAGCCGAATGAATGACAGCTTCGAGGATGACAGCCAGGAAGCATATACATGCTATTTGATTTGTAAATTTTAAAATTACATTTATTTACTTATTTGCATGTATGTATGTATTCATCCATCCATGCCACCTCAGGTGGGGGTCAGAAGACAGCTTTTGGGTGTTGGTTCTCCCCTTCACCTGTGCTTCCCAGGAGGAGCACAGGCTGTCAGAGTTGTTGGTGGCAAAAATGCCTTCTTCACCTGATGAGCCGTCTCAGCTGCCCTTACAGGCTTTTGGACAAAAACTATCAATCAAGTGTTAGGCACCATCTGATTGCTTTGCAAAAAAAAAAAAAACCCACAACAAACAAAAAAAGAACTTTCAGTATTTATTGACTCTATGAGGAGAGGAAACTGAGGGAGAGCCAAAACAACTGGTCAAGAGTGATAGAGTTAGAAAGTAGAGCTGAGCGCAAGACCCCAAGACCCAAACTTCAGTTTCTTGCCTGTTTTCATGGGTGTCATCCTAAGACCAGTGTCACACACCAGTGCTAGTGGGTCTAATGGTGAGCATCTGGGGAAGGCGCATTGGGAATGGCTTGTCTCCTCTGCCTGGAAGGCTCTAACAGCTCTGAGGACTCGTGGCTAGGCCTGGAATGTCTTCAGCATCTGCCTGGCGCCAGGCTGGGGTGATTGGAAGACCCGGGGCTGTCAGGCTTCTTTAGATGAATTCCATGCAGGCTTAGATTGTAAGAACTAGTGTTCTACTGGGCGTGGTGGCGCACGCCTTTAATCCCTGCACTGGGGAGGCAGAGGCTGGCGGAGCACTGTGAGTTCGAGGCCAGCCTGGGCTACAAAATGAGTCCAGGACAGCCAGGGTTACACAAAGAAACCCTGTCTCGGAAAACCAACAAAACAAAACAAAATAAAAAAAAAACAAAACTAGCGTTCTCGTGAAAAGAGTAGAAACTGCCCTTTGGCGAACCAGCTCAGAATCACTTATCTGTCACTTGTGTTAATCTCTGCTGGCTGAGACAGTCACAAACCTTCTTGGGCCAAGGAAAGGAGAAACATTGCCCCCACCTTCTCTTCTCTCCCTCCTCTCCCCCTCCCTATCTCTGTCTCTCTGTGTCTGTCTGTCTCCCCCGCCCCTCGCCCCGGCAATATCTTATGTATCCCCGGCTGGCCTCCAACCCTCTATAAAACTAAGGATGACTTTGAAGTTGCTACCCTGCTAGGACTGCAGGTGAGGGTCAGCACACCTGGGTTGTGTGGTGCTGGGCGTGGAAGCCAGGGCCTCGTGCATACTGAGCAAGAGCTCTGCCAGCTGAGCTCCACCTCTAGTCCTCCGCCTTCACCGCTCAAATCATTGTACTTGTATTTGAAAACTCCCATGGCACGATTGGGAACAGGAAATCTCGTCAGTCCCCAGCACGCTTCCTTTTGTTCGGCCTGTGGCTTCCTCGCAGTTACAGGTACCCCAGCCTCTCCATCACAGGAAAGGCTAAAACTGGTCCATTGGTAACACAGGAATAAGTAACCACATCCTTGTAACATCACTGCAGGGTGGCAGTCCAATAACTCAGATCTGTCTTCTAGGTGTAACAGACTGAACAGTACCAAATACTTCCTGTTCCTTCGGCCGATAAATCGGGTCATTACCATCAATCCTTTGCTAAAGACAACAGCAAAATCCTCCTTACGACTCTCCTTCCGGCTTCTCTCTCGTAACCCACTCTTTAGAGCAGTCATACAATGTTCAAAAATTACAAGCTGGATGATTTTGTAACCTCACTTCCCCGTTGAAACCAGCCCATGACTTCCCATTGCATGGAGAAGGTGCCCTGTAGCCCCCAGGGCTCTACATAAACCGAGTTCTCCCTCTCGGGTTTCCGGTTTCATCTCTGTCACCTCTGTTCCCTAGCCATGCTGGTTTTCTTACTGCCTTTGCACTCAGGGCTCGCTTTCTGCCTGGAAGCCTTGTGAGTTATTTGACCCTTTTCCTGTAACATGTAGACCCTCCTTAGATGATTGTATGATCACTCAGGGCTCAGATCACATGTCACCCGCTCAGACATTCCTGTCCTGGATTTCTTAACACACCCCCACCCCCACCCCCGACTTACAGTTACGTGACTCAGTTTGTTTTCTTTCTGGCATGTGTCAGCGACGCTGCCTTTCACTCAGTAATTTACTTGCTGACCTTCACGGGTGTGCGGCCCATGGGAACAAAGATCGTATCTGGTTTATCTCTGTTTATTTATGGCTGTATGAGCCACCCCAGTGCACGGTGACAAGCAACAGTTCATTAAAATGATGTCAAGCTGAGTTCATCTCTTTTGATTCCTTAGGTCGCGTCCTTCAGGGTTGACTCTGTGTGTGTGTGTGTGTGTGTGTGTGTGTGTGTGGTCATGGAGTATCTAAGGCCCCACTTCAGTTTTTCGATTTCCTGGGGCTCAGAATTGAAGCTGTGGTCATGGCCTTTGCTATCCTAGCCTCAGAAGCAGTTTTCACCACGGAAGTTACCCGGGGCAGCCATGTTCTTCCTGTCAGTCATCCACAAGTCTCCTGATTCTCCAGATGCCACGGGATGGATTTGGTTAAATAAGAGGCATTCTTTCAGAGAACGTATTCATTTACTTTACTTACATTTCATTTAGCTACTTAATATGTGTACGGTGTACATGTGTATAGACATGTGTTCACATGTGCATGAGTCTCTCTGTGTTTTCACCCTTGGAACTTTCAGCAGAGGGAGTTCCCCTAGCAGGCGACTCGCCTCTTTTCCCTCTACCCTACTGACCATCTCCCCTCCTGTTTCCCAGCTCCACACACAGTTGGTCTCTTGCTCTTTTGTTTTTGTTTTTGTTTTCCAAGACAGGCTTGTTTCTGTGTAGGCCCGGCTGTCCTAGAACTGGCTCTGTAGACCAGGCTGGCCTTGAACTCTGCCCACCTCTCTTCCTCAAGTGCTGGGATCAAAGCTGTGCTATACCATGTGTGGTTGGTCTCTTGCTTCCTGTAAAGGAGAGGACATATATCCTGATGAGATGTCCAGGGCACCCGCGGTCAGTCTAATGTGCCACTGTGATAGAGATCTGTTCATTGCTCATGCCCAGCTGTCAAGTCTCGGCTATTAAATGAATTGGCTTTTGTTTATTTTTCAGTGTGAGGGGTCAAATATGGGGTCTTGAATCTGCTAAGCACAGGCTCTACAAATGAGCTGTCCCTCCAGACCTACTGCTCTGTCCTCTGAGTCTAAATAGTAAGAAGACCCACCAAAATTTAAGTGAATAAAGAAGTCAGTGTCACTCATCAAACAAACAAACAAACACTCTCCTTTTCTAAAATTATGCTTTATAGGGGTGTGTGTGTGTGCGCGCGCGCCCACGCATGACATTGGGATGCAAGTGATAGTCAGAGGGCAAATTGCAAGAGTTTCACCATGTGAGTCCCAGGGACTGAACTCAGGTCTTCAGGCTTGACAGCAAGCACCTTTTCCCAGTGAGCCATCTCACTGGGAGACATTGTTGCCACAGTCTTTAGAAAATACAACCTTATGCCTTGCAGTTTCAACACTCTTTCCTGTACCAGAGGTGTTAAGGACACAATAAATATTTGTTTAATGAGTGAGTTAATGGGGAGGGAAATTTTCCCTATAAGAAGATTACCTAGTACATAGGTTTGAAGCAGTTTTACTTTCTTAGTCCTAGTCTTTACTGTTAGACAATAAAAAACAGAACTTCACTGTGGTTTGGAGCATGGATTCTGTGCCCAGGGGCAATCTGACTGTAAGTGTGTAGCAGCCTCTGGGGCTTGTTTGCAAAAGAGGACTATGGTGTCAGCTGGGTTAGGGGACCTTTGATGAGACAGTGAGCCTCTGGGCAGGTCTGTGCCTTGTAGAGCAAAGGCTATGGCTGGGAATAAAGACAGGATGAAACAAGTAATTAGAGTAAGGACTGGAGAGGTGCCTCAGAGGTTAAGAGCACTGGTTGCTCTTCTAGAGGAGCCAGGTTTGATTATTTTTCTCTTTCTTTCTTTCTTTTTGCTTTTTTTGAGACAGGGTTTCCTCTGTGTAACAGCCCTGGCTGTCCTGGACTCAATTTGTAGACCAGGCTGGCCTCGAACTCACAGCAACTTGCTTGCCTCTGCCTCCCAAGTGCTGGTGTTAAAGATGTGCGCCACCACTGCCTGGTTGCTGGATTTGAATCTTAGCCCCTGCCCAGTGGCTCACAACTACCATTAACTCTAGCCCCAGGGAATTAACACCCTTCCCTGGCATCCTTGAGCACCAGACATGCGTGTGGTGCATAGACACACGCAGGTAACACTCATACATATATAATGTTTAAACATTAAAAAAAGGAAAAAAAAAAAGAAATCAGACTGAGGAAGTCAGTCTTTGTCTTGAAGGCAACAGAGGGTGAGGAAAGTTCACAGACAGGGAATTCACACAAGGAACCCTGTTCAAGGGCGGTTTTTTACTCTGGAGCTGGAAGCAGCCCAAATCTAAGCCCAATGAACAAATAGCTAGGTTTTCATCCTCAGTGCTACCTTCAGGTCCTGTGCCCTGGGGAATGGATGCTCCTCTCTGTTCCCCTGAATCTTTGTCTTCACCTCACAGAGCAGTTGGGAATAGTCACCTGGAAGAACAGTTTAGAGGTTACAAGAGACAATGTGTAAATCCTGGTAACCTGAACAGGAACTGCGTACAATGAGAGTTATTTTTAGAATGAGTTAGTCCATTCATCCATTCAACAAATATTGCTCAAGTGGTTATGACCAGAACGCACCTGGCACGGGTCTGAAGGAGATGACAGGGAACCAGAAACATTCCTGATGATCCACAAGGGCGAGTGGACTCGCCGACGAATCCGTAAATGTGAATGTGGCGGCTGGCGGCGAGTGTCGTGGAGGGAGAGAACACTGAGTGGAGGAAACGGTATTGGCCTGAGCCCAGAGCATAAAGAACATGTAAGCTAGTGGTTTTCTGAGGAGAAAAAAAAACAAAAAACAAAAAACAAAACATTCCAGGCAGAGGAAGTGACGAGTGCAGAGACCTTGTGGGAGCAATGCCTGGAAGGCTGAAGGAGAGCGAGTGTGGAAGGCAGAAGAGCTGGAAAGGAGAGGAGGCTGGGAAGCCGAGGTTCACAAGGAGACAGGCAGCAAGCGAGGTGGAGTCTGGGATTTGGGATTCTATCCTACAGGTGATGAGTTGCCACTGGGAAATTTAAGGAGCAACATAACATAAGCAGGTGATGTGGCCCAGCTGTCCTGCGGAGAATGGACCCTTTGCTCTCTCCTCTCCTCCCCTCTCTCCTCTCCCCTCCCTTTTGGTTGTTCTTTTTCATTTCAATGAGGGTGGTGGTGGTGGTGGTGGTGGTGGTGGTGGTGGTGGTGGTGGTCTCATGCAGTTTCACTTTTCCCCAGGATGGCCTCTAGGTGGCTGAGGATGATCTTGAATTTCTCACCCTCCTGCATCTGCCTCCCACATGCTGAGAATGCAGGTTGCAACCGGTTTATGCAATGATGGGGATGGATGTAGGGCTCAGTGCATGCAGGTCGTCGCAGGCAGGTCTGGGGAAGGAGAAAGCGCGGCAGGTGAGGCTGGAGCTAGTGGGATGGGCCACCATAGGCTTCGGCTTTTACTTATGGGAGTCGCCAGGGTGTATGAGCAGAGGAGTGCTGGTCTGGAGTGCATTTAAAAGGATCTGTCTGGCTGTGTACATGAAAAAGAAAAAAAAAAAAAGCAGTCCAGGTGGAAGGTGGGCAAGTTAGTTACCTTCTTGTTGCTGTGGTAAATATGCTGACAAAAGCAACTTAAGGGAGGAAGGCCTGTTTGGGTTTACAGTTCCAGAGGAATAGAGTTTGTGTGCATGCATGCGTGCATACGTGCATGTGTGTGTGTGTGGGGGGGGGAGGGATGTGTAGAGGGGGGATGTGGGAAAAGAGGTGGGAGTGAGTAGGGGTGCAGGCATGACAACAGACAGAGGAAGCATGGAAACAGGAGATGGATGATCTCACATTTTCATCCTCACATGGTGAGGGGGTGGGGGGGGGGGAAGGAAGTGGCAGTAGGCCATGCTATGAAACCATAAAGCTCACCCCCAAGTGATACACTTCCTCCAGCAAGGCTCTACTTCCTAAAAGTGTGCTCGGATACAGGAGTCGACGTTTCTCACTCAAACCATCACAGTGGAGAAGGTATGTGCACACACCGCGGCAGGACCAGACAGGGAGGTAGGAACAGTAAGCGATGAATTACAGATGTGTTTATATATCGGAAGCCAGAGCCAATGGCCTGCGGTGGGTTAACAGACAAAGACAGTGACTGAGACCGAGTCAAAGAGGCACCATTTCATGGGACCCATGTTCTACCGGTCATGGGGACCCACATTCTGTGATCTGAGTGAGAAAGTGGTGTCTTCACTACCTGCTTCCTCTGAGGTTTGTAGATGGGATGCCTCAAGGCCTCCATACGAGCAGAATGCCTTTTCCGACCACTGTGTTACCTTGTGAAGATGGCAGGAGAGGGCCCTCCGCCATCCTTCTGTAAGATGAGTACAAACGAACATACCAGGCATGAGCAGACCACTATGCCTAGTGTAGCCCCCAGAGCCGAAAGCCAGCTACTCCTGCACCCCGTCTGTCACACGATACGGGCTTTACTCATATAGTCAGCGCTAACCTGCCCCCCCTCCCCCCCCCCACAACAGGCACCGTTCCTCTGTGCTCAGGCACAGGCCCTGTAAAGCCTTGCTCAGTTGGTGGCATTTGGTCCTTTCTCATGTCTATCTTGAGTTCTGCAGAAAAACCTGGGCTGGTCCAGCAACCACTGAGGATGTGGACCAGGCCTTGGGCCTGAGTACCCAGGGAGACAGAGTTGCTGTTTTGCTGACGTAGGATAGGCAGGTTAAAATGATGGGAATCAAGGACATGGCTTAGGGAGTTGGGGAGATGGCTCAGTGGTTAAATCACTAGGCCCTGCTAGTCTAAAGATTCCCCAGAACCCACAGACATGTCAGGTAGGCAGGGTTATCTGTCTATAAATTCAGCCCACAAAGGCAGAGGCAAGGGAGGAATGCCAGAGCAAGCTGGCTAGTAAGACTAGCTGTGCTTGTAAGCTCTGGATCTAGTGGAGAGACCTGCCTCACTGCATAAAGTAGAAGAGAAAGTGAGGGTGAGCAGCTGGGTGCTAGTGGCGCACACCTTTAATCCCAGCACTTGGGAGGCAGAGGCAGACGGATCTCTGTGAGTTCGAGGACAGCCAAGGCTACACAGAGAAACCCTGTTTCAAGAAGATGAAGAAGAAGAGGAGGAGGAAGAGGAGGAAGAAGAAGGAAGAAGGTGAAAAAGAAAGAAAGAAGAGGAAAGAAAGAAGGAAAGAAAAAAATTGAGGGTTTTATACACACACACACACACACACACACACACACACACACACACCCCTCCACCCCTAACATGTGCCTTCACACAACCAAAAAAGAGCACACACACACACACACACACACACACACACACACACACACACACCCCTCCACCCCTAACATGTGCCTCCACACAACCAAAAATGAGCATACACACAGTACATATATACATACACAAATGTAGAAAAAAGACAAAAATAAAGTGATTTTGGACATGTATCTGGGATGTACAGTGGGCATACAGTGGCATGTAGTTAAGGTGGACACAGGGGCAGGTTGTCATCTATGCTTTGGGTAAAAAGAACCTGCGTGGCAGAGGAGGGAACAGGAATGAGGAGAGTGACAAAGAAGAAGTTTAGGAGGAAGACTGAGCTGGGTGGGGTGGATAAGGAAGAAAAGGGAAAATAACAATGTTATAGAGATCATGGCCACCTGCCTGGAGGTGTTCGCATGAGACTACTGCTGCTCAGCCTTCTATGACTGTGACAAAATACCTGGGAGAAACAAAAGAGAAAAGAGTTACTGTGTGTCTTGGTTTCAGAGATGGTTTCATTATTTCTGGGCCTGTGGAGAGGCAGAGGATCTCAGTGGAAAGGTGTGGTGTATTAAAGCTGCTCACCCCAGCCAGGAGGCAAAGAGAGGGGCAACGGGTATGCCTTTCAAATGCATGTTCCCTGTGACTGCTTCTTCCAGCAAGTCCCTACTTCCTAAAAGCCCATTTGGCTATAAAACCATCCATCCATGACATCATGGTCCTATCACCTCTCCACCAATGCCACCTATGGAGGAACCAAATATCTAACACTTGAAATTTTGGACAATAGACAACAGCTGGTGAAGAGAGAGACCAAGAAGGAGTCCCAGAGACTCAGAGGAGGGGTGGGGATATAACTTGCTATAGGATACATGTGGGGAACGGCAGCTGTGTTGGTATTGACCATTACTTGTTTTTCTCTGCAGTTGAAACATTGTGCTCCATTGGTTACCTTCATTTTCCTTGTTTTGTGTCTAATTATTTGGCCCTTGGTTTGCTCCCTCTTGAGGACTTTCCACAGTGCTGTTGGATTGCTGGTTCCTCCCCTATATAAGCAGCTGTTACTCCCAATAAACGGCATTCTCTTAGCACGAATGACCCACTGTTGTGTCGTCGTTTTTCAATCCGCAGACTCTCTCTCACCCTAGCCTAGACTAGCAGCACGGGCGCTGCAGGTACATTCACCGTGTCCTGCCTGGCACCATGCTTGTGCCTCACAGGAATGTTCCTAAGCAACTCCTCAGAGATGACTCCAGGGGCTTGAGAGATGGCTCCATGGTTAAGAGCACTGGCCTCTCTTCCAGAGGACCCAGGTTTGATTCCCGGCACCCACATGGTGGATCACAGTCATCTATAACTCCAATCACAGGGGATCCAACACCCTCTTATGACATCCTTGGGCACCAGGCACACATATGGTGGACAGACGTATACACAGGTGAAACACCAGTACATATAAAAATAAAGTAAACAAGCAAACAAAAAAGGTGCCACTAGGGAGGATGCTCTTTTATTTCTGTGTCAGGTAACAGACCCAGAGAAGGTCCTGGGCATCACAAACAGCAGGCAATGCTGAAGGCCTCCGAGCCAATGAGAATCTTCAAGGCAAAGAGAGGGACAAAGACTGACTGCTACTTATTGGGAGCTGTACTTTGTGCCAAACTCCAAAAGTCTGGGGAAGTTTTGTCTCCTCCTGAGAGTCAGACAAGGCGGGGCTCATAGTGTGAATGACTTCTCCAAGGACTCAGAGACAATGACAGTGGAGCTGGTGTCCGTGGCGGTTAATACTGGGTTGTTAATAGCTTGATAGTTTGTCTGCTCACCTAGGAAACAAACCTCATGGTGAGTCTGTGAGGGAATTTCTAGACTGGGCTAATTAGAGTAGGATGACTCATCCTAAATGCAGGTGGAACCATTCCATGGGCCTAGGGCCTGGGCTGAGCACGAAGGAGAAAGGGGCAGCAGCTCCCACCACGCTCTGGACGGTGGAGGTTGGGTGCCCAGAGGCTCCATGCTCCCAGCACGATGCCTTCCCATCCATTTGGGCTCAAACTTTGATCCCAAATCAACCCATTGCTTCGGTTAGGTATTTTGTCAAAACAACAAGAAAAGCGATTGATGCAGGATTCAAACTCAAGACCGCGACTCTGACCCTGTTCTGCGAAGAAGAGGCTTCAAAGTCATTCTTGTTTGTTTGTTTGAGGCTAGGGTCTCACTTTGTAGTTCTGGCTGCCCTGGAACTTGCTGTGTAGACCAGGCTGGCCTCGAACTCACAGAGATCCTCCTGGAAAGCCCTGGAGACTTCAAAACAGATGCTGGGCTTCTTGTGGACTTTCATGCTGAAACTCTGTGTGGAAAATTTTATTTTCATATAAAGGATTTGTTCCTAAGATGGGCAGTAGTGGTGCACGCCTTTAATTCCAGCACTCAGAAGGCAGAGGCAGGTGGATCGCTGTGAGTTCGAGGCCAGCCTGGTCTACAAAGCAAGTCCAGGACAGTCAAGGCTAACACAGAGAGACCCTGTCTTGAAACAAACAAACAAACAAACAAAAAAAAACCCCAAACAACAACAACAAAAAGGATTTGTTCTGAGCATTATTGTATTTATGTCACAAGGGCGCTGTCTGTGAGCCTAAAGAGGAGGGAGACTGAGATGCGGAAACAAATGAGGGGTTTGGTGTCCCTACCAACAGCAAGCAAGCCCAGCCATAGTGGGCAGAGGAGGTGTGACACTAAAGGAGGAAGTGACTGAAAGCAGCTTGGAGTGTGCTTTCTGCGTCAGTTCTGAGGTCCTTGGAAACAGGACCTGAGCCCTTTTCAAACAGCCCCCGAGGACTGAGGACATTGACCACTTCCCTTTGCCTGTTGGCATCCAGGCTCCATGATTACATCTACCCCAGAGGCTCCTCAAGATCTGCACCAAGACATGGCAGGGCTCTTGTTTTCCAGGTGCTCTGGTTAAGTGTGTGCATTCTGTCCTCTGTCTTCTGGGCTGCATGGTCCTTATCACCCGCACTGCCTAAATTTCCCTTCCAAGGAATCTCTGCACCTTAGTCCCTCTTGCCAGTCAGCCGCCCCCTTGCTTACCTTCCTTTGAACAGTGGTCTCTGAACCCACATTTCCTGAGCTGCAATTCCTGAGGCCCCAGGAAAGTCTTATTTTTGCGGATGCTGAGTTTGGGAGACAACCGGGAAAGTTATGAATGTGCTGTGAAAATGCCTGGGGCCCGTTCTCCCTTCCTGATAGAGCCAGGGATGGGTTTTGCTGCTGACAATTATAGCAACCGACTGACTCAGCCCACAGAACTGAAGGGAAGGTCAAGAGGCGCTGCAGCTTGGAAAAGACGGCAGAGCAGGAAGGACTGGGGCCACCTTCCCAGCACACCTGTGAGGAGGCTGGGGTCTTTTCTGTCCTTTGTTCCCAGGACGGCATCTGATTTGTCTGGGGGTAAGAGAAGTCACCTCGTTTGACAGTCTTGCCTCCCGTGCTGCTGTAGGAAGAATGTTACAAACCCAAATCAAGGTGCTTCGTCAGAAACAAGGCCAGAGGCATGGTAGATGACCAAACAAAATAGGCCGTATGTCCAGAAAAGGAGGTTTTCATAAAATGAAAAAAAGCTTAACTGGGTCCGTGAGCTCAGGGGCAGAGGCTGTGATGTACAGCCAGAACAGCGTGTCTGCTCTTGGGACTTCCCAAACCTTCACTGTAAACTTGTTTACAGACATTGTAGACTAGGCACGTCTGCAGTGACTAACCGTCCTCTCGCCGTACATCTTGTCCTCTCTCTTCTCCTTTCTATTGCCTTCTCTTATAAACATTACTTCACGCTCACGGAGTCAGGCCCAAGTTTTGGGCCTTTTTTTTTTTTTTTAAGATTTTATTTGTGTGTCAATGAGGTGTGTATGTGCATGTGTCATGCTGGAGTTCAGAGGACAACTTTGTGGAATTGGTTCTCTCTCTATCTTGTGCTCTCTGGGGCTTCAACTCAGGCTTGTAGGGCAAAGGCTTTGCCGTCTGAGCTATCTGAAGAAACCCAGTTAATTAACTTTTTAAAAGTTTTATTCATTTATTTATTTTCGAGACAGGTTCTCACTATGTAGCCCTGGCTTGCCTAGAACTAACTATGTAGACCGGGCTGGCTTCAAACAAAAGAGATCTGCCTGCCTCTACTTCCTAAATTCGAGGATTAAAGGCATGCCCCACAAGGGCACTTATTTATTTACATTTTTAAAACTCAGGCATGCATACGGGATGGATGGGTAGGCATAATATTGAAATAACTGAAGCCATAGGAACAAAAGGTACTGGCAAATGTCTTTTGTTTGATGGCTGCGTTTAGTCCAGCAAGTCACTCTGCCTTCCTGAACCACAGTTTTATCATCTGCCAAGTGGGAGTGATGCTTCCTAATCCCTAATATTGCTAAGGAGCTGCAAAGCTACTCTCTAGTGAGTTCCAGGGCATGCCTACCCCACAGAGTACAGACTGAAATGTGCTCATTAAAAAAATAAATAAATAAAAGCATGCCAGTGTAGCTCTATGCCATGGTGTCCTGAGTGTGGCTGCCTCACCAGTCCCATCTGGAATCCTGTTAGAAGTGAACACTCTCACATTCCACCCAGACCTGTTCAGGAGGCTGTCTCATGTAGCCCAGGATGGCTGCAAACTTGCTATGTAGGCAAGGGTGGCTTTGAATGTCAGATCCTCCTGCCTCCAGGCAGGCGTGTGCCACCATGCGCAGTCTGTGCTGCGCTGGGGAATGGAAGCCAGGGCTTTTTTTTTTTTTTTTTTTTTTTTTTTTTTTTTTTTTTTGGTTTTTCGAGACAGGGTTTCTCTCTGTAGCCTTGGCCATCCTGGACTCACTTTGTAGACCAGGCTGGCCTCGAACTCACAGCGATCCGCTTGCCTCTGCCTCCCGAGTGCTGGGATTAAAGGCATGCGCCACCACGCCCGGCGGAAGCCAGGGCTTTTTGTGTGACAGGGCAAACACTGCCAGCTGAGCGGCAAGCCTAGTTCCCCAGAAGCTCCATTTCAGCCAGCCCTCCAGGTGACTGGGGCAGGCCCAGTTTTGAGAGTTCCAGCTGACGATTGTTTTATGAGCCTGAGGACTTGCGGCCGGATCCTGCACTCTTTCTAAGAGACTTGGAAGGGTTATTTTCTTTATGCGAAGTTCTCCACTTTCAAACATTGGCAACTAGTTCAAAATCTAGAAATGGCCTGTGTGAGCTAATAATATACGTGTCCCAGCTGGATCTGCCGCCCTGTTTCTGTACTTTTCCTGATCCTCTCAACAGTCCCACAAGATGCTGCGATGTTGTTCATTTTGTGGAAGACAGTGTAGAGCCTCAAGGTGAAGTGCTGTTCTGAGTCGAAGCCCAGAAGCTGTCCATGACTCACTCGTACTCTGGTGGTTTTTTGTTTTTTGGGTTTTTTTTGGCGATGAAGCCCCCACTTTTCTTACATAGGCAGAGGAGAAACTGCGTGGCAGCTGAGCTCAGAGCCTAGCACCAAACTGAATCTGAACATCTGACATCACTGACCTTGAGAGGCCCTACCCCCACTCCTTGCGCCTCACACTAATCCATATCCCAGCAAGAGAGTGCCAATCAGGGAGGGGGGCCCATGAGAGAGGGGGTGGATCTGATGACATCCTGTCCGAGGAAGCTGGGTAAGTTCTGGAAGAAAGCTGTGTGCAGCAGGAGTGCCCAGGGATAAATGCCCAGTAGCCATCTGGCCCACAGGCTAAACCAGCTGCTCGCCA
This sequence comes from Acomys minous, assembly GCF_964271855.1. Lineage (NCBI taxonomy): Eukaryota > Metazoa > Chordata > Mammalia > Rodentia > Muridae > Acomys > Acomys minous. The sequence goes on along the minus strand of NC_140485.1, from coordinate 70,432,923 downwards.
AAGTGTTCTCTGTGTGCCCTGGGTTTCAGGAGCCTGCTCAGGACTGTGACTCCACCTAGCTCTTACCTTCCTTGCTGTTGACTTTCTCTGAGCTCAGAGTAAATAGCCCCAGCCACTCCCAGCAACGGCATGTCTCCAGTCCCCAGGCTGGGCTTGCAAAGCTGAAGGAGACATTTTCAGCCACTTTTACCAACGCCCTCCATGGGCTCAGCATGGGCTCAGCGGTTGGATGCATTCATACGAGCAAAGCCTATATCCCCGGCATCTCAGTATCCAGTGTTGCAGATGCCTCTCCTGCTCAGCAGCGAAATCTTCCCAGCCCTCCCAGAAACTTGGCTTGCTGGAGCCAGCAGCATGCGGGCAGGTACTTCTCCTATAACTCCCTTGGGCATTGTTTTGGCATTTGGCACTCTGAATTCTGGAGTCCGATATACACAGCTGTACCTAAGTATGTCCAGGACTCCCACAAGTCCACAGATGCCCAAGTCCCCTGTGTAAAGCAGAGTGGCTCCCCACACCCTGACATCTTCTCCTAGCAGTATTTGTTTTCATTTAAAAAAGAAATAAACAATATATTTCATCATATTCTTTCTCTCTCCTAACCTTTTGAAGATCCATACTACCTGCCTACCCACCCAACTTTGTGTTTTCTCTCCCACCTCCCCTCCCCCCCCAAAACAAAAAACAAAAAACAAACAAACAAAAAACCCCGAAAAACGAAAATCAAATCAAATCAAACAAAAAGGTCAGTAAGACATAAAAATACCAAAACAAAACAAAAAGTGCACCAAAAAAGAGTCCATTTTGTGTTGGCCCACTACCCCTAGGTATGGGGCCTGCTCGGGGGAGTGTGGTTGACAGACCCAGCGACAGCTCAGTTGTTCTGTTGGAGGCAGCGGATTTTCCCTTGCCCTGCAGATACCAATCGCAAATAGCTTCCTGGTTAGGGGTGGGACTAGATGCCAACCGCCCTTCTCAGTACAGGGATTTGTCTGGTTTGAGCCTGCTCAGGTCTGCCACAGTCTCTGTGAGTTTATATGTGTATCATATGAAACACATATCTGGGAGATGCTGTCCCCTTGGAATCATCCGCCACCTCAGGCCTCTTACTGAGGCTGCCATGGGTACCAATGTTCTCAGAGTGTTGTCATACTGCCCCAGGATGGCAAGAGAAAGAGGCCAGAGAGCCGGCCGAGGAAGCTGAAGACACAGCAACAAATCCTGCGGCAACACTAACAAGGAGCCCAAATCTAGACTGTGCTCAGCAGCCTGGTCCAGCATGACAGAGCGCTGTAAGAAAGGTCCCCGACTAGAAGCTTATTACTCTGCTGTGGTCTCTGGGAGGCTGAGATTTGGGATTCCCTGGTCAGACGCCCTTCAGGAACAACTCAGTAAAAAGGACCCAACAACAGTGCTTCAAAAAACTGAACCCCAGAAACTTAAACCAGAAACACAAAGTGTGGAGAAGGCTCAGCTGCTGGCAAAGATTCGTGGGGCAGGTTTAGTGGACTGTACATTTAGGAAAATTGAATGTATTAAATAAAAAATCTAGAGTGGCGTTTGCCTAGAACACACATATTTTCTAATGTACTTTAACTCTTGTGAAAATACCACTGCCCTGCAAATGACTGTACACTATTCTTTAAGGAACAGTGACATAATAGTCACTACATGTACAGTGCAGTTTTGTCCCCAAATGTTTCCCATCAGAGGTTGGTTGAATCCAAGGACATGGTGCTCAGGAACATGAAGGGGTAGACTATGCTCCCCAGGCTCCTTCATAGCGTGGGCATCTACCATTTGCTGGGTATCCGTGGCTACGTATGTGGTGGTCACACCCTGCCCCAGACCCTGGGGTTCCTATGTTAACAAGTATGGACATCAAGGTTGTTTCATGTCCAAAGCGTGGCACTCCTGTTCTCATTGACTATAACTTTAATCACCATTCTTTCTTTCTCTCTCTCTCTCTCTCTGTTTGTAGCCCTGAGAATTGAACCCAGGGACCTCACACATACTAGGCAAAGGCGGTGTCCACTGAGAAACATCCCCAGTCCCCACAGCAGTCACTTCCACAGATGACAAAATGGCTCTTCCAAAGAGGGGGAGGCTTCATCCAAGGTCCTTCAAATGGGAAGTGGTGGCGGTGGAACCTAGTCCCTGTCACCCTGAGACCAGCACAGGACAGCCCCCTTTTGAGTTTGATTATGGTAACCGAATATGGCAGTTCTGGTCACGGTGGGTGCAAAGCTAGCATAAACCCAGGCAAGACACGGAAGACAAGAGCACCATTTGTTAGCTTCAGAGGCCAGAGAACAAGGGAGCAACCTCCACAGTGATGCTCTTGGCAACAAAGGGAAGGCTGGGAGTGACGTGGAATTTATTACGGGGGGGGGGGGAATACAAATCCATCTGTGGAGGGCTCTTAGAGAAAGATCCATTCCTGCACAAGCCCAGTTCACACTGCCAAGTTTTACCTGACAATAAAGGGGAAGGGTATCTCGAAGGTTCATTAGCCAGGTCATCTGCCCCGAAGGTGCCAGCTTTGTATAGTCACCGTCATCACACTGTATGTGTCATACAGTAGGCACCCAGCAAAGGCCTATGAGGAATGGAGGAAACAGAGCCCGCAGGAAGAGATGTGGATTCAGCACCTTACCTGAACAGTGCTTGCCCGGAACTTAGGTTGGAGATAAGCCTCTGAATGTCCAGCCTGTGTGTCACCTGAAGTTTAACTAACACTCCACTTGGAGTAAAGGTCGCATTCTGCTCTAGTGGAGTGTGGGGGGAGGAGGCAGAAAGATGTGCCTGAAAGGGCTGGAAATTGCTCGGGTGTTCTCCTTCGTGGACTTGTTCCTTGTGAGATGGGTTCCTTTGTTAACGACTGTGATATCTATAGCCTCCGACTAATGCCTGAACACGGCGGTGGCGGCGGCTCGCCGATCCATCTGGCCCCAAGTCTCACCACTTAATCTCCTGCAGCCCCCCTGCAGCCTTGTCATTTCCTCCTTAACCCTGGCCTCCAGGCGTTCCCGGAAGAACCCCAGACTCTTTAAAAATGAGCCCAGGACCCTGCTACCACCCTGCCTTGCCCTCGGCCCCTAAAAAGGTAGTAAGAGAGGGAGGGGTGGACAAGTGTCCGGCTGCAGTTGGCTTGGAAGCTGTCTCGGGTTCCTGGTTCCCACCAGAGCCAAGAGTGACACCTGATCCCGGGGGATTGTGAAATGGCATGAGGTGGCAGGGAGCCCGCGCTGCCCCGCTGTTGCTTCCTACCCGCCTCCTCCTGCACCTCTGGCTCGGCCCCGCCCCCTCCCCCTGCGCGAGTGGTTAAATCCCCCCCACCCAGGCTGCAACTCACACCTGCACCATGCCTGCTAGTCGCCTCGGCAAGTGGGCCGCAGGCCTGCTGGGGCTGCAGCTGTTTATCCTTCTCTCAGCCACAGGTGAGTGCAGGCGGGAGTGCGGTGCCCAGAAGGAAGTCTCAGAAGTTGCGGTTCTGGGACGAAAGTGAGGAGGCCAGTGAAATTTTAAACTTTGCAACGCTGGGGCCTACAGCTAGTGATCCTTCAAGCTTAGGATTTAGAGTACATTGTACTGGAGGTGGACAGACCAATGAAGGCTTAAAGTTGGAGGGGCGGAGGCTCTTACTGTGATAAAAGCAGAGACCCGGGCAAGAGGAGCCGGAAGGTCCTTGGATGACCGAGAGAAACTTTAAGGCACAGGCTCAAGTCCAGCGAAGACTGGGTGCGCTGAAGCCAAGTATCAGGGAGCTCCAAAGTGTCAGAGACCCCTGGCCCTGGGGATGGGGCCTTCTGGGGCCAGAGACTCAGAAGTCCTTGGATTTGAAATTTGGGCATCTTGGAGCAGGGGGTGGGTATCCCTTTGGAGCTGGGCTCAGTTCTCCCTTACAATTCTCTGCTCCCTCCCAATGCCAAGGCACCGGAGCAGAGAAACCCGGCGTGTGTCCGCAGCTCCAAGAGACTGCGGAGTGTGTGAAAGAGTGTGCCTCAGACGACCAGTGTGAGGACGACCACAAGTGCTGCCAAGCCGGCTGCAGCTTTGTCTGCTCCACGCCTAATGGTAACCCCACAGCGACCTGGCGCGCGGGGGGGGGGGGGGCGGGGGGAATGGGCGGGGCCGCCCAGGGCTGTGCGAGGCGGGAGCGCCCGGGTTCGGGGAAGAAGGGCAGGCATCCCAGACCCAGGGACCCCGGAGAAGGTTGAAGCGGTGGAAACTCGATCTACTTGTGCCCTTCCTTGTCAGGCCTGGGGTGGATGTAGGGGACAAAGGCGTCACTGAGGCGCGGCCCGGGGGCGTGGGGAGGAGGTCCCACCCCGCCACCCCCACCCCATTCCTGGCTGAGCTCGATTCTCTGGTGCATGACGGGCTTCCGGGCACTCACAGCCAGACTTTGTTCCGGGATTCAGGCATAGTGGCTTCCTAGGCTTCCTAGGCTGGGGACAGTGGACAATCTCTGGGTGGCGGCAGGGCTAGGACTCGAGCCTTGGGGACCACTTGCCTCCGGAGTCCCTACCGCAGTACCTTCCACTGTCTGGCCTGACAAGACTCAGATTTGTCCTTGGGTAGTAAAGAACTTTGCCACATGCTACGTCTGTGGAAGTGAGCAGCCAAAAAGAAATATTCTTGCACAAAGTCACACCGCCATCCCGTGGCTGGCCCAGGATCCGTTTCTACTTTTGGCATTTACTGGCTTACCCCCATAGCTTTAAAACGTTCAGGACTGAGCGAGGGAGAGCTTTCAGGAGAGCTTTGGACGACTCCATCAGCCGACCCTGCCTTTACTATTTCATTATCGGGAAGTCAAGTCTCCACGAAGCCACCACTGACCAGCGAAGAAGGTGACCGAGGTGTGGAATCTAAGCTTCTCATTTTCAAGAGGGAAAAGCTGAGGCTAGGGGATAGGAGCAAGACAGGAACTCAAACACAGGTTTGACTAATTTCTAGTCTTTATGGTGAATACAGCCTCTACTCCCCATTTTCTCTTTACTATTTCCCTCAGAGATGCAAAGAAGAGGCTGGAGGCATTTATGCTTAGGAGCCCTAAGGTGCTATGATCACCTTAGGATGTGGAAGATGGGGGGACCACATGGCCCTGGCAGGGGGTGGGGGGTGGACAGCTTTTGAGTGTGAGGTGCTATGGATGGGCCTGGAAAAAGAAGACCAGGAAAGATCGAGATGAGCAAATTGGTGCAACAAACTCTGTCAGGAGGATGAAGATACTGTGTCCTTATGTCAGATGGACAGGTCAGATGGCCTCTGGAGCCAGGGAGGAGCCTGGAGGTTTGAATCCTAGCCCTGCCATTTCCTAAGCGCGTGAACCTGAGCAACTTGTCTCTCTGAACCTCTGCCTGCTCCTCTACAAAGTGGGTGTGATCATCTCAATCTGTAAGAATGGGGCGGGTGTGTGTGTGTGTGTGTGTTAAATGTAGTGGTACTCAGGCTGTCCTTGGTGAATGGACATTCTGTACAAGGTAGCTTGGGTACTCAACCCTCTCCTGATGATAACTCGTTTTGTCTCAGGGCAGCTGCCAAGAGCCCCTGTCCTGGCAAAGCCAGGACGCTGGCAACCTCCGCTCTTGTGGTCCCTTACCCACCTCACTGTCTGCATCTTACCTTTCACGGGGCATAGCTCCTGCCTGGCACTTCTACTGAATGGAACATGGTGTCGGGTGTGTGGGGGTGGGGGTGGTTTTGGAGTATGTATGGAGGGGACATGGCACTGAGTGATCACAACTGGCAGGGAGCCTAGGTGCAGAGAACGAGTGTCCCCTCTCACAGGGGCACTGCACTTTACAGCTTACGAAGTAGCAAAGAGCCTAGTGGCAAGTGAATACGCCCTGGAGCCAGCTCTCTGGTGGTTCAAATCCTCTTTGAGTCCTGCACGGCCTTAGCCAAAGTACTTAACTCCATACTGCCTTAGTTTCTTCCTCTGAAATGCAAGGACATATTAGCGGGAACCATTCACCTCTTTTCAGAGTCTTGTGAGGATTGGATGAGCTGTGCCTACACAATGCCTGGCTCCCGGCAGGGCCTAATTAGGTGTTAGTGTTTCTAGTTAGTCACGGTTACCCAGCAGTTTGATTTTTCAGAGTGGTATGGGAGGAGTGTTAATTGCTTTTGTAACAACCCCCCCCCCAATGTAGTGACAGAGATTCCGTGTGACATCTAAAGACTGGGGCTCTGAGAGATTTGGGCTCCAGGCCACAAAAGGTAGAAAATGGCAGAGCTGGGAGTCAAACTGAGGTCCTGAGATTTCAAAGCCATCTCGGAGTAAGGAAGCATATAATCTCCCCAGAACCCCCTGAGGGCAGCCCAGGTTCCCACAATCAACTCAAGCAGGCAGCTCTGCTGTTGATGAGCCAGATTCAGGGCAGTGTGCAGCCACGCTTTGCTGGTTGTCTGTTCTCTCAGCTTACCGCCCCTTACCCCATTGTCTACCCCAGAGAAGGAGGGCACCTGCCCCAGTGTGGACTTGCCCAAGCTCGGCCTCTGCGAGGACCAGTGCAAAGTGGACCGCCAGTGTCCTGACAACAAGAAATGCTGTCGAAACGGTTGCGGGAAGATGACCTGTACCACACCCAAATTCTGAGGTAGGTGGGAGCAGGAGAGAAAGGTTCAGAGATGCGTAGGTAGGAGGGTACTTACAGCAAGTTGAAAAGAAAGAAGTTGGTAAAGACAGTGATGGCACATCTGTGTGTAGATTCACTTTCATTAATGCTTATCTACAATATGTGGATGGCCTGTGAGCTAGCAAATTGGATAAGAGGCTGGGTAGTGGGGTTAATTGTCTAGAGGAGAAACAAACAAGCCTATTTTGTAGCATGTCACAAGGAGGCACATGTGGGACAGAGAGAGCAAGAGGGAAATGATCCTGGGGGAGAAGGCAGGGGTCATTACTGTAACTTCTACATGGGACAGTGAGTGAAGAAAGACCTCACCGAGATGGTGCTAGGTGAGAGAAGGAACGAGGGCACGTCTAGAAGAGGTAGCAGCAATGTGAAGGCAAGAACATTGCTGAGGCATTTAAGGAAGAGCCTGAAGGCTGAGGAGAAATATGAAGGGAGGTCAAAGGTATATGAGCCCCGAGACAGCCCATGTGAGGGCCGTAGGGTCATAGTCTTTGACCCAGAGGTGTGTTCTCAGAATCTTGCCCTGACCCTTTCAAAGGCCTCTTCTACAATGTGCTGCGCTGCGGCTAGATTAGAGAGGGCAGGAAAAGAGCCATAGACTCACCTATGAGTGGACAGATGAAAGGACCCTCACCAGGATGGAGGCAGGGGAGAGTGGTGGCCAGTTCACCAGCTCATGAAGAAGAAAGGTGGGGTTTGTTGATAAGTGTCTGATAGGAACTTAGTAAGTCAGGAAAGGGGAGGGGCAATGTCTGTAGGGGAGGAGACAGTGGCCAGTGGGGTTGAGGAGAAGGTATCTTTTTGCATGTTTACTAGGAGGCAGAGGGTTGGTCTTTATTTACTCCAAAGGCCCATCTTGGTGGACAAATGTGGTGAAGGTCGCTAACTTCAGTTGCATTTATTAGTTGCGTCTGAGACGGGCTAAATATTTACTCTGAGCAAGCCCGGACTAAATTCAGTGCCTTTAGTGCCTCAGGTCTGGAAAGGAGAAATCTGTGGAGTCACCCTTCCCTTTGTATGTGATTAAAAATAAAATACTATTAAGTTGGGACTAGAGAGGTGACCCAGTGGTTAAGAGCGCTTAATGCTCTTGCAGAGGGCAGTGGTTACTTAGTACCCACCTGGTGGCTAACAAACATTATAACTCCAGTTCCAGGGCCTTTGCTGTCCTCTTCTGGCATCCAAGGGCACCGGACACACATGAGGCGTGCATAGATTCAGACAGGAAAAAACACACATACATGTAAAATAAACACTTAATACAGCATTAGATCACACACACAGTAAGTGTTAAAAAAAAAAAAAAGATGAGACTGAGACAGAGACTTGGTTGGACCAGTAGGCGATCCTGCAGTGTGGCTGTTTGAGGTTCTGGGACAGAAAGGTGACCACTCACCTGAGCTTGCACTGCAAGGGTTGGATGACATCACCTGTGGTCACTGCTGGCGGGGTTGGGGGTGGGGGGGTGGGGGAGAACAGATGAGGGAATGTTACCCAGGCTTGAGGGAGGGAGAGTGGAGTAGGGCAGCTGGCGATGGCCTCCCCGGGGAGGGGGGGGTGTGTGACCCTGAGCTGGCACAAAGCATGAGGCGATTGGTGAGATGCATGGATCAGGGCCGAGGGAGCAGGATAAGCAAGAATTTCAGCAAGCCTCCGGTTGCAATCATAGTTTGCTGGTGGAACCCATGTGTGCACACAGAGATAACGGAAGCACGAAGAGACGGGATGTGCCCAAAGTCTCGTGCTTGTTACTTCAAAGTATGCTTTTCAGTGGCTAGGGGAGGACTATAGTCTTGCTAGGACTGTGAGCTCTGCTGTGAGGCCAAATGTCTCTCACCTCCGTTCACCTCTGTGAACGCCAACTGCGTTGGGGCGGGGTCATCGTAAGAAGGGCCACCAGGATTCAGGTTTCAGCTCTGGCCACCACCAGCCTCTTCATCTCCTCGCCCACAATTATTTGATCACAGAATGGGGGATATAGACCATCTATTTGGTCAGTTCAGCCCATCTTGATCTAAGGGATGAAGGCACAGTGGGACCTTTTGGTGGTAGAGGGAGGAGTCTTAGGGAAATGCATATTCATGAGTCTCCGGGGGTGGGGGTGGGGCTACAACAATCCTTTGAGACCACGGTATACCCAAGTAGTTCCTGGGACAGGCTTGAGTTGAAGCGTAAGAGCCTAGAAGCTGCTGGGAAATGCAGCAAAGCCCCCCAGAGGGCTGTGCTTCCCGTGTGTGCAAGTGTGATGGGGGTGGTGGGGGAGCTGGGTGACACTTGCGTCCAGTGTGACAGATGTTGTCATTGGTGCTTTTCTCCCCCCAGCTTCAGCCACCGCAGCCTGAGGGACGGAGAGAGGCTGCTTCTGCTGCCTGTGCGTCTGCCGGTGTTCACCCACAGCTCTTCGTTATCTCTGGCCTTTGCACTTCTTACTGGACCGGCAAAAGCATCTCCCTTTTCCAACCAATAAATTGATCACTTTCAGCAACGGAGCAGCCATAAGACCTGCTCTCCTCTTGCTCTCCCTGGCTTGGGTTAGATGGCCGAGAAAGTATGGGACAACTGGGGCATCCAGGCACAAAATGTAGGGAAAGATTAGTCCTGAAGTCAGGTGTCTCTGCTGGGTTAGCCCGTCTCTGGTGGAGCCTTGCACCAGTCCTGGAAGGCTGGGTATTCACCAATAATGGAGCAAACACCTCTGTAATCACTCAGATTCACCACCGGGTGTGTTGCGTGTCTGTCTGCCAGCCGTGGTGCTGGGAGGCCTCTGCTCATGAAGCTTCCCAGGGTGCTCAGGATAGTTCATACCAACCCAGGAGGCTGTTAGCAAACTGCTTGCTGCACAAGCATGAGTTCGAGTCCCAGCAGCCCTGTACTAAACAATTGAGTGCAGTAGCATGCCTGGGGGTGGGGGCGGGGGTGGGGGCGGAGACAGGTTAATTCCCAGATCTTGGCCAGCTAGTTTAGACACACAACAAGTAAGCACCAGCTTCAGAAAGAGACAACTTGCAGGACTTGGTTCTCTCTTTCTGTCATGTGGGTTTCAGGGACCATGTTCAGGTGGTCAGCCTTGGTGGCAAGCACCCTTACCCACTAAGCCATCGCATTGGCCCTGCCCTGTGGTTTAGAAAGAAGTCCCTGGCTATCTTTCTGCCTGTTTATCCTTGATATAACCGAGCAGACCAGCTCCAAGTCATCCTCCGCTTCCTTAAGAGAGTGATAATTGTTGCTTTAGCAAACCAAAGGACCCTGGGACCAAGGCCCTTCACTTCTCTCCCACTGTGACAAAAACACATGGCTTGACCTTAGAACTGGGTTAAAAACTCCCTATCTTTAAAATTAAAAGTAGTCTTAAAAATTTCAATTTCTCCCCTCCCCATTTCCCCTTTCTTTCTGTTTCTGCTTAGTGTGGAACGCTGGCATAACATCTCTTACATCGAGGGTCATCCCCTTAGTCCTGTATAGGTCCTTTTACTTCCAACTTCACCTCCCTCACTTTGCAGTTTTTATCTTCAGATGGGTGGACCAAGTAATCCATTACTAGTATGAGCGACAGGTCTAAGTTTCCCCAATGTACCCGCACATATGTGCTTCACAAGGAGAGATTTTTAAACAGAGTACCAACATTTGTACAACTTCAGAACTAAAATTGATATCAGGAGAATGTATTCAGAGAAATGCATTTTTTAATTCACACACGAAGAACTCTCGGGAGCCCTTAGGAAGCTTGACTCTGGGGTAGCGCTGTGCTGGCTTCACCAATCAGGTGTTTCTGCGGGGCTTTTCGCAAACTATCTGGCATTGCTTCTTGCTTAGAAAGTTGTTTTCGTTGCCTTCGCAGCCTCCATAGTTAAACTGCTCACACTGGGCAGTGTGGGTGTTATGGTACCATCGTATGTAGACGGCTCGGCATTTGCCTCTGTCCGCAGGAAGATCGCATATCGGCGGCAAGCTTCTCTTGAATACTTGAGGAGGAAGAGTAGTTAAGGAGGCCAGATCCATCCCAGTACCCTCTGCTACTTTTCCCTCTAGTGGAGGTTTCCATGGCTACAAGGTGCAAGGCTGAGGCCATCCCTGACAGCTGCCTCTTCCCACCCAGCCTTATGCATTCCCATAGAAGCCAAGTTTGGGCTTGTGCAAGGAGTGACCTCCCCTCAGGCGAGTTCATGTCCCAGCTCTGCCACCCACTACTGCACGAGGCTGTCAGAGACGTCCCATCTCGAAGTCTCCCAGTTTGTTGTCTGTAACACTGAGGGCCTGAGCACTGTGTCCCCTTCGCCTCCTCAGACTTGAGTCTCTACAGCCAGATCGCGCAGGCTGCTGCCTCCTGTCTCAGTCAGTTCCAGAATGGACAGACTGTAGGGAAAGGGTGAGCCTCGGATCTGAGAGCAGGGTTTCAAGCCTGACTCACTCATTCACCAGCTGTACAACTGTGAACAAAGGACCTCTTTCTTCTGCATTGAGTTTTCTTGGCCGTAAAACGAAGTCCATTGCTCACTATTTTGGGCTGAGAGTTTAAAGACAACTAATAAGGGCCGAGGGAGGCGAAACGTGCTTTTAATGTCAGCATGCAGGAGAGGCAGAGGCAGGCATGTCTCTGTGGGTTGGGGGCTGGCCTAGTATACATAGAGAGTTCCAGGCCAGGCAGGGCTATGCAGCGAGACCCAGCTCAACAAAACATAACCACCACCATCACAACGAACAGGGAACAAAACCAAACAAGCAACCAGTAAAAAGCACCAATACATCCAACAGCTCGAAAGTCAGCAGATAATGATGAGCTGCCCCTAAGTAGCCTCCCCTCCCCAAACAAGGAAAGCAAGCAACACAAGCCTTGCCTACTGACCACATAGGCCTGCCTGCCTCTCTGTTCTCAAATACACTCAGCTAGGAGACAGTAACCAGGAGGTCCTCCAAGGGATGCAAGACGCTTCTCTGTATTTGTCGCTCTGTGAGTGTTCTTATCTTTGCAATTACTGTTTTGTATATGTATGCCCATGTGTGTACATGTGGTGTGGAGGCCAAATGGCAAGCTTAGGTGTTGGTTTTTCAGGCTCTTTTCTTTTCTCTTTTGAGTCAGAGTTCCTCACTAGCCTGAGGCTCAGCAAATAGTCTGGGCTGTCTGGACAGTGAGCCCCCTCTCTCTGCCTCCCCAGCTCTGAGACCACAAGCATGACGTCATGCCTGGCCTTTTTCTTTTCTTTTCCTTTCTTTTTTTTTTTCTTTTTCTTGTTCTTTTCTGTTCTTTCTGTCCTTCCTTCCCTCCCCTTTCTTCTTCTGGAGAGGAAACTCAGACCTTTATGCCTCAAGGAAAGCACTTTATAGAATGATTTGTCTTCTTAGTCCCTGCAATTACTCTTTTTGTTGTTGTTGTTGTTTTGTTTTGTTTTTCAAGACAAGGTTTCTCTGTATAGCTTTGGCTGTTCTGGGCTCACTTTGTATACCAGGCTGGCCTTGAACTCACAGTGCCTCTGCCTCCCAAGTGCTGGGATTAAAGGTATTCGACACCACCACCCGGCCTTGCAATTACTCTTTATAATAACTTTGGGGTGAGTGGAAGATGCCATGGGCCTCACGTGTGCCTGGCAAGTGCGCTACTGCTGCACTGCATCCCTGAGTCTGTTTGCTGCAGCTATCATGACTAATGATGCTACTGAAGGAACTAAAGCCAGGGAGATGAAGCACCTAGCCTAATGCCAGGAAGTGGGGACCAAGACACAAAGCCAAGCACAGTCCAGTGCAAAGGTCTGCACGTTCTCGACCTGTCCTTTTTATTGTAGAGTGAACAGCGGGTAAAAGCACCAGTGGTGGAGAAGAGCCTAGGCAGGGAAAGGGTTAGGTGCTCTGCTGTCTGTGCACTGCAAGGCTGATGCTGGTACAAAGGGATAATGGGAAAAAGCTAAATAGCTTATCCAGTCAAGATGGAAACGGAGGCACGCGGGCATAGGAGAGAGGCAGGTGTGTGTGTGTGTATGTGTGTGTGTGTGTGCGCACTCTGAGCTCGACCAAAGTGTTTCCTGAGAAGCTACTGAGAGCTGCTACACTAATACATTTCTACACATAAGATTTGATCTGTAAGGCAGACACAACCACTGCTATCTTTGAGAGGAAGAAACCGGCACTCTGAGAGACCCCCAAAACAACACTCCCCCAACCAGGCCTCCACTTGAATCCTCATCTACTTTGAGACCCCTTCTCTCTCGTTTTATACCAACCTCTTCCTGGTCCTGAGCAAAGCTCTTGGCAGAAGGTGAGCATCAGGAGAGATAAGAAGGAAGCCTGGAGCTGCATGGTGGTGGCCAGCAGTGGTCCAGGCCAGGGCTGCTTTAGGGAGAAAAGGCACGAGAAGGGAGGAGTTGACCCTGAATCCTGTCCTGCCCCTAACTGCTGCTGCTCACGGGACTGGCTGCTCCTGGAACGGAGAGTCCCCAGCAAAGTACAGTTTGGTCTCTCTTCCTGGACGTATCTGATCTGGCCTCTAAAGCCAGTGTGCCACCATTTCAGTATTAAAAACCCCTTCCACAAGAATGGCACAGCAGTTGCTATCAGCTGTAAGCTTTTGGGTTTCCAGGCACCACACAAAATAAACTTGACACGCGGTTTGTCTATGAAGTTTACACAGGAACCCCCTGCTATGATTTGGACATGGCGTGAGTGTGTCAACAAGGGCCCCACGCCCTGGAAACTTGGTTCCCAAGGTGGTAGTGTATAGAGATGGTCAGATCTTCAGCAGATACAACCTAGTGCAAGGTACTCAGCTCACAGAGGTGCTGTTCTTGAAAGGGACTAATGTTATTCTCATGAGAACCCGGTTAGCTCCCCTGAGAGTGAGTTGGTATGGAGCTGGAGAGGTGGCTTAGTAGTTAAGAACATAAACTTTAAAAAAAAAAGTTTTTATTTTATGTGAGTGAGTGTTTTTCCTGAATCTATGTCTACATCACATGCTTTCCTGGTACCCAAAGAAGGCAGAGGCAAGTACTGGATGCCCTAGGGCTGGAGTCACAGATGGTTTGGGCTGCCATGTGGGTGCTGAGAATTGAACCCAGATCCTCTGGAAGAGCAGCCTGTACTCTTTTGTTTTTTGTTTTTGTTTTTTGAGACTGGGTTTCTCTGTGTAGCGTTGGCTGTCCTAGACTCGCTTTGTAGACTAGGCTGGCCTCAAACTCACAACGATCCACCTGCTGGGCTGAAAGGTGTGCACCACCACACCCAGCCAAAGTCTGTGTGTGTGTGTGTATGTATGTATGTATGTATGTATGTATGTATGTATGTATGAATGATGTATACAGTATTCTGCCTGCATGTATGCCTGCAGGCCAGAAGAGGGCACCAGATCTCATTATAGATGGTTGTGAGCCACCCTGTGGTTGTTGGGAATTGAACTCAGGACCTCTGGAAGAGCAGCTGGTGCTCTTAACCTCTGAGCCATCTCTCCAGCCTGCAGCCAGTGCTCTTAACCACTGAGTCATCTCTCTTGAGTCCCATGAGTGTATACTGTTCTTGTAGAGGACTTGACTTGGATTCTTAGCATCCAATTTGGGTAGCTCACACCTCCTGTAACCCCAGCTCCAAAAAAATCCAACATGTCTGGCCTCTGTGGGCACCTGTGCACATGGGCACAACCCCTCCCCCTATATACATACAGTGAGCCAGAAGACGAGAAGAGGGCACCATGTGGTTGCTGGGAATTGAACTCAGGACCATTGGAACAACAGCCAGTGCTCTTAACCTCTGAGCCATCTCTCTAGCCCCCATGCCAGTCATTTATTTAAGAGACACTTCTCAAGTCTCTTTCACTGGGCTGACTGTACTGTCAGGTGCTGCTTCCTCATCTGGGTACTTGCAGGGTATTATGGGAACAACACACACTTGGTCTAGAAGTCAGAGGTGGTCAGCTGGTTGGAGAAGGAGCAGATGCGGTGTATTTAAGCAGAAATAAGAAAAGCTCCGTATAAAAACAAGGCGTGGTTTATGCTTGCAAGGCCTGGTACTGGGAAGCTGGGGAGGAAGATCACACGTTTCAAGGTCACCTTTGGCTAAATAGTGAGTTCAAGATGGGCCTGGTTTATATGAAACCCTGTTTAAAAAAATAAAGAAGAAAGGTCCTCAACCCTCAACATGTTTATTTTTTAAAATAGGTGTGTTCTTTTATAAATAGACTTATCTTGTTATTTTTATTTTTATTTTATTTATTTAATTTATTTATTTATTTATTTATTTTTTGGTTTTTCGAGACAGGGTCTTTCTGTGTTAGCCTTGGCTGTCCTGGACTCGCTTTGTAGACCAGGCTGGCCTTGAACTCACAGCGATCCGCCTGCCTCTGCCTCCCGAGTGCTGGGATTAAAGGCGTGTGCCACCACGCCCGGCAATTATTTTTAATTTGTGTATATGCACGTGTTACGGGGGACATGTGCACGTGAGTGTGGGTGCCTGTGGAGGCCTTGGCTCTTCTGAGCTAAAGTGATGGTTGGCTGTGAGAATCCAAAATGGGCGCTGGAAGGCCAACTCAGGCCCTGTGCAAGAGCCGTGCATGCTCTTAACTGTCCAGGGTAGTGGTGGCGCACACCTTTATTCCTAGCACTTGGGAGGCAGAAGGAGGCGGATCGATGTGAGTTCAAGGCCAGCCTAGTCTACAGAGGGAGTTCCAGGACAGCAAGACTGTTCCACAGAGAAACCTTGTCCTCCAAAAAAAAAAAAAAACAAAAAACAAACCAAAAACAACAACAACAACAACAACAACAACAAGTCATTCCTACATCTATAGATTTTTATCCATACATTAGCCCATCCTTTCATTTATTCGTTAGTTTGTTTACTGCAACAGTGTCTCTTTAGATAGCCCTGGCTGCTGCAGAGCTCCCTCTGTAGGTTCTTCAGAGCAAAACTTAATAGAAAGAATCAGGAATGAGCCAAAATAGAAAACGTGATGACTTCAAAGTAATATGCACTTCATACTTTTAGTGCAGGATGTGGTGCTGGGTGCCAACAGTCGCAGCACTCAGTGGGTAGTGCTTGAGACCAGCTCCAGCACACAGGGAAAACCAAGGCAGGTGGCTGGATTTCTCTATATACTTTGTTATTTAGCAGCAGGAGTCTTAGTCAGCTGAGCTGGGTGATGAGCAATAAAGCATTGTAAAAGGGAAAAGGGAAAACCTCAGTTCCTTTTGACCTGATGGTTTAGCAGTGAACAGCGGCTCTCTAGAAGCTGGAGACCTAATCAAGAAGGCTGATAAAACACTCTGGAACACTTATCACTTACTAAACACAGACACACGCATTTAGCAGACAAAGCGAGCAGATTTATATGAACCTCATGCACACATGTATACATACAATCAATAGAGAAAACAAAGGATACCATCCATCCACATATATGTAAACATATAGTTATAAAAATATACATATATACAATCAGACATAAACAGACAGGCAGACAGATTTTTGGATGAAGCAGATGGCTTCAATAACTGTTTACTTCTATCTTGGGATTTTATAAGATCTGATATAAAGGTTTTCTATATATGGAAAAATTACCTCATTCAAAAATAGATACAATCCTTACATAAAAGGGGACTTACAGTAGAACTATTGATCTGAATATCTAAGTATATATTTTGTTTATTATAAATGGTTTTATCTATATGCTCATTATGAGTTCAAAGCAGAAGTTTCATCTCTTGTTTCAAATGTACATTACATGTTTTCTTTTTTTTTTCTTTATTTCTTTGTGTGTGTGTATGGTTTTTCAAGACAGAGTTTCTCTGTGTAGCCTTGGCTGTCCTGGACTCACTTTTTAGACCAGGCTGGCCTCAAACTCACAGAGATCCACCTGCCTCTGCCTCCGGAGTGCTGGGATTACAGGCATGTGCCACTAAGCCCGGCTTGTACATTACATGTTTAAAGCAAGTGTTTTTATGTCAAAAATTTCCTAACAGAAACTTGTCTGTCTTGTCTTGTATAGCTAGCCATTTTTTGTTTCTATATTCATATGGTCTTTCTTTTTTTATTAAAAAAAAGATTTATTTATTTTATGTATGAGTACTTTATTTGCATAAACACCTGCAGGCCAGAAGAGGGCATCAGATCACATTATAGATGGTTGTGAGCCACCATATGGTTGCCAGGAATTGAACTCAGGACCTCTGGAAAAGCAGACAGTGCTTTTAACCTCGGAGCCATCTCTCTGCACCTCCCCCCTGGCCCATATCCTCGGACTAAACCTAGATTGAATGTATCTCCTTGATTATTAATTTGTTTCACCCTTGTTTCCCTTCCTGGTTTAAACCATGTGCTTGACATACAGAGGTTCACAGAGCTCCTGGCAGTTTTTGTTATTCTGCAGGGAGGTTTTAAAATTATTTGAATCAAGTCAGAAATTCTTTAAGATCATCATCAGGGATTATGAAACCATCAATGTGTTTAAACAGCATTATGCCATGAAGGTACATCTTCAAAAATAATCTGCAGGTAAACTGCCCAACAGAGTGAAGCAGTAGGCAGTGAGGGTCCCTGCCGTGCCAGATACAGGAGACAAGCATGGAAAGGCAGTAGAGCAACAGTAAATAGTCTTGAGGCAAAAATCCTTGGGGCCTTGCCTAAGCCAGGGATACACACCCACCTGTCAGCTGTGCAAAAACCAAGTGGGCTGCCCCCGAGAAGCTCGCTTGCTTGCTTCTGCTAAATCCAGTGTGCAATTGCTCCCAACGGCACAGACACAGAAGGATCAGAGTTAAGGCCAGCCTAGGCTACATAGAGAATTTGAGGACAGTTTGAGCTATTTAGTGAGACTCTTATTATTATTATTATTATTATTTTTAAATCAAACCACAACAGAATCTGAGACGGGAGAGTCTGACTGATCACCTGCATTGAGTACTTATTTCCTCCTAGCCGCAAGGGAGGCTGGGAGAGTGAATATGATGATTATTTACCCACTGTCTCTCAGCAACAAGCCCATCTTCTCGGTGGGGTTGGGAATGGAACTCTGCTTTCCTCTTAGATACCATTTCTAAGTAGCTGTACCCTCCCACCCAGTGCTCCAAAGCTCATGACAGTTCTCAGAGGTCTAGGAGCTGGACCTCTAGCTCTCTGGTCCTCCACAAGCGTCAGCTGCAGTTGTTCTTAATGACCCCAATGCTTCCAAATCCAGAAGCAACAAAGCCCCCACCTCCCCTTCTTCCTCCTGCCCCCAACACGCACGGAACTATAAACTCCATGCTTTAAACGCCTACTTCTTTGTGGCATTCACTCATTTTCTATGTGTTTGTGTCATGCACACTTGAGTGCTCTTCAGGGCTCCTGCATGCAGGCCATCGACACACGTGGAGGTCAGAGAATATAACCTTGGTTGTTGGTCTTTGCGTCCTACCTTGTTTGAGGCAGGGTTTCTTGACATTTCCTGCTGTGTACACCAAAGCTGAGATGCCCTACCAACGTCCAGGAATTCTCCCATTACCAGTTTCCATCTCTCTGTAGGATTTCAGACCTGTGCTACTGTGCCTGGCTTTATGTAGGGACTGAGGATTCTAAGTGAGCTGACTTTATCTCCTCAGCCCAGCTGTTTCTGTGTTCTTTACTGGATCCTGGCAAATACAAACCTTGAGTCTGGCCTTTTCAGCACTAACCGAAATGGTGGTTTCAACTCTAAGCAAGAGACCTCCAGCAGAGAACCCTTCCACCCCCAGGAAAGAGAATTACCTGCTGAATATTAAAAAGCAGAGTAACACAGGCTACAGGATTTGGCGACAACCAAAGAATGCCCCCCCCTCCAGATGTCAACTAGGGTCTAATGAGGAAGTCATGAAGGAGTGAAGGGCCATTTGGTTCCATTGCAGTCTTACAAGGTAGGGGTTCTCTGTGCACAGCCCCGAAATCTCCGAGCTCATTCCTGAGGAGGACGTGTGAGCAGATGTTATCAGCACGGGGCACAAATGAGCCATTCCTAAGGGTCTCACTGGTGCAGGGGCAGGAGCAACATGTTCTAGCTGTTCACGTATGGCAAACTCAACCCGGGCTGGAGGGTGCAAAGAATGTGATTGAACAGCAGGTGCTTATCAGATCTGGCAGGATTCCTTCGATGCTGTGATTTCTTAGAAGTGGAAAATTGTTTGACATCATTAGCCAATCACCTTCCCGTTATGGATGGGAAAGGGCTGGAGAAGGGGAACCCTCCACCTGACTCTGTTCCAGCGAGGGTATACTAGGGTGCAGCAGGGTATTGATAGGGACAACAGTGGGGTTTAAAATTGGGCTTTCTAATTCTTACACGTGTGCCACCTCAATACAATACACACCAATCATGGCTTGTGGTGAATTTAATCTGGATCATAAGGATGCAAAAAACGAACTATCAGGATGCATAGAGCTGAGCATCAGGATGCACAGAGCTAGGCATCAGGATGCACAGAGCTGAGCATCAGGATGCACAGAGCTAGGCATCAGGATGCACAGAGCTGGGCATCAGGAGGCAGAGAGCTGAGCATCAGGATGCACAGAGCTGAGCATCAGGAGGCAGAGAGCTGAGCATCAGGATGCACAGAGATGAGCATCAGGAGGCAGAGAGCTGAGCATCAGGATGCACAGAGCTGAGCATCAGGATGCACAGAGCTGAAACAGGCTTCCTTTTAGGGCAGTAGCGCTCAGAGATGAGATAAAAAAAAAGCAAACACAGACAACCATACCAGGGCTGTACAAACAGGAAAGGTTTCCATTGCCATGACACACTCCACATCAGCATGACCCACCCTATTCCTTCCACCTCAGTGATTTCCTCTGTACTTAATCAGGCACCAAAACTTACGTTTTGCTCGTACACCTGTGTATCACATGTGTGCATTGTCCGAGAAAGCCCAGAGAGTTGATCCACTGTAACTGAGTTACAGATGGTTGTGCCTCACTATATGAGTGCTGGGAATTGAACCCAAAATCTCTTGGGAAGAGAGAGAGAGAGAGAGAGACAGAGACAGACAGAGACAGACAGAGACAGAGAGACAGAGAGACAGAGACAGAGACATACAGAGAGAGGGAGACAGAGAGAGAGACAGAGAGACACAGAGACACAGAGAGAAAGTCAGAGACAGAGACAGAGGCAGAGACAGAGACAGGAAAATGAATATGTGTGTGAGTGTATGTGTGTGAGAATATGTGTGTGACTGTTTGTGAATGAATGTGTGTGAGTGTGTCTAAGTATGCCTGTGTTGTGTATGTGTGAGAGTGTATGTGTGAGTAATATGTGAGTATTTGTGTAACATGTGTGTGAGTGTGTGTATCTGTGGGTGAGAGTGAGTGTTTAAGTGGTGTGTGAGTATGTGAGTGTGTGAATGTGTGTGTGAGTGTGTTTGATACTCACATCTGCCACAGTCTGCTTGTGGATCAGAGGACAGCATCTTGCAATCAATTCTCTCTTGCCTTCTGAAGCAAGCAAGGTCTTACTGTGTCTACTGTGCTGTGTACTCCAGGCCACTGGGTGACTCTCCTGCCTCCACTCCCATCTCTCCACAGGAGTGCTTGCCTTACAGATGTGTGCCACCACATCTGGCTTCTTGTGCATTCTGAGGATCAAACTTCACTTATTGTTTGTCTGTGGCAAATGCTTACCCACTGAGCCATCTGGCCAGCCCTGTCATTTATTTTTATTTTTTTTATTTTAATTTTTAAAAAATATTTATTTATCATTTATACAGTATTCTGCCCGCAAGTGTGTCTGCATGCCTGAAGAGGGCACCAGATCTCATTGTCGATGGTTGTGAGCCACCATGTGGTTGCTGGGAATTGAACTCAGGACCTTTGTAAGAACAGTCAGTGCTCTTAACCTCTGAGCCATCTCTCCAGCCCTGTCAATTATTTTTAAAGTATGCCTTAGAGTCTAGCATTTGTGCCAAACTTTATTTTCTTGGAAACTGTTTGGACTTAGCTGTAAATTTTTTTTTAGCAGCTTTATTAAAATACTGTTCAAATGAAAACTGCACACACACACACACACACACACACACACACACACACACACACACGGCACACTTGGAATATGTATATACCATCACTTCCTGAGTAACTGACACATCCTCACTTTATACAGCCATTCTTTTACTTTTGGTGAGGACTCATAAGAGTTAATCCCAGCAAATTTCAAGGATAGAATATTATTAACTAATATTACAATATTGTGTAATAGAACTCCAAGACTCTTGTGTATTTTGCACAACTTGAACTTAAACTCTGTAACTGCCCACTGGCGTTTTGCTGGGAATCATCTCTCTGCTTTGTCTGCAGTTGTGGCAGTTCCAGCCTAGACTCCATGCAGAGTTAGAGTCTGCACGTCTGTCTTTCTGTCCGGCTGGTTTCAGTATTTCCTTCACTGTTAAGGCTGAAGACACCACCTCCATGTGTCTGTCCCTTTGTCTGTCAGTGGACATCTAGGTTAGTTATATAGCCTTGCAGTGGACATGGATCCCCAGTCTCTCTTCCCTGGAGTCTGTTTAGCTCATTTATAAGACGCTAATCCCTTCAAGGTGTCTTTCTGTACATGGTGTGAGATTTCTTTTATTCCTGTACATTTATCGATTTTCTGTGTACAAGCTGCTGAGGAGAGGAGCTGCTCTCCATTGTGTGTCCTTGGCACACTTCAGAGATCAGCTGTCTGTAAGAGTGTGGCCTTAGTGGCTGGCTCTCTATGCTACTCCATTAGTCCATATCTAATTCCTGTTAGCAATGTTACAATACTGGTTTTGCTTATTATGCTTAGGAATAAAAGTTAAAGTCAAAGAAAGATGTGATGCCTTCACACTCTTTCATCTAGAGAGTTTTGTCTATTGGGGGTCTTTTATGGCTCTGTGTGAAGTTTAGAATGCTTTTTCTTTTTTCTGTTAAAATGCTCTTGTTGTGTCCAATGTACAGGTGGTCGGAAGTAGTCCGGACATTTTGGCAATATGAATTATTTTTATTTATGTATCTAGGATATTTTTCATATAGCTGATTTTTAAGTTGTTCTTCATCAACACTTCATGACATTTGTACACACATATTTTGCCCTTTGGATGCTTTGAAGCACTTTGGTTTTTGCTGTTACTTGTGGGAAGGACTGTAAGCTTTGTCACAGGTGAAAGCAATCTTGGCAGGCTTTACCCTTGGACACAATTAAAAACTTTATTATACAACCCAACTAGCTTACACAAGAGTTACTGATGCAAATATGATTGTTATCTAAATTTCCCTTTTGTGAAACTTTATTGGTATATAAAATCACCCCAGATTTTTTGCATATTAGTTTTTACCCTGAAACGTTAATGAATATACTGTTTATAACTGTGTCTGTGTGTACGTGTGTGTAATCCCCAGAATTTGTCTCTATATAGAAACATGGAAATGTGCACACAGTTATGAACATCCAAGTACAGAGGTCTGTGAGGATGTGAACACCTACATAAAGAGATCTGTGGACAGATGTGAACACCTGCATACAGAGGGCTGTGAACAGATGTGGATACCTGCATAGAGAGGGCTGTGAACAGATGTGGACACCTGCATACAGAGGGCTGTGAACAGATGTGAACAACTGCATACAGAGGGCTGTGAACAGATGTGGACACCTGCATACAGAGGGCTGTGAACAGATGTGGACACCTGCATACAGAGGGCTGTGAACAGATGTGGACACCTGCATACAGAGTCTGTGAACAGATGGGACACCTGCATACAGAGGGCTGTGAACAGATGGTGACACCTGCATACAGACGGCTGTGAACAGATGGGACACCTGCATACAGATGGCTGTGAACAGATGTGGACATCTGCAGATAACAGTGAGTTACTCAGATGCTGAGACATCAGAGCTCACAGGATCCTTTATTGGGAGAAACTGGAACCTTCATGGGAGTACAAGAAGGCACTGAGAGCTGAGGTGATAGGGCCTCAGCTACAGAGGGAGTCAAAGGTTGAAGGTTATGACATCTGAAGAGACGTGGGGTAGGGGGGAAGATTTAAGCGAATTCTCAGTTGTGTAGGGAACAGCCACCGACTTAGTGGCTAAGATGGCCATCAATCCAGAGCATATTTTGGGAGCCAAGACCTGGAGCCTCTACCAAATCATCCTTATTACATCCAGGAAGGTAGCTCTGCAAGACACAAGGGCAAAGATGGACGTGCTTGGCTTCAGTCGCCTTAGGAACCAGAGTATTCAGCTAATGGAAAGGGATTTGGGATCATTTTCACATCCTCTGGTAAGCAGGGAACCCAGAGTGCTGTGAGTGTGGGCTCAGAGAGAGCACGCCTTCTGATCTGACACTTTATTATACCTGTTGTTGCAGCGTGGTGACCATGGCAACCCTCATACTCCTCCCGGGGGTTGCATTCTTGTTAACTTTGTATTCTCATGACTCACCTCAGACTCGCAGGCTTCCCTTTGCCGACTGTCTCCCTCCTATCCTCCCCCATGCCAGGCCCTTCCCTTTGGACTTCAAGGATTGCCAGGTCTTGGAAAGGACCAATGCTTTTGAAATTGGCCAACATGGCCACTTTAGCACTTACTGGTTTTTTTGCAGACAACTGTGCAGATACCTTCAGTTTGGAAGTTGTTAGCGTTCCCTTTACAGCCGCCATAGATGAACTGGGTACACAGCTCAGTTTCTTTGTTATACCACCAGCGTGGAAAGTAAGCCATGCAGGGGCCAGCATCCTGTGGCAGACTGCATACATCTGTGGGGGAAATCACAGGACACAGATATTTGGATGTCTGTCTTCCTAGGGGGAGAATCCGCCCCCTTCCTCTGTCCACTGCTCTCTTTGTGTGGCTCAGAGCCATGCTCTCATTCTGTGAGAAGTGTGACCAGTCCCATGGTCCCCTTTGGTCCCTGTTTCCTCGTCTTCAGGTTGAAAACGCCAAGTACCGCCTTGCTTGTCGGGACAGGACCAACACAGGAGCAGATGCACCCGTTGCACACAGCTCTTTCATGGCTTCTAGTCAGCATCTGAACCATGGCATCTTGATGGTTTTGCCTCATAAAGGACCGTCCTTGCTTTCATCTCTGCTGAGGATGGCCACCATCTAAATGCAAACGTCTCCAGTCTCCAGCGGCCATCAGGTTCCGCTAGCTCAGGACAAAGTTGTCCCCAAACCCCAAGGTCCATGGTCTCCTTCTGCACAGCTTCTTTCTTTTGCTGCTTCTAATGCCTGAAAGTCACTGCGTCCTCCCATCTCCATGACGTCACACCTTCTCAGTGCCTGGGCTGCTCTCAATAGCGGGCCACACTGCTCTTCGTTCTTCAGAATCCTTCCCGTAGCCAGGCGGGGTGGCCTTTGGATTGCAGTGATTTCATGGCTGCACTGAGCTCTAGAGAAGACCCTGATTCCAATTCAGAACGTTCCCAGGTGTCAATGCCTTCCTGGTCCACTCTGTCCCCTTTTTGCACACCCACGCATGCTTGACATGTCTGTGATGAAGATGTCTCATGGGTTTGTTCATATTTTCCGATGGCTGGAGAACGTGAGCTTTTCAAGGGCACTGACTGTACCTTAGCCTGGCACGGAGTTCTAAGCAGATTGTTTGGCATGGAATGAATGTTTCTGGAACATTCTCAGAAAAAAAGAAAGAAAGATCCCAAACTAGCGTTTAACTGACAGCTGGTTTCTGCACTGTTAAGTACCATCCCAGCCACACAAGTTTAGCTGTCACCGTGTTGGCCATGGGGTTTAGCGTTGGCACATGTTCGGGTTTCCTCTTGTGCGGCTGGCCTCTTAACTGTTCGCATTGTGCAGGTAGGGAACATGAGGGTTGGAGAGGTGAGGTGACTCCTGATGTCACATAGCTGGTGAGGGAGCTAAGGGTAGGTGACCCAACGTGTGGGGGGTGAACACTTGGAATCCCAGGCATCTGGCAGCTAAGGCAGGAGGGGGTCAGGGCTCTGGTCAGCCTGGCCTACCAATGATTCCCTCACTCACAACAACCAGAACCCAGGTCGACCACAGTCAGGGGTTAGGATCACAGGGAGGATCAAGGCCAGTGCTCCACACTCCTTTCCTCAACCAGCTTCACCTGTTCACTCGCCAGCGTTTCCAGGCCCGATCCTCTGTCTCCTGACACAGCGCCTTCCCATGAGCACTTGCAGGTGTCTGTAAGCTACCCCTCCCGTGCTCGCCTGTATGCCACTCATCCTTCAGACTCCAAGTCCTATACATCTGTCCGTGGGAAAGCTCTTCTGGCCACAGTGAGCAGGTAGAGCCCCTCATGGGTGTCACGAGCACCGCAAATATTTGTTGACTGGTATAATGGGCGAGTCCTTTGATGGTCTTTTGTAGGGCTCAACGATATGAGGGGAGAGAAGAGATACAGGAAGCCAGAAGTGATCAGGGAGGGCACAGGCCTGGACCAACAAGCCATTAGACATCCCACCCCTGCCCTGTGCTTACACCCCACACCTGCTTTATGTTTAGTCTACAGCCAGCCACACTGTTGGTGTTTGATGACTCCCCTTAGCTACTCCGCATCTTGGAACAGCACCACAGAACACGCAAGGGAATCACAGGATCTAGTTCCTACATTTATCTTAAGAAGCAAAAATGGCATTCAGAGAGGAAAAAGAGCCCAGATCACGTCACTTACTAAGACAGATGAGAACTGTCACAGTACAGGTCCTGGCCCAGCACCTACGAGATTTGCATCAAGTAGAAGATGCCACGAGGATGTTGGTGAAACACTGGACTTCAGGCACTCAGGGAGAGGGGTGGGACAATGTAAAAGCAGTATGGGGCATGGGAGAGCTAGTTACCTTGTCTGAGGTCTAAACATTTCTTTCCACAGTTGAACAGGCAGCACATCTTCGTGTCCGGACATTGTCTGTGCCTCGTGCACTCATTTCTCTCTTCAACTTCACACTTCACTCTAACTCTCGGGCACGATCCTATGGGAAGAGAAAATCGTGGTCCCCTGAGGTGTTGAAGGAGGAAGTGTTCTTCCTCTCCAGTTCCAGGAAGCTTGTTGGCCCCTCACCTGTCACCAGGAGGAGGTGACCCTCAGCAGCTCGGGGGCTTTCGCAACACTGGCCACATCTCCAACTGTAATGACCTAATCCCCAGGAGCTTCTCTCTCTCCCTCTCCCTCTCCCTCTCGCTCTCCCTCCCTCCCTCCCTCCCTCCCTCCCTCCCTCCCTCCCTGTCCCTCTCTCTCTCTCTCTCTCTCTCTCTCTCTGTCTCTCTCTCTCTCTCTCTCTCTCCACCATCACCTGTAAGATTCCCTGCAGAGGGAACCACCCCTGAGCTTTTGGCTTTGTCCTTGCTCGGCCCCTGTCGCTCTCACTGTTTGCCTAGATTGTCATCTGGAAGCCTAATGTGACAAAGTTTGAAAAGCCTCTGTCCAGGTGCCTGGGCTACATGAGCACCGATTAACGCTGCTGAAGCACTTCCTGGGCACTTGGCCTTTCTCCTCACTCCTCACTACACAGTTGTGAGTGAGCCCTGTCAGTGCTCCACACAGTGACCAGAGGACCCAGGCTGTGGGAGGCTCCGTGGACCTGTGCAGGGTCACACAGCAGCTGAGGAGTGGACCCAGAATCTGCACCTGTCACATGGCCTCCTAAGCACTCACTTCCTCTCTTCAAGTGCTCAGAATCTCCATGCTTCACCCTCCTAGGGGCCTTCTGGGGGCGGTTCTTCAGCACACAGGTAAGGCCCCCTGTGATACTGGGAAGCTTTGGGAGAGCTGCAGTGGGCAGGTTTGGGAGCTAATTGGGTAGTGCCAGGAAAAAGGCTGGTCCTCAAGTGGAAATACTTTTCACTATTTGCTCCCCAAAGTCCATTTAATGCACACTAGCTCTGGCACCTTTATGTAGAGTTTCTTATAATAGTGGGGAGTCAGCTGCCACAGACCAGGGCCTGTGCTCATGCCGGCTGTCCTTCGAGGATGAGAGAAACACTGATTTCCAGCATGTCACCCCCATCCAGGGTCCGGGCTGAGGTGGGGAAGCACTCTCTCATCTGCACTGTGGTTTGTTCTCTAACTTACCACCGTTTCTTTTCTCCACGCTAAGAACTGCACCCCATTACTTACTGATAAAGACCCCCTCTGCCAGCTCAGGTGCCTGGATGCTCCACAGGAAAATGAAGGGGACCAGGAATGGCAGAAGTCCCCAGAGTCTCATTTTAGGAAGCCTTAGCCTGTCTAGAGGCATTAGCTGGTCAGTGTCTCCGGCCTCTACTCTGTGTCTTTATGCTCCAAAAGTCCAGGAAGTAACTCTGGACACGAGCCAGTCACGTCCCCTCCCTGGAGGCTCTCAGTGGACTAGCTGTACCATGGTGTAAACTCTCCTGGAAGGGGGTCTCCCATGCTGGTGTGAGGTTCTCTGTCTCTCTGGCCTGCCAGCGAGAGAGATGCCCTTGCCTCTTATCTTCTAGAATCTCTCAGCAAAGTTATGTGATTTCTAGAACCTTCCTTTCCCAGGGGGCAAATTGGAGATTGGGGAGGGGGGGTTTATATGTTGCTTTTCTGTTGCTGAGATTAAACCCTGATTGAAAGCATCTTAGAGGAGAAAGGGTTTAACGCAGCTCCCAGGTTCCAACTTAGCATGGAAGGAAAGCCAAAGTAGGAAGCTAGGGGCGGGAACCGGAGCAGAGACCTTGGAGGAGTGCTGCTTCCTGGCTTGCGTCCCTCTGGCTTGCCCCATGGTGGCACTGACCGCAGTGGGCTAGGTCTTCTACCATCAATTAGAAATCCAGAACCAACCGCGCCCTCACCCCAGACACTTCCACAAGAGCTGAGGTTCCTCCTTCCCAGCTGTGTCTTGCTGACAACCGCGATCACCACAGTCAGCACTCTAGTCCCTTGTCTGTGTGGTTTCACTTTTCTCTCTCGTGCCCAAATGCTCCCCTTATTTTATTCTCATCTCCTCTCATTCCTTCCTTCCCTCCATCCTCACCCCTTCCCTCCCTCCCCCTTCTCTTTCTTGAGACAGGATCTCATCTGTCCCAGGCTGGCCTCAAACTTGCTACGTAGCAGATGGCTTCTGATCCTTCCACCTCCGCAGTGCTGGGAGCAAAGGCCCGCATCCTCTCACCCAGTTTATGTGGGGCTGGTGTGTGTGGGGGGGTGGAACTCAGGGCTTCATGGACGCTAGGCAAGCAGCGCTAGACCAACTGAGCCGTGCCCTGCCTCAGCCAGTGGCCAGCGATTCTCCGCATCTCTCCGCTAATTATCTGGGGTTTTGACCCTGGGCCTCCTTTTTCTCCTTTGCAGTGACTCCCTGGCTGGGTCTCTTTCTCCTTACCCTGCTACTCCCAGCCGGTGGTTCTCTCTCTTGTCTTTGGCGCACTCATCTTCTTTAGCCATCACCCAAGGGTAAAGACTGTCAGGTGGGCATCGACCCACCTTTCCCAGTGAGCATCAGGCCAGGTGATGGTGCCTCAAAAGCAGGAGAGAAAGGGAATTGGGAAGCCTCTGTCACAGCTGCAGGTTAGCAGGGGCCACAAGGAGCAATGCCTCAGAGTCGGTTGCGGGGGGTGGGGGGGACTAAGAGCTGCTCGCTGATTGCTCTGGATTGTTCCCTCAGCTTAAACCTTGAAGCATTAGTGAGGGAGCAGACGCAGTGTGGACATCGTGTGAGCAGTGCAAGGGTAGACTGAGGCAGGGACCGTATGCTGTCGCCAGACACACTCGAGTCACCTAGGATTTCATCTGCAACTCCAAGAGGCAGTGTCCATGGTGTCCACTTTGCAAAAACTGAGGTAGAATTCCACCGGATATAATTGACCATTTTTCAGGTCAATAACATGGTGTCCTTCTTTTTTCTTAGCACATTCATGAGATTGTGCATCATATCTACTGGCTCTAAATGTTTTTTCTCTCTCCAGCTGTAACCCCTGTCTCACAAGCAATCACTCCAACCCACTCCAGCCCCCGAGACTGTTTCCCTTTGTCTAGATAGCCCTGCTGTCTTTTCTTTGGGACTGGTGGGTCTTCAGTCCAGGGCCTCACACTAAGTCTCTACCGCTGGGTTACATTCCTAGTGCCCCCAGCCTTCCCTCCCCGTCCCATGCAGAATTGACAGAGGGGTTTCACTAACTTTTCCAGGCAAGCCTTGAACCTATAATCCTCCTGTCTCTGCTATCTGAGTATCTGTCATTACAGGTCTTATCTGCACCACCATGTCCAACTCCTGTTCTAGATATTTTTTTTTGTTCTAGATATTTAATGTAAATGGAATTATACAGTACGTGTGTGTGTGTGTGTGTGTGTGTGTGTTGAGGCTTCCATGGCTCACGTACGGGAAGTCCGAGGATAATCTCCAGTGTGGAATTTTCTCTTCTACTTTGTCTGAGGCAAGGTCTCTTTGCCCCCACCCCACCCTACACTCTGCTGTATCCTTCAGGCTAGCCAGCTCACAAGCTTCTGGGGATTGATTCTTCTGTCTTCTCTTCCCATCTCAATGTAGGAGCGCTGTAATTACAGGTATGCGCTACCCTGTCTGGCTTTACTCCCTTAGCCATGTTCCCAACTGCCCGTGTATCTTCATCCATAGCAGAGCACTGTACTGTTCCCAGTGTGTGTGGTAGTACCCTGCCA
Organism: Acomys minous; assembly: GCF_964271855.1. Lineage (NCBI taxonomy): Eukaryota > Metazoa > Chordata > Mammalia > Rodentia > Muridae > Acomys > Acomys minous. The sequence goes on along the minus strand of NC_140485.1, from coordinate 70,403,735 downwards.
CCCTGCTAGAGTTTCACTCTACGTTTCCCCCTCCCCCCTTGGTGCCTACTCTGCTTGAACATGGAACATTCTGGGATGTGAGGTGCTTAATATCTCAGGAATTCAGTGTGTGTGTGTGTGTGTGTGTGTGTGTGTGTGTGTGTGTGTGTGTGTGTGTGTGTTTGGGGGGGGGGGATAGGAAACACCAGACCAGTATCTCAGCTTCTCTGTCACTGGAAATAAATGAAGAAAATTCCGAGGCATGTTTTATTGGCTCATATGGCTCCCTAAAATGTTCTTAGTGGGAGTGATTATAATTTCCCAGCAGCCACTAACTCAGAAATCTAAAAAATTAGATTGAAAAAAAAAAGCGTGCTGGAACACACTCTTGCTGTTGCAGATGAGACTGGACGAAGGTCAAGCATGCTGAGGTGTGACAGCGACAGTCTCTGCTACAGTCTGCCCACTACCCCCGACCAGTGAGTCACTTACCACAGTCTCCGCCTTGTGTTTCTTGAGGGATTTCCCAAAGAAGCCACTTGGGCCCCTTCCCTTTCCCTAGAGTCAGTTTCTGGGACATTTGACCAACCCATTGCTCATGGGCCTTGGACATTAGATGGAGGAGAAAAATATTCCCTGGACTTCCCAGTTTGCCCTGGAAGCATGTGTTTCTGTCCACATGCCCTTGAGTGATGTCACCTGAAGCCTCACGTGTGTGTCTCACTCTCTCCACACTGAGGACATGTAAATTATGTAGTCTCAGAGGCACAGGGTGAAGCCAAATACTTTACTGAATAAAACTGAAAGCAACGCAGAAACAAACAGGGAGCGCCTGATGGTGCAGCAGAGTAGGCGAGATGTCGTTAGTGATGGATCCTAAGAGGAGGTTTTATGAATAGGAACTGGAGACGGTGGGAGGAGAGGAATCCTGGGATTCGGTGTTGGGAAGACCCAAGGCCTTGGCGTGCTCAGAGTGGTCACCAGAAGCCAGTCTGGAGGATCCAGCAGGTACACAGCATTTGGAGCAGAAGCCAAATCATGAGGATTTTCCCATCATGCCCTCTGTTCAGGTATGGCCTGTTGAGAACACAGATATAAGAGATCTCTGAGCACCTTGGCCTCAGCCTATTTCTGGAGCCTGACGTTCTGTTTCTACACCTTCTTCATCGGAGGAGACTCAGCAGGGTTTGCCAGTAGGAGCTGATTGAGTTAATGGTGAGCACAGTCCAGGTATGAAAAAAGGAATGAAGCTTGTGTGCTCACTAAAAAGGATATTAAAAAACAAAAGTCAGCTCGCTCTTTCAAGGGAAAGTGGGTGGAACCGGATTGCAGGCAAGAGGAGGCGAAGAAGAAGCTGATTGGCCTGGGATGGTTTGTTCGTCGGACATCTGGGTGGGGCGCTCTTTGATTATTCTGCAGTGGGTCTTAAGGACTCTTCTACATGCCCTTTCACCCCTCCAAAATGCACTATTGTTTCCTGACTCCCCCATACCTTCCCATTTTCAATCTCCAGGAGGCCACAGTCTCCCCCTTCTGATCGGATTTAGTTCCGCCAGGTCTGAGGACACAGCTGCCTTGGGACAGGCCAACCCACACCCGCACCTCCCAGGATGCCTGGGATGAGGATGACAGACGGCGACTCCAAGACTCACTTTTTTTTTCGCAGGCGTTCTGGCATAAACTTTGGGATTGGAAGTTGTTATTATTTCCGTGGCAGCCACCGTAGATGAAGAGTTGGCACGTGCTGTTTTCCTTATTATACCACCAACGAAGGAAATAGGCCATGCAGTACCCAGACTCTTTTGGCAGACTGCATATATCTGCAGGGAGACCCCAGAGTCGAAACTCAGTGTGTATCCCGAAGCAATACAATGTCATTCCTCACCCTGAGAGCCGCTGTAAATGAAGCTGGAACAGACCGCCTTTCCCTCTCACACTCTAAGGTTCAATACCCCAAACATCGCACATACTTGCTGGAAGATGCTATGGGGAGTGTCTGCCTCCCTGGAGGTAGGAGCCTCACGGGTGGTTATGATTTGACCATGAAGTGTCCCCCACAAGCTTGCATTTTGAACACTTGTCACCAGCTGGGATATGATATTTTGGGAGGCCATGGGACCTGTCAGGTGGTGGAGACTGGCCTGAGGAAATAGGTCACTAGAGGAGAGCTTTTAAAGGTTATAACAGCCGGGAGGTGGTGGTGCATGCCTTTAATCCCAGCACTTGGGAGGCAGAGGCAGGGGGATCTCTGTGAGTTTGAGGCCAGCCTGGTCTACAAAGTGAGTCCAGGACAGCCAAGGCTACACAGAGAAACTTTGTCTCGAAAAACCAACGCCCCCCCCAAAAGGTTATAACATAACCTTAAATGAAGCTCCTTGCTTCCTGGTTTGAAGCCATTGGAGGAGGCCCCACCATGTGTCTGACACCATGAACTCCGCCATGCTGTTCCCATAGTGGTGTACAGAGGTCCTTTAAAACCATGAGCCAAAAGTACCCACATTGTTCCTGTTGTGTGCTCTGTCATAGCAAGGTAATGGAATCAACACACAGAAGACACCGTCCCCTGCCTTGGTTTTGGGACACTAAGAGTGGCCTGGGGCCTCATGCATGCTAGGCAAGCACTCTATTATTGAACCGTACCTTCAGCCTATAGATGTAATCAGTTAAGGTGGTAGCATATTGGAGCACCAAGGGCCTTTAATCTGATATGGCCGGAACTCTTTGAAATGGGAGAAAGTTTGAGATACACACAGGGGGAGGATGCCATGCGGACTTGAAGGCAGAGACCAGGACAATGTATCTACCAGCCAAGGATGGCCAGCAAGCGGCAGAAAGTCGTAGAGAGATGTGTGATGACGGTCTCACCCATGAGCCAGCAAGATGGCTCAACAGATAAAGACACTTCCTGTGCAAGCTGGATGACCCAAGTCCAGTTTGTAGAGCCCATATAAAGGTAGAAGGAGAAAACTGACTCCACAAAGTTGTCCTCTGACATAACCCCACCTGCCCCCCCCCTCCGTCACAGAGCAAATATTTATAAAATCTCTCACAGTCCTGAGACAGAACCTCACTGGCACCTTAACCTCATCCTTTAGCTTGCTAAACCGTCAGACAACATATTACTATCACTGAAGCCAGCATTCTGTGGTGCTTTGTTTTGTTTTTGTTTTGTTTGTTTGTTTGTTTGTTTTTTGTTTTTTTCGAGACAGGGTCTCTCTGTGTTAGCCTTGGCTGTCCTGGACTCGCTTTGTAGACCAGGCTGGCCTTGAACTCACAGCGATCCGCCTGCCTCTGCCTCCCGAGTGCCAGGATTAAAGGCGTGCACCACCACTGCCCAGCACCTGTAGTGCTTTGTTTGCCTGACCTCACAAACCCACACAGGCTCCAGCTGGCTACAGGCTCCATGACCATAAGTGCCCACAGCAGCGGCTTTCTACCTCTCACAGTTCACTTCTCTGCCAGGCTCTTCAAGCCTGACTCTCCCACCTAGGCTATTGGGGCAGCCTCCAATTTATCCTCCTGCCTGCATCCCTGCCTGCATCCCTGCATCCTCCAATCAAATCAGTCACGTGGTCCACCGGGAGGAAGGATCTAATGGATTTGAAAACAAGCTGATCATATCATTCCACACAAAAGACACTGGCTGCATTACAAGGTCTTTCTGTGACTCACAGGGTCCTTCATTATTTGGCTCCTTTTCCTGGTTCTGGCCTCTTTGCTGTGGCATCTCTTTAAGCCCCACACGAGGGTGATTTCCAGTTCAGCACATCACGCTGCACTATGCCGCCCTCCCTTTGCGCATCCACGTGCGCCATTTCTTATTCTCCCTTCAAAATCTTTCTCAACACTCAGCTCCTCAGCGATGCCTCTCCTAGCTGCGCTCGGTGTCCCTCCCACACCGTGGTAGTTGCCTGAACCGAGCCTGAATTTCCTCCACCTTGTTTCTGAAAGCTTGTGCATCCGTTTATCACTTTAATAAAACGCCTCCAGTCCTGTTCCTGGGATTGTGAGCCTCTAATGTGCAGGGATTGTGTCTGATTTCATTTTGGGGCCTGATGCCTAGCAGGCAGCCTGGCATGGCAGAGCTTTAGGGAGCGTTAAAGATGAAATAAGACGCACCCCATCCAAGGGCGCTAAAAGGGCCTTTAGCGCAGGCCCTTCCATCATGTGACGAAGCAAAAGCAGATAGAAAAACTTTATTAACTTGTTTAAGATTTTTTAAAAGGTGCTAAAAGCTGGACCAGAGATCCGAATTTAGCAAGTGTGGAGTCAGACCCCTGGCGTATCACCTTCCCACCTGTCCGCCCGCTCCATTTCACTGCTACATCCCATGCCTCCCAATCCTTTCCGAGCACCGCCCACTCTTCCCTTCCCTTAGCTGCGTCTCCAGTTGAGTCCGTCAGTTCCTTTCTCCTAGAAGTCCTCTAATATAAATCCAACCCCTCTGGTCGCCCCCTCACGCCCTGGAGGATCGCACATATCGGTCATGTCGTTGCCTCACCCGAATCGCAAAGACCGGGCTTTTTCTTTGTCTTCGAGCCCATGGTTCTTAGGATTTAGATGACAGTCCTTTTTCTGGCCCATCAGACAGGGACCCTTTTCCAATGACTAGCATCATGTTCACTTTCTGCCCACCTGGGATCTCCCCTGAGGTCTTTGCAAGCCACTCTCTTGTCTGGCGGGTCGTCTTTCCATCCTCACTGTTACTATTACCCTTTATTCCGAGCTCATCTCTAAGTCTGGCTGCCTACAGGCCTTTTGTAGTGCCCCTGACCGCAGAGAACAAGCCAAGTGCTATTACAGGCGCTGTGGTTTGGATATGGTTTAAGTGTGTCCCCCCCTCAAGGCTCATGTTTTGAAGTCTTGGTCCACAAGGTTGTGGTACCTTCAAAGGTGAAAAATCTATTGGAGACCCCCCCCTAATCGACTGGAACACATCCTCCAAAGGGATTGTAGGGCCCTTAGCCACTCTTGGTTTCTGTTGATCATGTGATCTCTCTCCCACCAGCACTCCATCATCTCCTATGGGGTCCATGCCGGTGTCCACCCACGATGTGTGGTCCCAGACTCAAAAACTGACCTAAGTAAACTCCTTTTCTTCATAACTAACCTGTCTCGTATATTTTATTAGATCAAAAATGGACTAAGAAGAATGGTATCAGAAATACTCAGTATGTATTTCTAAAATGAATGAAGACCCTTGAATAGCCTTTTGTGAGTCCAGGTCTGCATTGTTGGGTCAGGTTTCCTAGTACAAAGTCGGGTTCATATGGGCAGAGAGGCAGTTGCTTAGTAGTCGAAAGTTTGGAAAGATAAACCACCTTGTTACTGATAATGTGAGCATATGTTAGGACAGCAACGGCTACCTGGGGGCTCAGAAAAATCATAGCAGCGAAAATGGTCAGGAAACAGTCGGATTCAATCCCACCCGTGTACCCATTATTTATTTGGGGGGAAACTGAGGCTCATACATTACCTGCTAGGACAAGAACATCACGGCTACACACCATATCAGAAGCTGTAACACATCTAAATCGCAGGACTACCATGAAGCAACCTTACCCAAAGACCACCCCTCAACCAGCCAGGGGCAGCCTGAAGAAGAGGAGACACGGCTTGTGGCATGCCAAAGCCCAGTGTATTACCTTCTTGGGGGTTTAGACATTTCTTTCCGCAGTTGAAGGTGCAGCACTTCTCGTTTTTCTGGCAATCCCTGTCCCTGGTACAAAGGTCTCTTTCCTTGTATTCACACTGCTCTCTGAACCTGGGACATCTCTCTAGGGAAGAAGCAATCATTCAGCCTTGGGGACCTTCAGCTTTGCAAGCCCAGTGGAGCTTATGTTCAAGTTAGCTTACCCTGAAGGAGCGCTTTCCTTCACTCGTGTTCTCCACACTACCCTCCTCTAACCTCTTCACCCACCGCCATGTGCTACCATCTTACCTTTACCCCCAGCCGCTGAAGCACAAACTTTCAACCACTGGTGACATTTGGACTGGATGATCACCTGCTGACCATGGGGACTGTGCTTCGTGGGATCTTTAGCAGTGACTTGGCTTCATGCTAGCCATCCTGAACACGTCTTCCATGTCCTAACAACCCAAACTGTGCCCTGGGAATGCCTCCTAGGCAACAAAACTATCCTGCCTAGAGCTCCTAGTTCAGGAAGCTCTATCCCTATTTGTGAGTCCCTCTGGAGTCCTCTGGGGGGCGACATTGTACGGTGAGTCCTCTCCCAGCCACAGCTGGCTTTTGGAATTCTAACTTTACAAGGGTTATGTGTGGGGCAGGGCAGACACGATCAGAAACACACTGTGCAAAATTCTCAACAGATTAACTCAAATATTATCTTAGGAAAAAAATCTTTGGTGGGTTGAATGCTGGTAGCCATGTAATCCTGGGCAAATTCTTTAAATTTTATGTCCTCTAGTTTCCTCATCTTTAAAATGGGGAAGTTTGTGGACAAAGCTATAGGCAACTAAGAGATGCTGAGAGTAAGACAAATACTCTCCCAAGAAGAGCCCCTAACTGCTCATCCAATACCAAATGGTCAGCCCTGAAATCATATTCATATATAAAACACTAAACAGACACAACGGGCTGTATTTATTTATTTAAGTGCACACACATGCACTGATACACATATGACAACAATAATTAAGGAAAAAGAGGCCATACTTTTGAGATGGAGCTCGGGCGGGTACATGAGAAGAATTAGAGGGAGGAAAGGATGGGGAAATGATGTCCCATATCATCCTGTTTAAAATTTCAGAAATGGGCTAGAGAGATGGCTCAGAGATTAAGAGCACTGATTGCTCCTCCAGAGGTCCTGAGTTCAATTTCCAGCAACCATACGGTGGCTCACAACCATCTATAATGTGATCTCATGCCCTCCTCTGTCCTGCAGATGTACATGCAGGCACAGCACTGTATACATGATAATAAAAAATAAAATCAAATACAATTTCAGAAGTTTAAATTACAGGAATAAACTAGGGGTATTAAGAGGACTATCCCTCGTAGAGCTCTTCTGAGGGTGAAATGAGATAGTACGCACAAACCAGTGTCAGCTACTGACTGCAGAGCAGGCACCACGAAGGAAGCTTTACTCTGCCCTGTTTCTTCATCACACAGCTGTAGGGACAAAATTCTTTTAAAATGAAGAAATCAAGTTTCAGAGAGGTCACATGGAATGTAAATATTTTGCTCAAGGTCACCTGGCTACCAACTCTGTTCAACCTAACTCTGAGCCCAGAGCTCCTGACGACAAAGGGATCTGTTTCTCTTGAGGGGTGAGGGGTCTTTCCATAAATGCTGGACCCGTCATTCTTCTCCACCTCCCCAAGGAAGACACCTCTCCAAAGGGACTTAGAGTAGTGTTTCCCCAGACCCTTGTCCCTGTAGTAACACAAAGGACATCACCCAGAGGAGACCTTGTGTCTCCCTCCTCTCCCAAGCTGCGTCCAGGGAGAAGTTGCAGAAAGGCAACCTAACCCCGAGGAGTTGTTCCTTGTCCCTTTCTCCCAGACAACAGCAGAAAACCAGTACTTACTGGGAAACAGCCAGCCAGTTAGACCAGGTCCCTGGACGTTCGCAAACAGGCCAAATAGCACGAGGATGCTCACAAATCTGGAAAACTTCATGCTGGTGAGGGACCGGCCTTGCTGGTGCTTCTAGAACATGAAGACGTCTGGTTGCCTTAGTCAGCTGATCCTCTCAGTAGTCGGTATCTTGGCTGTAAGAGCTGGAGAAAAGCCAGGCACCTACTATCTTGCTGGGAACACCGAGTTCTTGAGATCATAAGTGGAGCTAATGATAGTCACAGCCCACATCTTACTCTGCCCTTGCTGCTTGGACTACACAGGCCCAGCCTTCTGGTCAACCAGCGGAGTGGGCAAAGCGCACTCTACATTATCCGTGCTGCGTTAAGAGTAAATGCTCCCCTCTCGGGTCTTTCATCTTGATAACTCAAAGTTAATGTGAACACACTCTCTACCATTTATTTACCACTTTAAAAAACAGTCACCCCAATAAGCACACCCTTCTGTTCCTCTCTGACAACGCCCCTATCGTCTTAGTATCTCTTCATGTCACTATCTAACGCTTACTCCCATGGGAAGCCCATGATCTCTGTGTTCCCTTCCCCCTCTGCTACAGTTTCTTCCCACCATTTTCCCCTTTATTGTCTCTTTGGGTAATTTTTTTAAAACTAAGGCCAAAGAGTAAAGATGTTGCCACAGAGAGCAGGGAATGGAGGGTGGGTAGGGAGTCAGGATAACGGTAGAGTCTCTAGATAATGTTTGTTACAGTGTTGTTGAATGTTACAGACCGCAGGGAGCCTCAACCACATGACACAAAGTCTGTTGTCAGAGGAGACACTGAAAAGAAGACACGAACCTGAGAGACAGTAGCTGAAGCAAGGGCAGCAGTCCTGCAGAGCTGCTGGATGCTAAGTGTGCCGTCAGAAAAGAAAGGATGGCAATATGAGCTGCCTCCACCTAGCGGTAGAGCCACAGAACCAGCTACTCAAGCTGGGGCTAGAAGGGAGAGAGACGCCCTGCGAAGGGAAAATGCTAACGGGAGAATATCTGTCTTCAAGAGCCTGCAGTATCATCAGTACATAATAATAGCACCACACACTTCAGGATCATAGGCACAACTCCCACGGTAATCTCATGTCAAGAATTTTGCAATGTCACTCGAGGATGATCTTACAAAAAATGCTAAGGAATAGATTTATTTTTGGCACTGGGGGATCAAACCCAGGTTGCGTAGACTAGGAAACACTCTCCCACTGACTTAGAGCTCCAGTCTGGGAGATAGAATTTCCATCTTAAGCCAGCCGGACCTTCTTGTACTTCTGTATTCTCTCAAAGTCAGCCAGAAAGAGTGAAAACCTGACATTCCTAAGCAGGAAGGCCCTGAGGTATTTTATCTTGTAGACAGGGAGTATGTGATCCAGAGAAGCGAGGATCCTGACAAATGTCATCCAGCGAGTGAGTGTGAGAAATAGGATTCCAGAACGCTGAGTATATCAGTCTCCACCATAGGCTACTAGGGACTCTTCTGATGGTGACTGGGATCTAAAACTTTGTGGTAGATGTGAAGGCAGAGTTGGAGCGCTAATCTGAAGGGAACGAAAGTGACATGTGCCAAAGAGACAGGCTAATCACAGTCAATAAATTCCCAGTGTCCCCTGGGGCCCCAACTAAGTCTGCCTTCCTCCTTAAACTCTCTTGGGAAAAATTTCAACACGTCCCGGTTTTCTTCCACCATCTGTCTGACCTATCTGATTTGCATGTCCAACAGACATGAGTGTCATTTCCCAAGCAACGGACATGAGATTCAGGTCTTTGGAGCCTAAGATATACCTTGGATTTGGGCTCCTTCTAATAATTGATGGAACAAGCTGGTTGGGACACACACATACACACACACACACACACACACACACACACACACACACACACATTTCTTTCCTTCTACTCTTGTTAAAGATCATGGCCTTCACATACCTCTGTTCTAGGACACATATTCTGTTCGGAATGAGCGATACAGGGAGAGCCAAGGACCACTGACCTGTATCCCGCAGGGCACGTTGATGGCTCCCCGTGTTGTCCCTAGTGCATCTAACTGGACTGCAAACTTGTGTGTCTCTTCTCCCAACTGGGCTCTGAGATCCGCTGAACAGATCGATATCTAGCATTTGCTCCTTAAAGCAGGAGGAGGTTCAGAATAAACTCTCTGCAACATCTTTCTGTTTGAGCAAGGTGGGTATGGCGACTGGTAGGTACCGAAGCAGACTATACAGGAGAGTGATGGATAGGATGAGGTTGGGCGAGTAGAAAGAAGGGAGGAGTGTGGGAGTGTTTGGACGCACGAGTGCATGGGTTACAGGTAGTCAGATGGATCAGAGGCCAGGTGAAGCAGACTCAGCAGAATAGAAGGCTGACCAGCTTTTTTGCTGTGATGGCAAAATAGCTCCAATACTCAACTTAAGGGGAGGGAACCTTGGGCAGGTGAGATGGCTTAGACCTTATGACCTGAAGTTGATCCCCACGACCCACATAGGAGGAAGAAAGAACTGACCCCTGAATGTGGACCTCTGGCCTCCGCATGTGTTTGTGGACATGTGTGCATGAAAACACACACACACACACACACACACACACACACACACACACACACACACACACACTCCAAATAAGGTACCTGTCACTTTAAACAGGGAATTTTACTTTGTCTGTTCCAGAAACTTCAGTCCATGGCTGTTTGGCCTCATGGATTTGGGCTTGACTGAAGGCGGACTATGATGGTGGGGAGCGCAGAGGAGCTAAGAAAGCCGCCCCACTTTCTCTTCATGGCATCTGGGAAGCAGGAAGAAAGAGACCATAGCATCAGTATGTACCTAAAGGGAAACACTTCCAACAGCCTTATCCCTCCAGCACAATTCCCATCTCCTAAGGCTTTCCAACAGTGTCGAGTACCCAAGGCTTTACTTGACACGCTAGCTTTTGGAGGACGCTTAAGACCCAACACGTAACAGTTAGCAGTGGCCCGAGCAGGACCACTGACAGAGGTTGCTTGGTTGGAAGGTTGGCTGCCGGGGTTGATAAGAGGACTGATGTGGGTAGATATAGAAACGATGAGCAACTAAGCTGGTGTAGGAGGGAGAGTGGAGAGCGAGGAGGGAAAGAGTAGGTAGACGGATTTGGTGGTTTGAATAGGAATGGCACCCCATAGCCTCATGTGTTTGGGTGCTTGGGCCACAGGGAGTGGTGCTATTAGGAGGTGTGGCCTTGTTGGAGGAAGTGCGTCGCCGTGGAGACTGGCTTTGAAGTCTTCTATGCTCAGTCTATGCCCGGTGTGGCACAAAGTCTCATGTAGCTCAGCGTGGTCTCAGACTCTCTGTGTAGACGCATCTAGGCTAAGAAATTAAAACCTCAGCTCCACCTCCACCAACTGGTCCATCCCTCAGCAGCTAAGAGGATTGTTTTAGTTCTGCTGTCTCCTTTGCAAAGTGTTGGTGATGGAGCCAAATATGGTGGCTCCCACTTATAACTCCAGCACTTGGATGGCTGAGGCAGAAGGACTGCCGCAAGTTCCTGTCTGGCCTGGCTACAGAGTGAGAGCAAACAAACAAAACCATAAAGTGCTGATGATAGAATATTTCTCGACCTGCCTCACAAAACTTCAAGTACAAATAAAATGCCGATAGGTCGATCACATTTATTCCAAGGCCGACACATGCATTTCGAAGATCCGCAGTCATCCCACCATTTGTGGCCATTTAGTGAGCCACACCACAAAGAACCAGCAGGCCATGCCCTTTGAGGCTTTGATGGCATAGAACCATGACAACAACTCAGTGAGTTGCTTGCTCTTCCAGAATGAAAAAGGCAAAGAAACTTGCAGTGGACAGAGATGAGTAAGATTTTAATACAGGTTATTTGATGCATAAACCCTGTAGCACCCTGGCTCCCAGCAGTATTGGCACTGAGCATTGCACTGAAAACCGGATCTATAGGCTTCCCCTTCATCTCCCAGGGCTGCACTTCCTCCATGGTGTTCTCGAACTGACCTATGTGTGCTTCCTTCTAAGGTGGTTTTCAGGATGATGCTCAACAGGGTGCTGTGATGAGAAACAGCTTCTTCCAAAGAGATAGATCTGAGCTTCGGGTTCCACAGGCCAATGTTTATGAACATGTTGCGTGTCTTGTCTCATTTTGAGAGGACAGCAAGAGACTTTGAGAGTAGAGAAGTCACGGGTAGGTGGAGTGTAAAACTGAGAGCTGAGAAAGTAGGGTTAAGCCCCCAAATGAGGGCCAAGGAGAATCAGGGTGTTCAGGAGATCTATATGGGGATCCATCTTTGGGAAGAGAAAGTACTACACAGGTATCCAGTTGCTCAGAAAAGGGGAGGAGCCAGATTTGAAGAATTACTTAATGTTCCTCGGAAGCTAGGGAGAGCCTGGGAAGTGAATTCAAGTTCCGGTATTTAAGTGCCCTGACCTGCAGGGTTCGACTAAAACTCGGGAGGGAGGTCACCTGTTGAGAAATGCAAGACACAAGGAAGGAGAGCAAGTCTGATTGATCAAGCTCTCAATTTTATTAGCCAGGCAGTAGCTTTTATAATTCAGAAGGCAGGGAATCATATCGCTATAGCAACGCAGTTGCGGGTTTTTCTCAAAACATAGGGAATTCCAGGCAGGGTCATGACGTCCTGCTACGCAGGGTATCTTGCTTTGTCTTCATCTAGCCTTAGTCTAACTGTTGACTCACAACAGGGTCACTCCATCCCTATCTGTCTTTAGCTGCTGACTCACAACAGGGTCGCTCCATCCCTATCTGTCTTTGGCTGCTGACTCACAACAAGGTCAGCTAGTTTCTGGTGAAAGGTAAGCTCTGGGAAAGACAGAGACTTAAAGGTGCAGACTTGGACAAGATGGCTGAACATTGGTCATATGGCCTACCGTCCCCAACATTTAAGTGAATGGAGAGAGGGGGCAGCCCACAGGAGCTCTTCAAGACATGGCCCTGTTTCCAGAGGTCTCATATCTGTTGTCTTTTCCTCATTTCCCAGCCTCATGATTTGTACATTATCTTGGTTTCTGGTCACAACAACTCCTTTACATAAACACTGTTAACATCCCTATCTTATAGCCTAGCTAAAAGTCATAAAGGCAAGCAGCTGCCCAAAGTCCTCTCAGCCAGCAAAGGATAGAGCGAGGGTTTGGATCCAAGCTTAGTCTCAAAGCCTGAGGCTATAACTGTGCTAGTGTGTTATTTGTAGCTACGCGAGGCATTCAGACCACGGGAGACATGGGTCTTACCAATGTGCATGCAGGCCTTCCTGCAGAGTCTAGCTGAGGAAGTTGTTGGCATTCCCTTGACATCCACTGTACCTAAAGGATCTGCACTGCTTCTTCTCAGAGTCAAAATACCAGCGAGTCACATTGCCACGGTGGTCTCCTGTGTCTGAAGGTAACATGCAGGGCTCTGAGGGGAGGAAGCAAAGCAAGAGTGTAAACACGGTCTGAAGAGGAGGTCAGGTCCCTCGCCACAGCCTTCACCATGATTCATATTTCTACTCATAAAAAGAGCCAATGGGGAAAAAAGGACGTAGATGGACCAAGGAGATGACTCAGGAAGGAAAGACGGGAAGGCATTTGTTGCCAACCCTGATGGCCCGAGTTGGACCTCCAGGACCCACACAGTGGAAAAAAGGAACCAACTTCCACGAGTTGCCTGATGGCCTCCACAAACATGCCGTGGCAGCCTCCCCAACAAAATAAAAATAAATGTAGTTTTTTTTTTTTTAATTTTAATCCCTCTCCCTTGTATTTTATGTGTATGAGCGTTCTGCTTTCATGTGCGTATCTGCACCATGTGTGTGCAGTACCCTCTGAGGCCAGGAGAGGGCTCCAGATCTCTCCTGCAAGAGAAACAAGTACTTTCAACTGCTGAGCCATCTCTCCAGGTTCCCAGATTTTCTTTTGAAGAGACATAAGCTTGATTCTCAGCACCTACGTGATGGCTCACAACTGTTTATCACTGCAGTTCCGGGAGACCTAATATTCTCTTTCAACCTTGACAGGCACCAGTCAAAGATAGTTTATATACATACATGCAGGCAAGACACACACACACACACACACACACACACACACACACACACAATCTTTTTAAAAAGATAGACTCGAGTCATGTCTCTATAGTCAATGCTAGATGCTCTGCAGCTTTTTCTAAGTGTCACCCCTTCTTATAAAGTGCATTACAGTTGGGTGGTGGTGACACATGCCTTTAATCCCAGCACTTGGGAGGCAGAGGCTGGTGGATCACTATGAGTTCAAGGCCAGCCTGGTTTACAAAGTGAGTCCAGGACAGCCAAGGCTACACAGAGAAACCCTGTCTCAAAAAATAATAATAAAGTGCATTACAAACAACATACAAAAACACTTTGTAGTGGATCTTCCTTCCCTATTGCCTTGAGCTTTGAGAGGGTAGCATGTGTCCAGCAATGGTATCCAAAGTGCCTGGTATACAAAGAGAAGAAGCACAGATCCTGATGACTAAAAACAAATATGACACAGCTAGACCATGTTGTTCCTCTACTCACAAGACACACACACACACACACACACACACACACACACACCTTCCAGGACAACCCACATCATTGTTACTCTAAGATCATAATAAAGTGAGACAAAGGCAAAATAACAGAGACTCACAGAATACCAAAGGCATCCAATGTCTATCTAACTCGAATAGCTAACATCCCTCTCTGGATTACAGCTTCCTTCTCTATCTACATGCCCTCTTTAGAGATAAGAGCCACTGAGATAGATGCCCAGCCATACAATTAACCCGTTTTTGGACAATATCCAATTTAAGGCTAACCCTCACTTCTCTAGTCCTCTCTGAATTAACCAACCCAAACCCCCAATCCTACGACAGACTCAAACATATTCTTCCTGGAATAAATGCCTCATGGTTGTCTATGATGAGCAATCTCTGTGATAGTCATAAGCAATAAACCCAACTTACCAACAAGTGTATTCACTGTAGTCTTAGGCCGAAAGAAGCAAAAATTGATCTCATACGCCTTTGACTTAACCAAGAGCTTGGGTTCTTAGAATAGCAGGAAATGCAGGTCTTATCACCCACTCAAACTTCTGCTTCCTCGTTTCTCTTCACATTCCCTGTGTAATTTTAATTTTGAGATATGAAGAGCCAATGCTAACTATGTACATATATATATTCAATATACATTCATTTATTTTGCTTTTTTTTTTTTTGAGAAAGAGTCTCTCTATGTAGACCAGGCTGCCCTGGAATTCAAAGAGATCCACCCTTCCTCTCAAGTGCTGGGATTAAAGACATGTGCCATTATGTCTAGCCCCTGTTTTAATATATTAGGTGTGAAAGTAAGGAAGAAATGAATGAGTATCTATAAAATGTTTGGACTTTGACATACAGGATGCTAAATACTTGGGATTTCTAGGAAACCCTTTTAAAGGCCAAAGAGTCTGAAATGATCCAACATCTAGGTTGATGGATGCTACATTTCTCAAAAACAGTTTGATCGCAGGTTGCTTTTTGCAAACAATAGCTTTAACACATAGTGGATATAGAACAGGCACTAGCCATCTGTGAGTGCTGCACAAAAGAAATCTGGCATTGATATTAAGGACGTGGTGTGCACACCTGCATTCATGACTTGGACTTAAGGGCGGAGAGTTAAAAACTACAGAATGAGGAAGCTATAAACGCTGGCCTTTTGGTCCTGTCTTCAAGGACACAAGAAGTGGGAAACCTCAGAAACCACATTTGCCCCCCAGCTGGATGCCAGTACCTTAGTAAGGATCCATGCACATCCTCCCACAGGCAAAATGGCAGCACTTGAGATGCACTTCGCAGCTGAAGTATGTTGTGCAGGAGCTCGAAACCCCAGTTCTGCGTTCCAACCGCTTCCTGGGGCACTCTCCCACTTTTTCTGCAAGGAAGAAACATCCAAGCTTACACATTTCAGCCCCTTTCCCCCTGGCAAACGTGGGCTTTGAAGATCTGTTTTCTCATCTACCTCTGACTCTCAATTCTTCCCTTGTTTATACTTAGGGGCCACATCTGTCTCTCCCCAGTGGAGCTGTGTCAAGGATTTGTGCTCAGGTAACTGAAGGGAAACCATCTTGGGTTCCGAAGCATGTAGCTAGATACCAGTGGTATGTGTCTTAATCTTGTGACCTGATGGCTTTAGTGCCTAACTCCTCCGCCTCCAGCACCACATCAGCAGAGGAGTTTGATGAGCATCATAGGAGCCAGGAGCCCTGACTTTGGTCCCTGACATCTCACGGTAACTTGGGACCAGTCTGGATCCAGCTACAGGGTTTTTTTTAGTTAGAAACTCTAAGATAAAGAAATGGTGTGTGGGCAGAGGAAGGAAATGCTGTTGTCAGACAGCTAGCCTGGCTCCAACATTAACTAGACAAATAATATGTGAAAATACTTTTCATTGTCTGAGTCATAGGTTTCCCATCTGTAAGATGAGACTGGCGATCCCCACCCTAGAGTCGGCTTGTAGAAATTTAGAGGGAAATACACTCACTGCAGCGCCTGGCACCAGGTCAAAGCCAGGAGGTTATGAGGTGGCATCCTCCCTTTTAAATGTGTCATATCGCTGCCTGACTTCATGGTTTGTAGGGGCCAGAATTCTAAAGCCATGCCTTAGTACTCCTGTCCCCTTGTTAGTGCATCAAGCACAAATCTAGGCACTGCTAAGAGTGACCTTGTAGGTGCAATTCAAGCCCTAAACTGGTTAACCTTAAGACCAAAATGTCATCCAGTTGGGCTACAGCCAATCAACAGGATCCCTTAAAAGCAGGACTTTCTGGTTGACCGAGAAGTTGGAGCGACTCAGACTGCAGGAAGGTTACAACAGGCTGTCTGAGCGGCTTTGACAGTGACAGAAGGCCAAGGGTCAGGAAGTGAGGGTGGCCTCCAGAAGCTGGCATCACTATAGGAACGAGAGCCCCAGACCTAAAACTGTAAGGAAATGGTTAGCGATCTGCGAAGAAGACCTGGAGTCCCACGTGAGAGCCGCGGCCTTGCCTGCTGGCACCTTGCCCTCAGACTGGTGAGAATCTGATGAGAAAGCTCAGGTGCGCCACACAGATTGCTGACCTCCAGCTAGAGCTTCCGTAGCAGCAGGTCGCTGAAACAGTGCTCCATGGCTCTAAACAGAGCACTCACAGCCAGGGTTTAGTCCAAGAGGCTAGATCTTTGTGGGTTTTGGAACTAGGCAACTTTAGAACGAGAAGGTCCACATAGTCAGTACCAGCCTCCTGGTTTCACATGTTCAGAAAAGCTAAACAAATAACTCAGAGTCACCTCACGGTGACCAAGAGCCAAAGATGGAGAAGTTTTGAGATTACGCAGTCTAGTCGCCCGTCTTACTGTGTAGGCTCTGGCCTCCTCCCTGTTCCTTCCTGGGGATCCTTAAACCTCTGTGTGTGTTTGTCATCGTATGTTTTCCCGCCTTGGCAGCTTGTCATTTTGAGCCCCCCCTCCCCCATGCCCACCCCGCTTCCTCCCTGGATGGCTCTTCTTAGTCAGGTACCTTTTGTGCACATGCCCAGGGGACTCTTGCACGGTTCCTGGCCTCAGGTGTCTCGTGAGCTTCCTGGACTCTTCTTGCCTTAACACACTCTTTCCCAGGATTCTGGCTGGTTCTAGTATCTTTCCCCGAGGCCCAACCTCTATTCTGAGCCAAAGACCTTTGTTTGCAGTTGCCTGCAGAAAGCCATTCCAGAGGCTCTCGGGCTAGCACTGGAGCTCTGGCTCGGTGGTTGAGAGCCTTTGTTTCAATGGGTTTAAGACAGAGCCAGTGTCTTTTGGGCCTAAAAAGCACTTCCTCACTCTCGGTTCCCCGTCTTGACCATCACCACATCAACAATTCACTTATGAAACACCAAGTGCAGAACCCCCCAACCCCCCAACCCCAGATTCTGATCCATCCAGGATTTGGGTCAAGCCTGTTTCTTGAATCTTTCCCCCACCCCATCTCCCCTCTTTCTTGGCTGCCACCTGGCCTCACCTTCTCTGACCCTCTTTCCTCAGCTCCATGCCTAATGAATAATTAAGCTTTAAAAATGTACAGACACGCATTGAGGACAGCCAGGGAAATAATTTGGTTAAACAGGCGAAGGAAGCCATACACAGAAGAAGTTGTCCGTGACCTTGAAGCCAGCAGTGCTTTGTCAATCAACACGAGCCCTTGCCCTTTATTACAGCCCTCTGTCCCCAAGAGCACTCACCTGGAAGAAAGAGCATGGCACTGGGACGTACGTTTGATTCTGATGGTATAGGATGCTGAAGTCTGCTCCAAGGAGAGGAAGAGAAACAGCATGAGTGTTCCACTATTCCAGGAGCTTGCAGAGCCATGGAAGGTGAGATGCCTATATCAGTGAAGAACAGAGGCCTGAGTTAGGCACATCCAGGGAGAAGCACTGTCCATGCAGGACTTCTAGAGGGTTCCCAGCCCCACTTACTTCATGGATGAGAAAAGAGAGCCAGAAACCAGAAGGGGTCTGTCTGAGGTGTCAAGTCACTCCCGGACTCTCCGTGGCACCCTATACTTGGCCATGGTGCTGCATCAGGTCCTTCTTGGTCACTTTCCCACTGTCTTGCTCCTGGGCAAGCAGTCACACTTGAGTCATCACAGGGCCTCATTTGGAACAGTCGCCAGGTGAGCCTTTGCTTTGCTCCACCGATGACAGGGACAGATCATATGACAGTGTCCGAGAGACTTGGCAGGCACTCCAGGACTCCAGGTGCCTCAGAATGGCACAGGCACACACGCATACACACATGTGCATACACACATATGTCTCAATACAGATGCATACATACCCAGACACACACACACACACACACACACACACACACACACACAAACACACACATACAGACACACACACCCAGAGACAAACACAGACACACACACACACACACACACACACACACACACACACACACAATGTCCAAACACAGCCGTGTGTCCCAAATGACCTTCTGTTAACAAAGAGATTCCTCTCATTCCTTCCGGCTCATACAACTCTAGGATATTTTTTTTTTTAATAATCTTTATTTAGTTTTCTTTTATGTGCATAGGCCTTGAAACTGGAGTTATAGACAGTAGTTAGCCGCCATGCGGGTGCTGGGAATGGAACCTGGGTCCTACAGAAGAGCAGACAGTGCTCTTAACCACTGAGCCGTCTCTTCAGCCCCCAACTCTAGGATCTTATAATTCGTCTAGACAACCTGATAAACAGATATTTCTTCATGCCCTATATGTATTTTAAAACTTTTAGTTGTGTGTGTGTGTGTGTGTGTGTGTGTGTGTGTGGTGTGACACAATGCACATGTGAAGGTCAGAGGACAATTTTTGAAAGTCTGTTCTCTCCTTCTACTGTGAGTCCTAGAGGCAGGACCCTAGTAAGTGCTTTCACTTGTTGAGACAGGGCCTCCCACAAGGATTCTTCTGTTTCGACATGAGAAGACCGTGTGACGTCTGTAGCTTACTCTCGGTAAACGCACTTCAGAAACAGTGGGAGAGTGGGGGGAGGATGAAATAGATGCTGAGCACTGAGATGCCGGGCACTGATTGTCTCAGAGCCCGAGGGCCTGCAGCCATGCCTTGGAGCATCTTTCCTGGAGCTCTTGAAACAAGAGTAGGAGGACTGGCAGGAGATGCCATCCCCTTATGCACTTAAAAAAAAAGAATTCTGATGTCCCCCAGTCCCCCCACAGGTGTTACAGCCAGCACCTGGATTCTTCTTCAGCAGTGGGAATATTAACCCCAAATCAGTAATTGTGATTTTGGCCCTTTCTTGGCCACTTGGATCCTTAGTTTTCTTCATTCAGAAAATGGGAAAACACACCTAGCACATCTGGTTGGCTGTGGTTGGAATGCAGATGGAACAGCACGAAAATCTGGTGCATCAGTGTGGAACTGAGCTAGAAAGGCAGCAAGAGTGTGTTCGGAGTTGGACTGAATTCTCCTATGTTCACCATGTTACCCACTGTGTGGTCTCAGCTCAGTTATTCAGCCTCACTGAACCTCCTTTTTTGTTTTTTTACTTCAAACAAGCAAACAAACAAACAATAATAGCTACCCATGACAGGAAAATATGGTAGCCATGGTAACTGGCATGCCTTGATACACACTTGTCAGGAGACAAGCAGCAATAGTGAATGTCAGAAGTTCTGCATTTTCCCTTAGCTAAAGTTCCCGAGTCAGAGAGACTGCGGGGTGCCTCAGAAAACTGAGGCCATATGCTTAAGCTATTCTCTTGGTTTAAAATTTAACCTGTTTAGGAGATCCAAGATGGTGGCACCCAGTAAGCACTGTATCTGATCTACTGCACAGAGACCAAGTTCATGAATGGAGCCACAGACTGCTCAATCGAGAGAACTTTAGGTGAGTGGGATCCCAAACAGCCCCAGGTCAAGTAACAGACCATGGAGGTCCTGAACCCACTCTCCAGACACTCGAATGGAACCCACCTGTGGGCTACAGCTGGCAGATAAAGCCCGAATTCAGTGTGTGGGTCGGTGCTGGAGCCCCTGGCCTGTGGAAGGCACAGGGAAACAGGGGAAGCTGCCCTTGGTCCCATCCACCCACCCCACACACATTTGCCAAGGACCCCATGCTGCATGGAAACACAGGCAACTGGGTCCACCTAGCTCAAAGAGAGTGCACGTAACCCGCAAGGAGAAACGGCCCCAGTTGGAACTGAATACAGGGTGCAGAGCAGCTTGGGTCCACCTACCTAAGAGAGAGTGGCATGCATCCCGCAGGGCCAAACTGGGCCTACATTGGAACAGAGTGCAGGGGGTAGAGTCTGCACATCTGAACAGGTAGAACCTAGCTCAGACAGAGCATACCCAGCCCCCAGGGCAGAACGGGCCCAGATTGGTGCCTACAGATTTACTGATTCTTTTCCCGATCCACGTGTGCTTGAGCTACAGGCAGACAGAGCCTACAGATCTGAACAGTTAGAACCCAGCTTGGACACCTCACACAGTCCCTTCAGGATCTCCCACATGGCAGGGTCCACCTAGCTCAGTAAGAGGGTGCACAGCCTGTGGGGTGGAACAGGCCCAAATTGGAGCTGGAATCAGAGAACTGAGCCTCCAGATCCGAGCAGTTAGAACACAGCTTGGACACTTCACACAGCCCCAGCAGGATCTCCCATGCTCTCTGGAGAGGCTGGACACCCCTGAGGTGTCTATATGCTGGTCTAAAAGGTGCCCATAGCTCAGTGGGTCTGAGCTGGGTGAGGTCTGGACTACAGGACTGTGGGAAGTGCAGGCAACTGGGAGCAACTTGCCCAGCCAGCGCTTGCCAGCCTGCATCTGACACCCTATATCAGCTGGCCTGAATTGCAACACTAACGGGAAAGGGACCAGTCAGAACCCTACCTCTGCTGACCCATCCCAGAGCCTAAGGTGTAGAGCAAAGTCTCCAGGAGTGGAAACTAGGTCACCTGCCTGTTCCAGGGAAAAACTCCCTGATCCCCACAGGCGAGAGCATGCGACCTTGTGGGAAGGATTGTAAACTTTGTGAAAGCAGCCTTGGCGGGCTTTGCCCTTGGACACACCACAGATACTCCCTGAGATTAACCTTAAGATGGACTGGCTGGAGCCGGCCTGGGCCTGGAATTCAGGAAGCAGACTGGGGATTCCACCCAGATTACTGTGTTTCTTGTTGACCTTTGATTGGAGGAGGAGACTGGCCCTTGCATGTGAGAGACAGGCAGGCAGCAAGGACAAGAGGAGAATGGAGGTTCGGACTGAGCTCAAGCACACGTGGATTGGGAAAAGAATCGGCAAACAGGCCAGACCAGTGCACAGGCCAGAGACACCTAAGGACCCGTCCTGTGGAACGGATACCGTAAGGTTCACTCTTGTTTCCCTTTAACCTTTTTTCCCTCTTGTGTAAGATAGTTGAGTTGTATAATAAAGTTTAATTGTTAAGAAATAGAGCCAATACGACCTATACTCATTCACCAAGTATCCACTCTCAACAACCAGTGAAGGACACCAGAACCCACATCCCACCAACAGAAACAGCAAAATGAGTAAAGGGCAGTGTAAGAATGCAAACAACAAAAACCAAAACATCTCAGCATCTCCAGATCCCAGCTATCCCAAAGAAAACAACCCTGAGAACCCAAACACGATTGAAATACAAGAAAACAACTTCAAGTCCTTATTAAGGAAGGTGATAATAGAAGAAACGAATGAAATCTATAAACAACTGCAGGAAGATGCAACCAAGCAGGTTGAAGACATAAAAGAGACATATAGAGAAGCACTGGAAGAATTTCAGGAAAATAGGAACAGACAGATGAAGGAAATAAATAAAACACTCTAAGATCTGAAGATGAAAATGGAGTCTATGATAAAGGAACACACAGAAGAAAAACGTGACTGAGAAGTCTTAGAGAAGAAACAACCAATAAAGAGACAACCTTCTCTAACAGAATCCAAGAAATGGAGGAACGAATTTAGGGACTTGAAGATACAATTGTAGGGCTTGAAATAACCATCAAAGAAACTGCTAAATCCAAAAAGTTCCTGACTCAGAACATCCAAGAAATCAAGGACACCATGAAAAGAAGAAACCTGAGAATAATAGGCATTGAGGAAAGAGAAGACGCCCGACTTCATGATCCAGAAAATGTCTTCAACAAAATCATAGAAGAAAAATTTTCCCAATCTGAAGAAGGAGATGCATATGAACATACAAGAGGCCTACAGAACACCAAGTAGAATAAACCAGAAAAGAAAATCTTCCCACCACATAATAATAAAAGCACAAAATATACAGAACAAAGAAAAATATTAAAAGCGGCAAGAGATAAAAGCAGAGTAACATACGATGGCAAACCTATCAGAATTACACCCGACTTCTCAGCTGAGACCATGAAAGTCAGAAGGGCCTGGACAGAGGTCCTACAAACCCTAAGAGACCACAGATGCCAGGCTAGACTATTATACCCAGCGAAACTATCAATAGTCATTCCATGGAAACAAAATATTCCATGACAGAAACAAATTCAAACAGTACCTATCCACAAATCCAGCTTTACAGAAGTTACTAGAAGGACAACTCTACCCGACAGGGATGACTTACAAGCAAAACTACACAGGAAATTGATAACTACACCATCGCAAAATCACAACTTCACAAACTCTCGATGGTAACAAACATCAAAATGAAGAGGCTTAACAGTCACTGGTCATTAATATCCCTCAACATCAATGGTCTCAATTCTCCGATAAAAAGACACAGACTAATCGAGTAGATGCATAAACAAGACCCAACATTCTTCTGCATCCAAGAAACACATCTCACCCACAAGGACAGACATTACCTCAGGGTAAAAGACTGGGAAAAATATTCTAAGCTAATGGTCACAAGAAGGTGTAGCCATTCTAATATCTAATAAAATAGATTTTTCAACCAAAGTTAATCAAAAGGGACGAGGAAGGACACTTCATACTCATCAAGGGTAAAATCAACCAAGATGACATCACAATTCTGAACATCTATGCTCCAAATACAAGAGCACCCACATTTGTAAAAGAACTATTAACAAAGCTTAAACCACACATCAATCCCCACATAGTAATAGTGGGAGACTTCAACATCCCACTTTCACTGAAGGATAGGTCATTGAAACAGAAACTAAGCCGAGAAATAACATCACTAACCAATGTCATGAATCAAATGGATCTAACAGATGTTTACAGAACTTTCCACCCAAACACAAAAGACTATACTTTCTTCTCAGCACCCCATGGAACCTTCTCCAAAACTGATCACATAGTAGGTCACAAAGCAAGCTCAACAAGAAGATTGAAATAATACCGTGTATCTTATCAGATCACCATGGTCTAAGGCTGGACTTCAACAACAACAGAAATAACAAAAAGCCTACTCACACGTGGAAACTAAACAACTTTCTACTTAATGACACCTGGGTCAGGGAAGAAATAAACGACTTCCTGAAATTCAATGAAAATGAAGGAACAACATAGCCAAACTTGTGGGACACATTGAAAGCAGCGCTAAGAGGAAAATTCACAGCACTAAGTGCCTTTAAAAAGAAATTGGAAACATCCCACATAAGCAACTTAACAACACATCTGGAAGCCCTAGAAAAAAAAGAAGCAGAAATACCTAAGAGGAGTAGATGTCTGGAAATAATAAAAATCAGGGCTGAAATCAATAAACAAAAAAGAACAATTCAAAGAATCAACAAAACCAGGAGCTGTTTTTTTAGAAAAATCAACAAGATAGACAAACCGTTAGCCAAACTAACTAAAAGGCAGAGAGACACTATCCGAATCAACAAAATCAGAAATGAAAAGGGAGACATAATAACAGACACTGAAGAAATACAAAGAATCATAAGACCCTACTTTAAAGGCATATATGCCACAAAATTTGAAAATCTAAGGGAATTGGACAATTTTCTTGATTGATTCCACTTGCCAAAATGGAATCAAGATCAGATAAACAAATTAAATAGTCTTATTTCTTCTATAGAAATAGAAGCAATCACTGATAGTCTCCCAACCAAAAAAAGCCTAGGGCCAGATGGCTTCAGCGCAGAATTCTACCAAACTGTCAAAGAAGAGCTAATACTGATACTTTTCAAACTATTCCAAAAGATAGAAATAGATGGAATATTACCAAATTTTTTCTATGAGGCCACAGCCACATTGATACCTAAACCTCACAAAAACACATCTTATATCCATCAAAATGGCTATTTCAAAAATTCAAGTGACACCACATGCTGGTGAGGATGTGGAGAGAAAGGAACACTTCTTCATTGCTGGTGGGAATGCAAACTAGAACAACCACTTTGGAAATCTATCTGGTGCTATCTCAGAAAATTGGGAATAGGGCTTCCTCAAGACCCAGCTATTCCACTCCTTGGAATATACCCAGAAGAAGCTCCAGCATACAACAGGAACATATGCTCAACCATGTTCATAGCAGCCTTATTCATAATAGTCAGAACATGCAAACAGCCTAAGTGTCCCTCAGTAGAAGATTGGATAAAGAAACTGTGGTACATTTACACTATGGAATACTAGTCAGCTATTAAAAACAAGGAATTTCCAAAAGTTGTGGACAAATGGATTGAACTAGAAGTGATCATAATGAATGAGTTAACCCAGAAGCAGAAAGACTCAAATGGTATATACTCACTTATATCTGGACATTAGCCTAGGGGACATGTCCCATGAAAGTCTTCACTTATCAGGAAAAGTGGGACAGAAGAGAGGACATTCTATTGGGACTTTAGGTGAGAGAAGCATGGGTGAATGAGGAAATAGAAGGATCCAGAGGGTCCTAGAAACCTACAAGAAGAGCATTATGACAAGCAGATTTGGGCCCAGGGGTCCTGCTCAAACTATGGCACCAGCCAAGAACTATATGTGCAGAAAACATTGAACTCCGACCCAGATCTAGCCAATGGACAGGACATTCTCCACAGTTGAGTGGAGAGTGGGGTCTGACTTTCACACGTACTCTGGTGCCCCATATTTGACCACGTACCCTGGATGGGGAGACCTGGTGGCACTCAGAGGAAGGATAGCAGGCTACCAAGAAGAGACTTGATACTCTGAGCATATACAGGGGGAGGAGGTCCCCCTCAGTCACAGTCATAGGGGAGGGGAGTAGAGGAAAATCGAGAGGGAGGAAGGAATGGGAGGATACAAGTGATGGGATAACTATTGAGATGTAATATGAATGAGTTAATAAAAAGGAAAAAATTATCTGTCACTCTGAATCAATGCTTTGGCAGTCATTTCAAGATAAGTGCAGAGAGGCAAACAGATCTCCCAATGCTTGAGTCACAGCTGCCGATATTTCACTGGTCAAAGTCAGTGAGGCAGGGATATACACTTCTTCCACAGATTCTAGAAACCAAAGGACAATGTGTAGTCCTCTTGTGGGTGGATAATTGTGATGAACAACAAAAGTGTGTTATTATCACTTCCTTTTTAACTTCACAAATGTTATGCATGTATTACAAATAAATGTGTGTGTGCATGTGCGTGCGAAAATGCCCAGCTTTAACCTCATGAAGAGGGCTCTCCCTGGGATGTTCTCTCTGTGGATGCCAATTCCACTTGCTTAGGGTTCCATGGCCACATCAGATCACCCCTGGAAATCAGAGCCCTCTTTGGTCGGCTTAGTTCAGTTCGTGACACCTTGCTCTGGGAAAGCCCTCAGCATTGTGCTTGACCGTGATTCCTCATGGAAGGCCATGCTGGCAGCTGTACATTCTCAGTCTTGGGCTTTGACATGCCACATCTGCCCAGACATCCTTTGGACCATGCTGAGGTTCCACTGTATTTACCGGGTCTTGCTTTCCCACATACATGCCGAGCGACACCCTCCTTCAGCTACCACATGCCACACCAGGCCTCCTCTGATATAAAAGTCTTCACTGTGAGAGCCCAGCCTCTTCGTTTGGCTGCTTTCCTGCAGGAACACCCTCCTCATGTGACTCTGGTGCTCAACCTGTGCCAGACTGTTCTCCCTGTTCACTACCTCAGGTGGCTGCTCTTCTCATCCTCCTCAGGGAAACTTTCCCTTTGTGCTGCTTCCTGTCCCTGCACTGGGCCTTCTCCACACCTAACTGGTTCTGCTTCAGGTGCCAGCAGCCCTCCTACACGGATGCCCTCCAACCTGTTCCAGCTCTGGCACCCACACTGGGCACCTCACACCCTTCTCCTTGGGGGAAGGTACTTACCTTGATCTGCCTTATCCAATGGTTTCAGGGGTTACTAGCTCTGTTTCTGAGAAGAGAAGAAAGGCAGACAGCCTTTTCTGAGAACATGTGTGAAAAATAATGCTAAAGTATTCCTTCAAGATTAATGTTCAACCTAACAATTGTACGAGTGCCCACTCACTGCCACCCCTGAGGCCCAAAGGAAGAGAACGTTCCACACTCAGCGCGCTTTGTTCCCTTCCAAGCTGCAGCTTCTCATGTCTTTCTAAAGGCTCTAATGTTAATAACTGCCTTGCTCTTCTCTTCATATTTTCAAGTATGTATTTCCCCATATATTTGGGCTTTTTGATGGACAGGGTTTTTCCACTTAGAGCGCACACTGTAGACCAGACTGGCCTTGAACTCACAGAGATCTGCCTGCCTCTGTCTCCCAAGTGTTGGGATTTAAGGTGTTCAACACCACATTCATCCAAACTTAAATTATCACCTTCTTCTTTTCTGTGTAAACAGAGTCATTTGGAAAATACTTTTTGTCCGTGTGTGCGTGTGTGTGTGTGTGTGTCTGTGTCTGTGACTAGTTTTTATTCCTGTGTCAGCTATTGTATAGAGAACCACATATTTTATTCTTCCACCTAGATTGCTTACAATTCTTTTTGTATGTGCATGTGTGTGTTGGCATGTATGTGTGTCTCCATCTTTGCACGTGTGAGTGAACATGTGTGAAAATGTGTGTGTTTGTGGAGTCCAGAGGCTGACGCTGGTCTTCTTCAATCACTTTCCACCTTATCTATTGAACAGGGTCTCTCAGTTGAACCCAGAGCTCACCGATTCATCCAGCATGTTCCATCGATCCATCATCTCTGCCTCCCAAGCATGGGATGACGAGCAGGACACCATGCCCCACCCAGCATTTACCACGGAACCACCTCCCAGCCCTGGGTTGCTTACATTTTTCAACATACAAAACTCTGCTAGCAAGCATGTATGCGTTTGCTGGGGTACACAGGTGGGGTTCTTGTAGGTTATGCAGTCCGAAATGGGTAGGTTTCACCTTTTACCTTCCCTACCCCAGACACAGGAATCTCTCTCTCTCTCTCTCTCTCTCTCTCTCTCTCTCTCTCTCTCTCTCTCTCTCTCCCTCCCTCCCTCTCTCTCCCTCTCTCTCTCTGCATTTACTTATTTATTATGTATGCAATGTTCTGCCTGCATGTACCACCTGTGAGCCAGAAGAGTGACCGCTGGGAATTGAACTCAGGACCTTTGGAAGAGCAGCCAGTGCTCTTAACCACTAAGCCATCTCTCCAGCCCAGGAATCTTCTTTTAACAACATTTCTTCAACACTTTCTTTTTTTAAGTATTCTTTTAGTGGGGTTTGTTTGTCCCAGCTCCCAGTGTTGGTCGTCAGAAAAGCCACGCTTAATCTAACTCTCAAGTGTTTCTCACGGAGTGGCCTAAGCCAACTGAATGGATATTCTGAACAGACGTAGAATATTCTAGTGTCTTCTAGTTCCCACTACTACTCTACTGAGGACACCTTTGTCAATCAACTAAGTTACCTTTGGGGGGTTGTTTTGTTTTGTTTTGCTTTTACATAGTAATATACTATATTTCTAGGCATTCTATTTGGCATTTTTGAAATATTTTTATTATTTCACGTCCTTTTTCTCAGCTATGGCATTAATGTTATCTTTTAATCTAATCTATGTTTGTTTCATTCTAATGACATTGATCTTCATTGTTTTATTAAAATGCCTTTATAACCTGCAAAAATTTTGGGTATGGATGCTGTGATGTAATGTGATGTTTTGATAGTGTGTATGCTTTGAAGTCATTAAATTAAGATAAACAAACACATGAAACACATTTAGTTATAGATAAGACTGATTGTGTTGGGGGTTGTGCACACACACCTGTCCATATGGAGGTCAGAGGGCAACTTTGTGAAGTTTGTGTCCTCTTACCTTTATGTGGGGTCAGGATATTGGGCTCAGGTGGCCAGGCTTTGGCTGCATGCACCTTTACCAGCTCAGCCAACTCACTGGACACCATCACTGTGTAAATGAGAACTTTAATGTCAAATATCAAAAAATGTCAGGTGCTTTCATTTGTTGGCCTTTGGATTTCTTCTTCTGAGAATTATTTCTTCTCCAAATTTCATGTGCATAAATAAGAAATATAAAAAAGAGCCGTGCTTAAATTTTTAATCAATGGATTTTTCTAGATATTTTATTCTACTGCTAGTTTAATTATGCCATGGACAGTTTAATATAAATCTATTAGCACTGGTTGAGACATTTTTCAAAATGTCTGCTGAATTTTTTTTTGTTTTTTTGTTTTTTTGTTTTGTTTTGTTTTTTGGTTACTGGAGAAATATGTTAAAATTCTCTACTGTTCAGTCTTGCTATAATGGCAAACCAGGTAACTTTAGAGCAGTGGTTCTCAACCTTTTTATTTATTTGTAATATTGGAGATTTGGCCCAGGACCCATCTCCAATGTTAGACAAGTGTACCACTAAGAGATATCTTCATCCCTTTTGGTTTTCCTCTGGGACAGGTCCTTGCTTAAGGACAGCCTTGAGCTTGCCTGCAAAGCTAGGGTTACAGGCAAGTTCTGCCATGCGTGGCTTTTCATTTCAAACTCGCTTGATTTGGTTTGGTCATATAGACCAGGGTCTCTCGGCCTCAGTGCAATGAGTTCTTCAGTCAGCTAACTTTACCGTGAAGGTCCGCCCTTGTACTGCAGAACAGCCCACATCGCTGGCTTCCACTCACTGGGTATCAGCAGCACTCCTCCAATGTGAAAACCCAAATGTCATCTTTAGAGGCCGTATTGCCCTGCTTAGAGCTGGGGAGATGGCCCTGTCTGTAAAGTGCCTGCCATAGAAACATGAGGCCCTGAGACCAGGTCCCCAGAGCTCAAATAAAAACCCAGGCACAGCATCACATGGAAAGTGGAGACAGCCAATTCCTGAAGCTCACAGCCAGCCTAGCTGAATCAATGAGCTTCGGGTTCACCAAGGGACCCTTACTCCCCCGCCCCCCAAAGAAGGTGGAGAAGGATCAAGGAAAGACACCAGATGTCAACCTCTGGCCTGCACACATACACACACACACACACACACACACAGAAAGAGAGAGAGAGAGAGAGACAGACAGACAGACAAACAGACAGACAGCAGACAGACTACAGAGTACAATATACACACATATGCACCCATGCATACAATAATGAGTACACAGCACACGCACACACACATACATGCAAGCCCACACATACATTAGCAACTGCGCATGAGTGTAGATGCCCACATATGCCTAGGCACACTGGATCACCTTGTGAGCTGGGGATGTGTCTGGCATGGGTGTGGAGGACCCAACTTTGGTCCTCTGGAAGAGCAGCTAGTGCTCTTAACTGGTAAGCCAACCCTCTAGCTTCCTTCTCGTGTATATTTTAAAGCCCTATTTATCTGTCTGTCTGTCTATCTATATACCTATCTATCATCTGTCTGTCTATTATCTATCATCTATCTATCTGTCTATCTATCTATCTATCTATCTATCTGTCTATCTATGGTAGCTCCTGTTCCCTGATCAGCCATTTTCATCCTCTCTAACTCTGGACATCTTCTCATTTGCAGTGATACAGATCCCAGGTTGATGAATTTTTTTTTCTCAGCACTTTTAAGTTTCTCACTCTGCTCCCTCATGGTGACTGTTGTAGGCTCAATTTTCTTAACCAATATATTTTATTAACAACTTAGTGACCGAGCATACGTCACTTATAACCCGACTAACCAAAGCAATAGGAAATGAGGATTAATGGACACAATAACAAAACCGTAAGGATATCAGTTCCGAGGAACGATTCTCCTGGCACAATCCACAGGATTTCTTTTGCTGGAATCTGGGGTAACTAGAACCCAGAACCTCAGCAGGAGCTGGAGCCCCGAAGCCTTCCCTCAAGCGGTTCTCTCTAGGAGGATCTCGAAGTGTAGCGATGAACAGCCAAAACTATCCCAAGTCTCCAAAAAGCCCGGCCTCCAGTTCTGGGCTCGTTTATATAGCTCCTCCCAGAGTCTGTTCACGGGATCTTTTCAGCTGGCAACAATTAAGCTCCTGTATGAGGTGGTTGCTCTTCTAGTGGATTAACCTCACCTGTTCTCTCACGAGACCATTCCAATCCCACACTTGGGATCCTAAAAAACAGGTTTATCTCTCCTCCAAGGTGTGATTCTTTTTTCTTTTTCTTTCTTTCTTTCTTTTTTTTTGAAAAAAGATTAATCGTATTACTTTTAATTATATGTGTTGCAGATAGTTGTAAGTACAGAGACTGAACTTTTGGGAGAGTTTTTGTTTATTTGTTTGTGGTTTTTTTTTTTTCTGGCATTCAAAAATTGTGCTCCACGGAAGGAAGTTGACTGGCTTGCTCTTGTGCAGGCAACCACAGCTGCTGTGAGTTCATGAGTGAAGGGTCCTGGCACGTGCAGAAAATACTGTTTTACTTGGGCCTTTCCAAAGCTCTGATGATGTAACAGCCTTGCTTGGTGATCTTTTTGGCTTTCTGGTATGGTATATTAATTTGGGAAAACTTTTCTATTATTAGTTCAGATGTTTTCTGTTCTTTGATTTTTTTTTCCCCCTTCTCTTGTCCTGTTGACAGTCTCATTACATTTATCTCAAGCTGGTGTTGTCTAGGGGTCCTGATCGGGTTTGTCTTCTTGACAGTTAAAGAATTAAAAGGCAGGGGAAATCTCCAGCACAACAGTCATTGCATGAATGGGGCTTTGGGGCGGGGGGCGTGAGGAAACACTCATGCAGCCGGCACACAGAGAAAATGACTCCCTGCAAAGCCAAAAACTCCAGTCTCTTGTCGAGGGCCAGGGGTTTTCAAGTTCCTGAACGATTTTGTTACCCTAATTTGGGGTTGGACATGTGTCGCATGTAACCAACCATGTGTAATATGTCGGAATCCAGCCTTGAACCTGTTGAGCCAATCCACCAATGGGGGGGGGGGCTGCTGTTGGGAGACAAAAGCTAACAAGGCCTTTGTTTTAAATTGCACGGCTTTTGTCTCAGTCCGAAGGGAGAGGAAAGACCCAGGGATAAAAACTCGCCGTTTTTATTACCTACACGTGGCCTGTCTCCCTATATACCGGCCTCCCAGCAGCCTCTCAAAACCTGTGGGAGCAGCTTTGAATGCCGGTTCTGAGATGTTCACAAAGCCAGAAATTCTTCATTTGTGACTCATCAGCTGATAAACACACGTGTGAGGTGGTTTGAATGAACTGTCACCCGTAGTCCGGTGCTGTTGGGGATGGTCTGGCAGCTGTGGCCTTCTTGGAGGAGGTGTGTCACTGGAGGGAGGCTTGAGAGTTAAGCAAGCCTTGTGCAATTGCTGGTTTCTCTCTGATCCAAGCTGATGTGCGCCCTCCCTCGGCTTCTACTCCAGCTGGGCACCTTGTTCCCAAGCTCCCTGAACCATGAGTCCAAAATGAGGCTATGTCTTCTCTAGCTCCCTCTAGCGTCTGTCTTCTGAGACTGCAGCGAACTACCTTGATTTATTTTATTTTAGACCATCATCCCTACAGGGCGTGTGTGGTTCTGGAGAACTCCAATAGGGCATGTGGGGCAAAACCCAGTCTCTAGCGCAGCTCCTCTAAACAGTCTGGAATGGCAGAGGTTTTTTGTTTTTGTTTTTTAGGCTTCTCTTTCCCTCTTCAGGGAAAAGCTGGGGGCTGGCAGTTTGCTGAGTACCGAGTCCGGCCACCCTGAGTCAGGTGAGCACCAGGAAGCGAGGGTATTGGGCGTG
This sequence comes from Acomys minous, assembly GCF_964271855.1. Classification (NCBI taxonomy): domain Eukaryota; kingdom Metazoa; phylum Chordata; class Mammalia; order Rodentia; family Muridae; genus Acomys; species Acomys minous. The sequence continues at coordinate 70,371,623 of NC_140485.1, read as the reverse complement.
CTCCCAGGAGCTCTGGCGGGTTGGTTTCACACTTGCCTGGGCTTTTAAATGCCTTTCCGCTGCTTTCTGTGTTTCTCAAACGCGTAGTTAGTATGTGTGTGGATGCTAAATTGGTGTTCTGTGGAGGGAGGACCCAGGCTCACTAATGCAACATCTTTCTGATGTCACTCTCTGATTTCACCCATTTTAACCCCTCACAAGTGTGCAAGCCCCAATTAAGGACTGTCACCATTTGGGCTTTGTTTCTAACTGCCTTAATCTCTTTTGTCCCTGAGTTCCTCATTATTAATTCATATTCCATTTCACTTCTTTGATTGCCTTTCAGGTTTTTTTCTGTCATGATTTACTTATTGCTGTTGTTGTTGTTGTTGTTGTTGTTGTTGTTGTTGTTGTTGTTGTTTGAGGCAGGGTTTCTCTGTGCAGCCCTGACTGTCTGTCTGGCCTCAAACTTACAGAGATCCATCTGCTTCTGCCTGGTGAGTGCTGAGACTACAGACGTGTGCCCTCACACCCTGCTTTGTCGTGATTTTTCAAAGTCCTGTTTTAGTAGCACTCTAGTTTATTTATTCTACACTTGGAGGTTGGTATGAATCATTCTGTAGAACAGAAGTTCATCTTGGCACAAAAGATGCACTTTTATCCCCGCACTATGGGTATACTGGCTGCTGTGACGTCAATGCAATAATGTATTATTGAAGAAATTCATAGGCTGGTCAGATGGCTCAGCAGGTAAAAGCAGTAACTATCAGGCCCAGGGGCCTGAGCTTAATGCCCAAGGACCACATGTTGGAAGGAAAGAACTGATTCCTGCAACTTAATTTCTGACCTCCACACACAAGAAGTGTGCACCCCTCTCCAATGAACCCAAATTAAGTAAATAGATAGATAGACAGACGGATAGATGACTAGATAGATAAATGTAATAAAAATTTTTTTGCAAAGAAGTGCCAAATCCCACAGTACTATCCGTGCAAACTAGGGAGTCAGAGGACTGTCCCCTAGCTAGACACATTGTCCTGTGACACACCAGTCTTGAGCATCAGAGTGGACTGTTCCCTCAGTGCACTGGGTCCTTCAGGCTTGACTGTGTCCTCCCTGGGGCGTGATGTGGGCCTGCTGGCAGGTGCTGTCCTTCTCAGGATGTGTGGGCCTGGAATAACTCACTGATTCTCTGAATTGTGATATTCTCTGGCTGCCTAGAACTTCATTCAGTTCCTGCCTTGGGCCCCCTGATGATGGAAATAAGACCTTTCCTCGTCAAGTTGTTTCCAGTTAGTGTTTTACCCCAGCCGCAAAAACCAGACTGAGACAAAAGAAGGCTTACGGAGTAAAGCCACTTCCTGGCTTTTGAAAGCTGCAAACTTCCACACGAGTTCCCTGGTGAGATGGGGTGGGAACCACAAAATTTAAAAAGGACTCAAAATGAAAAGGTTGAAAGGCCAAGGTATGCCTCCTGTCACTTGAGCACTCAGAAAAGAACGAGTGACCGAGTTCTTGGTTTATGAGAAAGGAGGTGATAACGCTTCCTCAGGCTTGACTGTGTCCTCCCTGGGGCATGACGTAGGCCTGCTGGCGGGTGCTGTACTTCTCCGGCTGCGTTGGGCTGGCATAACTCACTGATTCTCTGGGTTGTGTTATTGCCTGGCTACCCAGAACTGCGGACCATGCACGCTAGCCTTCTGCCTGGTGTCACCGCCTTTCTCATCCACCAAGAACTCATTTGCCTCCTGTGCTTGTCCTACAAGCCACTCTCCCAGAGGCATCTTCTCAGTTGAGGTCCCCACTCCTCGGATGACCCTAGCTTGAACCAAGGGAACAGAAACCAGCCAGCACACTGCCCTCCTTTTGTTTCTTTGACCCAGTGTTGTCTAATGAACTCACACATTCCTGGCTGGAGCTACCATTTTCCATTAGACATGACCCCCTGAGTTGTTTGGCTGTGGCTGTGGCTGTGGCTGTTTCTGTTCACACTGTAGAGGCAGAGAAGGGATGGTGACGATTTCGTGGCTCAATCTCTGTGGTCTCAACTCAAGAAACTCAGGCCTTCTTCCTGTAATTCAGTTTTTTTTCTCTCTCCCTTTCTTCCTTCTTCTTTCCTTCCTCCCTTCCTCCCTTTCCTCTTTCCTTTCTTTCATTTCCTCTTTTGTTTCCATTGTCCACATACAATGGTGTTATTCATTTTGAGATGTGCAGTTCGTTGACTTCTTTGAGTGCTCCCATAGTTGTTCTTCCAGGAGCATTTGCATGAACCTAACGCTTCACCAGCGCTCATTCCACTTTCCTCTCCCACCCAGCGTCCCACCCTGGCGACGGCTACTTATTTTTTCTGTCGTTGGGAACTTGTCTACCTGGGCATGTTATTAAATGTGAGACACTTTGTGTCAGCCTTCTTCCCCTGGCCACACATTTCCTTAGTTCCCTCAGGCTGCGGTACCTGCTGGCTTATGTACGCTCCTGTTGATGGCTGACTATTCAATATCAATTCAGGGATATGTATTTTTTTTTTCAATCCCTCTGTTACTTGATGGATATTTGGCTTGTTTCTTTGGAGCTACTTTAAACAACGATACTATAGGGGAACGGAGAGATGGCTCAGCAGTTCAGAGCACTGGTGGCTCCTCCAGAGAACCCAGGGTTTGATTTTCAGCTCCCAGATGCCAGCTCACAACTAACACTCCAGTCTCAGGGGACCCAACGCCCTCTTGTGGCCCTCCCTGGCACCAGACATGCAATGCACAGACCTACATGCAGACAAAGCACCCACATACATTAAAAATACATAATTAAGTAATTTTAAACTCTGCTATAAATATCTGTGTGCAAGTTTGTATATAAATGTCCACTGTAACGCTTTTGGGTACACACTTTGGATTACAATTGCTTGGTCGTACTGTGATTCTGTTTAGCTTTCTGAGACTTTCCTCAGGGTGTCTGTTAGCATTCTCCTTCAGGCTGCCTGCCTGTGATGTCACTGCTTACCTGCCATGGGGCGTGGTCCTGCCCACAGCTATACAAAAGGACAAACTTTCTCTCTCTCTCTCTCTCTCTCTCTCTCTCTCTCTCTCTCTCTCTCTCTCTCTCTCTCCTCTCTCTCCTCTCTATCTGTTCCTCTTTCTCTGTCTCTCTCTCTCTGGGGTGCCCCTCCCCCCTTTTCCTTCTCTCCCCATGCTCATTTAATAAACTCCTCTACAACATAATATCTGGCATCTGGTACCTTATTACTTATTATTTTATAACTTACACCTTTTTTTGTTTGTTTGTGGGTTTTTTTTTGGTTTTTGTTTTTTTTTTTTTTTTGGTTTTTTGAGACAGGGTTTCTCTGTGATAGCCTTGGCTATCCTGGACTCACTTTGTAGACCAGGCTGGCCTCGAACTCACAGCGATCCGCCTGCCTCTGCCTCCCGAGTGCTGGGATTAACTTACACCTTATTATTATACACAAAAGTGTCTCCCTCACCTCAGTCCTTCCTGTTCCAGTTTCTCCGCTTATTACCAACACTTACCAGTACGTGTGTCTATTAAATTATACCAAACCGATCTGTATGTACTAACCATTGCACTTTTAATGTTCATTATCCTAATGAGTAATGGTGTTGAACACCTTTTCTTGTGTTTGTTATCCAGGACTATTCACTGGCAAACTTTCTGTTCAACTTCTTCACTCATTTTTCTGTTTGGAGAATTTTGATTGTTCAGTGCTGGGAGTCAGACCTAAATTGTCACGCACGCTACTCAAGAGCTCTCTCCTGCTGAGCCACACTCCCAGCTCTTTCATCTAATTTGTTTAAAATTCTCTTAACCTCTAAGCTACCTCTCTAGCCCCTCTTAAAAAGGTTTTTAGGGGCTGGGTCTAGAGGTGAGGTTTGTCATTTCTTCTGGTCCACCTTCCATCTATAGTCTATTGGTCACTGGGTAACCATATGGTTCTTCCTGTTTGCAAGTGAGACTGAGAAATGCAGTCCACTTGTATCTCCCCAAGAGCAGAAAATTAGGATTTGGTGAATACTCGAAAGTTCATGAAAAGCCAAACTCCTTGGCAAACACCCAAAAATCCATCCTTCACATCATCTGCCTGAGGGAACAAGCACCATTTTGGTAAGAAGCTGATGTATTTGGTTAGTTGAGGAAATAGTCCTGACTTTGAGATGGGTACCATGCGCTCCCAGGAGCGGATTCTCTTTCCACCGTGCTTAGTCTCCATCCCGCCCTGTTGTCTTCTCTGGGCAATCATGCTCTCCTCCCAAGATTTCAGGTCTTGCAGCCTGGGCTTTGCTGCCTGTGTTTCTTGTCTGGATTGTGTCTGGATGGGACTTGACCAAGGTGACAATTGAATGGAAACAAGTGTCATCACCGTCTAACATGGTGCTCGTCAGCCACAGGAAACTATTCACAGACACGGAATCAGAGTGAAGCGTCAATTTTCAGTGATTGCAGAATTCAATAGCCATGTGTATGTTAGAGCCATTGCACGGATGGGTCATAGAACACACCCATGACCAATGCATATCTGCATGTGTCTCCCAAAATGTCTCTGCAGGAAAGCAAATGCCAGAGGCCACTGAAAGGTGACGTCGCGGGGCTGAGGACAAAGGGATGGTTCAGAGTGTAAGAGCGCACACTCCCAGCGGACCTGAGTTCAGTTCCCAGCATCCATGTTAGGTGGTTCACAGCCTCCTGCAACACCAGCTCCAGGGAATCCGACGCCCTCTTCTGGCCTCGAGGGCACCTGGATTCATATACACATGCTCCTTGCCCTCGTACACTTAACACTTAACAAAACAAAATAAAACCTTTGGAAGAATAAAAAATAAGGTTGCCCCACCTCTGTGTACATACACACCCATACACACACACACACACACACACACACACACACACACACACACATGAGCACGCGCGCGCGCGCGCGCCCACAAGACATAGAATTCTTAACATAGAAGTTATAAACAAGCATGTTGGTCGGCTTCCACTCTTTCTCATAATTTTTATTTTATATGTGTGGGCAATGTTGGGTCCCCTGGAATTAGAGTTGCAGACAGTTACAAGCCACCATGAGTGTGCTGAGAATCAAAGCTGTTTCTTCTGGAAAGGCAGCCCATGCTCTTAACTTGCTGAGCCATCCCTGCCTCCAGATTCTGCTCTGAGACGCTGTATCTGCTTCCCAGGATGCTCTGCCTAGAACCCACCTCCCACTAGCACGTCTCAGTGTGGCCAAGTGATGGGAATGAGATTTTATTTTGGTTTTGAGTTTGATTTTTTGGTTTTTGTTTGTTTGTTTGTTTGTTTTTTGTTTTTTGTTTGTTTGTTTGGGGTTTTTTTTTGTTTTGGTTTTTTTTTTTTTTTTGGTTTTTCAAGACAGGATTTCTCTTGGGTGTCCTGGACTTTCTTTGTAGACCAGGCTGGCATGGAATTCACAATGATCCGCCTGCCTCTGCCTCCCGAGTGCTGGGATTACAGCTGTGCACCACCCTGCCTCTCTCACTCTTTCTGAAGATATTTATTTTTTATTTTACATATGTGCACTGTATATATGTATGTATATGTATGTATGTATGTGCACAAGAAGAGGGTGTCAGATCCCTTGGAGCTGAAGTCACAGATGCTTGTGAACCGCCCAGTGTGGGCGCTTGCAGTGAAAACAACTCCAGTCCTCCGGAAGAGCGGCCTGTGGTCTTAACCACTGAGCTACCCCTCCAGACCCCTAACACCTCATTCTTACTTTAACACCTTGGTCTCCAAAAAAGTTCTCAGGATCCTGGTGAAGCTCATTGTCCTTCCTGGCACACTTCTAACGTTCTAAACCATCCCAGAGAAGGAAAGCAAGATCCGCCGCGGGGCTTCTCCCTTCAGGCCCAGAATGCCTCTCACAGTCGGTTCTGCTCTTCTGCTTATCTGAGGGGAAGTTTAGGGAATGAAGGGGCCCATGGTCATCATAAAGACCCAGGAGCAACGCTCACACCCCAGATTTCAAATCCTGGGTTCTCCCAACAGTGTAAAGAAGGGGGCTGAGCAGGACTGCAGGTGACCTTTTCATTTACCCAACGTTCACTTTTGGGGTCTTGGATATGTCAGTCACGTCACCTCTTTTTCAGTTTTCTTACTTGAACAATAATGACACCACCACCTATATCACGGGAATAACTTTAATGCTATTCCAGACAGCTTCCAACTCATCTAAAACCCGTGCCTCGGTACTCTCAGCCTGCTCCTCCACAGGACATGTGACACGAACTGACCTCTCCTTTGTCCAGACCTGCGTGCAGCAGGGCACAGAGGAGCAGGCAGGAAAACAGAAGTTCAGAGGCTTGGACACTAGATGGCTTTTGCAGTGGCAGTTTTGTTTTGTTTTGTTTTGTTTTGTTTCTTAAGATTTACTTATTAAATACTACGAATAAAACGCTCTTCCTGCATGTACATGTGCAGCCCAGAAGAGGGCACCACATGGCTGCTGGGAATTGAACTCAGGACCTCTGGAGGAACACACAGTGCTCTTAACCTCTGAGCCATCTCTCCAGCCCCTGTGGTAGCAGCTTTAATTTTAGCCCAGAAGCTACGCATCAGCCCTATCACAGACTACTTTTTTTTTTTTGGCACTCTTCCATGCAAAAGCACTGGACCGAGTAGACACAGATGGCGCCTCTGGGTGGGTTGGGGACATTGTGTGCCTGCGCCTCTAACCCTATCCCAGAATTCCTCAGCCACAAGGTGAAGAGGCTTTTTCTGGAGCACTTGAGCTCATCTACAGGGAGGAAGGGCCTCAGAGGCACCTGTCTGTGTTGGTGCTGGTGTTTTGAGGAATGGTCTGACTCTGTGGCCCAGCCTTGGCCGAGTGTATGGCAATCCTCCTGCCTCGGCCTCCTGAATGCTAGAATTACAGGAGCATCACCCCATATCCAATTTGTACCATGATCTTTCTCTTTACATCCCACTCAGTATTGGTTCTCCTTTGATGATCGAGGCGCAGCCTGCCACGAATGCCCTCTGGGTCTTACGTAAGTGAAGAAACTGGGATAGGAAAGATTTTTATAAAGCGAGACGGCTCTCTAGCAAATGAAGGAAGTGGGACGGGCAAAGACAGAGTTGGGATCTTGCCACAGAGTCGTCGGTTGTGTGAGTGGAGAAATTTGTTCAGCAAAAATAAAAGAGAAACATGATAGGAGCTGGGGAGATGGTGTAGTGGATAAGAGAGTTTGCTGACCTGAGCTCAGATCCCAGCACTCACATTGGAAAAAAAAATCCTAGCAGGACCTCACATGCCTGGTGCTCCAGGAGGTGGGGAAAAGGGCATTAGTGCTCGCCAGCCACCTGGCCAGGTTGAAAACTGGTGAACTCCAGGTCTAGAGAAAGACCCTCTCTCAGGAGAATAAGGTAGGGAGTGACAGAACAAGGCACCTAATGTCCCCCTCTGCCCCTCCACCACAACACACACACACACACACACACACACACCACACACGAGGTCAAGCACTCTCAAAGAGCAGGCTCCTCTCAAACTTGGCCCCTGGGATTTCTTTATGTAGCAACAGATGTCCGTGTGAGAGCAAATCTTCCTGAGGCACACTGGTGGTGCTCGGAGCAGTGGGAAGTATGTGCTAAGACTCCACACAGTATGCTGAGGAAGATGAGCAGGAGCAAAGACGGAGGCCATGGTTTGGAAACCCAAGTACGACAGTGCAGGAAAACACGGAGGGAAATTGGTGAGAAAGAAAACGGTACCTGCTGTGGTTTGTAGCTTGTTCCCCAAAGGTTCCTGTGCTGGGGGGGGGGGGGTTGGTCCCCAGAGCAGCAACGGCAAGAGTGAGACAACCTTTAAGAGGTGGGGCCTCGCCAGAGATAGGTTCTCTAGTAAGCAGACACGGGGTGGGGGTGGGAGACTCAGAGGGAGGGAGAAACATTGAGGTGGACGTATTGTGGGCTGAGTGTTCAAAGGCAGTGGTAGGAGAGGGTTGCAAATGGGTGGGACCAGCGACTGGAGAGACGGCTCATCAGGTAAGGGCACTGATTGCACTTCCAGAGGACCCTGGTCCAAATCCCAGCACACACACACAAGCTCACAACTGTCTGTAACTCTAAAGATCTGACACTCTGACACACATTGAAGAACGTAAAATAAAGGTAAATGAATTCCAAAAAAAAAAAAAAAATCTTGAGAGATGAAGAAAAGATATTTTGAAACGCCAAGAACAAAACCGGAGTCTTTACAGTGCTCTAGGTAGATCTGGTCGCTCAGAGAGTTACCGCCACCTTGGTCCTCCTCAGTCTGTGTGCAACCCTTCCTTGTCTGCCACCCACAGACCCTCCTGGCGCAGCCTTGAACGTTTTGCAGAAGAGCGTGAACCAGAACAAATTACTCGACAGTACGTGTGACTTAAGTGAAAAGAGTGCAATTACGGAAAGGCGTCTTGTGAGGCAGTTACATGTTTGAATAAGAAAGGCAGAAGGCAGGAAACAGAATGATCAAGCCACAGTGCGACTCTGTGTGAAGCGCCTGGAGAAACTGAAAGATGACACAATAAAACAGGGCTTGGGCCTGGGGAGGAGGAGCCGGGCTTCTGAGCACTTGCTTCTGTTGGAGAGGACGCAGGTTCAGTCCCAGCCCCTGTGTCAGGCAGTTCACAACTACTTGTAACTCTAGTTCCAGGGATTCTGATCAGATGTCCTGGCCACACACACACACACACACACACACACACACACACACACACACACACACACAGAGGCACACATAAAGAGTAAAGCTTTAACTGGTGACTTACCTTCTTTGTTCCATAAAATCATTTATAACTAAAAAACAAAAATAAATTGTATATTTCTCTTTATGTGTGTAGTGTACGCATGTGTGTACATATATATATGTGTGTGTGTGTGTGTGTATATACATGCTGTGCATTTGCGTGTGGAGACTAGAGGTAGATGTCAGAGTCTCTCACCAAACTTAGGATTCACAGTCTCAGCTCCAGGCAGCCCAGCAAGACCTGAGGTCTGTCTGTTTCCACCATCACTCCCAGTTCTGGCTTGTAGACAGTTGCCTCCAGGCCAGCTTTCACATGCAGACCCTTTATCTAGCAAACCATCTCCTAACCCTAGATTACATATTTCATGAATAAGTTATATTAGCATGAAGAGAGAGCTGATTACGAGAGAGGAGATATCATTTCTGAGAAAAGCCACACAAGAACAGGTCAGGGCGGGCCAAGAGGAAGGACACATCATTTAACGCCCTGCCTAGATTTGGGCAGTTGAGGCATCAGAGAGCCCTCATCCTGCTGTGGGGAAGTCTGCCATCCAGACCAGGTCTTGTCACAGCCATGTCGTCTAGGGCTCTACTGCTCATCCTTGGTGTGCTGTTGCTGCTATCACTAGTCCAGGGAGGGATCCGCAGAAGACGGCGACTCGAAGGTAGGTGGGTATGTGGGTAACGGACTGAGAACAGACCCAGGTGTGATACCACTGTATACCCTACTCTTCCACAGCTCTAGCGAGGCTCAGGGTGACCGCTAGCCCCTGAGCTCTGGTTTCCAGCACTAGACATAGTGATGACGTGAGCCCGCCCCTCCACAGTATTCTTTGTTCCAAAGGTCCAGAAACAAATGGTGGTGAAAGGGGCCCCGTGGCTGATGCGCATTTGGGAGCGTGAAACATAACAGGTGCTCATGGGGGAGGAGGTGTCTAGAAATGGGCGTAGGTGCAGAACCAAAGGCCATTGAACATGAAAGAGGTAAGGTGAAGTTGCCATCTGGGGCAGGGGATGGGGCGGAGGGAGTAAAAGGGACAGGATACCGGGAAGAGAGAGAGAAAAGGAAGCCAAGAAAAGCCAGAGGCTGATCCGTTGCCCTCACGGGCCCTGCAAATTCCTACAGTTTGAGAGGGTCTGAGAAATGTCTCAGGTTTCTATGAGCTGAGGAAGAGTGTACATCCAACCGAGATGATGTCGTCATGACTCTTTCTACCAGAAGAGACTAGCCCTGGCTTAGGGAATGTGGAATACGAACAGGGGGCCCAGACCCCGAATCACTACAGAGAGAGGTGATGCAATTCACACAGGACTTCGTGAGAGGCCCAGAGACAATCCAGGCGTGGTGTGAGCGCTCAGGACATCGAAAGCACTTTAAGCCCCAGAGGGATGGTCTCTAGACATCCACTCTGCTCACCTTCCCGGTCTTGTGCCTTTTCAGCACCAGGAAGCGTCCCTGTTGTCAGAGAGTGTGAGAGGAAGCCCAAATTGTATCTGTGCAAACACGACTGTAAAGCTGACAAAGACTGCCAAGCCGACAGCGTCTGCTGCTCAGCCTATTGTGGCAATGTTTGCCTGAAAGTGCTGGAAGAAAGCACACAGGACTACGTGCATACTGCCGTTGATAGTTTCTATGCAGAGTTTGGGTTCGACGAAAATGTAGTTAGTACCACACCTGCCACATCACGTTTACCTGTTACGTTTGGTAAGTAAACCATAACAAATGCCATGGCAACCGGCCTCTTCAAGTATGCTGCTAATAACTGAAACCCAGTGCAGCCCCGCCATGTGCCCTTCTCACGTCCAGCCTTATCTATCTATCTCGTTAGGAATTTGTCTGTAGTTTGTCCTTTTGGCCTGTGTACCCACTCCAATTCCAGGAGGCTCCAACACACAAAACCAGCTCTCCCAGAGCAAATTGCTCATGTGCAGCAGCATGCCACGGTGCAAAAAAGAACATTCCTTTGCTTGGGGCCAGAAAGACTTAAAAAAAAAAACAAAAAAACAAAAAAAAAAAAAAAAAAAAAAAACTAAAGCAGAGAGTAGGAGGCCTCCCTAAAGATGGTTTTCTTTGCTTAGCCATGGTCACTCCTACCTTCTTCTGGAACTCGCTTTCTGAAATTAGTGTTCATTTGCAATGAAGCTAATCAGTCCAGGGAAATTGGGTGACATGGTTAGGCCTAGGAGAGAGTGACAGGGTCTCATGGACTGGAGGAGGGTGTTTCCTCTGGTCTCTTTTGGCTCGGGTTTCTGTCACGGGCCTACATCAAGCCTCTTGATGTGTATGGACACATCGACGCTGGGGCCTGGTTGGCACCTGAGACTCCAGTGATTTTATTAACTGAATAGTTTCCGCCAACTTCAAAACACCCTCTTTTAGACTCTTTTTTTTTTTAATCCACATGCATATCAGAAAGCAGGGAAACAGGTGGTTTGTATTGACACTGCAGAAGCTGATTTGGCACAAGGTGGCTACGTGATTTACCCAAATGCTATCGGTAGTAGGCATTAATTATTAGGGGTACAAATTCCCTCCTACTCTGTGTGATCAACTCTCCCCTGAAGTGATCCTGGTGTTAAGTCATTCATGGCATCACTACAGCACACCTGAGGAGGTTAGCCTAGAAAGGCCATTTACAAATACAGGTTGGAATCAAAGACTGGGAGGGGGATGCATGGGTTTGTGGCCTAGGACAAGGGCGGGGCGTCATAACAGGAGCACTCACTGGGAACCAGGAAGGGGAAGGAGGAGGAAGAGAGAGAGGGAAAGGTGCTGTGGCTAAATCAAAGTGTGGCCTCATAAATACTTGTGATTAGGCTATAGTTATGATAGCGGTATTACCTAACCCACGTTTACAATCAATAAAGACGCAGCCACCTGATGTATTTTAGAGTAAGCCTTTACCTGGGGGCAAGGCAGATGCTACCTCCTAAGCTACCTCCACTATCTCCCAGTCTCCATCCCATTCCATCTGTTTCTAATAATTTCTAGTCGTGCTGCCTCCCATCCATACCCCCAAATACTTGCTAAGGTTGTTCATTTTGGCCATGTCTTCCCACGAGGAACTTCAGAGTGGATCTTTTCCTTTCGCCTGGCGATTCTCCTCCTCCTTCCTCCTCCATCCTGGCTGTTCTCCCAAGATCCTCCCTCTCTTCAGAGCCCATGAACCTTAGCCATGCCAAACCCATTTGCCTGCCCAGGTGTGCCGGCTTTTTATTTTATTTTATTTTATTTTATTTAAGATTTATTTATTTATTACATAGACAGTGTTTTGCTTGTGTGTACACCTGCATGCTAGAAGAGGGCATCGGATCACATTATAGATGGTTGTGCGCCACCATGTGGTTGCTGGGAGTTGAACTCAGGACCTTTGGAAGAACAGACAGTGCTCTTAACCTCTGAGCCAGGAATAAGTTTTTAGGCAAAGTTACACAGCAAAATTTGAGGTATATAAGAATGTGCTCATTAGGGGCAGCAATTAAATCTTGGGTGCTAGTAATCAGCATCAGAGTACATATCATTAGACCAACCCCCAACAGAAAGTGGGGTGAGGGGGAAAGAGAGAGAGAGAGAGATTCACTTTCAGGGGCAAAACCCACACAGCCTAAGGGCCTCTCACTGGGACTTAGCAATACATGTTCCCAGCACTTTCCAATAGCACCAAGCCACGTGGACCTTTGGAGGATGCATCGAAACCTCAGCAGTGGACACTTGGGGCATGGCATCAAATATGAAGAGAGTTTGGTCAATCAGCCCATGCCTGGACGCAATGTCCAGTGCTTTTCCTGGGCTACTTAGTGAAGGACTCAGCAAACAAGGCAGCCTTATATGTCACACCAGAGTCTCTGGTCTAACCTTGAAAGTATCACAGGGCTCTTGGGGGCTTTCCTTTCATTTTGAATTCTGATGGGGTGTGGGGGAGGGGCTGCTCTAGGGAAAAGATCTCAATCAACCAGCATGGATGTTGGAGGCAGGTGGGCAATGAGGCCATGATCTCCTGGACATCTCGGATTATTAAGTTACATCACTTAAACCAAATGCCTTATGGGAAGAACTTGAAAGAGAGAAGACATATTTTAGCTAACAGTTTCAGTGACGTCTCTCATGGTGGGGAGAATGTGGTAAAAAGAGCAGCTTATATCATGGTGACAAGGAAGTTGCCAAATGCACCCCACGAAGAGATAGCACTAGGTATAGCTCTAAGTGCACACTTCACTCCCAGTGAGCGACCTCATCCAGCATGGCCTGTCCTTGTGCCTTTACCACCATCCTAAAAAGCTATTACATCACTCAAATCAAGGATGGGACTCAGGCATTAAACCAGAGGCTGTAAGACCTAACTATCTCCAGAAATAGCATCGAGGAGATCTCCAGAAATTTGCTTTCCTAGACTCTTGGTCAACTGTCAGTGCAATCAAGTTCACAGTTGAGATCAACCACCAAGGTAGGTGAGATGACTCCCCCAGGGGTGAAAGCCTGGTGCCTCAAATCTGGTCCCCAGATATCCCAAAGTTGGTTGAGTGTTTTGTTTTTCTCAGGAAATCATGTTGAGTTTTTACATCTTAATTTAATCTTTAACAACTTCATACATGTAGTACTAACTGCTGGTTTCCCTCACCCCACCCCCACCCCCCCGCCCCGTGCATCCTCTCTTAGCTCCCTTCCACCCCCACCACCCCACCATATTATCTGTTACCTCAGCAAGTCCCCATCCAACTTTCATGTCATTTAGACGTGTGGTTCGTATTCTGGGAACTTCTCAGAGGGTATATAAATGCTAGGGCCCACAGAGGCAGTGTCGTGGATCAGGGGAGGCGACTGCAGTTTTAGTTATGCTCAAAGAAGAAACAAGAAGAAAAAAATAGATTCAAGGGGGGGTCTTTCTCTCTCTCTCTCTCTCTCTCTCTCTCTCTCTCTCTCTCTCTCATATGTATTTTTGTATACACACACACTTTAAAGGTTTTTTCATTTTTATTATCTTTCTAACTTTTTTTGTTTTTTGTTTTTTGTTGTTCTTTTCTTTTCTTTTTGTTTGTTTGGTTTTTGAGACAGTTTCTCTGTAGCCTTGGCTGTCCTAGACTCACTTTGTAGACCAGGCTGGCCTCGAACTCACAGTGATCTCTGCCTGCCTCTGTCTCCCAAGTGCTGGGATTAAAGGCGTGAGCCACCACGCCCAGCTTCACACTTTAAATTTTTAATGAAACTTTAAGTTTGATGAAACTAATGGGTATTTAATAAATACTCCTTTCATTCTCATGAAAGGATCCACAGAACCTCTGTAAGTACGGGGAGCTCTGTATTGGCACCGGACAATGGTCCGTCTCTGTTGCTCATGGTGTTTGGATGAATGTTGCCACACGGGAAGGTTCCTAGCTGGAGGACTCCCCAGGTTCTCTGGCTTCTAGGAAGGTGGAGCCTGAATCAAAGTGCCAGACATGACGTCCACTCCCTTGTCCAGAAGTGAGGGCAGCCCCTGTGCCTGGCTTACAAGGCGCCCTCACCTCCTGCGGGAGTATGTCCTCTTCCTCCCTCCCAGGGCAGGTGGCAGCAGCACTAGGAACGGTAGGAACGGGAGTGATGAGGGCTTCATGGTGTTGGCAGCAAGTGTCTGCATATGGCTTTTCTTTCTTTCTCAGATGCTGGCAGAGATCAAACATTGGGAAAAGTTGGGGAAATAAAGGGTTAAAGCCAAGGCGTTTTTTAAATTTTTTTTAATTTTTAATTTTTAAAATATTCTGTCTTTTAGCTGTACCAACCTCCCCGTCCAAGCATCACGGACAGACAGATCTGACCTCCAGCCTTGTCGGATAGATGATGGCCAGCAAGGACCTCACCCGTCCCTCTGCTGAAGAAACCGTTTTTCATATGTTCTTCCTCCCCTTGGTTGAATAATGATTCAAACTATCACCTGAGACTTACAAAGTCTAAAGGTGAAATCTTACAAGAAAAGAAAAAATAAAATCTGAATCTGACTCCGTTATGCCGGTGGATGATATGCTGGCATCATTTATATGGATGAACTGTATGTGAACTGTTTTTGCTAAAACTGAAATTACGTGGCATTCTTTCTATTTGTTCTTATTTTTATGCCTAATTTTTAGTTAGCATACAAAGTAATAAGTTTCTTTGGAAAATACTCTTTATTAAATTTATTTTTAAATGCCATATATGTCTATTGTATTCACACCATTTACATCCTCTCCTTTTTCCTTCTTCACCCAGCTCTTTCTCAAATTCATGGCTTCATTTTCCTAATTTTTGTCATTGCACACATATATAAGCAAATACATATATAATACAACCTGCTGGGCTGATTTTGCTGTTGTTCACATATGCATGTGTTTAGGGATGACCGCTTGAACTTGGATAGCCTATGGGGAGGAGGAGACTCATCCCTGAAGAAGGTTGACGCCTCACTCAGCAGCCATTAATTACCTGTGGCTCTTTACCTAAGGGTGGGGCCTGGTGAGAACCTTCCCTTGCCACACTGACATGCCAAGTAGTGCTGTCACTGTGAGTGTGCCGGCTTTGTTTAGGCAATCGTACTGTTGAGCTTTCATGGGCTCAGCTCCCATATCATATACAGAAGACACTGTCTTGCAACAGACATGCTGGTTCTCTGGCTCGTGCGGTATGTTTAAATTGTATCTTTTCACCTCCAGTACTCCCTTTGCGTTTTCCTGTCTCGTGTGCTCTATTACCTTCCCGCTCCTTTTCTTTAGAATTTCTTTGTCCCTGCTCATGGCTTCCCTCCTGTTTTTACGACTTACCCACATTTATTCCCACATAAATAAATTTAGAATCTGGGCCAGAGAGATGGCTTTACGGTTAAAGGAACTTTCTGCTCTCCCAGGGGACCCGAGTGCCATTCCCTCAATAGATTCCCTCACCGTCCAGCTCCAGAGGGTTCAACGCCTTCTTCTGGCATCTGGGAGCACCTGCAACCACATGCCATAGACACAAAGACACGCAAACTTAAAAATAAAATCTCTAAAACAAATTAGAAGCTGGTATCCACACATGAGAAAAAAAAAATATGGTATTTGCTCTTCTGAGTCTGGGATACATTGCGCAATATGAAATTTTCAGATCCACCCACTTTCTAAAATTTATATAGCTTCATCTTTGCATGGCTAAATAAAATCTCACTGCGTTTAGGTACCATATCCTCACCATCCATTCATCTGTTGATCGGCATCTGGACTGATTCTCGTTTTCTTGCTGTTATGAATAGGCCAACAACAAAGTCAGACGTTTAGGCATCACTGTGGCGGGGTATACAGCCCTTTGGGTAAATGCCCGGGGTGGTATATAGCTGAGTCGTATAGTGTTCTATTTATTATAGTCTATGCAACACACAGAACGCTGCCGGAAGCTACAGCTTATCAAAATGCAGAGTTCAGGATCTCAGTCACAACGGATACGTCTGCAGCACCACTCCTGCATCTAAGACTCAGAGGTCACCTCAGAAGAGGGTTTGGGGAAACTGTGAGAGCCAGAGGAAGAGGAAGTTTGCTGTGAGAGTGTCTCCTAGAAATATCAGAGAAACTGCAGCCATGAAATCTTACCAACATGTCTGGCCAAGCATGACCTGAACAGGATGACATCTATAGACATCCTATCTTAGAGTGGGGGAAGCTCACAGGGCCTCAGTCCTAGTCAAAGAGCTCCAGGTGACTGAGGACTGCTGAGAGTGGGAGAAACAAGCTTCCCCATGGAAGAGCACACCAACTGGGCCACCCAGTACAAATGGCCAGCCCTGGAAACATGCACACGTGCAATTAACATTTCACAAAGCAGGTTTTATCCATATATACTTATATATACTCTTAACATATAATTTATATTAATATAAACATAGATATACATCAACAATTAAAGAAAAATAAAGAAGCTGTAAATCTGAAAGAGTGCAAGGGAATGAAGACACCAGAGGGACTGGAGGGAGGAAAGGGAGGGGGAGAATGATGTCATTATAGAGACTGCCTCAAAAAATTAAAAGAAGAAAATGAAATGGAGCCAACCAAAGTGTCCTTCAACAGAATAAAGAAATAAAGAAAAGGCAATATATATCGTAGGGAGATCTTATTCAGGTATAAAAATGATATCATGACATTTACAGGAAGATTGACGCAAAGCTAATTGAAAAAAATCATTAGAGCAAAGAGGGAGCCTGCAGCATGGGAGACAAGTTTTTGCCGAACATGCATCTGACAGTGGAATAACTCCTAAAACGTCAACAAAGAGTTGGATGAATTGAATGGACATTTCTCAAGAAACAAAATGCACCCAATCTATAAATATTTGAGAAATGTTCCATATTTATGTTTGTTACCCTTCTCATTACTATTCCAAAAAAAAAAAAGCCAGACAAAAGCAACTCAAGAAAAGATGGACTTGTTTTGCCTCACATTTAGGGGACACAGCCCATCATGTCTAGGAGGGTGTGCTGCTGTAGCTATGGTTACAGCAGTATGGTGTAGATGGCCAAGTCGTATCTGCAGTCAGAAGCAAATGAACACTGGTGCTCAGCTCCTTTCTCACATGTCCCTTTGTATTCAGTGCAGGTCTGCAGCTCATGGATGCTGCCACTCATGTCCTCCTCGCTCCTCAGTGAAGCCTCCGTGGAGATGCTCTCTCAAGGAGGCCCAGAGTTGTATCTCCAAGGCGATTCCAAGATCAGTTTATCAAGGTTGGTGATCATAGCATCTTTGGCCGTCAAAGAAATGCAAATTGAAACTGCTTTGCGATATTGTCTCACCCCAGTCAGAAGGGCTAGCATCGAGAAGATGAACAGCAAACGCTGATGGTGTGGGGAAAGAGAGGCCGCTAGTCCTTGCTGGTGGGAGAGGAAAGCAGTGCAGCCACTATGGAAGTCAGCGTGGCGGTTCTCAGACAGTTGTGTGCGCCGGGCAAATCACTCCTGGGAATTCACCTGAAAACAGGCAAAGCCAGCATACTGCAGAGATGCCTGAGCATTCATGGTTACTGCTGCACTAGCCAAGATGGGGAAAAACTTAGGCAGCCCCTAAGCAAACAGGATGCAGAGACACAGCAGAACAGTACTCAGCCATAAAGAATGAACGAAGGTCACTTAGAGGGAAATGGATGGAACAGGACACCATTGTGAAATAATCCAAACTCAGAAACATTACAAGCCTTGCTTCATATGTAGGACCTCAATTTAAATATATATGCATCAATTTATAAAGTTTATATGTAGATATATAATATTTATATATTCGTAATAAATATATTTACATTACTATAAATATAATAATGTGCTATTATACTTATTGTATAATTATAACATGATAATGAATATGATGATATATGTTTATATAATTTTTATATAAGATGAAAGCTTAAGGGAGGTGATGAAAGGGAGGGAAAGATCTAATGGGACGGGAGGTGAACACAAGAGGGTAACGCAGAGCAGAAAGGCTAGATATCACCTCATACACAGAATATAGATTAAACTGTGTTCTGTCGTGTGTGCCATAACAGTATAAGGGAGACTATAAAGGAGGAGGGAGAGTTCTACAGGGAGGGGGAAGAAGAACTAGAAAAGACAGTGTGGGGATAGATGAAACATCTCTTTAGATGGAGGAAGAGGGCATTGAGGAGATTATCAGCAAGGTCCAGTGAGAGATGCTCACTGGTCAAGGGCACTGGCTGCTTTTCCAAAAGACTCAATTGGGTTCCCAGCACTCACATGGCAGCTCACAACCACTGGTAACTTCAATTGCACAGGGTCTTGGTCCCCTTTCTGGGCTCCATGGGCACTGTATGCAGACATGCAGACTGAACACTCATATGCATAAAACAAAAATTAAATAAATCTCAAAAAATAAAATAAATTACAAGTGCAAGGTGCATGTCAGGCTTGATGGTGCACACCTTTCACGCTGGTACTCAGGAGACAGAGGCAGGCAGACCTCTGTAAGTTTGAAGCCAGCCTGATCTGCAAAGAGAGCTCCAGGGCATGCAGGGCTACATCATGAGACTCTTTTCTAAATACTCCGGGGAGGGTCTTTTAACAAAAGGTCATTCTCTGACAAGGACATGACATTTTTTCTTCCAAGACAGGGTTTCTCTGTGTAGCCTTGGCTGTCCTGGACTTGCTTTGTAGGCCAGGCTGGCCTAGAACTCACAGCGATCCCCTGCCTCTGCCTCCCAAGCGCTGGGATTAAAGGCTTGTGCCACCAGGCCCAGCTAAGCCAGCTCTTCTTAATCTTTGGGTCTCATCCCCTTTGTGGGTCGAATGATCCTTTCACAGGGTCGGCTATGACCATTACAAAACACAGACACTTACACTTTGATGCATAACAGTAGCAGAATTACACTTATAAAGTAGCAACAAAAATAATTTTATGGTCAGGGGTCATCACAACCTGAGGGACTGTATATTAACGGGTCACGGCGTTAGGAAGGTTGAGTACCACTGGTAGGCAACCCCCAAGTCACAGTCTCTACTGGCTCACAGCCCAGGAGGACCTTGCTCCCTACCTACCTCCAAAGATGTGTCAGCTGGAAGAGCTGGCAACCCTTTGTCAGGTGGCGCTTTCTCCTGGGTTCCAGGGACAGTGGAACCTCTGCACACAGGGCAAGTAATGAGAGGATTCAACGGCGTGTTTTGAATTGGGTCGGCTCTATCTCAGATCTTAAGGTGAGCACATACAGGACCTTGTGGCTGGTTCCTAATTTTCTTCCTGCTGTGGGCAGAGTAGATAAGCCAGAACGAGACGCAGCCACCTGACTGCCTTCCCCATCACACGCAGGAGCCTGGGTGACTGTGGGAGCGAGCAAGAGGCCTGGAAATCTGTTTCTCTGAAGCACCATGGACGCCTTTGGAAAATCCAATCTGCCTTTCTATCCGTTTCTCCATCAATTGTAGCCTCCTAACAAGACTCTTGTGTGTTTTATGCCAATGAGGGGAAGGGAGATGACTCATTCAAAAGAGGTTAGAAATCAGTACGTGCTATAAAACCTAGACCTGGGGGCTGGAGAGGTGGCTCAGGGATTAAGCGCATTTACTGTTTGTGTTTTTGTGTTTATTGTTATTACTTTTCCTTTGCATGACAAAGCACCATGACCAAAAACAACTTACAGAAGAAATAGTTTGGTTTGGCTTATGGTTCCTGAGGGATTAGAGTACACGGGAGGACGGAGCGGTGGTGGCGCACGCCTTTAGTCCCAGCACTTGGGGGGCAGAGGCAGGTGGATCACTGTGGGTTCAAATTCAGCCTGGTCTACAGAGCGAGTTCCAGGACAGCTAGGCCAGGGCTACACAGAGAAACCCTACCTTGAAAAACAAATAACAACAACAACAGTCCATGGCAGGAAGGCATGGCAGCAAGGAAGTCTTAGCACTGGGTACCAGGGCAGGATGGCCCATAGCCAGCCCAGTGCTATGGGCAGAAGTGAGTGTTCGGTAAGATACTAAAACTTCAGGCCCTCCTTGCCCATCACCTACGAGGCATCTTCTTCCGTTCTGGGTGCCCTTCCTGGGCCAGTGACCGCAGCAACAGCACAGAGGGACAGAGTGGGCAGCAGAACCTGGAACAGTATGGCTCTGCCTAACGCAGGCGAGCGCAGACTGCCAGATGTCAGAGACTTCCCAACAGCTAGACTTGGGGAGAGAAGGAGGGCAGGAAAGGTTTGCATCGGCTCTTTGCTGCCCCCTAGTGACCAAGCAAGAACAGAGTAAGAGCCCGCCTGTTTCCTTGCCACTGCAGCAGTGGCTGCTCTTTTCCTACTGCGCCACACTGAATAGAGCACCTGGAGTCCTGGAGAGATAGTTTGGTAGTCAAAAACACCACTCTTGCAGAGAGAGGACCTGAGTTTGGTTCCCAGCACTCACACAACCACTCACATTTAGTAATTTTTTTTACTTACTCATGTGAACATTTACAGCGTAATTATTTCTTAAAAAGAAAATACATGATTTTTCATAATTACATGTCCTTCAATATAGCCTTCTTTTCAATGTCTCACACTAGTAATGTTCTAAGTCATTATGAACACTTTTTACATGATCAAAGTAGCAAAATGTTGTAGTGTGTATGTGGAATGTTCCCCCACAGGCTCATATGTTTCAACACTTAGTCCCCAGCTGGTGGCGCTGTTTGAAAAGGCTGTGCAAACTGAGAGGGCAGTGCCGCTTGGAGGAAGTGGGTTGACAGGGTCTAGTATTAAGGCTTTATTGCCCAGCCTCACTTTTTTTTTTTCACACTCTGCTTCCTGCCTGCAGATGAAATGTGACCACCTGGCCTCCTGTTCCTGTCACCGTGCCTTACCCACTTGCTTTCATGTTTTCCCTGCTGTGGTGCAATGATTCCCTTGAACTGAAAGCCAGAATGAAAGCCTTCCTCCCTCAGATTGTTCCTTGCCAGGCATCTGGTCACAGAGATAGGAAGAATAACTAAAACAGAAGCATTACATTCATAGCAAAAAGAGAAATTAATATTTCATATGTAGTATATATGTGAATAGAGAAAATGATGCAAAAAGAAAGAAAGAAAGAAAGAAAGAAAGAAAGAGCAGGTTAAATTTTCAAATAATGCCTTTAACTTAACAAATAATATCTTCTTCCCCAAATCCGCAGGATACTCAGGTGCAAATGGGAATTATCACACAGAAACACTAATCTTCTGTCAACACACATTTAGGTGACAAAGCCATCTCATAGGCTTTGTCCCCAGGAAGATGTAAGGTTGATCTTGACTCTAAAATCCACCAACTTTGCAACACTAGGAAAGTTCTAGGAGGCCTATAGACCTGGTTTACGTGTGTTTTCTCGTCCCTTTAATTGTAAAGGTAGAAACATCAAACCTTCCATGATGTCTGCACACAGCCGGTGCACAGTGTGATATATGTCTCCTCCTCAGTCTTGTATCCCAGCCTCATCTTAGGAACCCTGATGGTCCAGAATGGCCCCTTTTTTAGTTTACACTGGGTATTAATTTCCATCCCTGACAGGACTGTAAATCAAAGGACTTTGGTGTTCATCTGAGTGAAGCTCTGTGTGAATTCGGGGGTTGGCGGGAGGAGCCAGAGGGAGAAATCAGAATCCAAGCAACAGTCCAGGCATCAGCCATGACTATCGCTACTGCCTCCAAGGATGGAAAATGTAAGGAAATGCCTTGGGGTGTGTGTATTGTGTGTGTAAATATTCATATGTATGTGTGTGTGTGTGTACACATTCCTGTGTGGCTGTGTGCACATGGAAGTCAGAGGTCTTCCTTGATTGTTCTCTCTTATTTTCTGAGCTAGAGCCTCTCACTGAGCCTAGAGCTCTGCTCTTCAGCCGGGCTGGATGGCCAGTGACATGTCTGCCTCTGCCTCTCCACCAGTGGCATGTCTGCCTCTGTCTCTCCAGCGCTGGGATTCCAGATAGGTGCCACCACACAGCTTTTTGGTCACGTGGGTGCTAGGGACCTGAACTCAGATCTTCATGATTGCACGACAATCCCTGTACCGACTGAGACATCTCTCCAACCCGTTTTGGTTTTCTAGGGTAAGGAAGTGAGTTCAGTGTCTCAGGCTTTTCACCATTCTCTGTGAGGTTGGAAGTTCCTCGGTCCACATCATCCTCTCGCTGAGGGGATTTCTTTCTGCTTTGTGTGGGTTTTACTACCCCCTTATTTGGTGGTCCCTGCTTATTCATTTTCCCCTCACCTCTACAATTTTCCATTCCAGTGACCCCTTGAACACACACACACACACACACACACACTACACTACATACTAGAATACATACTAGTGTGTAATACACATGCTAGAGGGTGCCTGTCAAAAATAGAGCAGACAGTGAAAACTGTAGAGCTCGGATAGAAGTAGCAGTCTGCCAGCCACAGGCCTAGAAGCACTGTCTGAACAGGGAGGAGAAAACGAACTTTAGGAACTGACAACACTTATTCTTCATTAAGAGAAGGGGGCAACCCGGAGGCTCTGAACATCAATAAGACTGAAAGGAGAGCGTGAGTAAACCCAAGTTCCTGAGGCTGTAAGCTGGTAGAGAGGGCCCCCTCCAGCACAGCATGGAACTCTGTCCGGGTGTAACTCATTCATGTAACACTTACATTTCAGAGTTTGAGCTCTCCCAAATATTCTTTCTCTGTTGTTTTTTTTTCTTTTATGCACCTGTTGAAGATAACTATGTAAAGAGTGGACACTAGTATTCTGGCCTAGCAAAGAATTACAGAGACGGGGCTGACTGCTCAAATAAGGGAGCCTTGATGCTGCTCCCCTGCAGCCATCGTGGCAACAGTAGCGTCACTGTTTCCACCAGCAGACTGAAGGCAGACCAAGTTGTTTGCCACATCTGTGTTTAAGATCATAGGCAGCTAGGAAGCCTCCTCCACAGCCTTTTCCTCTCCACCAGCTCCACGGTGAGGACATCAGAGCCCTAGGGGGACCACGACACCAGAGGATGGAAAGAGGTTCGGCTCCCGGATCACCGAATGGAGCAATGTAGGCAATGTCCATCATGGTTGTCGGGTGGACCCAAGAACCACCTTCTCTTTCACAACACCCATGTTTTAGACCCACTACTCTGTGGCACTGAAGAGCCAGTTCAGATGACGGTCTAGCTCACTGACCTTCCTAATGTTGTGACCCTTTAATACAGCTCCCTCGTGTTGTGGTGCGCCCAAGCATAAAGTTATTCTATTGGCACTGCATAACTAACTTTGCTACTGTTGTGAGTCATAATGTAAAAATATCTTATATGTAGGCTATCTGATTGGGGTCACGACCCACAGGTTGAGAACACCTGTACTAGCTTTTTAAAATCTTGGTGACTGCCCCTGAGCTCAGAATAGGAAACCTCCTAGTGTGCAGAAGAAGGATAGATTGATGTCTGACTCATTTCTATCACAGATGTGTGGAGCCCCGGGTCGGCTCTATCTCAGCATGAGCCACAGGAGTAGTGAGTGAAAGTCTCAGGTTTGAGAGCAAATAATGAATCGACACAATTTTTCCTTCCTATTGCCCAGACAGTGACTCCCTCCTGTGTGCTGGGAGCTTAAATCAGTTGCATGATTCATGGTCTGGTGAGAGCAACAGAAAATCCCCAACAAACACAGTACTTCTGCCGCAGAGGCAGAGAATAAGGCAGTGAGGGAGCCCACAGAAGGACTCTCAGACCCCTGGCTGGGAAAAGCCAAAAAAAAGGATTTCTAAAAGAAAGATCCTTTCACGTGCTGCCTTAAGAAAGAGGCAAGGACAGCCTTTATCTCTCAATACCAGCATATGGAGGAAGGCAGAAAGAGAGAGATACAAGTGAAAACTTGTATTCCTCTGAAGCTAACTTGGCAACCTTTGAAACTAGATCACCTGAAATGTTTATTTGTAACCCAAATGATAACTACTGAGAAAATAACTTTTAAATATGCAAAAATAAAATGAGGGGATCATAGTGATACATTAGAAAATATCAAACAAATATGAAAGAAGTTAGTGTTTGCGCCATCAAATAATAAAAAGATAGGTCGGGTGTGGTGGCCCAGAACTTGGGAGGCAGAGGCAGGTGGATCGATGTGAGTTCGAGGCCAGCCTGGTCTACAAAGTGAGTCCAGGACAGCCAAGGCTACACAGAGAAACCCTGTTTCGGATAACAAAAGCAAAAAAGATAGAAAACAGCAGAAGCCCTTCCTACTGTAGCCACTTCACATAGAGCGAATCTATCAGGTACGAGCTGTCAGCAATCCACCACCTAGGAGGCAGAGAAGGGAGGGTTATGAGTTTAAGGTCAGCCAGGGCTACACAGTGAGATGCTGTCTCAAAATAAAGGAAGGAAGGAAGGAAGGAAGGAAGGAAAGGAGGGAGGAAGGAAGGGAGGGAGGGAGGGAGGGAGGAAGATAGACAACTATGTCCCATCTTCTAGGGCTAGAAAGTTGGCTCCGTGGTTAAGAGCACTTGCTGCTCTTGCAGAGGATGCAGGTTTTATCCCTCATACCCACATGTCACCTCAAAACCATCTGCAACTCTGGTTCCAGGGTGTCCTATGCCCTCTGCTGACTTCCATAGGTATTGCATGAACACAGTGCTCAGATAGGGTGCAGGCAAATACTCACACTCAAAATAAAATAAAAACTTTGTAAATAATAATAATAATAATACAAAGAAGAAGAAGAAGAAGAAGAAGAAGAAGAAGAAGAAGAAGAAGAAGAAGAAGAAGAAGAAGAAGAAGAAGAAGAAGAAGAAGAAGAAGAAGAAGAAGAAGAAGAAGAAATAGGATAGGACTGGGGATGTAGATCAGGCCTGGCACAGTGTGCTGGGTTCCATTCCTAGCATCACACACACACACACACACGCACGCACGCACGCACGCACGCACGCACGCACACACGCACACACGCGCGCGCGGGGAGGGAAGGAGGGAGAGAGGAAAGAGGAGGGAGAGAGAGAGACAGAGACAGAGAGAGACAGAGACAGAGCGACAGAGATTTAAGTTTCAGATGAGGAGGATGAAAGGATAGCAAATCTGGAAACAGGCCCTCCCCTGTGGTGGGCGGGGCTAGGAAGTGCTTGGGTTCTGGCCAGGCTCTCCTGGATTGCAAGGGCCTAGCCGCCATCTCAGAGCTTCTTTTCCTCTCTTCTCCTCACGGCAGAATCTGGGCAAACCTAACCACCCTCTACCAGGACTTGCCGCCCATCCTGCCAGCACCATGACGCCTGCGTCACCTCTCCAGCTCCTGCTGGTGCTCACTCTAGCACCGCAGCCGGTGCCTGCAAGTCCCAGGCAGTACTTTCTGAGTAGGTGCTGGGTCTGGGCTCCAGGGGAGGGAAGGAGTTAGCGCCTGTGGAGAAGAGGGTGCCTCAAGGGGGAAACATCTGGAGAACTGCACCGCCAATAGAATAGTGCCACGTTCAAGGCGTCAAGTTTTATAGTCAGAAAACTCTGGGTTGGAATCTCTCTTCTGTTTGCTTCTTAACATGGCTCCAACCCCTCTGAAAACGATGGGTTTGGGTTTTTCAAATGTAACCTTATAATACGAATAATGATAGTGAGGCAGGAGGGGGAAGAAACGGGCTGATGCACTCGGGCATGACACACTCACCAGGCCGTGAGGCTTCCCACTAACTATTAGAAACAGTAAGTGCTGTCGACCTCATCCTCCGGATTCATTCTGTTTGTCTCTGGACCATCGCGGGTGTTTGGTCCCACTCGCCACGCATTAAGACAGACCAGGAAAATGAAGTTGGTAGAAATCCAGCTTTGATCCACATAACCTTGGCCTTGGAGGATATGTGCGGAGGAAGAGAAAAAGAGCCTTGCTTTGCATTTTATGTTTTGTAAAAAATCCAGAGGCACTCACAGTTACCCAGTGACTAGCATCCACGGAATAGTATAGACCGCAGTTCGCCCCATGGGCCACCACTGCCCTTTAACCTGACAGGGGCAGTCATGCCCACTGTGGGCCAGTGCGCACGCAGTAGGAAGAGAGCTTCGTGTGCGCCTTCTTCTATATTCGGGACTCAGTTGAAGGGTGTGACTGACAGCTCATATTCCTGAGGAGGCTCAGTTCTGTTTGCAGAGCTCCTGAGGGGAAAAGGAAAGCCCAGTCTTGTCATCCTGTTCTGAAATTTCCACCCAGCTCACCGCGGAGGAAAAAAAAAATCCACTCTGAGAACCAGCTGTGAATTGGACCCTGGTTCTCTGACCGAGCAGTTTCGGTTTGTTGGGTTCGGTGTTATGCCAAACTCACCTTCTGTTTACTCTTCCTACACACAAATAACCTATGTCCAGTTGACTCTAGGTAAATAATTAAGGGGTCGGTTGAATGAATTTCTCAAAACTACACAATACGTTCACACGGACTAGGTGGCCAATATGCTTTTTTTTTTTTTTAAACTTACCATGTACACATACGCGTTCATACCCTTTAAATGGACCCTACCAGGGTCTGTGGGGAGTCAGGATCTGATCGTGAATAGACAATGAGTTCACAGATCCATCCACCAAATAGTGTTGGATCTGATATCCAGCCTTAGCTCGCTGAAAAGAACAAACCCAGAGGAAGCTGGGAGCTAGGGGCAAAACCTGATTCCCGTCTCTGGAAAAGCAAAGGGGGAAGCGAGGTTGCTGTTGCCTGTCCTCTTCAGCCGCTCTCTTACCTGTTCCCCATTCCAGAGTACATCTTGGAACCTCCGCCCTGCAGGTCTGAGCCTCAAAACTGCAACACGTTCTGTACGCAGCAGGAGGAATGCCCAGAAAGTCTTCAGTGCTGTTCTGCCTACTGTGGCATAGTGTGTTCCTCAAACCTAGCCCCAAAGAAAAGAACACAAGGGCCTCCTCTCCCAACCCTGGCGTAGAGCCACTTGCTGGCAGAGGCCAACAGCAGAGCCCACGACCGCGATGGAGTTTCCTTCTGTCCCCACTAATCTTAATGTTGTTTTTAACCCTCTTGCCAACGTTGTCTCTGTCTTTACCAAGGATGATTCCCACGAAACTCCTAATTAAAAGAGCATCCTCAAATTTTGAAATCCTCCTCCCTCCACCACCATATCTGTGACTCTCTGCCCCCGGGTCTCTCTGAACGTACTCACCGTTGCCTCTGTGTCTACTCTGGGACCTACCTTTGCCCAGGGTCTACATTTATCTGCCTGGGATGATGTATCTGGGCATATATGTGGCACCAAATCCCCCAAAACAAATTTGTTCTGTTTTCGTTTGTTCTCCTTTCAGCAGACAGTACCCTTGGTTCCTCAGTGTCCTCAAGTTCAGAGAGGCCAGCGTCAGGAGAGCTGGGGTTGGTTGCCCAGGCATGAGCATTCACCCCCAGTCTCCCAAAGGGAAGGGCTCTGGGCCCAAGAAAAGACCCTAGGCATGTCTGTGCCCTTTAATAAGAGAGCTCCTCTTTCTTCCTTTTCTTTTCTTTCTTTCTTTCTTTCTTTCTTTCTTTCTTTCTTTCTTTCTTTCTTTTTCATGAACAGATGAAGATTCTGCTTGCTCATGTCTCACAAGATCCAAGTGACATCTCCATGACCCACAGCAGGAAATTCAACTGCTGAGTTTCTTGAGGGAAGATTGAAAAGTCTTGTTCTTTGCTGTGCCCCATTCCCTGGGTAAATGCCCAGCTGCATAGACTACATACAGAGTGACAGTGGAAGTCTGGGGTCAGTGCTGGTGCTGCCATTTCTTAACTTGGTGATCTCAAGCAAATTAATTAGCCTCTCTCTCTCTCTCTCTCTCTCTCTCTCTCTCTCTCTCTCTCTCTCTCTCTCTCTCTGCCAGTTTTCTCATCATTACTTTGAGAATGATAATAAGACTAAAATACAAACCACACAGGAGTTCCAGCACTCACTTTGCCTCATGATTAATGTTCCATACATTTTATTGGGCCCATGGCCAATTCTGTCTGAGAAGGCTAGGCCCATCCAGCTAAACACCACATCCGCGCTAGAGTACAAAAGCACAGAAAGATGACACTGCTGTCATTTCGTTCCTCCTTCTCTGTGCTCTGGGAGAGCTCAGCTTTGTGTTCTACTTCCCAGTGGGATTAACAAAAAAAAAAAAAGTAGGAATCACACCTTCAAGAACAAATTTGCAACCAATATAGCTGAAAATATTTCCTTCTACAGATGCAAGAGATTCAAGACTCCTCGGACTTGACAATGGAGGCATGCTCCCCAGTGCACTGCCTACGTGGAAGAGTCTCTTGCTCCCTTATATCACAATTCCTCTTCCTCTTGCAGCCTTCTCCAAAGGCAGCAGCATTCTCACAAGACCACAATGGCTTTCTTGATGGCCAGATTGCCTGCTCCTCTTTTTCTCACTTCATCGGTCTGTCTTTGAACTCATTCCCTGGGGGCAGAGTATGGTCTACAAGATAAAGAAGCAGAGTCCGGTCCCAAGGGGAGCACAGGACACACAGAGCTGTGGCTTTGCCAAGGAACAGGCTGTTCCAGCCTCCAGGGGACAAGCACCCTGGGCAGGAAGTCAGACTGGGCCCTTCACGCTGTCTAAGTCATTGGTTAACTCACTGAGACAGTTAAGCTGCTGACGCGAAAGGGGAAGAGGCCATCCGTGCCTTAGAATGCTGTGGGGGATGGCACAGGGCTGCACGGATGGAAGGGCATGGTCACGGAGGAGAGTCTGCAAAGATGAGAGTGCACAGGCCATTGCTCTTTCCAGGTCCTACATAGCCGCTCTTTGAAAAGGTGGGGGAGAGGGTCGCCTTTATAATTTCACTGAGATTACAAAAAGTGGTCAATAAAATGCAGTTCCCTGTCACTCTACCTCCAAAACAAAATGATATTTATTGTTTGGTGACTTTTGTTTTAGAGTGTTTTGTAGTTTTGTTATTGTTGTTCTGTGGTGGTGTGTGAGACAACAGTTTCTCTGCATAGCCTTGGCTGTCCTGGAACTCACTCTGTAGACCAGGCTGACATTGAATTCAAGAGATCCACCCAGCCTTGGCCTCCCAAGTGCTGACATTAAAGGCATGCACTACCATGCCCTGCCAGAGCTTTTTTTTTTTTTAATGTAGGAGCTGTGTAGGAAAATGGTTCAGTAGTTAAGAATGCTGGCTGCTCAGTCACAAAGACTAGGGTCTGGATCCCAGTACCTCACAAAGTGTCTGTAACTTCAGCTTTAAGGGATCAACACCCTCTTCTGGCCTCCTGGGACACCTGCACACATACACATACACACACAAGTGCATGCATGCCCATGTGTGCACACACACATATAAAACAAAAAAATCTTTTTTCTAAAAATTAAATGTATGAATTTTAAGGTCTGCTGATGGTCTGATATTCCCAGAGTTTTCAAATAAGAATAGCGCTATTTGGGCTCCATGTTTTCTCATGGATCTTGTACAGAGAGAATGTTATGTGAAAGCAGGTAGAGGCCAGCACAGCACAACACAGCAAAGCATGAGCGTTGTATCAGCCCTAACACAGTCTCCAACAAGTCAACTTACTTCTTGATATACCAGGGGCGTAACCCTGGCCACCAATCAATACATGAGCTGTGCAACAGGAAGCCACAGGAAGTAGAGTAAGAACCCTGGTGCATTGTTGGGTCGGCTGCTGATGGCATGATGGGCAGGTCCTACTCCTCAGAGGCACAGAGGTGGACACCCAACCCTCCCGTGTATTGTGAAGATGAAATGAGATCAAGGTTGCTAGCAGAGTCCAAGAATGAAGGAATTACCTGCGTCTAGTCAATCCTCTATCCAAAATTCTTGCTTTATAAGGAAATCACAGGAGGCCAGTGGCATGAGTCAGCAGGGTTGGTCTTGACACCAAGACAGCCGAACAAGCCTAATGACCTGAGTTTGATGCCCCCAGGCCCTCCATGGTGAAAGAAGAGAACTGAGCGCCACAAAGTGTCACCTGACCTCCACATGTACACTGTCACACACACACACACACACACACACACACACACACACACACACAAATAGTAAATAAACAATAAAGATTCATATAAAGTGTACATTCCAATTTAATTGGTTGGGTGCCTGGTTGGTTGGCTCATTGTTAATTTCTCTAGATTCCGTCTGAATTAACTCAAGTTGATAGAAACAAATGTTCTCTAATCTTAAAAGAGAGCAAGATGTACTCATTGATGCTCCTTACATTTTTGGACAATAAAGTAATTAAAGCCCACATTAGTACAAATAACCAAAACACTAAGAATGTGATTATGTCATGGTTCTTCTTGCTATAGGTAGTTTATTGTTTATATGTATAATAATATAAATGTATAGGTAAACATAAAATATTTTTAATTAGTAAAAAATACAAATTAACAACAGCAACAAAAGCCCACAGTGAAGAGGTCAGCTAACTGAACAGTGGTTTCAGAGCCTGTCCTGAGCTTCCAGGGGACTTGGTGCCCCCTTCAGAGCCCCCATAAGTGACACCAGTCTGAAAGTACCCACTCACCTAGCATACGAGGTCCTCTTTTCTGTCTGTTGCACACCCCCTAAGTGAACTTTATTCCCAACTCCAACTCTGTACCTCTCTTCCAATCCAGCTGGTTTCCTGGTATCCCCTCCCCCAGAGCAAGAGGAGCTATTCAGAAACAACAGTCAGGCTCCTTTTACCACCAGAAGTTGAACAGACATGGTTCAAGATGTCCCGAGTGAGCCAGGCAGGTGTCTCACATTCCCTTTGGCCCATTCAAAACACAGCAATCACTGTCTTAGTTACTCAAGTTTAATGTATGATACTTTCAGGCACTGAATATTAACATCTGTGTTAATTATAGTAAGACAAAATAGTCTCGCGCTCTGCCTAGTGTTTGGCTGTGTGTCTCTGCATCTGCTCCCATCAGTTGCTGCATGAAGCCTCTCTGATAGTGAGTGGGCTAAGCTCCAGTCTATGAATATAGTGGAATATCACTAGGAATAATTTCATCATGGGTTTTGGGGTGGAGGGGTTGGCCGGTTGTGTTTGATTCTATCCTAGGTCTCTGGATCCTGGCCATCCAGCCGGTGTCAGACACAGGCTCCCTCTCCTGGCATGGGCCTCAAGTTGGACCAGTCATTCGTTGGCCACTCCCACAAGTTCTGCACCACCATCACCCCAGCACATCTTGCAGGCAAGACAGATTGTAGCTCGAAGGTTTTGTGGTTGGATTGATCTCCCAGTTCCACCACTGGTGGAAGCCTTGCCTGGTTACAGAAGATAGCCAGCTCAGACTCTGTATCCCCCATCACTAGGAGTCTTTGGGGGGCTCGGGGAACCTCATGAAGTAAGGAGAGGAAAGATTGTCAAGATTGTCGGAGCTGGAGGGGTAGAGGACACCGTAAGAACACGGCTCACAGAACGAATAAGCGGAGCTCACAGGGGCTGACAGAGAGTGAAGCGGCAACCAGGAAACCTGTAAGGTTCTGAGCGTATATAAGATGCTCTGCCTATATGTCATGGTTGTGTTGGTTCTTTTGCCTGCTCTTGGGACCCTTTTCCTCTTCCTGGGTTGCTTCATCCAGTCTTGATGTGAGGGTTTGTGCCTGGTCTTGTTGCAGCTTGGTATGCTGTGTCTGGCTGATGTCCCCAAGAGGCCTACTCTTCTCTGAAGGGAAGCAGAGGAGAAGGGGATCTGGGGGAGAGGGAAGATGGAGGGATAGAAACTGGAAGGGGTAAAGGGAGGAGAAACTGTGGTCAGGATGTAAGAGATAAATAAATAAATAGCCCAGAACTAACCAGATAGATAGATACTTACATAGATAGATACATACATAGATACATACATACATAGATACATAGATAGAAGATACATAGATACATAGATAGTTGATAAGATAAGATGAAATAGCCAATGAGCTTCTCACTAGCCATTTCAAATGTTCAATAACTACAAGTGACTAGCCTCTGCTTTAGTATACATCACAAATACAGACATGACATTATCCACCATGATGGAACACATTGCTTTAAGCCGTATAAGGCTGATGTCTATTTATTTATTTTATTATTTATTTATTTGTTGGGTTGGTTTAGTTTTTGTTTGTTTGTTTGTTGCTTTGCTTTTCTGAGACTGTCTCACTATGTAGTTCTGGCTGTCCTGGAACTCTCTCTGTAGACCAAGCTAGTCTTGAACGCACAGAGATCCATCTACCTCTGTCTCCCGAGTGCTGGGAATAAAGGTGTGAGCTACTACACCGGGCTCTGATATCTATTTGATGATGGTTAATAATGATTGATGATGACAGAGACTTTCCCAGGAATTGAGAGTATAAAAGGATATTTTTACAATTAGCATATTAGTGTTTAATTCTAATTTGTGAAAGACGTAAACTTCCAATGTTTCATCTTAATCAGTTTGAAAAGATTTGGGTACATGTTTCCTTTTTGGTGAGTGTAAACTGAAAGATCCACAATTGTCAAAATAAGTAAAGATCATGCCTAGAAAGCTAGACTGAGGAGTTGGAGATTTAGCTCTGAAAAAAAAAAGACAAAATAACAGAAAGATAGACTGATAAGGGGATAGGAAGGTGGCTCACTGGATAAGAAAACATGCTATGCAACCAAGGGGATTTGGGTTTGGATCCTCGACACCCGTGTGAAAACTGAACATGGCTGTGTGTACTTATAAGCCCAATATTGGGAGACAAAGTGAGGAAGATTCTGGGAGCTCATGGGACAGACAGCCTAGCCAAAAAAAAAAAAAAAGAGTTTCTGTTTCAACAAGAGATTCTATCTTAAAAAATAATAGGGAGGGAGAGAGAAGAAGGACCACTGACATCTTTTCTGGCCTCCACATGGGTATGCATTGGTTCACATACATGTGTTCATAAACCACACACCACATAGATGCATACACACATGAGTGTACATACACACACAGACATACACACACACACACAAGGACATACTGATCAAATCATGACATGACTAAAGACATTTAATAACATTTAAACATGGAAAATATTTCAAATAGCTTTACTATTCAAAACAATAGGAGAGAAACTGGACAAATGGTATCAGACTCACGGTGTAACATAAACGGGCATGTTATAGCAATAGAACGTAGCCAGGGGCATTTCCATCTGCACCCCAGGTCACCCAAAGTGACTCTTGTTTTTTAATAAGCTTTGGCCTGTTCTTTAACTCGTAACTTCTCGTCCTAGCTGAGGTTCAGGTTCAGCTGCGTGGCTGGTTACCTCTCCTCTGATCCATACACCCAGCTTCCTCCACACCCTGGTGGCGAATCCCTTTCTCCTCCCGACTCTGTGCCTAAGTTTCTCTCTCCCCACCAAGCCCCACCCTCTAACCCTGCCTCAGCTTACTGCTCTTCAGGTTTTTATTGACAGGTAATATTTTCACACAGGAAACAAGACGTTATCCCTACATCTCCCCCTTTTTAGTTCAATAAAAGACTCTTTTTCTAACATCTATAGGCTATGTAGAATAATAATAATTATAAAAACTATCAGGTATTACTTACAGTTACAATGACCAATCAATAGGCATTTGGAAACCTTGGAGAAAGTACTTTAAAATCTATCCTCTCTTGGTAAGTCCAGAGTTCTGTACCTAAATAATTTTCTATCATAACTTGCATTTATCAGTCTATGAATATCATTTTTTTTCTTTTAGTTTTTCAAGACAGGGTCTCTCTGTGTAGCATTGGCTACCCTAGACTCACTTTGTAGACCTGGCTAGCCCTGAATTCACAGCGATCCACCTGCCTCTGCCTCACGAGTGCTGGGGTAAAGGCATGTGTCACCACGCCCGGCTCATGAAGGGCTTTTTTAAAGCTTTATTTATTTATTATTATGTATACAGTGCTCTACCTTCATGTACACCTGCAGGCCAGAACGAGGCATCAGATCACCTTATAGATGGCTGTGAGCCACCATGTAGTTGCTGGGAATTGAACTCAGGACCTCTGGAAAAGCAGTCAGTATTCTTAACCTCTGAACCATCTCATCTTTTTTTTTTATCTTAAAATTTTTCTTAAATCAGCCAGGCAGTAGTGGCACACGCCTTTAATCTCAGCACTTGGGAGGCAGAGACAGGTGGATCTCTGTGAGTTCAAGGCCAGCCTGGTCTACAAAGTGAATCCAGGACAGTCAAGCCTACACAGAGAGACCCTGTCTCTAAAAACCAAAAACAAAAAAATCTTAAATCCTAAACAACCAAAGCTTAATGTGAGACTATAACTACCATTTCATCAACCCCATCAGAGACCTGCAAAGGATAAATATTACCTGAGCAAACAGGAGTTCAGAGCAAGCAGCTCCCAAAACTATGAAATGAGAGAGGCAGCTGGTTACCTGGCAGTCACCCAAGATTCTTCTGTAACGTTGGGGCATCATCGTCTTCAGCCTTCTGGCCCAAAATATCTGACAGACATTTTTGTGAAGCAGGAATTATGAAGAATTGCCTCCACCTCGGCTTGTCAAAGCTCAACAGTCATCTTCCCTGCCCACCCTGTTTAGACCACATGCTGTCTGACGTGGAGGCCGGGGCTGTTTTTTGTCCAATGGTTAGCTTGCCTCATTTGACGCAAATTCCATATGGAGGTTCTTCAATGCCCATCATTGTCTTTGAAGTATGACGCGGGTGCTGCCAGGAGCAGACATATCTCATTGTCAGAAAGGCCTTTTATTAATAAAACACCTTTAAGTGTCATGTTCTGCAGATCTCTGAGGTTTCTAAGACCATCTATATAGGGCCAGGGGTGAAGAAACCGAGTCAGGCAAGTGTAGGTCGATGATTGGAGCCAATCAGACTTGTGACTGGAGTCATTTTTTTTCAAGTCCTATAGCTAAATTCAAAAGCTTTTTTAAACTCAGAGACTGCAAGAGGCAGCTGGTAAGGACAGGGAAGAGAGAAAGGAGACAGGATTCCTTCTTTAGTGACTAGGGACTAGCTGTACTGTGGCTAAGAAGGAAAACTTAAACTGACCATATTTTTCCTGTAGCCAGAGCTGTAAGAGCGGCTCCTAGCCAAAAACTGCAGTGTGTTGTAAAAGGGTTCTTTGGATCTGAGATCAGCTCCTGCACAAGAGAGGGCCACTGCGCAGAGCTCCACGGACTAATGTAAACCTTGGTCCTGCTTGCTTTAAAAAGCTGATGGTAAGGCCCCGAGTCTGTTACCTTACTTGTGGATCTGCAGGAAAAATAAGAAATAAGACAGAGTTAGAAAAGAGACCATTTATATACACAAGCATTAAAGAGGAAAATGTGAAGTTAAAAACTTCCACCACCAAATTTCCACAAGCTTACATGAAACTTAATGTTGATCTCAGCTAGCATCTCCTCTGGAGAAGCTGCAGCAAGTAAGGCTGTTGTCAGGGAAAATCTCTTTCCTGACCAGCTGCCAAGGCTGTTTCCACAGGACCCGCCCATATGTACACACAGGATCAGACATATAGATAGACCTGTACATAGTCATGCATATACTCAATGGACGATACAAAAGGAGCTCCTTACATACAGACAACTGACATACATTCACGTAACATGTACAAAAACAGACTGATGGTTACAATTACATGCAAGCACAAGTCCATATACATATTTACGTATTTATAACTTATGGATGAAGCAAATTCCAATGAGCTTCAACCAACCATTATTGTCCAGTCATTGTTTTTATACTTCTGAAACAAAAGCTCTCTACATCCGAAAAGGAATTACCTCATAGTCAAAAAAAGCAATTAATTGTGTGTGTGTGTGTGCGCGTGCACACACACACACAGATGAATGCAACAGGATAATGGGTTATATATTTTTTTCATAAAAGCTAAACATTTCTTATCTATGTATCCATTACATAAATTCATAGTAAGTTCAGAAGGACAAAGGTTGGCAAGGCCTAAAGGTTAACAGGGTCCAAGATGTTACAATAAGAAATACGTCTTTTAAGCCGGGCGTGGTGGTGCACGCCTTTAATCCCAGCACTTGGGAGGCAGAGGCTGGAGGATCGCTGTGAGTTCGAGGCCAGCCTGGTCTACAAAGTGAGTCCAAGACAGCCAAGGCTACACAGAGAAACCCTGTCTCAAAAAAACAAAAAACAAAACAAAACAAAAGAAATATGTCTTTTCGATTAGGACTGACCTGGCTCCACATTTTCCAGTTATCTCTTAGTTTATCATGAGTTTAGGACAATAATTCTATCTGTCTTTCATTACAAGATTAGTTAATGGTCTACTTTCTGTGTTTACAGAGACCCAGGATTTTATCTCTAGAGCTAGAGTGAAGGCACGCCTAATCCATCAGTCTGTCTCAGGCCTGTCCCTATCTTAGTGAAGTTTATGTGTGGGAAATTACGGAATTCCTAGCAGATTTCATTATTCTACAGGAGGGGCTTTAAAAAGCCACTTGAGTCAATTTAAGAGTCATTATCAAGAATTATAAAATCAGGCAGGGCATGGTGGCTCACCCCTTTAATCCCAGCACATGGGAGGCAGAGGCAGGCGGATCACTGTGAGTTCGAGGCCAGCCTGGTCTACAAAGTGAGTCTAGGATAGCCAAGGCTACACAGAGAAGCCCTGTCTCAAAAAACCAAAAAAAAAAAAAAAAAAAAAAAGGAATTATGTGCCTCCTTCTTCATCTGGCTCCACCTCTCACAGGTGATTGTCTATATGAAATAGAAAATGAACTGAATACAAATTATTAGACATGCCAAAAAAAACTTAAAAAGTGACTTGATATAAGATCAATACACAACTAAATAGTGTTTTAATGCCAAAACCCAGAAAGATATAACTTATAATAATATTAAGACATGACTAATGGCTAGGCATGGTGGTGCACGCCTTTAATCCTAGCACTTGGGAGGCAGAAGCAGGTGGATTTCTGTGAGTTCAAGGCCAGCCTGGTTTACAAAAGAGTCCAGGGCAACCAAGATAAAACAGAGAAACCCTATCTCAAACAAACAAACAAACAAACAAACAAAAAAACCTGCAAGAGAAAAATATCCGAAGCCCTTCTCTTCTCTAATATTTATTTTTATTATTTTATGCATAGTTTACTGTTTTTCATCATTTACTTGAGAATTTCATATACGTTTTGACCATATTCACTCTCCTTCCGCCACTTTGTCCCAGACCCAACTATCTCCCTTCTCTTCACAATTTGTGCCGCCTAAATACTCTCAGGTGAATGGCCTTCTACTGTACCGTGAGACTACACATTTAGAGAAAACTGACTCTTCTTCCTCCGGAACTAACAGTCGCCAATATCTCCAGGGCTACGCACCGGGACTCATGTCCGACCCCCCCCCCCCCCATGTCTGGTTTAGGTCTGTACACATCTTGTGCAGGAATTTTGTGAGCTCCTCTGTGCAGCTGACCTGCTGTGTCCGGAAGGCACTGTTTTCCTGGAGTCACCCATCACCTGTAGTCCTTACACTTTTCCTCCTCCATCTTCCGCGACGATCCCTCGGTCTCTCACGGGGGAGTGCGGCTGATATATATGTTCGTTTAAGGATGGGTCTTCTGCTGCCTCTTAGTCTCTGCAGTTTGGCCAGTTGTAGATCTCTGTTTATTTGTGGGGGGGGGGGGAGGGAGGTGCCCTC
Source organism: Acomys minous (assembly GCF_964271855.1). NCBI lineage: Eukaryota > Metazoa > Chordata > Mammalia > Rodentia > Muridae > Acomys > Acomys minous. The sequence goes on along the minus strand of NC_140485.1, from coordinate 70,333,896 downwards.
ATAGACCATCACAGAACATAGGATGCGCAGTTGTAAGAGGTTGTAAGCCACTCCGTATAGGCACTGGGAACTGAAATGGAAGAGCAGCCAGTGTCCTTTATCACTGAGACACCTCTCCAGCCCCAGAATTCCTTCTTTAAAAAAGAGTAATGAGGGAGGAATGGGAGGATACAAGGGATGGGATAACAATTGAGATGTAATATGAATAAATTAATAAAATATTTTTAAAACAGTATTGAAGACCAAATTAAGCGGAAAATTGGTCTATAGATTCAATGCAACTCAAAGCAGTGTCCAAGGTAGGTTTTTCTCAGAAATGTATCAAGCTGAGTTTTATGTGGAAAAATGAAAATTCTTAATATAAATTTCAGTAAACTAAATATGGCTTTTGAATCAGGAATGTATAATGTAATAAAACACACAAGTCCACATATACCAGAAAATTTATTATATGACTGTAGCTAATAGTAGCGGCTGGGTAAAATGTAATGATTGAAAAAAGAGAGAGAGAGAGAAAAGTCTGAGACCTGTAAACCATTTCACAGTTCACTAAAAGAAACCAGTGTCAAGTGATCCCAGGCTGTAAATAGAAGTCGCTTTTTTCCAAACTTATAAAACAAGTCAGACTCAAGGTGGCCTCATATTCCTGAGTAGTGTGGTACCGTATTAAAACAACAACAACAACAACAACAAAAACCTCTTAACTGAGTGTGGAAGCACCAGCCTGTAATCTCCATACTTGAGAGGCTGGGGCGGGAAGATCAGAAGTTCAAGGCCAGCATGGAGTACACAAGTTCCTGAACAAATCAGGGTAAGCACCCAGATTTTATTTCTGTTTTGTTTGTTTTGGAGACAGGGGCTCTCTGTGTAGCCTTAACTGTCCTGAACTCACTTTGTAGACAAGGCTGGCCTCGAACTCACAGCGATCCACCTGCCTCTGCCTCCCAAGTGCTGGGACTAAAGGCGTGCGCCACCACCGCCTGGCTAAGCAGCCAGATCTTGTTTCCAAAACTCAAACAATAATAATAACGACAAAACACCCCTAACACTGAGGCCACCTGCTAATCAAGCATCCTCTACGAGACAGAGAAGGGGTCCTGTACTTGTAATTTAACCTCTGCCTGTTCAGCATCTATCAGTACAGCTACCTCAGGACTCAGTGTAATTATTTAATGGCTTAGGCCATATGTATCAGTTATTGTAAACTGCCATGAAGGAAACACTTCAGCTGTCATTTCTATTACTGTTAGGGTTTTTTTTTCCTGCTTTAGAAAATCAGAATGTGGGAAGGAAGTCATTCTTTTAAAATTCCTTGCTCTGATGGTCCAACCACCCTCCATAGTTAAACATATGCAGCCGCTCTGGTCCCTAAGCTCGTATTGTTTCAACATGAATATGGAGCTCACTATCAGGGGTCTAATCAGATTGGGACCTTTAGCTTCATGGGTGGGCACTCAAGCACTCAGAGTTCAACTCAACACATAGCAAGGCACAATCCTGGCCCTTGGGGTAGGTGGGCTCAGCCCTCCCGCCAAGCCAAGGCCAGAGTATAAGAGCAGCTGGCGACAGTCTCTCCTCTCTGCCGCTGGCTCCACCATGAAGCCTGCTAAGCTGGGGTTCCTCTTTGGACTCTTCTGCTACTGCTTATTCACTGACCCGGGACTGAGTGGCGTTGCCAGGATTTCTAGAAGAATCTGCGACAAATATAAAGGTATGAATAAAGTTAAAAGCGAAGGGAAATCCCAAGGCCAGCTATGATTTAGGGAGAGAGAACTGTTACCAGTTCCACTGCGGGAGTCAGAAGGAACTCCTGTGGTGGCAGAGCCCACCCGCCTTCAGGCCCTAACTTTGGGGGACTTGTGGGTGTTCAATGAGAATAAAACAATATATGGCACAATAAAATTCTTTGTAGACAGGGAACTCTTTTGTAAGAGGTCAAAGACTGGAAACATTTTGAGATAGGGTCTTTGTGACACAGGTCAAAGAGATCAGACCTTCCAACAGCATGCACTGGGATGAGACACGGGCAGAGTGCACACTGGGATAACTGCAGTATATCTAGGCTCTAGGCTCTAGGCTCAGATAAGGCCTGAGCACACAGCACCTATACAGAAGAGTTTACAGTGTGCCTATGACCCATAATGAGACTTTTTTCCCCAGAGCCTAAGTGGTGCAGTCTACACTTGGAGTCAAGATTGCCAACTCTGGCCCTGTCACTCAGCCCTCAGACAAGACTCTGAAACAGCTATCAGCGCCTTCCCGCAACCCCACTTTGCCCATGTGTAAAACAAAAACTAGAAAATCAGAGTGTATCGTAACTATAAAATAAGCGTCCGTGTGTAACTAGGCCTATACAAGTCATCTTCATCCGAGGATAAGTTACAGGCAGGATGCTTGAGGAAGGTGGGCAGTGAGAACTGGCCTATCAGTATGATCAGCCGTGTGGCTGCTTTGACCGTTCATACTCACCACTTAGCCCATAGAAAATGATTGCTGGCCATCGTAATGCACACCTTCAATCCCAGCACTTAGGGAGGCAGAAGCAGGCCAGATGGCTGTGAGTTTGAGGCCAGCTTGGTCTACAAAACAACTCCAGGATGACAACCTGGAGGCGTAAGCTGTGTTGGGCAAAGATGGCATCACCATGAGACTCTGCTTATCATGGAAAAAAAATGGAAACCTTTCACAGGGTCCCTAAATAAAAAATGTTTCCAAGCTAAAGAAAGGAAATTTTTTTAGGCTTTAGTTTTTAACCTCTCTCTCTCTCTCTCTCTCTCTCTCTCTCTCTCTCTCTCTCTCTCTCTCTCTCTCTCTCTCTCTCTGTGTGTGTGTGTGTGTGTGTGTGTGTGTGTGTGTCCACACACGTGTGTCCACTTGTTCATGCACACATACTTGTGAACCATAGTATTCATGTGGAGGTCAGAGAACAGCTAGAGTTCTCTCTTCCCACCACAGGTCTCCAGAGACAAAGCTCTAATGTCGGTGCCTTAAGCCCCTGAGCCATTTTACCATCCCAAGCAGAAAATTTTTAAAGGCCTCTGATTAGTAACAAACTTCTTGTTGAGTCTTAATCATTTCCCTCTCTTCCTGCGGAAACTTCTCACACAGATCCTTGCATCTTGGAGCCAGACGCCGGCAGCTGCTATGAAGTACATTTTAGATTTTTCTACAACCAAACAGCCAAAGAATGTCAAAGTTTTGTCTTCACTGGCTGCAACGGCAACCTTAATAACTTCAGGCTTAAAATAGAATGTGACATAGAGTGCAATGAGGAGTATCGAACAGTGCGGTAAGGAATCCAACTCCATCTTTGTTTTTTTTTTTTCAGGAGAATGGCAAGGAAAGGCAATGGGATTCAAGGTCAGAGACAATTAGCCACTGGCTTAAGCCTGTCTTAAGACGCAAAGAGGGAGCATTGTTCTAATGAAAGGTTCTAACAGTAGGCTGGATCTCAGATTAAATTGTTGGCTTTTGCCAAGGGGTGGTGGCCGCACATCTTTTATCCCAGCGCCTTGGGAGGCAGACACAGCCACATCCTTCTGAGTTGGAAACCAGCCTGGTCTAAAGAAGGAGTTCCAGGGCAGCCAGGGAGGACTACACAGGAAACCCTGTCCTGAAAAACAAACAAAACAACAACAGCAAAGTGTTGACTTTGTAATTAGGAAAAAAAAAAATCAAAGGTGTGTGTGTGGGGGGGGAGTAGTAGTCCATGTCTGCTGAGGACTGCCACCTACCAGAGCTTCTGCTGAGCAATTGCCGTATAATGATACAATTTTACATTAAAATAGCTACACTAAGCCTCCACCCACAGCAAGCCCCACAACTGTGTCGCCTACTGCGCGGAATCCTGAACTTTTGAAGGAGACAACACCACCAGCCTCTGCAGTGAGACCCAGAAAGGGCTACGCCAGACCCAGAAAGCATGCCTAGGCAGCCTCAAAGGTCAGTGCAGCAACTTCCAGGCTCCTGAGAGACTGGGCTTTGCCTCCCGCAGTCCAAAAGAGAATGTTAATCCCAGCGCTCAGGAGACAGAGGCAGGCAGATCTCTGTGAGCTCAAGGCCAGCCTGGTCTACAAAGCGAGTCCAGGACAGTCAGAACTATTGCACAGAGAAACCTTGTCTCAAAAAAGAAAAAGAAAAAAGGGAAAAGAAAAGACTATTCTCAACCTTGATCAGAAAAATTACTTTTTTGCAGTGTGTGAGGAGACTCATGGCTGCCCAAGGTGCTAAGCAATTGAGACATCCATATGGTCTCTCTCTAACAGGTGCAAGAGCCTGGATGAGGCGGGGCAGAGTTGCAAAACACTATCTTCTGGGCATGGCATAGACACTACATTTATGAACTCTTAGCAGCTGCAGCTACATGCACTGTGTCTTCCTACACCTAAGCTTAAGTACAGTCACTAATAAATGGGAGAGAGGGGTTCAGGATTCCTGGCTGGGAATCCTGGCCTGGGAAACAACCGGCTATTGATGGAAACAGGTGAAGGGCAGTTGCTGTGCTCCACACCCATCCTCACGTGCATGGCTCTAAAATCAATGCATCACAAAACAAAATGGCATGAATCCTCTTTTAAAAGTGGCTTTTAGGGGTGTGGGAAAGAGAACAGTTAATTGGGGTGAAAATAATCAAGATGCATTATATACTTGTATATATGAAATTGTCTAAGTTTAAATTACTAGAAGATCTGAAAAATAAGATAAAACTAAAATAGCTGTACTGTAGATTTATATTAGATGGGGAAAAAAAAAACCAAGTCTATTAGAAGTAACCAACTGAAGCCTGGCCGTGGTTGCCCATGCCTTTAATCTCAGCACTCAGGGAGGCAAAGGCAGGCAAATCTCTGTAAGTTCAAAGCCAGCCTGGTCTACAGAGTGAGTCTGGGACAGCCAGGACTACACAGAGAAAAATGTGGGTCTGGAGGGCAGAAGGGGGGAACGGATGACCCTTGCATAGCAAGTTGCTTTTGCTTTTTTAACATATTTTCTTTAATCAGATCTGACCATCACAAGACTCTTCCCCCAAACCAAATCCTCGCATTTTCAGGCCTTCTAAATCTCCACCATAGAGACAGGCTATTTTGTACAGCTGAGGTTCGTGCCTGTAATTGAGGATTTCCAAGTTGTTAGAACTAGAGGGTCAATGGATCCTACCCAGGCAGTGCAGGGACTGATTTCCATAAAAGTGTTAGCTTAGGGAGTAACTCAAAAAGCACCAATTCTGCTTTTGATCGTTCCTAATGAATCTTTTCAGTAACTAAAACATGGGTGGTGGCCCTCTTTTGAGTGAATGAAACAGAATAACAGAACAGAGAGGTCAGTCTGCTAGGACTGTCCCAAGAGGGAAATGGGTTATACTAATCCAGGGTAATGTTTTCTAACTTGCAACACGAACTTGATTTTTCTACTTAAACAGAAAACCCAAGTCTGAGCCCGAGCCTGAGTCTGAGCCCGAGCCTGAGCCTGAGCCCGAGCCCGAGCCCGAGCCTGAGCCCAAGCCAGAGATGAGTATGTGCATTCGTGGATGCTCTTGGATGAGCCACCTGAAATAAAGATGGAAGAAGATTCAGGCTGATGCTTAGAGCTTTGAAAAATGCCCATAATCTTTGATGTTTCAATTTATTATTATTTTTTGTTCTAAATTTTGTCTTCCCCCAACCCCCCCCGAAAAAATTACTACAATCATTAAAAATGAAAGAATCTTCCTGCAAGTCCTTCTTCTCCATACCTTCATCCCTTATTGCAGAGAACGCCAACCGGCTCCATCCTTTAGGCCTCACTTCGAGCAACTCCTACATCCAGCCAGACAACGCTGAGGCTGCTCAGGTGCAGCTGACCAGATTGTCCGGGTTGGTGTTGCCTCCTCAATGAAGCCCAGCTGAGCGGTGACTCCAAGGCACTGAACCTATGTCTGCTTTCAGTCTTGAAATCGAATGCAGCACCGAACCTCACACTTTCCTGAAATGTTTCCTCACTCAAACACATTTTTGTCCGACTTCCTTATTGATCTCCACCAATCTCCCTAAGCCCAGTCAGCTTAACTGATCTCTTAAGTTATTGTTTATTAGTGGTCATTGAGGTAACCTTAAGAGCTTGGTGATTGAAAGTTGGCTTGTTCATTGTCAGCCTTCCCAGAAAAGAAAACCTTAACTTCAATCTCATACCTTTGTTTCACCTACCAAAAGAATGATAAAAAAAAATTTTTTTAAGAAAAAGAAAAAGAAAAAAAAAAAGAAAAGAAAAGAATGACCATCTGTGTGTAGACTCTTATATCTAAGTATACTGATATGCCCAGCTCCAGCATCTTCAGGTTGACCAACTCAACTCTGAAATGTCTTGGGTATCCCAGATAAGTCTTCAATGAAGGAGAACTGTCCTCTGTATACCTACCCTGTCTCTCTTAAAGACAAGCTCTAACTCCTCACGGGGAGAGCACCTGTGAATCACCAGCATCAGAGACTCTACAAGTCCTGAAAACCTGAGGGAAAGGGGGTGGTGTGCCTGTGCAGGTGCCCATGGAGGCCAGGAGATCTAATCCCCTGGATTAAGAGTTGGAGGCAGCTAGAAGATGCCTGACTTGGGTGTGGGAACAAAACTCAGGTTGTCTCCAAAAGCAACAGGAGCTCTCATCCACTGAGCTGTCTCTCCACCAGCACCATCCCTATTTTGTTTTTAAGATTTATTTTGGTTTTACCTGCCTTGCCAACCCCCAACTCCCATGACAGGGTTTCTCTGTGTAAAGCTCTGGCTGTCCTGGACTTTCTTTGTAGACCAGACTGTCCTCGAACTCACAGCGATCACCTGCCTCTGCCTCCCAAGTGCTGGGATTAATGGCGTGCGCCACCACGCCCAGCTTTGGTTTTATATTTATTCTTTAAATTTTTTAAGTGTTTGTTTATGTTGCCAGGCATGGATGCTACATCCCTTTAACTCCACTTCTTGGGAGTCGGAGAGAGGTAGGTGGATCTCTGTGAGTTCAAGGCCAGCCTGGTCTACAAAGGGCTATACAATGAGACCTTGCCTCAAATGGTGGAGTATGTTATTTTATGTGTATGAATGCTTTATCTGTATGTCTGTCTTCCACATGTGTGCCTAGTGCCCGTATGTCCCAGCCTGGGGGACAAATTGAACAGGGTTCCCTGGAAGAGAGAATGAGGATTGAAAATGGAGGACAGCCGGGCGTGGTGGCACACACCTTTAATCCCGCTTGCCAGGCAGAGGCAGGCGGATTACTGTGAGTTCGAGGCCAGCCTGGTCTACAAAGTGAGTCCAGGATGGCCAAGGCTACACAGAGAAACCCTGTCTCAAAAAACCAAAAAAAAAAAAAAGAAAGAAAGAAAGAAAGAAAATGGAGGACAGAGACCTGAGAAAACTGAATCAAGTCTAGAGATTTCTGATCAAGACTCACTTTAATGCAGGCAAGTAGACTTTATATAACAAGGTCAACACAAGCTCTATTGTAATCTCACTTCTCCTAGTCCCGAGGCAAGAATACAATCCTCTGAATAGTTCCCTGTAAGAACTTCCCCTATTTCTTTCAAAGGTAAACAACCCAAAGCTAGCCTAAACACAAGATCTCCTTCAGCAAAAGTCAACAACTCAAAAGAAGGTCACAGCGTGCAGCCTAAGCATGGGATTTCAAACATGGCTGAATTTAGCATGGCTCCTGACACCCATAGAGATAAAAAAAAGGGGGGGCATTGGATCCCCTGAAACTGGAGTTATGAATAGTTGTGAGCTGCCACGTAGGTACTGGGAACTAAACCTGGGTCCTCTGAAAGAGCGGCCAGTACTCCTTGCCATTGAGCCATCTCTCCAGCCCTTGTAAATATTTTAAAGAAAACAAGATAGAGCAAATGGAGTGATATCAGAAGAAACAAACCATCAGAAAACCGATTAAGACAAAGGCAAGAGAATAAATAAAGACAGTTTGGGTCAAATCACAAAACAAGAGTGCAACAATGGAAATATATGACACAGTTCACAACACGCTAAGTAAACATTACAATTGTGGTGAGAAGAAAACCATGTGTTCTCAACAAGAGTCACCAAACCTTTGGGGAAGTCAAGATAGACAGACCTGGAGAGATGGCCCAGCAGTTAAGGATGCTTTCTGCTCTTGCAGAGGACTGTAGCTTCGTTCCCAACATCCAAGTCAGGCAGTTCACAATCCCCTGTAATTCCAGTTTCAGAAAAGCCAAACACCCTCTTCTGGCTCCCTCAGGAACCTGCACTCATATGCACATACACATAATTGCTAAAACTCAAAAAGCTTTCAGAAGTCAAAATAATAAATACTTTCTACCTATAGCTAAAATCAAATATAGAATATAGGAAAACTAAAACCAAGTCTTGTGGTGCACATCTATGGCACACATCTGTAATCCCACCAGGTCAAGTGAAGCAAGAGGCTTCAAGGGAAGCCTATGCTACCCAGAAAATTCTAGGCCAAGCTGGGCATGGTGGCGCACGCCTTTAATCCCAGCACTCAGGAGGTAGAGGCAGGCAGATCGTTGTGAGTTCGAGGCCAGCCTGGTCTACAAAGCGAGTTCAGGACAGCCAGGGCTACACAGAGAGACCCTGTCTCAAAAAACCAAAAAAAAAAAAAAAAAAAAAAAAGGAAAGAAAGGAAAAGAAAATCCTAGGCTACTCATGACCCTGAATGAGAAGTTTAAAGAATGGATCTTAAAAATAATAAGAAATCTGAGCTGGGAATGGCAGTGCATGCTTTTAATCCCAACTTGCAGGAGGCAAACGAACACAGATCTCTGTGAGTTTGAGGCCAGCTTGATCTACATAGACCAGGCCAAGCAGGGCTACATAATGATATTCTTCCCCAAATTTAATAAAAAATAAATAAATCTGGGTGTAGTTGTGCACATCTATAGTCCCAGCTACTCTGGAGGCTGACACAGAAGGATACTTTGAGTCCAAGATATCTCTCTCTCTCTCTCTCTCTCTGGCCTTATTTTTAACTATGTGTCTGTGTGGGTGCCCACACAGGCCAGAAGAGGGTAATAGATCCTCTGGAGCTGGGGTTCCAGTCAGTTGTGAGCTACCTGGCATGGCTCCTGGGACACAAACTCTGGACCTATGCAAGAGTAGTGAACACTGTTACCAACGAGCCATCTTTCCAGATGCAAGTTCAAGACTTCAGGAATAGCTGGGACAGCATTATGAGATCAAGAATACCCGGCCATGGTGGCGCACGCCTTTAATCCCAGCACTCGGGAGGCAGAAGCAGGTGGATCGCTGTGAGTTCAAAGCCAGCCTGGTCTACAAAGCGAGTCTAGGACAGCCAAGGCTACACAGAGAGACCCTGTCTCAAAAAAAAAAAAGGAAAAATAAATTAAAAGCACAATCCATCAAATGCATACATACAAGTGTTAGATCAGAAATGCATGTACACTCAAAAAAAAAAAAACCCTCAGGACACTCATCTACAGGACACCCAAAGGGCTCTCCCATTACATTCAGGAAAGTCGTTGAGAGATCAGTTATTAATAGAGGTATTCCGATGAAAGGCTGACCACAAATAAATCCGTTCAGGTGGGAGGACAAGTTGAAAGGCAGAGTGGAAGGCATAGAGTCCTGTTGCTCCTCATCCTCTGACTCAAGAGAAGGCAATGATGAAAACTTGTCAGAGGAACAGATGGTTTAGTATCTCCTGAGAGGAGGAACTCGAGAGGGCCTCTCAGTACCTCACATCTAGGTGGTTAGTGTTAAATGGTGCAGAAGCACACTCAAGGCCTCCCCTCGTGGGGCTGTGGGTGTGGCTCATCCAGTGAAAGCAGAACAAGCCTGCTGACCTTAGCTCAATACCTGGAGCCCATGTAAAGGTGGAAAGAGAGAAGTGACACCTCAGAGTTGTCCTGACTACCACGTGAGCCCCACGTCAGGATACCCGGAGGTCTGAGGAAGCATTGCTTTTGTTTGATTGAGACAGGGTCTCAGGTGGCACGGTGTCTTAGTTAGGGTTTCCATTACTGTGATGAAACACCAGGACCAAAAACAAGTTGGGGACGGAAGGGTTTTTTGGTTTTTTTTTCAGCTTACACTTCCACATCATAGTCTGTCATTGAAGGAAGTCAGGGCAGGAACTCAAACGGGGCAGGAATCTGGAGGCAGGAACCGAAGCAGAGGCCATGGAGGAGCATTGCTTTCTGGCTTGCTCTTCACAGGTCTCTCAGCCTGCTTTCTTATAGTACCCAGGACCACCAACCCAAGAGCAGCACCACCCACAGTGGGCTGGGCCTTCCCTTGTCAATCATCAGTCAAGAAGATTCCCCCACAGGCTTTCCCACAGGCCAGAGGGGGCATTTTCTCAGTGGAGGTTCCCTCTTCTCAAATGACTCTACCTTGTTCCAAATTGGTATCAAAACTAGTCAGGACAGCCAAGCTGACCTTGAACTGTTGATTCTCCTGCCTCCACTTCCCCAAGTGCTGGAATTACAGACATATATCACCATGCCCAGATATTAACTGGCACTGTGTGTGTGTGTGTGTGTGTGTGTGTGTGTGTGTGTATAGTCTTCAAATATCTGTGAAATTCTTTTTTATTTGTTTGTTTGTTTGTTTGTTTGTTTTGGTATTTTGTTGAGTTTTTGTCTGCTTGGCCTCTTAGCTTTTGGTGGGGTATATTTTTAAACCCCACATTGTCATTTGAATCTCCAACTGTTCCAATCTCACCACTGTTGTGTTTACTTTGTGTTATGACATCATCAGGAGTCCACATCCTGTATGCTTACGTGTGTGTGTGCCTGCGTGCGTGCACTGTGTGAGTGTGTGTGTGTGTGTGTATGTGTGTGTGTGTGTGTGTGTGTGTGTGTGTGTGTGTGTGTGTGTAAGCCTCTGGAATCTTCCCACCTTGTCATTTTGAGGCAGGGTCTCTCTCTGGGACCTGGGGCTTACTTTTTTTAGCCTAGGCTGGCTAGCCAATGAGCCTCAGAGTTCTCCCATCTCTACCTCCTCAGAACTGAGATCACAAGCATGCGCCATTTCACCTGGCTCTTGAAGTGGGTTCTTTTTGCATGCACAGTCAGGTCCACAGGCTTCAGGAAAGAGATCTACAAACTGTACCATCTGCTCAGCCCCATCACTGATTTTATTCCTCCAGAATCTTCATTCTAGAACAGTGTAACACTATCCTTTGCCCTTGTGATGCAGTATAACACTATCCTTTGCCCTTGTGATGCAGTGTAACACTATCCTTTGCCCTTGTGATGCAGTGTAACACTATCCTTTGCCCTTGTGATGCAGTGTAACACTATCCTTTGCCCTTTTTGATGCAGTGTAACACTATCCTTTGCCCTTGTGATGCAGTGTAACACTATCCTTTGCCCTTGTGATCCAGTGTAACACTATCCTTTGCCCTTGTGATGCAGTGTAACACTATCCTTTGCCCTTTTGATGCAGTGTAACACTATTCTTTGCCCTTTTTGATGCAGTTTAGCCTTAAATTGTGTTTCATATTAAGGAAATGTAAATATATTATTTTTATTTCTACAGCTTGTTGCCATTCTAGGAATCAAATCCAAGGCCCTGAACATGTGGGGCGGGTACACTCTGTCACTTAAGCCAGATTTTTATTTTCTTCTCTTTCTTGGGTTATAATTTAGCTGGGTATCAATTGTAGGTAAAGATTAATTTCTTTTCTCCTCTTCTTCTTGTAAGCATTAGTCTTAAATTCCAAATCTATTGTTCGTTGGCTACCTAACCCTCAATAATCTCTCTCTAATGATCTCTAGTATTTTCTCATCACTTTATATCTCTCGTTTTATTACAATGTGTCCATATACAAATCAAGAAAGAAAAAATAACTGGGCATGGTGTGCACATCTTTAGTCCCAGCACTCGAGAGGCAATGGCAGGGGGATCTCTGTGAGTTCAAGGCCAGCCTGGTCTACAAAGCAAGTCCAGGACAGCCAAGGATACATAGAGAAACCTTGTCTCGAAAAACCAAAAAAAAAAAAATTGTATGTAGAATATGAAAAAAAAAACCCAAATACATGAGTTATGTTCATACAATGGGCAATTTTCCAGCTGTGAAAAGGAATGAAATATCATACATGCTACAATGTAGATAAACCTTGAAGATATGATACTAAGTGAAAAAATCCAGTCACCAAAAGAACATGTGACATAATCCATTTTTATACAAAACCTTCATAATAAACAAATCTGTGAAGAGAATGTAACCTTGCCTTGGGCCCAAGGTGAAAACAGCCTTGGGATGCTTGACCCGCCCCCTGAGATTTTGTCTCTACAAACTGATAGAAAAAAAAAAAAGCCGGGCGGTGGTGGCGCACGCCTTTAATCCCAGCACTCGGGAGGCAGAGGCAGGCGGATCGCTGTGAGTTCAAGGCCAGCCTGGTCTACAAAGCGAGTCTAGGACAGCCAGGGCTACACAGAGAGACCCTGTCTCGAAAAACCAAAAAAAAAAAAAAAAAAAAAAAGATCGTAAATAGACTCAGAGAGAGAGGTGGGCAGGGGAAGGATCAGCTCAAAACAAAAGACAGGGGCTGGCAATTGGGGGCGGGATTGTATTGCCAAAAGGATCTTCATTAGAAGGAGGAAGCTGGGGGGAGGGGGAGGGAGAGAGAGAGGGAGAGGGAGGGAAGGAGGGAGAGAGGGGGGGGGAGGGGGGGAGAGAGAATGACATTGGGGAACCAGAACCAGAGAGAAAAATCAGACAGAGGAGGTCCCGGTCCACAGCGGAGGGAACTGGAGAATTTGGCACCAGCTGCAAACTCAGTGGTGAGGTTATCTTTTATTTAACATCCATGAAACTTGACCTCTGGAGGGTAGGGCCTCTGCATCAGTTCCTGCCTCCAGATTCCTGCCTTGTTTGAGGTCCTGTCCTGACTTCCTTTGATGATGAGCAGTGATGTGGAAGTGTAAGCCGAATAAACCCTTTCCTCCCCAACTTGCTTTTGGCCATGGCGTTTCATCGCAGCAACAGTTAGCCTAATTGAGGCAACAGTTTATGAATGTTCTGCCTACCGTGTATGTATGTGCACTTTGTGCGTGTAGTGTCCACAGAATCTAGAAGACAGCAACGAATTCCCTGGAGCTAGAGTTTATAGACAGCTGTGAGCCACCACGTGGACACGAGAAACTAAACCCAAGTCCTCTGCTGAGCCCTCTTTGCAGCCCCAAGGCTCCCAGTCTTTGGATAAGAATTCAGTGTTTCTTCCCCACGCTAATCAAGGCTGTGAGAATTAGTCAGGAGGTTGGAAAGGTAAGGAAGCCACTGCCACAAAGCAAAACAGACAACGGAGAGAGAGACACATCTCGGTGGAGTTGTTTTGTCTGACACAGACCCCTCTTCTCCCCAAGGAGTGCGAGCAAGCAATCACTCTCGTGCCCCAAGCATTAACCATGATCCGTGGGTTGTTAGTTTTCCAGCAGGCAGAGCGGAAAATGCAATGGTAAAAAAAAAAAAAATTTATGATAATAACAGAGTTAACGATCCTCCTTGTTTTCTGCTTTGTGCCTCTTTCATCTGAGGTGCTGTGTTCGGACATGGAACGCCTCACTTTCTCTCCCTGGAGTCAGGAAGGCCCGGCCTTCCTTTCCCATATTTGCACATAACCACAAAAAGGAGCTTAATGCAAAATATCAAGGCGGCCTGAATTCTGGGAGGTAATTTTCCCAACTCAGCAAGCCAGACTGGGTGACATGGGCCCACAACAGCCAGGGAAACAGAGGCAGGAGACTCTCAAGCTCAAGGCCAGCATGAGAAACTTATTAACAACTTGTCTCAAATTGTAAAATGGGTGCTGGAGAGAAGGTTGGGTTATTAAAAGCACCCATACTTGGTGCTCACAAACTTCCTACAACTCCAGGGAGACTGTACACACACACACACACACACACACACACACACACACACACACACACACTTTAAAGTAATAAAACTAAATCTCTAAAGATAAAAGGAATGTTGGGGTTATAGACCCATAGCAGAGTGCTTGCTGGGTATGCAGAAGGCCTTGGGGTGAATCCCCCCACACCAAAAAGAGGTGAGGTGTTCAGCTCCCGTTCAGGCTCCCCTGCCTTCCCTTCTCGGAGAGCTCAGCTGATTAGTAGGAGAGACAAATATTTGTTCTGTTGGAAGCATGGCGTGAGGCACCTCCAGACTCCTTCCCAACTGACCTCTCAACAAGCCGTAAACAGCAAGATGGTAGCCTCTGTTCTCTTTGCGGGGTCAGGATGGAATGCCTTGAGGTAAATTCAGCACACACACACACACACACACACACACACACACACACACACACCTTAAAACTACAAACTAGGGGCTGGAGAGTTGCCTCAGAGGTTAAGAGCACTGGCTTCTCTTCTGAAGTTCATGAGTTCAATTCCCAGCAACCACATGGTGGCTCACAAGCATCCATAATGTGATCTGATACCCTCTTCTGGCAATCAGGTGCACATGCAGGCAGAGCACTGTATACATAATAAATAAAATCTTTATAACAAATAAAATCTTTAATAAATAAATAAATAAATGAACAAATAAAACTACAAACTATACCCCACCCAGTTCACTATACCCAGAATCCATTTCAGAGTATGGCATGAAAGCATGTTTGGCCGTTGCCATAGCAACCATGTTAAAAAGGAGAATGGGGAGCTGGAAAGATGGCACATGGGATTCTGCAGCTTCTTCTGACCTCCATGTGCACACACGGTACACATACATACATACAAGCAAAACACCTATACACATAAAGTAAAATAAACCAATCTAAAAAGATAGTTTTAAGTAGATCAGCATTAACTCTAAAAATGTTAAACCTGTTACCCCAGAACTTGGGAGGCAGAAACAGGAGGTCAGGAGTTCAATGCCATCCTTAACTTTGTAGCAGGGTTAGGACCATCATGGAGCTACTTGAGATCCTATCTCAAAAAATAAAAACCAGGGCCTGGAGTGATGACTCAGAAGTTCAGAGCACCGGCTGCTCTTCCAGAGGACCAGGGTTCAATTCCCAGCACCCACATGGCAGCTCACAACTGTCTGTAACTCTGGTTCGAGGGGATCCAACACCCTCATACAGACATACGTGCAAGCAAAACACAATGCACAGTAGATAAAAATAAACAAATCTAAAAACAAAAACAAAAACCAAACAAAAATAAAGCAGTAAAACACACTTTTAAATACATAATACTTTCTACAAAAGCCTTTAAACCCTTAGTCTTCCTACATTTATATAAATCTTGCAGAAAAATTTAAACACTTTTTCCAGGTTAAATTAACTCACTCTTAAATTGTCCGACTTTAGATCCCTTCCTCTTTCTACTTTATTGTTTCTTCTGTTTCTATTCCATCACACTATCTCTAAGCATGGGGGGAGGGAACCCAACCTGGGTGTGCATCAGAGGAGGTGTTCGAGGACTAGGAAAATGGCTCAGTGATAAGGATGCTTGCTGATCAGTCCTGAAGACCTGAGTTCACATACCCAGCATCCACGTGAAGAAAGGCAGGTATGGTTGCATACGTGTACCTGTAAACCCAGCTCTTGGGAGCAAAGACAGGCAGGTCCTGGGAGCTCACTGGCCAGCCAGCCTCATGGGAACATTAATCTTTGAGTTCAGTAAGAGACCTTGTCTCAAGAAAAGAGGCAGAGTTTTTTAAAAATATTTATTTATTTATTTATTTATTATGTATAGAGTGCTCTGCATGCATGTACACCTGCAGGCCAGAAGAGGGCATCAGATCACATTATAGATGGTTGTGAGCCACCATGTGATTGCTGGGAATTGAATTCAAGATCTCTGGAGGAGCAGTCAGTGCCCTTAACCTCTGAGCCATCTCTCCAGCCCGAGATTTTTTTAAAAAAAGAGGAGCCAGTGCACACTCTACATTCTCTTCTGATCTGTGTACACTTAAACACATGCGTACACTTAAACACACATGCATACACACCACACACACACACACACACACACACACACACGCACGCACGCACGCACGCACGCACGCACCTGGTCATACATCAATGGCCTCCACATTAGTGTCTGTTCAGTCATCCTTTTCCTTGCTGCTCCCTTCTCTCCAGATAAACTCAGCTCTGCACAGGTGCCCACAACTTCCCTCTACACTAACACGTGGGCAGATTCTATACCCTTCTACAGAGACGGCTGTTCACCCATGTTCATTGACCTCTAGTCACATGGATGTCTACCAATAGGTAAATGGAAGAAAATACAGCACATTTACACGATAGAACATTATTCAGCTGTTTGGGTTGTTTGTTTGTTTGCTTGTTTGTTTGTTTTTTAATGTGAGATTTTTAGGTAAATGGATAGAGCTAGAAAACAGTCATTTCTGGGTGACGTAAACCCAGCTCAAAAGGTAAAAGCGGCTTGTCTTCTCTCATTTGTAGATGTTAGCTTTAAATTTTCAGATGTGTGTGCTTCATCTCAAGTACCCACCAAGGTCAGGGGGATCACTGAGGGGTCACGGTGAGGAGGGGTTTCAAGAGAGGGAAAGCAGAGTGCAGTGGTCTAAAGGGTTAATAAAGGAAAACAATGGAACAGAAAGGGTTAAATTGGGTAGGGGATGAGAGGGCACAGTAGAGGAGGAAATACAGAAAGGAGTAACTGACACTAGAGACTTTTTAAAAATTTTTACTTATTATGTGTACAGTGTTCTGCCTGCATGTACCAGATCTCATTAGAGATGGTTGTGAGCCACCCTGTGGTTGCTGGGAATTGAACTCAGGACCTTTGGATGAGCAGTCAGTACTCTTAACCTCTGAGCCATCTCTCCAGCCCCAAGACTTTATTTTTTTTTAATTCCTGTGGAATTGTAGAAGCCTCCTAAAATATGAACATACTCATATAAATAGTTTGAATGGATACCCTGTAAGGTGGTGACCAACGCCCCTACTAGACACCACAAACTAACAAACAGAAGGCCCAGTGCCAGGGATGCATTGCCTCCTATGGAGCTGTTTCTCAGTGAGGTCCCCCAAACATCACAGACTATTGCCAGCACGTTTGTTAACCCTCCAGAACTTGGTGCTAAGACTATCGCTGCCAACACCACACAGCTTTAGACATTGAGCTCGGAGGAATCAAGCTTGTACTCGCCTGGGAAGTCGATCTCCACTGGCTAGTTTTCACAGTGCTGGAAGGGGACATGCACGTCCGTGGAGGAGAAAAGTCATCATCAGTCTCACCCAGCTGTGGGCCCGACAAGCTACAATACTGAACAGCCTGGTAAGACACGCCCATGAGAACAGTAGTGGCACAGACGTCAAGGGAGTAATCAACCGCTTTCTGATTTTTATTTAAGGCATGCTCTACAGGATAAAACCCACAGTGGGCACCACTACCAGGGCCAAGAACCCTAGGCCAGAAGGGAGAGCCTCCTACTATTATTCTGCCAAACGTACATCCTATTAGATGGACTTATTGTTATACCATAGATTAGCGCATCTCTCAAGCCTCAGCAGGGAAGTTTCTTTTTGAGGAAGATGGCGATTATTAGTACGGAGACCCACAACTGGTCAAGGTGCAGGGAATAAGAGAATGCCGGGTTTTCAGGAGTACGTGAGACATTTTTATCACAATGCCTCCCAAAGCTCAGAGATCATTGTGGAAGAGGGGCAGAGAGGTTGTGAGAACCAGAGATGGTTCATGGCTACCAAAAAAAAATTTTTTTTTCCAGATGCTCCAGATACAACTGGGTAGCAGCACGCGTGAAATCACAGCAGGAAGGAGAGCATGTACACAAGACCCGCAGGAGCTCAAACCAGACTGAATCCCAGCATAGCTAGGGGAGACTAGCCCCAAGAGTCCCTCTCCCGGAAGTGGAGTTCTTGGTGATTGATAGCTGCTGGGATGGGCGTGGCCTCCGGTAGGTCAGCCACGCTTCAGGGCAAGGCCGTATATCCAAGAGTATAGGGGCAGAACAAATTTGACTTGATGGGTTGAAAGGAAACAAAAGATGACACAAAGTTGGGTAAGTCGGAGAGTAGTGGATCTTGGAGGAGTTGGGGGAGAGGGGTGAATATGATCGAAATAGATTTTACGAAATTTTCAAAGAAACAATAAAAAGGGGGATTTTTTTTAAAAAATAAAAAATAAGATGCCGATTCTTTCAAATGGTCATTTTGGATTGCTATTGTAACTAATAAATACCAATGGCCAAAAACCTTGATGTAACCTGTAAAAGGAACTTTTTTTTTTTTTAGGTGTGCACCACCACCACCTGTGAAAGGGAAAATTTTTAATTAGCATTAAAGCAACCAGAACAGCAGAGCTCTCTAACTCATAAGTGCAGGTCGACAGGTATGCTAAGCCCAAGGCCCCAGATGATAAGTCACAAAGAATGCGGAGATAAGAGACAAAGGCCTACTGAGTGTTCCAGGGACCGGCTGGCCATAAAAGATAGGGAGGGTACACAAGGACAAACATCTACCCTCAGGTTTCAAGAAAAACAGGAACCAAGGACTGTTCCCGTATGATTAAGTCTGAGCTTACCCTAGATCTGCCTACACAAGTTGCTGATGTTCAAATGTTTGAAACAACCAATTGTGTGTGGCTGCACCAAAACTTCCCACTCCCCCCGACCCTTGCCCATATAAACCCCAAACCCCTGGGCTTCGGGGTCGACCCCTCTGTCTCCTGCGTGAGATACGTGTCGACCCGGAGCTCCGCCAATAAACTGCCTCGTGTGTTTACAGCAAGACGGTCGTTTGTGTATCTTTGGGTGCGCGCCATCCCGAGGCTTGAGTGAGGGTCTCCCTTCGGGGGTCTTTCACCTGGTGATTCTTTTTAAAAAAAAAAAAAGATTTATTTATCATATATACACAGTATTTTGCCTGCATGTATACCAGAAGAGGGCACCAGATCTCATTATAAATGGTTGTGAGCCACCATGTGTTTGGTGTGAATTGAACTCAGGACCTTTGGAAGAGAGCAGCCAGTGCTCTTAACCTCCAAGCCATCTCTCCAGCTCCGTAAAAGGAACTTTTATTCTCTTGTTTCAGTTGTTGTCTGGGAGGCTTACCACCTCATTCTGCTAACCTAGGCCTAGTCCTAGAAGCTCTGTCCTCCATACAACCTAACATAGGCTTACAATGTTTGCAGCCTCTGAGACTTACTGCTTCATAAGCTCACCCTTTCTCGTCTTTCTGAGCTCTGGGCTGGCTCAATTCAGCTCTTTTGGTTCAAACTCCTCTTCCAGCTGATTTATTTAATCTGGCTTCTTTCTTGGCCCAGAATTACTCTGTCTGGCCTCAAACTAACTCAGCAATCTGCTCTAACTTTCTGGCTTCTCATTTTCTGGCTCATTCTGTCTTCACCTGAGTTCTCTCTGTATATAAAACCCGTCTCACTATTGCTGTCCTAGTTAAAACAAACAAACAAACAAAAAACCCTTCCTCCTCCTCTCTCTGAAAAACTGCCTCTTAAGTAGCTTTCCTTTCCACACTCTTGGGCATATCCTGTTCTGTCAAATCTTCTCTGATTCGTCACCTTTTCTGCCACTCAATTAGACATCACTTCCAAACATGGGTGCTTCCTTCTACAAACTAACTTTACCTTCATTTGGGTTTAAAGACATGTATCACCACGCCTGGATCTAAGCTTTTCTTTGCCTGATACTTGCTCTGCACCAGGCTGGCCTTGAACTCCGATCTGTTTGTCTCTGTCTCCTGGACTAAAGGCCTGCTTGTACTCCAGGCGGATCACACAGACCCAAAGGATGTTTGCATGTGACCCCCCTGCCAGCTGGATCCCGTGGACCTAGAACCAGATCTTCATTTCTAATATGAAAATTAGGTGCGCTGGAGCCGTCATTTTATGTTCTTACGTTCCAGGATTCCTCTTTTTGTTAATTTCCACTTAGTACAATGGCCCAACTGAGTGATTTAAGGAACCTTATTACTTTTTTTTTAAAATTCTTTATTGTTATACAAGGTCCGCCGGGGCAGGCAAAGCCATAACCTCATTTTTTTGCTTAGCCATATGAGCAGGTGCCACTCTCTTTTCTCAACTCAGTGGGAGTCCTTTCGTCCTTTCTTAGTGGAAGTAATCCCAAACTTCATACAAGAAATACTGACTGGATACAAGTAAGATATCCCTAACCTCTTCTCCCAGGGGACCAGGGCTGACTCCCAGAACTCCATGGCAGCTCACAACCATCTGTAACTCTAGACCCAGGGGATCCAGTGCCATCTCCTGGCCTCTGTGGGCACAAGGCACACAAGCAATATAGATATACATTCAGGCAAAACACCCATATACATAAAGTAGAATATTTTAAAGATTTATTTTATATTAATTATATATAATTGATATATGTGGGTGGTTGTACGTGCAGCTCAGGGCAGGTGCCTGAGACACTGAGCATCCCAGGAAGCTGAAGGTACAGGTGGTTGTAAGCTAGCTATCTCATCTGGGTACTGGGAGCTGAGTGCAGGTGCTCTGCAGGAGCAATACACACTCATAACTGCTAAAGCCATCTCTCCAGACCCCTTAAAACTGCTTGTCTGGTGCTGGAGAGATGGCTCAAGAGGCTAAGGGCACCGACTGCTCTTCCAAAGGTCCTGAGTTCAATTCCAAGCCACCACAGGGTGGCTCACAACCATCTATAATGTGATCTAACGTGCTCCTCTGGCCTGCAGGGGTACACGCAGACAGAGCACTGTCTCCATAATAAATAAAATAAATCTTTTTTTTTTTAGAAAACTTCTTGTTTATTTTTTAATTCAATCTCACCCATCCAGAAGATCCCGTCATCAAGAAAGTAACAACAGCAAAGCTAGTATTGGCACACAGGAGAGAGGGAGCCTAACTCGCTGTTGGTGGGAACGTAAACTGGTGTAGCCACTATAGAAATCCTTAAAGAGTGTCCTCAAAAAAAAAAAAAACAAAACAGAACAAAACCAAAAAAACCTGAAAATAAAAGCCATATGACCCAGCTGCATGTCCATGCACACATACCCGACGGATTCTATGTGCCACCGTGGAGACGTTTGCACAGCCCTGCCCACTGTTTGTGATTCACAGTACTGGGAAATGGAACAGATTTTATGTCTGTAAAGAACACATGGTGGCACATGCCACACAGCATGGTGGCGAACACTTTTGATCCCAGCACTTGGGAGGCTTTGGCAGGTGGGTCTCTGTAAGATCAAGGCCAGCCTGGTCTGCAGAGCGAGTTCCAGGACAACCTTATTTCAAAGGAAAAGAAAAAGGAAGAAAGGAAGGAAGAGAGGGAGGAATGGAGGAAGGGCAAAGGAAGGAAGGGAAAAAGGAAGGGAGGGAAGAAGGAAGGAAGGAAGGAAGGAAGGAAGGGAGGAAGGAAGGAAGGGAGGAAGGAAGACGAGGCATTGCCTGTACACAGCAGAATTCCATGTAGCTATAGAAAATGAGGTCACACCATTTGTAGGAAACTGGCTGGAAACGGGTGTTTCCATCTCAAGCAACATACCTCAGACTCAGCAGTGCAAATACACACGGCTGCTCTCAGAACAGACTTAAAGTTCTAGCTATGTGGAAACTTGTGTAAGGAGAGACAGGCCATGAAACTTGAGAGGGGAAAGATGACCTTAGGGAAGGAGATTTTTTTAAAAAAGGAAAAAAAAGAGAGTAATGGGGTGCATGTGACATGAAGGCAGGGGGGCTTGTGGAGGCAGAAAGGGACCAGGAGAAGCGGGGACAGGAGACTGAGGGGGCAACAAAAACAAATATGAAAACCCTGCAATTGTTTTGCGCACTAATTTTTAAAAATAATGGGAAGAAGCATATTGGCAGCTTGACTGCCCAAGTTCTAAGCAGCTCCACATCATAGATGAAGAGAGAAGAAGACGAGGGATTTGTCCTGGGGCCTCTGGTCTGTCAGACTCCATGGCTGGGTACCCACGTACTTCCTGTCCTGTTCACTACACTGATTCTGGCTCCACCAGAGCCCTGCCCAGGCCCTGAGGAAATTAAATTCGAATATGGATTTGCTTCTCAGAAAAGCCGAAGCTCTGCCTCCAAGACATAGCATTCCAGCGCAGCCCAGGCCTCTCCCAGCATCTCCTGTCAGGGGTACCATGGAGGCTCAAGGGATCCGCCTCGCCCTGCGGCTTCTCACATTCTCTGTGCTCCTGCAGATGCTTTCTAGCAACCTGCTTTCTGGCAGGCTGGAAAGAGAGCTGTGTGAAAGCGGGCACCTGGGAGGTAAGCAAAAATGAAAACGCGAACCAGCGGGAAGCGGTGAAAGAGAGAGAGAGAGAGAAAAAATCTAGGTACTCTGGATGGTGTTGCCGATGACCAGGATGAAGCCCACCTTTGATATCAAACTCTGTGGGTCTGGTTATATTGTGTTCTCGCTATAAGTTAAAGGAAGAGGAAGACAGGAAAGTAAAACCAATTTAAGTCTCTGCCAAAGAGTTTCAATAACAACAAAAGGCGGAGAATCGTGGGTTGGATTGATATTAGGGGTATCCAAGAAATTCTCTCTCTCTCTCTCTCTCTCTCTCTCTCTCTCTCTCTCTCTCTCTCTCTGTGTGTGTGTGTGTGTGTGTGTGTGTGTGTGTGAGAGAGAGAGAGAGAGAGAGAGAGAGAGAGAGAGAGAGAGAGAGAGAAGCTTCTTTTCTATTCAGTACATAATCACAGGACTACTGTCATACTCCTTGGATTTAGAAGGGTAAGACCATCATCTGTACTCTGGGAAAACTCAGAGTGGAGATACGAAATCCCTAATCACGGAAAACACTATAACCGGACTTCATAAAGAACAATCTTAATACTCTGTTCTGTGTCTCCAACATGGTCGCCGTGGCTCCTGCTGGAACCCACCTTTACGCTGACAGCGAAAGTCTGTGAGTTCAAGTGTGTCAACAAAGGGAAGTGGGATGAGGGCGGACAAGAGAGACTTAGAGGGAAGGGAGAGCCGGCCAGATTTGGCAGCGGAAGTCCAGCCTTCAGGAGCAGCTGTGCAAGGTGGAAAGGCTTTTTAGCATATGTGCTCTGGCGACGAGGGCGGAAGGGACTAAAGGAAGGGTTCCGGATGAGGAGCATCCGCACCAAGCTAGATGCTCACTTGCAAGAACCAAGGAAGGTATGCAGAGACTTGGAAAACGGGATGCGTAATAAATAAGGGATTCTGGGGAAGCTGGAGGCTGTGCGCCCTTCTCCGGGCATCCTCTGTAACACCGACCCAGGCTGTAGCCCAGGTTCGCTATCCTGTATGACGTATAGAGCAAAGTTCATGCCCTAGTGATTATAACTGGCTCCTCAATGATAAAATCAGATCTATGTCGAGGTGGAGTAGTCTAGGTCCATAAGGAAAAGAGCGGTGATTCCTGCAGTAAGAGGGTCTAATCTGGACTTCTTATCGACAGCACTCTGCAACTACCCCGTCAGAAAGGGCTACTGCAGCTTGTCATTGTACAGATATTACTTCAATAAAATAACGTCCTTGTGTGAGCCTTTCATTTTCTCTGGCTGTGGAGGCAACAGAAACAACTTTCAGAGTAAATACCTCTGTGAACAACATTGCCTTTATAAACAGGTAAGCCTCTTGGTTCCTCACCCCACCATTAATGATCCTAAACGGTTGCGGGGGGGGGGGGGGGGTTGGTGGAATCACAGCTTTACAGGTAACACCTAGAAAGAGGCTAGGGGGAAGTGATCATGGAATCAAGAAATTACTTCCAGATGTGAATATCTTATATCCAGTACAGATATCCCAGTGCCCTGTGTAGTTTTCAAGCTGAAAATCAAGCTACGGTGGGGTTGCTTGTGAGATCCCAGCATTTAGTAGTCTGAGGCAGGAGTTTGAGGCTAGCCTGGGCTATGTAGTGAATAGTGAGGTCAGAACAAAAAGGAAGAAATGGAAAGCCTCAGATGATAATTTGTTTGTTTCCTGGAAGGGCGTGGATGTACAGCCCCTGACTCTCTGCCCAGCATCTCACTCCCATGGCAACGGCCTGGGTCTTTAAGAGCCCGATAGGTTGCTGCGTGATGGTTAAAATAAAAGCTGCTGGAGCATCAGGAGAATGGAGGGGACCTCAGTCAGAGTACAATACCTGACGTAACTGTCTAAATGGAGGGTTCTGATTCCAGAGAGGAGAAGCTTAGTGGCCCAACCTGCATAGTCCCACAACCTAGCGTTAAGTGCTTTTAGTGGTTTCCAGATAGGAAAATATTATCAACAGACAGCTAAGAAATTCGGGTGAGACCTTAAGAACCAGTTGATTGGGCCCTTTTAGCCTTACTGATGACCACAATAATCACACATTTTATTTATTAACAGAGGGACTAATCCAAACCCAGCAAATCAGTAAGCGAAACCAAATAAAGGATGAGGAAAAAAAATGGTGCAGAAATTATGCAGAGTAAATAAAGTAGACATTTCGGACAACATTTAGAATTCAAAATTCTTGTTCATTTCCTTGCCTAGCTGGTTAGTTGTATACACTTTTAATTAAGATTTTTCTGAACCTCAGCCCTGGTGTGAATTCACGCATCACTCCAATCCAAGATGCTTCTGGTGTAAACTACAGCTGACCTCCTACAGGCAGTAGCTTTCATGCATCAGTCTCTGTGGCATCCTTCATCTTTGCTGTCTATCTGACTTTGTTTCTGAATTCTGTTGCGGACCAAATTAATTGTCATGCAGTTCTCCTATCTGCTACACATCATCTGTCGGTCAACGCTCAAGCCTGTCCATGTTCTAGGGAAATGCCTCCCTCACCCCAGAACAATAGAAGCCACCACCTTGCAGCTGGGAGCTCCAAGTCTTTAGCTGTCATGGTATGGAGGGTCATGACCTCTGCTCTGCTTGTTCAAATTCTTGTCAACAGTGGAGCCTCACGAAGGAATCTAGGTACACGAGCCAGTGGCCTAGCAGTTGTTAAGCGATGGAAGGAGCCGTGGTGCCACATGTGTTAGCTTGTGATGATTCCAGTTTAATCCGAACACCAGCAACCACGGATCCTGGCTTATGGGCACAACTAGGGAAACCTCTGGAAAGTGGCAGAAACCATAGATTAGAGGCCTGGGCATTTGTGCTTCCTAACCCAAGGGATCACTACAAGGCGGGGATGGCGAGGGCAAAGAAAACAAGACAATTCTAGTAGACTCTAAATATTGGGTCAAAATCTCCCAGCCCAGTATCCCACACGATGCTGTGGTCAAGTAAAACCTTGTTCTAGGGCCTGACACCATAGAGATGACTTACCTGGTACCAATCCCATGGGATTTGGAGATAGTTTCCTCACTCCGATTATAGAAATACTTCCTGTTTTATAAATATGGCTCAAGTGCAATTTCTTTAAAAAGTTTTTGAGAACTATGCTTTAGTTCAGAGGATGACTCTTAAGTAATGTGTTTGGTAGAGACAAAGAAATCATGACCCAATTTCCTCTTAGATTTCTTCTGTTTCTTGATAGATCCTAATTATGCTTCTTTTAAAAAAGAAAAAAAAAAGAGCTGGGCAGTGGTGACACATGCCTTTAATCCCAGCACTGGGGAGGCGGAGGCAGGCAGATCTCTATGAGTTCGAGGCCAACCTGATATATAGCCCTGGATAGCCAGGACTGTGTAGAGAGACCCTTTCTCAAGAGGACAAGGAGGAAGAAGAAGAAGAAGAAAAAGAAAAAGAAAAAAGAAAAACAAATGTGAACTACTCCTGAGGAATGACACCCGGGGTTGATTTTGACCTTTATGTGCACATGGGAGAGGTAACTGAGGGCCACGTCTGATCCACAAGCATGAGACAGAGAGAAGCTAGCTAGGAATGATACAAGCTTTAGAAACCTCAAAGCTCATCCCTAGTGACACACTTCCTTCAACAAGACCACACCCCCTAAACAGTTCCACAAGCTTTGGACCAAGAGTTCAAATATATGAGTCCATGGGGGCCATTTTCACTCAAACCACCACATTGTATCTCCCTGCCCACGCCCCACCCCCCATAGGCTCATAGCCAAATCATAGTGCAAAATGCCCTTTAGTCTAACCTGAAAAGTTTCTGTAGTCTTTCAGTCTCAACATAGTTTCAAAGTCCAAAGCCCAATGCCTCTTTTGAAACTCAAGGCAACCTTCTAATTGTAACCCCTGTGAAATCAAAGGGCAAATTACACACTTCCAACATACAGTGGCACAGAATGCATAGTACATTTCCAAAAATAGAAGAGAAGGAGCATAGTAAGGAAATACTGGACCAAAGCAAGACTGATCCAGCAAGACAAACGCTGGGCTATCCAGTGGATATAGGGGCAAGCTTATATGGCTCAGTGGAAGGGGGCGGCGTATGTGTACATGTGTCTACAGGTATGTTCACTTGTGTACATGTGCATGCAGGCCCCTCTCCACATTATCCCTTTGAGGCAGGGTCTCTCTCTGAACCTAAAGTTTGAATGTGTTGGCTAGGCTGCGAGCTGTCAAGCCCTAGCAATATCCCTGTCTCTACCTCCCGCAGGACAGGGGTCACATTTCAGACCATACTTGTTTTTATTATATGATCTCTGGAACATAAACTCAGGTTCTGAGATTGCTCAAAAACACTCCTAAACACTGAGCTATCTCCCCAGGCCCCCTCTTTGGTGTTTTGTTGTTGCTGGACTTTTTTTTTTTCTTGTTGTTTTTGTTGTTGTTGGGACAGAGTCTCTGCCTTAAACTTCCTCTATAGAGCCAAGGTTAGCCATGAACTTTTCTGATCTTTCTGCCTCTGCCTCCCAAATGCCGTTATTACAAGCATGTACCACATCCGGTGCACGCTGTGCACGCTAGCCAAGCACTGTGCCAACTAAGCCATGTCTCCAGCCTCTTGTTCTGTGTTGAGGAATCTTAGCCCAGCAACAACACTACTCTGTCTGGAATACAGAAACCTGCTTAGTACACTCCTTTTAATCCAAAACAATGAAGGTAAAGTTAGTTTATAGAAGGAAGGACCCTTGTTTGAAAATGAGGTCTAATTGAGAATCAGACAAAGCGGCAAACCAGAGGAAGATCTGACAGAACAGAATCCACGCAGCTCTCTCAAGAAGAGAGAGAAAGGGGAGGCGACTAAAGGTAAAGCAGTGCAGAGAGGGAGGAGGCAGTGTTGGGCCTCCAGGAGGCAAAACCAATGTAATAGCATGAAGGATCTTTATCACAACTCGAGTAGGCGACCCACTGCTCTGGTGTGTAAAGTTTTGGTTATATATATATATATATATATATATGTCCTTTCCCCTCCCAGTGTTCCCAAAACAGAGAGAGAGGGTCCCAGCTTGCCAAGCACTTCTCAGTAAAGATACAAAAGGGAGTCTGGTGTCCTAAGGCGACAGGCTGCAGAACAGGTGCCAAGGGCACCGAGGCTCTAACTTTCTTTTGATCTCCTTTGATCATCTCTTCGCTGAGGGGGAGTGTCCCCTTTGGACTTCAGCTGAAGGTCCAGTCCAGTGCTAGTGCAGTGCCAGGGGAGCCAAGCGCTAGTGAGGCAGGCAGGACCTTCCTGCAACTGGGACCCTGAGAGATGGATTGTAATTCTTTGGCTTCCCAGCAGTTCTACCCTGGCAGCTGTACAGAGACAGGCTGCAGAGGAAGAACAAGCTAAACACAGGTGACAGAATTAGGCTATGCATAGCTCTCATGAGCAGAGAGAAGATTTAGCAGAAGAGGGCAGAGAGGGGAGAGGAGGCAGTTTTACCAGGACAGTTTTAACGAGATGGGTTTAGCCAGACAGTGGTGACCCGTGTCTCCAATCTGAGTCCTTGGGAGGCAAAGGCTGGCAGCTCTCTGAGTTCAAGGCCAGCCTGGTCTACAAAGTGAGTTCCAGGACATCCATGGATACACACAGAAACCTTGTCTTAAAAAAAAAAAAAAAAGGAGGAGAAGAGGAAGAGGAAGAAAACAAAAGAGGAGTGACCAGACATACAAACATATGTGTGCTCTGTGTCTTTTGCTGATATTTGGTGACATGTACACAACTCATAAACCACCAGAAACAAGAGCCAAAGTAAACGTCTTTTTCCCATAAAGTACCTGCCTTGGGTATGTCATTACAGCAATGAACAATGAACTAATCCCCACCCATAAATCAAGCCTACACAGACATTCGCTCGAGTGTTAATGACAGACGTCTGTGGCTGGAAAGCTCTCCTTTGAATTTTTGCACATTGCTTTGAATATCCCAGCAATGATGTGTGTGTGTCCTTTTTCAAAAACTAAAGAGGAGAAAGAAAGGGAAAACAAAGACTCACAATCCTAAACAAAACAAAAAACAAAAAACAAAACAAACAAACAAAAACCTCTCACACTTCCAATCAGCAAGGGCAAAGATGGAGCAATCAGATCTAAAAAGCACTAACCAGAGAGTCTGGCAGGGTGAGTGAAGCCTGCAAGTCACTCCCTGCCCTTCTTACCTTCACTCATAGGAAAAAAGGGGAAAAAAATTTTTTTTTCTGTTCTTGAACTGAACCCTTTTACCCTGTGGCTTTGTATAAGAAACAGTGAAATGCGTTCCCAAGGTAAGAATTGCCCCACCTGAAGAAACATGTCACATCATGAAGAGAGAGGCTGTGACCTGCCATTGTAATTTATTAGGTGTGCCTCGGTAAGATACAGAAACTGACCACAGCGACCTTTGCCTTTATCTGGGTTGCTACTGTGGCCTTTAACGGTCTATGGCCTAAATTTCTGCTGCCCCCTCGTGGCCCAGAGACCAAAGTGCACAGCAAGGAATTCCTTTCACTTCCTAAAGGCTTCTTCATTTTTGTTTTGTTTTAGTTTTGGTTTTTTTGTTTTGTTTTGTTTTGTTTTGTTTTTGTTTTTGTTTTTGTTTTTGAAGACAAGGCTTCCCTGTGTGGCCTTGGCTGTCTTGAAACTTGGTCTGTAGACAAAGCTGGCTTCCTACTCACAAAGATCCTCCTGCCTCTGCCTCCCCCGAGTGCTGGTATTAAGGGCGGGCGACACCACCACCTGGCTCTTCATTCTTGTCAATCTGTGTGAAGCTAGTGTGTCCACACACTGCTTCCCTTGGCACCAGTTCTTGACTCAACTCAGCGGCAGCTCCCCCACCCTCCTCAGCCTGCACCCCCACTAAGCACTGATGTTGCACACTACAGGAGAAAACAATGAGACTCCGAACAGCGGAGAAAGGTGCCAGCGGCCTTTGGCGTTGCTGGAGGGCGGGCACAGAGGACACAGGTGGTCAGGGAAAGGGGTAGAGAGCACAGGTCATTCCCAGCCCGGACATGGGAGGGTCCACTGTAAGGAAGCTGAAGGGTTTCACTCTGGTCAAAGGCTAACTGAGGGCAGCATGTAGGATTAGGATTCACAGGGACCTGCTTTGCAGAGTTCAGGCTGAGGAAGGAAAGCTTTGTATGGCTTCTTTGGTTTAGGAAACAACAGAAGAGAGAACAGCCTGGAGATTGTACAAAGACTTGAAACAGAAATATATGTTTCTCTCTGTGTTTGTGTGTGTGCCTGTCTGTCTCTGTCTCTCTTCCTCCCTCTGCTTCTCTCTGTCTGTCTGTGTCTCTTATTGTCTCTCTCTCTTTTTCTTCTTCTTCTTTTTCTTCTTCTTCTTCTTCTTCTTCTTCTTCTTCTCCTGTCTGTACCTGTGTGTGTGTGGGTGTGCATGTGTCTGTATGTGCCTGTCTCTCCCTCTGTGTTTCTCTGTGTGCCTGTGCCTGTCTCTGTCTCTATGTGTGTCTCTCCCCACCCCAACCCATGCTTCTGTGTCTCTGTCTCTGTCTCTGTCTCTGTCTCTCTCTGTCTCTCTGTCTCTCTCTCTCTCTCTCTCTCTCTCTCTCTCTCTCTCTCTCTCTCTCTCCCCCTCCCTGTCCCTCTGATTTTGCGGACCTGCCTCTGTCTCTGTCTGTCTGTCTGTCTGTCTCTCTGTGTGTGTATGTCTGTGTGTGTGTGTGTGTGTGTGTGCGTGTGTGTGTGTGTGTGTGTGTGTCTCACTCTCCCTCTTTCGTCCTTCCCTCCACCCCTCCCTTCTCCTATACTGTTGCTATGGATGCAGGCTGCACAGGGTAGCCGCCACCTGATGGAAGGAGCACTCTGGGTCA
The DNA here is from genome assembly GCF_964271855.1 of Acomys minous. Taxonomy (NCBI): domain Eukaryota; kingdom Metazoa; phylum Chordata; class Mammalia; order Rodentia; family Muridae; genus Acomys; species Acomys minous. The sequence goes on along the minus strand of NC_140485.1, from coordinate 70,303,879 downwards.
CGGGCCCCAGCCTCCAGTCCCATTCTTACCTGGCTGAAAATTGCCCTACAGCCTCTGCAGGTTCCCAGGGGCGGTGAGCCTCAGCTGTTTTCACAGAAGTCCCTATCGTATTGATTTTGAATTACGTGTATAAAGCTTTATGAGAAGCCTTGCACTCAGAGACTAGGGAGACAAGAGAGTCGCTCGAGTCAACGAGCTCAGGGTCAGTCTGAGCAACATAAGCAACACTCCAAACGCACACGTTTTTCTTTTGATTTTTAGTAAACAATCAAATAAGCAAAACAGCGGAAGAAGATCTCAGGAACTGGTCAGCAGCCCATCAGACTCATACAAGCCCTTCCCACAGTCAAGACTGTCCTGGGCCTGCCCCCTCTAAAGCTAGTGGCACAATTTGACCACTCGTCATCAGATCAGGCAAATCCAACATATGCCCCCTCAGAAAAATGAGTGTTCTCAACCCAGTAATATCCAGGATCTCAGCATTTTAAAATATTTATTACATCATGTATGTATGTATGTACGTACGCACATATGTATGTATATATGTTTGCATTTACGTGGGTACGGATGCCACAATGCACACATAGAGGACAATTTGCTGAAATAGAATCTTTCCTTCTGCCACGTGAGTCCTGGGGATCAAACTCAGGCCATCAGACCTGGGGGCATGCACTTTTAACCACTGATCCATCTCACCAGCACATGCCTAGCCACCTGAAGCCTGATTTTAATTGCACGTGCCCCCGAGCCAGTACGGAATCTGCGTCACCTAGCTAGCCAGACAGCACTCTTTCCTTCTATGTCTTGTCTCTGGCGCAAAGCATAGCTAAGCTAAGTCATTCCCTGTGCAAACACCTGCTTTCCCAGCCCCTCTGTGACAACTTCTCAGGAAGCTGTTATAGGAAGAGGGTCCCGTGAGGTGAGATCCTGCTGCATGGCCATCCCTCATGGCTTCTCCCTGCTGTGCCACCTGGAGCTTCTGTCAATCCTCCTCCTGTACCTGTGAAGAGGTGAACAGGCCGCACAAAGACAAAGCTGAGGCTCTGAGCCACTGAGCCAGCGGCCTCCTGCTGCTTCTCCCTGTGCCTTTGTTGACCAAAGCCCTTGCTCATTGCATTTCTTATTGCTTGCACCCCAAAACTTCTTAATTGACATGCTAAGAAATTCCATTCATTCTTTAATTCATTCAAATATGTATTGAGAGCTTCAAGAGGGAGCTACTTAAAAAACTAGAATACTGCTACTTACAATTTGTCCTATTTCCTTGGGGAAAAAAAATGTAGACCAAAATACGTGCATATAAAATGTGGGGATGGAGAGGTGGGGTGGGGGTTGTGATGGGGGGTAGAGTGTGGATAATAACTATTTTACTATCTGGTAGGAGACAAAAGAGGAAAGCAGAAAGGCTTTTTCGCATGCATGGTGACTAGTTAGCAATAGACAGGGGATGCGTACAAGCCTGATGACCTGAGTTTAATCTCCAGAACCCGCAGTGGAAGGAGAGATGTCATCTGAAAGCTACACCTAAATTGTGCACATGTAGCTTACACATACACACACACAATTTTTTGTTTGTTTGTTTGTTTTTATGTATACAATGGAACTGTTTGGTTTTTCTTTTTACTTTTATTGTAAAATAAAAAAAAACAGACAAACAAAAATTGTTGTCACAGAAGCTGTAGTGTATCACGCAGTATAGCCTTTTGTCCACTTATGTTTACTTTCAAATGTTCATTGCTACGAGTCATAGGTCTGGTTGGAGGCCTACACTTTCGTTACTGGATCCTCACTGGGACTGCTGTCGGATATTCCATTGTTGCCATGTGTCAAGGAGATTGTTAATCTTTGAATCTGCAGGCCAGGCCCCTTCATGTGTTCCAGCAGGTTATACATGAGGTAGATGTTGGGGTGAGGTCCACTCAGAGCCCTGGATTAGGGCCCTCTGCTGTGTCCTCGGGGCAGACCCGCTCTCCTGCTCCCATGTTTGTTTGGTTAGTTGGTAGGTTGGTTTTTTTGAGACAGGGTTTCTCTGTGTAGCCTTGGCTGTCCTGGACTCACTTTGTAGACCAGGCTGGACTGGAACTCACAGTGATCCACCTGCCTCTGCCTCCCAAGTGCTGGGATTAAAGGCCTGCACCACCACCGCCTGGCTTTGTTTGATTTTTGAAGCAGGGTTTCTCTGGGTATCCCTGGCTGTCCTGAAACTCTCTCTGTAGAGCAGGCTGGCCTCAAACTCACAGAGATGTGCCTGCCTCTGCCTCCCAAGTGCTGGGATTAAAGGTGTGCACCACTACACCTAGCCTAATTATTATATTTTAACATTTAAAAGAAAAGCTTTTTTATTTATGCTGCTATGCACCACACAAGTCAGGATGTATTACTTCCAAGATGAGTAAACTCATCCAAGATTACCTAAGGCTTCACACGTAACTCATTACTAGTCCTCCAGACAGTGGCTACTTTATTGAACTATATCTTTATACACGTTACATTTTAAAAAGAACCTGCTCTTTCTTTAGTCCATAGTTTCACAAGGCCAAAGCCATGCCAGGGAGAGCCACAGCTCGCCTGCCTCGCTGAACCCTACACAGTACAGACAAGAGGTTCCATGCCAGTGTTTTATTGGGAAAGAGAAGCACCCACCACCAGGGCTGTTGTATGTGCTCTGTGTAGCAGCAGAAACAAGGAGAAGGCATAATGTCCCTGGGAGTGTCACAAGCCCAAGGATGTCACCCCTTCCTGGCTTCCAGAAGCTTCCTGGCACTCCAGACGAATCAGGACGGCTAGGGTACTCGAGTCTCTGCAAGTAGAAGAAATCCCAGGTCACAGCTGTGTCTTGCTGGCTCCAGCTGCCCAGCTGTTTCCCTCCTGGGGAGCCTCGTGCCCGTCACTCTTCACGGCTCTACATGGCTTCCGGCTTCCTACCTGCTTCTGAACACTCTTGTCGGCTAGAAATCAGTCTCACCTCTGCCATGACGCCGGAACGGTATCTGTTCTGACTTTTCGACTGCCCCCAGCCCTCATGGCCAAACACATCAGATGTATTCCCACCCTCTGTGATGCCCTCACTCATCACAGCTGCTCAGGCTGTTGGGCCTGGATCGAATCCCATCTCTCCCAGAAAAACGTCCCCTCAGAGAGCCACACCCACTGTGTGCACTGCAGTCCCACAGTGTCCATGAGAGGGTGTGGTCTGTGACTGGATCTTTCTAACAGCATTCTTTATGGCCTCCAGAAGCCAGCTCCCCAGCATCTAAGCCGTCCCACACAGCCGGAAGCCTGTTAACTTCGTAGCTGGTCAAAGGCCATCACAGGTCAGACTCACCTGATTCAGAATTAGACCCATTGGTCCTGTTGGAGTCTGTGAGCTGTTGGAGTGGCCGGAGTCCTGGCACACAGAAGCGGCCACAGCCTGACTTACAGCACTTTTCCCCGGGTTGACAGTTCTCATCCATGAAGCAGGTGACAATACACAAGCCCATCAGAATTTGGGGACAATGACCATCCCGCCCTGCGGGGAAACACCAGCACAGGGAAAGACATGGGGAGTTGGCTCCTTTCTTCCCAAGTTCCTACCTTTAACTTAGACACAGGGCCCAGGCAAATCAACCCTGACTCCCAGCTAGATGTGGCTGGGAACAGGGAAGCTGGGGGCTGAGGCATTACATCCAAGCAGGTCTGACCAAAGAGTCACTAAACTCCCAATGCCAGGTCCTTGGAGGTTAGTAGAGTAGGCTTGCCAATAGAGGCCAGAGCAGAGAGACAAGGCCCTACCTTGACAAGGCCCCCTATGATTAAATTTCGTGTCACTGCCTCATTTGCCACCCTAGAGAGGTTCTATGCTCCTGCTTTGTGCTACCACACCCCTGTGTAAGTGTTCTTTCATCAAAATGTATTGTGTGTGGTGTATGTGTGTGTTGTGTGTGTGTGTGTGTGGCATGCGTGTGTGTGGTGTACATGTGTGTGAGTGGTGTATGTGGTGTGTGTGAGTGATGGTGGGGTGCATGCTTGTCACGGTACCATTGCTCAATGGTACAAGAATGGCACAGACTCAGGAGGAACAGTCCCTTAATGTGCAAGCTCTATCTTGCACAGATCAGCAATGTGCAGTGTGATATTCATTCAATGTTGAGCAGCAGCAGCCAGTCCGCCATGGCACATAGCTGATGCTCCACAGTGGGCTGTATAGGTTGCAAAGCTAGATGATTTGGGTGAATTGAGAGTTGTGCTGGCTAGTTTATGTCAACTTGATATAATTTGAAAGGAGGGAACCTTAATTGGAAAATGCATCCATAAGATCTAGCTGGAGGACAGTTTCTTAATTAGTGATTGATAAGGGTAGGCCCAGTGCATTCTGGGTGGCATCATCCCTGGGCTGGTGGTCCTGGGTTTTGTGGAAAGCCTACTGATCCAGGCATAGTGGCGCATGCCTTTGATGCCAGCACTATAGAAGCAGAGGCAGCAGATACCTGTGAGTTTAAGGCCGTCTTGGTCTACAAATTGAGCTCCAGGACAGCCAGGGCTATTACAGAGAAACCTTGTCTTGAAAAACAAACAAAAATAAGAGATGGAAAAGGACTAGGAGGAGGAGGAAAGCAAGTTGAACAAGTCATGGGGAGCAACCCAGTAAGCAGCACCCCCCTCCACGGCCTCTGCATCAGCTCCTGCCTCCAGGTTCCTGCCTTAAGTTCCTGCCATGACTTCCTTCAAGGAGGAACTACAGTGTGGAAGTGTGAGCCAAAGAAACCCTTTCCTCCCCAGTTTGTTTTTGGCCATGGTGCCATCACAGCAATAGTGACCCTAACTAGGACAAGATTATTAAATATGCTTTCAACTTATAAGAGTTGCCATTTACAGTGGATTTATCAGGTAGGTAATTCCTCATTTGTCTTCCCTAACAGGCTACATGTAAGGACAAAGGTTGAGCATTGCGTGTGGCTAGGAACTAAGGGGCTAGGAACGTCGCTCAGCTGGTGGGATATTTGCCCAACATCTATGAAGCCCTGGGTTCAGGAGTGCATAAACTGGGTGTGGTGGTGCATGCCTGGGACCCCTGCACTCAGCAAGTAAAGGCGGGAAGATCACAAGTTCAAGTTCAAGCTCGAGCTCCATAGGAAATTCAGTCAGCTGAGTTGCATGGCTCAAAAAAAGATAAATAGATAGATTGAAATTGATAGGTAGATAAGTAGGTAGATGATAGATAGATAGATAGATAGATAGATAGATAGAGGGTTGATTGATAGATAGATGATAGATTGATAGATGATAGGTAGATAGATAAATAGATAATGGATTGATTGATAGGTAGATTGATAGATGATAGATAGATAGATGTTACATAGATAGATAGATAGATAGACAGATAAATAGATAATGGGTTGATTAATAGGTAGGTAGATTGATAGATGATAGATAGATAGATAGATAGATAGATAGATAGATAGATAGATAGATAGATAGACAACAGAAACAGGCTCAACAAGAGGGGACTATTTACCACCAGCCACAGAGCATACCCACAGCTGAGCTCAAACCAGGAGCCATGTCACCACACCTCCGTTCTCTAGTTCTTTCCATGCCAACAGTGACCCTTTAACCCTAGGCGGAAGCGTTTGGTTGGGGACCAGGGGATGGTAAAGATGACAACTGACTCCCCCAGGAAGGCCTCCAGAGGCAGCACCTCCAAACTGACCTGGGACCCAGGGGGGTACTTTTGACTCTCCTCCCCCGCAAAAAAAACCCCAACATACCTCCCTGGATGTCTCCTCGGCAGGCCTGGCCGCAGCCGGTGCTGCAGCATTTGTGGCCCTCGGGACAAGATGTGTCCCCATCACACAGCTTCTCACACGGAAGAGGGTCAGGAGGACATTCACCACTTAATTCTGCCACAGAATGAAAGTGTTAAAGCTCAGATGTGCACAAGCCAGGAACATAAAAGGCATTTTTCAGTGGATGCTAACACAGACTTTTGCTATGCAGTACACCCTAATAGCCCACATTCGTTCGATTTCTTCCGGCCATGAGCCACTCCACTGGTTTTGGTGTTGGCATCAGCCCTAGCCCACTGCGGCAAACATGAGCTACACATCTTGTGTCCCTTCTCCCTCCTTTTGCACTGTGACAGGCAGGTAGTATTTGTCCCTAGTCAGCTGTATCTCCTGGGACTTGTGCCCTGGTGAAGTTCCTTCCCACACTGACCTGGGTTTCACCCTATTAGCTAGGCTATAGTGGGCTGAGATGTCACTTCGGCAGGGAACATGGAAGGAGAAATTGCTGTCCCAGGGGGACAGAATCTGATCCCCAGTGTCCGTGCAAAAGGCCGGCTATGGTGGCACTAGTGGTGACGTGGTGGAGACAAGCTGACACCTAGGGCTCGCTGGCCCGTCAGCCTAATAAACAAGCCTGAGTCCTAGTGAATAACCCTGACTCAGAACACATAAGATGGACAGCTCCTAAGAAGTGACATTCCAGGCCGACTTCGGGCTTCCATATGTATGTGCACATATACACAGACATGCACAAATACACAAATTAATTGATGTAGAGGAATTTTAATTCAGAACATGGCTGCTCGGGCAATAGGTCACACCCAATGACCTTCTAGGTCTGTGTGATCTGCCTGGAGCACAGACACGCCTTTAATCCAGGAGACAGAGGCAAGCAGCTCTGAGTTCAGGGCCAGTCTGGTATAGAGCAAGTATCAGGTAAAGAAAAGCTTAGGTCTAGGCGTGGTGGTACATGCCTTTAATCCCAAGCAATGAAGGTAGGATGTAGAAGGAAGCGCCCATGTTGGAAAATTATGTTTAATTAAGTGGCAGGGAAAAAGTGACCAATCAGAGAAATATTTGACAGAATAAGATACGCCAAACTCTCACGAGGATAGAGAGGAAAGGGAAGCTATTTAAGGGAGCAACACAGAGAATGAGAGAGGAAACCGTCTAACCAGGAGAGTTTTACAGAGAGAGGCTGAATGAGAGAACAAACTAGACCCAGGTGAAGACAGGGTGAGCTAGAGAATGAGAAGGAGCCAGGAGATTAGAAAATAGTACTGGACTTAGTTTGAGGCCAAGCAGAGCAATTCCGGGGCCAAAAGAGAAGGCTGGGAGAGGAGTTTGAGCCAAAACAGCTGAATTGAACCAGCCAGCCCAGAGCTCAGGAAGAACAAGAAAGGGTGAGATGGTTAAGCAGTATGTCTCAGAATCTGAAAACATCCTAGGCCTAGGTTAGATTGTACGGAGGCTAGAAGCTTTCAGGGCTAGGCCTAGGATAGCAGAAGCAGACAGTAAGCCTCCCAGACAGCAACTGAAACACCAGGCTACACAGAGAAACCCTGTCTCAAAAAAAAAAAAAGAAAAAGAAAAAGAAAAGAAATATTATCCCAGACATTCCAGCTCTACTGAGCTCCCGCCTGCATGTGTGAAATGACCTCAGCTATAGCACATGGAGAGGTCAACTCTCTCTCTCCAGCGAAGCCTGGGCCAGCTACAGCTGTGATGAGAAATGAACCATTGCCTTAGAGCACTACATCTGGGGACAGTCTGCTCTACTGGAAATGAGACTCATTCATAAAACCTCAGGTCTGGCCTGAGAAGCAGTGAGTCCCGCCCAAATTATGTGTGTCCTCCATACTCTCTTATAACCAGAGGTGACAATAAACTAACATGCTGATGGGGGAAACTTATATTCTTGATACAAACTGTTATGTCACGCCTTTCTTCTTCCAAAGACAGACATAGGAAGTCACTAGCATGAGGACCGGCATGGTGAGAGAGAGGGAGAGAGATGGTTCCTTCTTGGTAGCATCATTGAGTTGCCATGACAGCTCTGACACCCACCTCAGAATTCTTGTAAATCAAGGATAGTGAATCACTGTTCTGTTAATGTTCTTTTGTGCCTATATAGCCATATACATTCAGAATGCACCTCTTCATCACTGCTGTCACACTAACAAAACCCAGAGAAGAGAATGGGGCCCGCCCAGAACTACAGAGTTAGCTAGCAGCTAAGCAGGACACAACCCAGCTGCCTGACTTGCAATGAGTTACAGTCTAATACGCCATCTTTAGAAGATGTAGGCACCTGGGCCTCAGGAACAGGCACGCCCAAAGACTACAATGCCTGAGTGAAACTAATTCACCATGACTCATTTCAGAGTTTATTTCCAGTTCTTTAAATATGGAGAGAGGTGATGAGCAATTAAGTTGTGTAGAAAACCAAAACACACTTGGCCCAGAGCCCCAGAAGCAACAGGTATAATGATTACAGGTGGCCGGCTCCAGAGAGTCTGCCGTGATGGAAAGTGTTGGACCCCAAAGATGAGCCATATCATCTTGTGACCTAGGACTTTCCTGAACAGAAATATTCCATGTTGTTATGATGTCAGGTAAAAACTATGTCCCCTCACTTTTTTTTTATTTGGAAAGCATGGCCACTATAACTACCTGATGAATCCCACTGCGCCTACTCATTGTCTACTTGGCAAACACTGTAATATGCTTGAAAAATAAATCTACAGTTGAGAGAGCTGATATGGAAATCACCCCAGAGAGCTGAACAATGAACTTTACACCATACTTTTCAGGTGTCACCATTTTAATGAGTCTAATGGGACGAAGGCCAGGGGCCTCTGCTCTTCTCTTCAAGACAATAGCACCTCTGCTCTCTCCCAACCCAATTTCCGCTAAGTTCCCTAGAGTTTTGCTAAACTTTAGAAGCAAGGAATGGACCCTTGGGAGGCAGGCTGGGGCCGAGGGCCCCCTTGACCATTGCTCAACACTGCCATCCTCTTTTATGCTCAAACCCATGTCAAATAATTCCTGTCAGCTCAAATGGGACTTCATTACCTCTAAGACTATGCCATCCTAATTTTTTAATTTTATGTTCATTGGTGTTTTGTTCATATGTATGTCTGTGTACAAGTGTCAGAAGCTCTGGAAATTGAGTTTCGGACAGGAGTGAACTGACATGTGGGTCCTGGGAATTGAACTCAGGACCTCTGGAAGAGGAGCCAGTGCTCTTAACCACTGAGTCATCTCTCCAGCCCTGACATCCTCATCCTCATCCTCATTGTAGTCCCTCATACTTTCCTGAAACCAGGTTCCTTAGAAGTTCTCATTGCCCAGGCTTGTCTTGTCCCCAGGAACCTTGTAAAACTATGGTCCCTGCAATGCCTTTGGCCAGGATGCCCTGCCCTCAGCCTCTGTGTTCTGCTAACCTAGGTGAACTCAGCCATTACAAAGTATGTGTCTTAGTAGGCTCACAATAATTACGGCATTTTACCAAGGGTCAGGACAAGAAACAGGACTGGTAGCTAGAACTGGCATGCTCACCCCATCCTCCATCTGCATCTTTCCTACACCCCACCTCTCCCCAGAGAGCCAGGAAGCTGTAGACAGGCTTCCTCCTGCATCAGCTCCAGTGTCTACCTCCCTGGGGGCCTCCTTCTGTCAATGGGCTTCACTGCCAGTCGCTCAGGCTGGATGGATATGTCACAGCATCCTTGGCATCCTGCCCCCCCATTGACTTCTTTCCTGGTCCTGTCAACTGCCTGTAAGTCTCTGCTTTTCCATGTCTGTATTGGGTCCTCCTTGTCCTAAACCATGGCCATCTCTCACCCAGTCTGCCATGATGGCTGCTCACCTGGTCTTCCATTGTCTCCTCTTGCCCTCCCCCGGTCTTCACACACCAGAACAGTCTTTTCAAAATAAAATCTGGAATAGGCTTCTCCTTCATTTAGACTCCCCTCAATGACTTTTTTTTTCTTTTTGAGGCAAGGCCTCCCGGAGTCCAGGCTTCCTTATACTCACTATGCAGCTGAGAATGGCCCTGAACTCCTGATCCTCCTGCTTCTGCCTTCCCAGTGCTGGGATTACATGTGGCACCTGGTTACTTCTTTCATATGTATTTTTAAACTAATGTTTAATATTGTATTGTGTTATGCGTGTCATTATGAGGACACGAATGTCACAGTGTGCCTCAGCTGATCAGAGGCCCATATTGGAAGTCAGTTATCTCCTTCCACCGTGAGGTTGAACTCAGAGCCTAAGGTTTGTGTGGCAAGTCCTTTACCCAATAAGCCACTTCACTGCCTCTAATTACTTCCTTCTGCACTTAGAACAAAATCGGGGAAAGAAGCCCAAAGCTGCCCCAACTCTGAGCCTCACCTACTGCCTCCAAAACCTCAACAAGAACCACCACCCTCTTTGCTGTTCTCCAATCACAATGGCTTCCTTTCACTTCCTCTCTTTCATCACAGCCTCTGCTTTTGCAGCTCCCTCTTCATAACACTCTGCCGAAGGTGTGGGCCTTGCTCGCCATAGAAACCCACGTGCCAGGTAGCGCTGACTCTCCATATGTAGTATAAATGAATGATTGATGAGTAAGTATCCAGGTCAAAATGAAATGAGTGGAGAGGGGCACAGCCCAGAGGGGTGCTGGACTAAGTGTAAGAGGGCCTGAGGCCGGGCAGTTTTAGCGCATGCCTTTAATCCCAGCACTCGGGAGGCAGGGGCAGGTGAATCGCTGTCAGTTCGAGGCCAGCCTGGTTTACAAAGCTAGTTCAGGAAATCCAAGGCTACACAGAGAAACCCTGTCTCAAAAAACAAACAAACAAACAAAGGTCCTGAGAATTACTTGGCAGATCTAATCTAATGCAGGCTCTTCAAAAGCATTTCTTCCAAACTACATGGTCACGCTATGAAGACGACAAAGGAGAGATTCAAAAGGACGAACACAGTTGCCTAAGCCCATAGAGCAGACAGACAGAAGAGTCACCACAGGCTCACATTCAGACCAGAACTTCTCCCTGAGAGCACATTCCTATGTCTGCCCGCACCTCAGGCAACCTGACTGGCACTCCACCTTTGTCAAACAGACCAGCTCATTTACACTATACCTCTGATGACGTCTGTATGTCAAAGGTTAAGAACAGCCTGTTTTTCACAGCTCAGGAAGGAGAGCTTCCTGGGACTCAGTCCTATTAAGTGCAACCCTTCTCTCTGACAGGAGCTATAGATGCTGAAGAGGCAGTTAAACACTAAGTGGGCCAGCTGGTTGAGACCTGCTCAGCCTGTGGGCTCTGAGGGGTTTGCACACTACTTCCAGCCTACCTGCCTAGCCCCAAGGGAAAAGAAAGTCCCATTGCTAATGGCCAAAGCCAGAGTAGCACCACAGCTGGAAGCCACCCTCACCTTCAACTCCCACAATACAGATTTCAGAGTCAGCCACGGAGAAGATTGAATGAGGCCCTACAAGCTGACAGTGACTGACTCGCCCAGAACAGAGTTCCAGGTTTGGTTCCAGTGCTGAGCACTGAAAGTCCTGGCAAGACCACAGTGTTCCGTCTCTCTTATGGGCAGTCTGTCCAAGATAGCTGTCTAAACAAAGTACAGATCACCCCCCCTGGGTACTGGAAAGGAGCTGGACAAGGTGGTGCATGCCTTTAATCTCTGTGACGATGAGGCCAGCCTGGCTTACAAATCGAGTCCAGGACAGCCAAGGCTACACAGAGGAACCTTGTCTCGAAGGAAAAAAAAAAAAAGAGAAATGTGGGAATGAACAGGAGGGGCATAAAGAGAAGGAAAGAGAACTCATAGCCCAGACCCAGTCCTCCAAGGAGCCAAAAAAAAAAAAAAAAAAAAAGGAGAAAGAAAAAGAGAGAATCTACTATATACTGAAAGACGGACACACCCTCTAACTCATTAGAACACTTCTCCAGGCTCTTTCCACCTGACAATAAAGAAGTAGAGACACACGAGAGATCCCAGACACACAAGCCTGGGATCCACTTGTCTCAGGCAACCCAAATGTATGTTTACAACTCTAACACTCTGCCATGTGTTCATGGTGAGAGCCCGGCTCCGGTGTCTGCAGACAACAGAATATCACTCAGGAGACAGAGGCAAGAGAGTCACAAGCTCTAGGCATCCTGGGGAAAAGCAGTGAGGTTCTGTCTCCAAGAGAAAAGGACAAGAAGGAAAGAAGAAAAAGGGCCAAGTGTGCTGGTGCATGCCTGTAATCCCAGTACTCAGGAGGTGGCAGAAGACCAAGGGTTCAAGGCCAGCATTGGCTATGCAGAATATTGGAGGCCAACCTGGCCTACCTGAGACTCTGTCTCAGAAAGAAAACAAATAAATAAATAAATGATCTCATTTCAAAAATCAGGGAATAAAAGTGATTACTCAAGAATAAATGTATCAAGAAATATTTTACATCTATAAAACACCTTAAAGTCTACAACCTGAGCAACAGGCAGACATATAAAGCTGGATATTATCTCTGGGTTAGCTCTCCAAACGCTAGTGCATTTACCTAACATCACTCCCAGAAAATTAGGTGGAGAATGAAGGAGGGCAGGAAATATGATCATAAAAGAGACTGAGAAGCGTGAACAAGCAAAAGCAGCCATGAAAATAGCAGGAAAACAAGGGGGGTCCACACAGAAGACACTATTTAGAAAAGGAAGGCAGGAGGGTTATCCTGGGCTATACAGCAAGACCCTGACTTTGGGGGGGAGTTGGGGGGAGTAGCTAGGCATGATGGTACACACTTGCAATCCCAGCACTCAGGAGGCAAAAGCAGGATGATCAGGCAGCACGTGTACCATGCACGGCATGCATGTGGAGCTCAGGGGACAGCTTTCTGAGGCAGTTCTCACCTTTGCATAGGTTCTAGGGCTGGAGCTCAGGTCCTCAGTTCTGCAAGGCAGGCAAGCAAGTGCCTTCACCTGCTGAGCCAAGTCACCAACCCACCTTCCCAGGCTTTCCTTCACAGCACCACTCAAGTCCAAAGCAAAAGACGGGGATCAACAATGGCCCTTTCTTTTTGTTTGTTTGGTTTTTGTTTTGTTTTGTTTTTTGAGACAGGGTCTCTCTGTGTTAGCCTTGGCTGTTCTAGACTCACTTTCTAGACCAGGCTGGCCTCGAACTCACAGCCTACCTCTGCCTCCCAAGTGCTGGGATGCGCCACCACGCCCGGCTCATCAATGACTCTTTCTTTCCTGATAAGAGGCAAAAAAAAAGCTTGGGTAAGGACTGGCTAGAGACCGCAAAGGGGAAAAGAGGTGACCTACATAGCTAGGTGTCCAGAGTCAATGGAGCAGATGGAAAACTCTGCTTCTATCCATTCACGAGATAGGCCCAGGGAACACACTGGGATCCTGCCCCTCGAACTATCATTCTGGCACGGATCTTTGCATGGGCTCTGACCAAGAGGGCACTTTAACTGAAAAAGAGTACATAAGAGAGTTCAGATGAGTCAGGAGTGGTGGCGCACGCCTTTAATCCCAGCACTCGGGAGGCAGAGGCAGGCGATCACTGTGAGTTCGAGGCTAGCCTGGTCTACAAAGAGTCCTTGACAGCCAGGGCTACACAGAGAAACCATGTCTCAAAAAACCAAAAAGAAGAAGAAAAAGAAGAAGAAGAAGAAGAAGAAGAAGAAGAAGAAGAAGAAGAAGAAGAAGAAGAAGAAGAAGAAGAAGAAGGAGTAGTTGTTGTTCAGATGATTGGACAGGCCTCAAGAAACTGCAGGTGGAGGCTAAAGAAATGTCTCAGCTGTTAAGAACACTTGGTGCTCTTCCAAAGGATGTAAGTTTGGTGCCCAGCACCCATCTCTAACAGCTCACAGCCATCTGTACCCCCAGCTCAAAGGGACCCTACTCTGTCTTCTGGCCTCTACAGGCACCCATATCCACATGCTATACACATAGAGGGACACATAGACATAAACAAACCTTGAAAAAAATAATTAGAGCATGAGAGTCCCATGTGCCTCAAGGAGCTCAGTAGCCCCATGCATTTCCTATGCAGACTATCTCTGCCACCCCCTTCTCTTCCTGCCACACAGATACTAACACCCTTCTACGACTATTAAAAGACAAGTAAGGGGACTGGAGAAATGGCTCAGCGGTTAAGAGCACTGACTGCTGTTCCAAAGGACCCGGGGTTCAATTCCTAGCACCCACATAGCACCTCACAACTGTCTGTAACTCCATGATCTGACACCCTCACACACATACATGCAGGCAAAATATTGATGCACATAAAATAAAAATACTTAAAAAAAAAAAGACAAGTAAACCAGTACTGCAGAGAAAGACAGAGAGACAGAGACAGACAGGCAGGCAGGCAGAGAAGGGGGGCTTTTGCATGGTCCTGTCCTCATTTAATAAGCATTAGAAGATAATCAGAATGTAATCCTAGCTCCTCCCTACAGGGACAGGAAGAAAAGTCAAGACAACTTATCCTTGCCATCTTTCCATCTGGCTCTTCCTACAGAGATGATCAGCTCCACAAATGAGGAACTTTAGAAGGCAGGAGATGGCCTCTCCCCTAGTAACTTAATAACAGTTTTTAGCCAAGGACCCCAAATGATAGCTCACCGTGCTCTCCTGCAGTTACCCAGGATGCCAGGGACCAAAGAGCAAAAAGTGCCTCCATGAGGAAGAGGTATCTTAACATCCTGCCGATTTTGAGAGTTGAGACTCAGTTCAGGGCTGAGGGACTAGGTGGCTGTTTTCAATCTAATCCCAACGGTTTCATTTATGTAATAAACTCCCAAGATCATCTTCTCCTAACAATAAGGACAGTGATTGGCTGCTGGCATGTGGGAAATTTCCTGGCACTGCCAAAGAGCACATGAGAGGGGAGGGACCAAATACTGCCATGCAATATACATAACGCTCTCGGTCAAACAATGAGCATCCCAGTGGGCAGCTAGAAAAATGGATAGGTGGCTATCGTGTTAAAGGTCAGAGATTGGAAGGACTCAGTTGCAGTCAAGATGACAGAGGGTGAACCAGACCCTCTTCCTGGGTTCACACTGGGACTCCGAGGGGAGGACCAGGGATGAGAAAAAGAAACGGTCCAAAGCTGGGGGCTCGAGGGTCGGCAGGACTGATGACTCAAGCCAGCAAGTGAATTATTATCACAGCTCTTTTCAGACCCTCAGATGGGGAAGCAGAGTGCACGTCACCCAACAGCAGAACTGCAGGGAGCTCTGGTTCCTGTTTTACAAGGAACATTCTGGTACGGCAAGCAAAACATTTCATAGCTCGGGGTCTGGAACATTCACTGAACCACAGCTTACAAGGGAACTGTCAATCTCTAGGCCCTGGCTTCCCCCCCCTGCCCCCCCCCCCGCCAGAGCACCAGTCTATTGCTGGCTTTGCCAAAAATGACCCTGACAGGGAACAAAAGCTCAGTGTTCCCTGTTAAAGCCGCAGGATCAGCAAGGGCCTCTGGCCGTACCTAGCCCTTGACAGAGGCAAGAACTGGAAAGACATTTTAATAAGAAAATAACTGAAGCCGGGCGTGGTGGTGCACACCTTTAGTCCCAGCACTCGGGAGGCAGAGGCAGGTGGATCACTGTGAGTTCGAGGCCAGCCTAGTCTACAAAGTGAGTCCAGGACAGACAAGGCTACACAGAGAAACCCTGTCTCGAAAAACCAAAAAAAAAAAAAAAAAAGAAAAGAAAAGAACTGAGCTAACTATATAACTGAAACATAATATCCTGCCCATCCTTGGGAAGTATTAAAACCCATGGAAAGGCACATCAGAGTGTTTCAGCATCAATGCAAGAGCACAAAAGTTTACAGCCTGGTCCCTGAGGCCACTCAGGCAAATGAAGACAAAATGAAAGACAGTTGGTGAAATGAGAGAAGACGGCTGCTGTGACTCCGTCTTTCACATATGTCCCGCTTTATCACCTTTCCCCTTGCATTTTATTTCTGTTGCCCATGTCCTTGGTTGGCTGTCATATCTAATGGTGTCCAGTGACGCTGCTGAGCCTAAAGGATATCTAAGGCACAAGGTAAAAACTTTCTCCAGAACCAGGGGTGGTGGCACACGTCTTTAATCCCAAGGCTCAGGAGGCAGAGGCAGGCTGATCACTGTGAGTTCGAGGCCAGCCTGGTCTACAAAGCCAGTCCAGGACAGCCAAGGCTACACAGAGGAACCTTGTCTCAAAAAACAAAACAAAACCAAAACCAAAACCAAAAACTTTCTCCAGATATCCAAAAAGCCAGGCATGGGAGTGTCTGTGATTCCAGTACTTGAGAGGCAGAGACAGGTGGATTACAAAGTCAGCTTGGGCCACATCATCAGTTCAAAGTTCAAGGCCAGCCTAGAGCTACAGAGGAAGATCGTGCCAAAGAACAAAAACAAGATCCACCGGCGTTTAGAGCAAGGAAGTTACCCTTGTTAAAAGGTGGATGGTGGGGCTACAAAGATATAGCTCAGCAGTCAGGGAGCATGTGCTGCTCCTGCAGAGGACCAGCGTTCGGTTCCCAGCACCCACATGGAAACTTATAGTTACCCACAACTCCATTTCGAAAGGATCCAATGTCTTCTTCCAACTTCTGGGGGCCCAGGCACATACATGATGTACACATAGATATACAGGGCAGCAAAACACTCAGACATAAAGTAAGTAAACCTTCTTTTAAAAAAGTGAATGCTGGAGCACGGAAAAAACTGGTATTTGCTATCTAATAAATATGTATTTTGTATACAGTATTTTAACCCACATAATAGCACTTCAGAGGGAAAATCCTCTAAGTGGAGACTGATGGAAATTACTGTTAGAATAACTTAAGGATTTTACACATACAGTGGTTTTTAAGTGCATATATAAAATAATCCAGTCCTAGTATCAACCATGTGACTCTGGGGTCAGTTTCCAACACCACAGAAACCAAACACGGTGTCGCATGCCTGTGAACCTGGCACTGTGGCTGTGGCGATGGAGTCAGCTCCTCAGCTGCACATCGAACTGGAGTCCAGCCTGGAGTACTTGAGACTGCAGAAGACTGAGAGTGAGGCTGGGGTTAGCACTCAGGGGAACAATAGGTGATCCAGTCCTACAGCCAATGTTCTTAGCCCTTGGCTTTGAGACAGGGTCTTTGCTCTGCAGCCTGGACTGGCCTCAAACTCCTGAGCTTCCTGCTACTTCTTCTTGCTGGGGTAATGTAATCTCACCTGGCTGTAGCCAACGTTAATGATCATATCACACCGAGTTCGAGTCTAAACCTTTCCTTAAACAAAACTCAAACCTTTCACACTACGTGCTTATTGTAACCTGAGAAGAGGAACTTTGTCACCAACCCTTAAATGAATTCAGCTCTTTCACCGACAGCTTACTGCTGAGACAGTGCTAAGGGGGGCTCTGGAGAAAGGCAGAGTTGTTAAACCCTTCTTTCCCAACCTACCCTAGAATCAACCTTCTAGGGAAGGGAAGGCCAGTTCTCTGAACAGGGCGAGTTCTCAAGCCAAAACTCCACCTTCTTTCTGATGCCTTCAAACACAAGTGTCGGCCCACAAAGCCTAGTGTTGTGTTCCGGTGTTTGGGATGGCACGAGCAGCCTTCTTTTGCTGGCTTTTCTGGTTTCTGGATCGGACCGATACATTTGGGAGCGGGGAGGGGGGCGGGAGTGGGCGCTGTGCCAAGTTATCAGATGTTCCTGCAGTTTTCAAAGACTGAACTTCGGACTGCCGCCCCCCCCCATCCGAAGCCCTGTGCCTCTCAGCTGCAGTCTATGCTCTGCTGCCATCACACCCGCATTCATCCCTTGTCTGAAAGGTCCCTGAACACCCACACTCGGTTTCCAGTCATCGTCTTCCAGGGTGTTGGAAGCCGCAACATCATCCCTTACACCTAAGATCCGGAAATCCACCAAGACACCGCCCCTAGGCGGCAGTTCGGTTCCCATAGCAACTCCTCGGCGCACTCGCGTCGCGCTTCCGGTCTGGTGCCGGGGCGCTCCCGTGACGTCACGGCGCCGCTTTCCGGTGGCTGAGTCGAGTTGAGGTTGTTGTGGGCTGAGGGGCGCCATGGGGGCGACTGGCGACACCGAGCAGCCGCGGGGCCCCGGCGGGGCAGAGCGAGGCGGCCTGGAGCTGGGCGACGCGGGCGCGGCGGGACAGCCTGTTCTCACGGTGAGGACGCCCGGGCGAGGGCGGGGCTCGGGCCGGGCAGAGCCTCGGGCTCCCGGGCTCCAGGCCCGCGGGCGAAAGAACGCGGCGGCTGTGCGGCTCTAGGGGTGCCGTTTGCTCCGTGCGACGATCAGGATTCAGATTCTAGTTAGGTGACGTGGGCCTGATGTGACACCCTCTGAGCGACAGGTTTCTCCTCTCTGAAATGAACAGCATTAACCCCAGCTTGATGGAGTTGTGTGGTGGGATGGGCAGAGAAAGGCGGGCGGAGCGCCCTGACCCGTCACCCGCCTTGGTAGACCCTCGGTAAACACTGCTGCTCTTCCTGGAAAACCGAGCTTTGGACATATGTGGCGGAAAGCATTTTCCCAGTTCCTCCACCCTGACAGGGTCTTCCAGCCCCTGAATTCCCCTTCAGCCCAAGATGGGAGACGTGAGACGCAGGACCGTCTAGGTTTACCTCCATCCTCACTTTCTCCTCATCCTCACTATGAGAGGCCTCGGTGACACTGTCCGCTTGATCTCCACAGAACCCTTGGAACATAATGATAAAACACCGGCAGGTGCAGCGACGGGGCCGCCGCTCTCAGATGACCACAAGGTAAGGCTAGCCCTGGATGAGACCTACAGCCGGTTATGTGGACTTGGGGGAGTCCGACATCAGTGATGTGGGGGGGAAGGAGACTCGGGTGCTGCAGTTCTTACTGTAACCCTGTCAGTTCCACTTCCGAACTCCACAAAGCAGGGTAGGAATAAAAGTCTAGTAAGATCTCTGTGGTTGAGATCTGTAAGTCAAGATTCAGACATCTAGTGGAGACTGTGATGTTTGTTAACTGAACAAGTTTGGACAAGCCTTTAGCTTCTCTTAGCCTCTGTTTTCTCTGCTGTGATGTGGAGCTACTAGTTAAGTGTCCAGCCTAGGGAAGGGCCTTTGGAATTGTGCTTGTATTTTTTTTTTGACTTGGGATAGGGACGGTCATTTATTAATCACAGCACTTGGCAGAGAACAGGCCGACCTCTGTGAGTTTGAGGCCAGCCTGATCTACATAGTGAGTAGTTCCAGGGTAGCCAGAGCTACATAGTGAGACTCTGTCTCAAAGAAGAAAAGAAAAGAAAGTGTGTGTGTGTGTGTGTGTGTGTGTGTGTGTGTGTGTGTGTGTTATTTCATAAAGCCATTTGAAAATAATTTTCATTCCTCAGAATTATGATGAAATAAACATTTTAAAAATCCCATGTCAGTAACTGGCTGTGTAATCTGGGAAGGTGTGTTTGGAATGCTCCCCTGATTCTGTCTCCCTCCCGATGCAGTTTCACAGACCCAGCTATCTCTATGGATCTCCTCCGTGCTGTCTTGCAGCCTAGCATCAATGAGGAGATCCAGAGTGTCTTCAACAAGTACATGAAGGTGAGAGGGACACCGTGACTAAAACTAACAGTACTTCTAAAACAGTACAGTACAACCAGGTGCAGCGGCAAGCACAGCTACCCAGGAAGCTGAGGCAGTTGACAGCCCACCTGGACAATGTAGTAAGACCCCTTGGTCGGGGGGTGGGGGGGGGTGGGGGGGGGTGGGGATGCTTAGAATCCACTGTATAACCCAGGATAGCCTCACATCCACAACCCTCCTGCTTCTACCTGCCAATTCTGCAAAAGAATCGCTGACTTTTCTAGGGAGGGTCTCAGTAGTTAAAAGCACGTGCTGGTTTTGTATGGCAGATCCTAGTTTGTTTCTCAGCATCCACGTCAGGTGGCTTCACATCTGCCTGTAACTCCAGCTCTGAGGGATCCAACATCTCTGGTTTCTACAAGCACATTTGAATACATAAACATAATTAAAAATAATTTTATAAACCAGGCATGGTGGCATATACATACCTTTAATCCCAGCCCCTGCAAGGCAGAGGCAGGTAGATCTCTGTGCGAGGTCCGCCTGGTCTACATAGTGAGTTCCAGATGGGCTGGGGCTACATAATGACAATACATACATAGAGAGAAATAAATAGAAACGTTAATTAATATACTTTTTGATTTAATAAAATTACTGACTACAAGGTAGAGAACAGACTGCAAGAGGACCAGTTAGGAGACCAAAATAATCCCAGCAAGAGATGATAGTGGTTGGGGCCTCAGCAGTAAAGAAAAAGTTGATATATTTTTATATCCATGACTGTGATGTGGAGTGAAAGAGAAAAGGAAGTGTGTGCCTCCCAACCTATCTGTCCTGGGCAGCCATGGAAACAGCTGCCTTTGGCTCACTGTGAGGAGGGCAGGAACAAACCAGGGATCAGAGCTCAGTTTTGGGTCATTCATGTAGAAACCTACCTTCTACCCCATCTTTACATATAGTGGTCAGCTGCATGCTCCATGTCCCACTCTGGTTCAGTCCTTCACTGTTTCTCACCCAGGCCTCTACTGCTGGCCAGAGCTGACTGTTCTTCCCTTCTTTAAATCTACCCTCTACAGCTGCCAGAGGTACCTCTGAAATAAGAATAAAGCCAGTAGTGTCACTCCTGTGATGCCTGGGCTCATCTGAGCACTTTTAACACTGTTGTCAAATCTTACCTGACAATTTCTTTAAAGGTTTTTTTTGGGGGGGGGGGTTGTTGTTTTGTTTTTAAGAATTTTTGTTCTTAAATTTTTATTTATGTGAGTGCTCTATCTGTATTACACCTGCATGCCAGAAGAGGGCAGGAGATCACATCACAGATGGCTATGAGCCATCTTTAAAATTTTTTAAGTACAAGTTTTAGTTATGTCTGATCTTGCTCAAGGTGTGAATCTTTCCGGATTTATTTTTAATAAATGTATGCTACTTTTTGAAAAGATATTCTAGGGCCAGCAAGATGGCTCAGTGAGTGAAGGCCCTTCCCACCAAGCCTGACACTGACTGAGCCCCACATAGTGGAAGGAAAAAAACTGACACTCCCAAATTGTCCTCTGATTTCCACGATATGCCATGGAATACATGTTCACATACATGTACACAAAATAGATAAATAAGACTTAAAAAAAAATCAGATACCACTGTCCTCTGTCCCCACTTGCTACAGCCATGGTCAACCCCACCATGTTCTACCTTGCGGCCGATGGTGAGCCCTTGGGCTGCATCTCCAATGGCTGTGCTCTGAGTACTGGAGAGAAAGGATTGGGATATAAGGATTCCTCCTTTCACAAAATTATTCCAGGATTCTTGTGCCAGGGTGGTGAGTGACTTCACACACTAAAATGACACTGGTGGCAGGTCCATCTATGGGGAGAAATTTGAGAATGAGAACTTCATCCTGAAGCAAACAGATCCTGGCATATTGTCCATGGCAAATGCTGGACCAAGCACAAACAGTTCCCAGGTTTTATCTGCACGGCCAAGACTGAGTGGCTGGATGGCAACACGGTCTTTGGGAAGGTGAAAGAAGGCATGAGCATCACGGAAGCCATAGAGCACTTCGGGTCCAAGAATGGCAAGACCAACAAGAAGATCACCGTTTCCAACTGTGGACAGCTCTAATTCTTTTGACTTGTGGGCATCTTACCCACCAGACCATCCTTCTGTGGCTCAGGAGAGCGCCCCCACCCCATCTGCTTGCAGTACCCTGTAATCTCTGCTCTCGCTGAAGTTCTTTGGGTTCCATATTGTCCTCATTCCCCACCAAATTTAGCTGGATTGCAGAGTTAACTCTATGATTATGAATAAAAGTAAATAGGGAAAGAAATTAGGGCTAGAGAGATGGTCAGTGATTAAGAGCACTTGTTGCTCTTGCCATGGACCCAGGTTCAGTTCCCAGCACCTGATGGGGGCTCACAGCCATCCATAATTCCTAACTCCAGATCCAGCAGATCAGCAACCTATCCTGACCCCTCAGGCACCAGGCACACATGTGGTGCACACATACCTGCAGGCAAAACATATACAAAATATAAATCTTAAAATATTTTAAGATTTTTTTAAAAAAGATACTCTGATAATATAGAATATTTAATATTGTAATGCTTAATAATAGGCCTGACATGAAGTGCTTACTTGTAACTCCAGTACTCAGGAGGTGGAAGCAGGAGGATTATGAGCCCAGAGCTAACCTGAGCTACTACTAAGACTCTGTCTTAAAGAGTTAAAGGCTGGAGCCATTGAGGTGGCTCAGTGGGCAACAGTACCTGATGCCAAGCCTGGTGGCCTGAGTATAATCTCCAGAACGTGAATGACGGGAGGAGAGACCCGCCTCCACAGATTGTCATTTGACCTCCACCACATGAATGACGGGAGGAGAGACCCGCCTCCACAGATTGTCAGTTGACCTCCCCCACATGCATATACACAGTGTGTATGCATGTATACTACATGGCTTGGCCTGCCTAGCATACACTAACCCTGGGTTTGCACCTTAGCATTGCAAAAAAAATTTAATAATGTTTAATAACATTAAGTTGATGGGTAGAAGAATGAGTAGATGTGTAGAAAACAAACATAGTAGGACTTTGGACTGCATCCATGGAGGGTATTAGGTGCTTATTGGATAATTCAACTTTTCTATTTCAGTTTTTTGGTAAAATACTCTCTAAATCCAGGTGTGGCACATTTCTGTAATCTTAGTGTTTGGAGGGTAGAGACAAGAAAATCAGGAGTTCAAGCTCATCCTCAACTCCATAGCAAGTTGGAGATGAGTCTGGGGTACATGAGGCCCTGTTCTAAAAACAGACAGTAGGGCCAGTGAGACAGCTTACAGTGTGTAGAGCACTTGCCACAAAGCCTGACACCCTGGACTTGGATCCCAAACCACATGGTGGAAAGAAAGTACCAGCCCCACAGAATTGCCACCTGACCTCTGCACATACTGTGGCACCAACATGCTTGTGAACACATGACAATAGTAGACATCCTTAATGTTAAAAGCAAATAGAAAATAGTCCTTACAAAATAATACAAATGTTTTTAATAAAAGCTAAAAGTCACTAAGGCTTGCCTTCCAGAAATAGCTGACTGCCAACAGTGACCGTACAGCCTTCTAGCTATCACTTGCACAAACCTTGTCACCTTGACTGACTTCATTAATGTTTCCAGATCACATAATAGTTCACCCTGATTCTTCATAATAGTTATAGAATAGTCTCTTTCATCAATACACCAAACTTTTTTTTTGTTTTTTTTTTTGTTTTTTTTTTTTTGTTTTTTTTTTTTGAGACAGGGTTTCTCTGTGTAGCCTTGGCTGTCCTAGACTCGCTTTGTAGACAAGGCTGGCCTTGAACTCACTGTAATCCACCTGCCTCTGCCTCCCAGGTGCTGGGATTAAAGGCCAGCGCCACCACGCCTGGCAACACACCATAACTTAATTAGCTAGTTCCTAGGAGATTCCGATTGTTTACATTTTTTCTCAAGAAATACTGTAGCGGGGCTAATAAGTGGCTCAGCAGATGAAGGCCTTGCCACCAAGCCTGAAGACCTGAATTTAGACCCAAGCCTCAAATTGTGAACATTGTGGAAGGAACGCTCCCAACTCCTGGACGCTGTGCTCTAACCCCCACATGCAAACAATAAATAGATAATGAATGTAATTTTTAAATTTAGAAAACTATACTGCAGTGACACTATAAGTATGCATCTTTACTCACTTGAAAGGGTTTCTGAGGGGTTGGCTCCTTGAGGTGGAATTAAGGGGTATGGGGGAGAGAAAGTTGTTCTCCAGAAAGGCTATGTGCGGTCATTTCGTGTGTTCCCCCAGGTTTGGTTCTGTCTTTTCCTTGTTTTGTTTTGAGACAGGGTTTCGCTGTTTAGCCTTCGCTGTCCTGGAACTCACAGTGTAGACCAGGCTGGACTCGAACTCACAGAGATCTGCCTGCCTCTGCCTCCCAAGTATGCCACCATGCCTGGTACTCCCTGGTTTTTATGTTAAGCAAAGACATTGAATTGGCTAAGTGTAAAGTCACAGTGCATCCTCCTACTCGCCTCCCACAGTGGGAACATTGTAGCTTACAGAACTTCCCTATACCCAAGAGAGAACTGATACTTTTCTTTTTAGAGATACAATTCAGACACTTGTAAAAAGATTTATTTGTGCCTGGCGTGGTGGCCCACACCTTTAATCCCAGCACCTGGGAGGCAGAGGCAAGAAGATAACTGTGAGTTGGAGGCCAGACTCGTCTGAGTTTAGGACAGCCAAGGCTACACAGAGAAACCCTGTCTTGAAAGAAAAAGAAAAGATGATTTGTATGTGTTAACCCACTAGGCCATCTCCTTGGTCCAACTTGGATACTTAAATGTGTTCTCAGGTGCCTCTCCCGTGTTTGGTGCCCCATCATGAAGTCCTTAGCATCTTTGAATTAAGCTCTCCCTTTTACCCAGCAGAGGAAGCTTCTGCCCTACTTAGCCTTTGTTTGTTGATGTTGCTGGTATCTTGGGACTCTTGGACAGGTCGCCTTCCCAGTCCCATATATAAGGGATTGGGTAATGCAAATCCAGTCATGATATTCCATTGTCTGGATGTTCTCTGCCTGCATTGGCCCATTAGCTTCAGGCACAGCATTCCATCTTTACATGTGATTATAAAGTGGAGAGGCTGTGCATAAGCAAAGCCAACAGTCATCCGTAGTGTTCCCACATTACACATAAGCAAAGCCAACAGTCATCCATAATGTTCCCACATTACACATGTGCTCCTTTGGGTAATGCAGACTCCTGACCTTGTCCTGATATCCACCCCTAGTTCTTCCAGAAGGCAGCACTGAATGTACGAGACAATGTTGGAGAAGAGGTGGATGCAGAGCAGTTGATCCAGGAGGCTTGCCGGAGCTGCCTGGAGCAGGTAAGGCTAAGGATGCAGACAAAAGGTTCAGTCACTGAGTCGGCTAAGAAAAATGCTACTTTCCTTAGTGGCACTTGGGGAACATCAGGTTGAGCTCAGGGCAGCTGCTGACAAAGTAGGAAAAGAAGTAGCTTAACCATGTGCCCAGGTATCATACAGGTGGATGTAAGGGCTGTTTTGTTCATCCTTGTTTGACTATGAGGAAACTGCTTAGCAAACTCACAGAAACAGAATGAGATGGTGGTTACCTAGGAAGCTAAGGATGCTTGCAGTTAGAAGGAGGATTCATTCTGGGGTCTGACACTTGGAATGATGACAATGGTTGTTGACCTTCTTGTTTACTTGATATCTGCTAAGAAAGTACTTTTTATATATTTTTATTTATTCATTACATATACAGGCCAGAAGAGGGCACCAGATCTCATTATAGATAGTTGTGAGCCACCATGTGGGTGTTGGGAATTGAACTCAGGACCTCTGGAAGAACAGACAGTGCTCTTAACCTCTCAGCCACGTCTCCAGCCCCAAGATGATACTTAATTGTATACATGTGTGCATATACACAGTTGTAACTCTGTAGTGATATAAAACTGTGATAGCCATTCATACATACGTCAAATCAACACATTGTACCCTATATGTCTGTACTACAATAAAGAGAGAAAAAATTTAAAAGGCAAACCAGGGCCAGACAAGTGTTTGCCCGCAAGCCTGATGGCCTGAGTTTAATTCCCCTGAACCCATATCTGCAAGTTGTCCTCTGACCTACACACAAATGTCCACACATACACATGACCAGTAAATAAATAAGTGGAAATGTAACTTTTTTTTAAAAAAGGCAAACCAGGAAAACATTGTAATTCAAGATGTACCTCGTCTTTGCAAGTGGTTGGTCGCTCTCACTTCAAATAGTTATAGCCCCTTTTCTGTCTTCCTGCACCTCAAGTATCAGCAGATTTGACATCAGTTCTATAAATGGCTGTATTCCAAGACACTAGAGAACCTGTTTGCTTGTGTCAGCTGCTTTTATTAATAGGGATTGTCAGCGTCAACCACGTTCTTCACTTGACTGTGAATTTGTTAACTGCCTTGCATGGCTGTGAGAGACAAGCTACTCAGAGCCTCAGGAATAGGGCACTGCCTGAACCCCAGCTCCACCCTGAAGAGCACTGAAAACCAACGTGCCTCCTCGGAGACTGGAGTTTAAGCTGTCAAATTCCTTAGAGGCCAGATCCTTTACTCCAAGAAGGAGTGGCGTACATGAGCAGTTGTAACAGTTACTGGCAACAGACATTTGCTAGGAGGGTTTTCATACAGTTGAAGTGAAGCAGGGTTAGGTTGAGAAGACCTTCATTTACGTGCATCTCAAGTCCCCTCTGGGTGTGTATCCACATGTGCATGTGTGTGCTCCATGGCAAGCATGGAGGGTGTGTGTGCAGATGCTCTGTGGGAAGTGTTTAAAGTCAGAAGACAACTTTCTGAAGTTCTTCCTTCCACCAGATAGTTCCCGAGCATGGAACGCACTCAGATTGTCAATACGTATGTCCAAACACACACACTAATAATCAATACTTTTGTTTGAAGTTAAGCAGGCATGACCTCACTCACTGCATCACTGCTTTCCAGTCTCCTGATCCCCCGTGCATGCTGTGCAGCTAAGCCTGGCAGTGCTGCACTCCTGAGAAGCACGGCTGTGGAACTCAGGAGGTTTTGATCACTTGGAATCAGAGCAGAGCAAGGTAGGGCACAGGATGAGCATCCTTCGCTTCAGTTTTCTCATCTCTGAAGCTGGGAATAGAACACTCCTTGCTACCAGTGCTTTGCTGGGCACATTGGATGGAATAGTGTGTTTAAACTCACAGCCTAGCACAGGCACAGACACACGATACAAACATGCTACACATTAACTACATTGCAGTTAACCTGCATTTCAGAACCAGGTGTACTGGCATATACATGTAGTCCAGAGCTCAGGAAATAGAGTTTGAGGCCAGCCTGCTGAGTACATAGTGAGTTCTAGACCACCCTGGACTACACAGTAAGAATCTGTCTTTAGAAACAACACAAATGGGCTAGAGAGATGGCTCAACAGTTAAGAACACTGGCTGCTCTTCTAGAGGCCCTGAGTTGAGTTCCCAACACCTACATGTCAACTCATAGCCAGTTATAACTATAGTCCCATGGGGTCCGATGCCTCCTCTGGTGTGCAAACAAAACACCCATACAAATGAAAAATCCCAGGACCTGAGAGGCAGAAGCAGGTGGATATCTTTGAGTCCAAGGCCAACCTGGTCTACATAGTGAGTTCCTGCTCAGCCAAAGCTACACAGAGAAACCTTTTCTCAGAAGAAAAGAGAAAGAAAGAAAGAAGAAAAATAAACAAATAAACAAAAGCCATGTATTTCAGGTGACTGGGATACTTGGAAGCATTTTGTTTTGGCCTTCCCTTGTCTAAGCTTCAACCAGGTGGTGGTGGCGCACGCCTTTAATCCCAGCACTTGGGAGGCAGAGGCAAGTGGATCACTGTGAGTTCGAGGCCAGCCTGGTCTACATGGTGAGTTCCAGGACAGCCAGAGCTACCCAGAGAAACCCTTTCTTGAGGGAAAAACAGTCCATTGCCTAGTTGTGTGGCCTTAGGCAAGTTGCCTCACTTACTGTTTTCTCAGCTGCAAACTGGGGATGAAGGTTCTATCCTGAAGGTTATGAGGATTAAATGTGTTGAGGGTCTTAATACAAGCTCAATAAGAGTTCCCTGCTGCATCCTATTGATAGAGCACATACTGTACCTGATCATAGCCAAAAGACTGGACAGCAATTACTTGCTGCATTAAGATGTAAAAGTAGCTGGGCAGATGGCTCAGAGGTTAAGAGCACTGGCTGTTCTTCCAAAGGTCCTGAGTTCAATTCCCAGCAGCCACATGGAGGCTCACAACCATCTATAATGATCTAGTCACATGGAGGCAGAATACTGTATAAATAAGAAATAAATCTAAAAAAAAAAAAAAAAAGATGTAAAAGTATAGGCTGGAGAAATGGCTCACAGCTTCAATTCCTAGTCCCCCCCCATGGTAGTTCACAACTATCTACAACCCCAGTCCTAGGGGTCTAATAACCACTTCAGGCCTCTTTGGACATCAGGCACGCATGTAGACATACATAGAGACAAACACCCATACACATATAAATAAATCTTTTTAAAAGGGGGATGTGAAAGTGTGGGGATTGGGGAAGTGGCACACTGATTAGGAGCACATACTGCTCCTACAGAGGACCTGAGCTCAGTTTTCAGCACTCACATCGGTTAGCTCAACCATCTGTAACTCCAACTCTCATGCCCTTTGCCAAGTCTTCTCTCCTTGGGGTTTTTCACACCTCCTGGCTCTGTGCACGCACACACCTTTTGTTTTTGTTAGACAGTATCTAAACATGCAACAGTCCTTGTGCCTCAACCTCCTGAGTGCTGAAGTTAATGTGAGCTGGCTTTGTGCTGCAAAGCAGGTTCAGAGCCGCACACACTGTGCACACTCCAGCCTTTGTGTATTAGCTCTTCAACAATGATCATAACCAAAAAATAAAAATAAAAGGCAAATAGGTGTCTCACCAACTCCTTCCCTTTTCCTTCGTAGTCAAAAGGCAGAAACAGAATGTGCTTCATAGCCATTGTTTATAAATGGACTTACGTGCTAATCCTTGTTGGCTTGTTGATCTTTGTCCATGCTTTGTGTTGGTTATGGGAAAGTTAACCCATTCTGAGGTTGTGTTTACACACTGCTGCACTTCCCCACCAAGCTTACAATGGACAACAACACTGGTCTTTCCCTTCCAGGCAAAGCTGCTCTTTTCAGATGGAGAAAAAGTGATACCCAGATTGACCCATGAACTTCCAGGGATCAAGGTCAGAATCACTGTGCCCTAGGAATGGCCTTGGGAGGGGAGACATTCACATGGGAACAAGGTAAAATATATGGACCCAGGAAATTCCACACATCGTCCACAGGGCCACGTCCAAAAGACCCCCCTCAGGACTTCTGAGACCTGGGCCAGCTGGTGGCCAGAACATTGAGTCTAGGGGCCCTGCTTACTGTAGCTCCAAAAAATTGCAGCTCCCAGGCACTAACCTTGCACTGGCTCCCTTCCCTTTTCCTTCAGCGTGGCCGACAAGCAGAAGAGGAATCACACAGAGGAAGCCCCGTTCCCAAAAAAGTAAGTAAGTATGTCCTGTTGGAGCTTCCAGCTGGGAAAGAGCCCTTCTGTTCCAAAAGCTTTTCCAGGCCCGGGGTGGCAAGGAGAGAAACTGTCACTCTCCAGGGCACTCCCAAGGTCATTTGTCCATCTCTACTAACTGACCTGGCCCTGGCAAACTGGTGGCAGGGATGCTACCTGTGGCTAGAGCTCCACTCTCAGTAGACAACCCACTCCACTAACTGACCTGGCCCCAGCATGCTACCCACAGGTCAGGGCTCTGACAATTCTTCTTTGTGCAGAGGAAAGGTCGGCCTCCTGGACACGTCTCATCAAATGACCGGGCAGCTGCTGGCATGGTGTGAGTAGGGGTCACCAGTGCTGTAAGAGCTGAAGGGAACTGAGGGAGGAGTGGCTGTAAGTGGGAAGAGGCCAGAAGTGAAAGACCCACCGGTCCCGAGATCACTCGGGTCCATTGATCTAAGCTACTGTAGGAGACGGTTGCCCAGTATTGGGTAGTGAAGGGGCCATGAAATTGAGTTGTTTCATCCTGCTTTTACAAAACCCAGAACAGTTCCAGCGTCATTAAACATCAGACCTGATTCAGATTTGAGTGTTTAGAGTTAGTTGGTCTAAGTACCAGCTTACAGCTACTCTCTAACGAACACTGCAAGTTAGCTGGGCGTGGTGGCACTCGCCTTTAAGATCACTATGAGTTCGAGGCCAGCTTGGCCTACAAAGAGAATTCTAGGACAGCTAAAGCTACACAGAGGAACCCTGTGGGGGCAGGGGAGACGTCTGCAGTTAGCAGATTTTTAAAAAACAGTCAGAATTAGTTGCCCTAGTAGAGCATGGTAATAGGCACCTGAGACCCCTGTCCTTAGGAGGTGGAGGCAGGGGCCAGGATAATCAGGACTTAGTGGTTACTGAAAGCCAGCCTGGACTGCATGAGACACTGTCACCAAAAGAAAGGAAAAAAGATGATACAATTATTAAACAGCAAAGCACTGTTAGAGACTAGAGGATGGTTGTTTCAAAGAGCTCTTTTAAGTTTTACTCATAGAGCATTTTTAGGCGCATCACAAACTGAATAGAAGATACAGAGATATCGCAAACCCTCCCTGTCCCCTACTTCTATTTGTGTACCTGTTAGCAACACCTGACACTAGAGTGGCACGTTTGATACAATTGGTGAATTTGCCTTGGCTTAATGCCATCACCCAGTCTGAGGGCTACTGCAGGTTCATTCCTGGTGTTGTGAGTCTGAGTTTGCACAAAGTTAGTTATCATGGTCTGTACCCAGTTACTGCATCCTTCCTGAAGCCTTTTTGTTCTGTTCTGGAGACAGGGACTCCGTAACCCTTTCTGACCTGGAGCTCAGTACGTAACCAGGCTTTTCATTCCTCCTGAACACAAGGTGGGCAGGGCAGCTGCTGCCCTTACCTCTTTTCCTCAGACAAGAGAGCTGCAACTCACATTCCTGGGCTTACCCACCACAAAGTTCTAAAGTGCTTTCTGAGATGCCAGAAAACAGTGTGCCATCATCACCCTGGTGAACTTCCAGGCTCAGTCCCTCCGTCCATCACTTGGAGAATTCACCTGTCTTCTTTTCCTTCAAAGCAGATGGAAACCAAAATCGTGTGAGCCAATTCGCCGAGAAGGCCCCAAGGTATGTTGTGTGAGCCTGGCAGTAGCCGAGGCTCCGGGCCCCTGTGAGGTAGAGAGGGTGAGGTGGTAGATGATGTGCTCACGCCATTCCAGAGCCGTCTCCCCACCTCTGCCGCCAGCCTCCTTGGCCTCCAGACAGTTTCCAGAAGGAACAGGAATGAGAAGCAAAACAAAGAGCTGGGCTGGCTGTAATGTGGCTTAATCCCCAGCATGGAGAAAAAAAATGTATGTTCTTGTTTTTTGAGACAGGGTTTCTCTGTAGTCTTGGCTGTCCTGAACTTGTTTTGTAGACCAGGCTGGCCTCAAACTCACAGTGATCCACCTGCCTCTGCTTCCAGAGTGCTGGGATTAAAGACGTGCGCCACCACGCCTGACTCAAAAA
The DNA here is from genome assembly GCF_964271855.1 of Acomys minous. Lineage (NCBI taxonomy): Eukaryota > Metazoa > Chordata > Mammalia > Rodentia > Muridae > Acomys > Acomys minous. The sequence goes on along the minus strand of NC_140485.1, from coordinate 70,272,929 downwards.
AAATGTATTTTTTGTTCTGCTCTATATTTTCCTCATTGTCCACATGTATGATACACTGAGCAGGCCCTTCTCCATGCTCTGCTACTTTCCCATTAGTTCCCTTTGTTCCCCTCAGCAGTGTCACTTCTATATATATACACACATATATGATATATATGCCCTAGAAACTACATGTGAGAAAGCATACAGCATTGTCTGATACTGACTCGATTCATTATGTGATTCCTTGTGGACAGCATGACTTCATTCTTTTTTGGTTTTTGAGACAGGGTTTCTCTGTGTAGCCTTGGCTGTCCTAGGCTCACTTTGTAGACTAGGGTGGCCTTGAACTCACAGCAATCCACCTGCCTCTGCCACCACGCCCAGCCCATGACTTCATTCTTTATTGGAATTAGAGGGAAACTAAAGAGCAGGGCCTCAGGCACAGCTCCATAGCAGAGCACTTGCCTGGTATGAATGAGGCCTTTGGCTTCATTTAGTTTTTTAAGATAATTTTAAAATTCAGAGCATAGTGCTGTAAGATCACTGCAAGTTTAGGCAAAAAGTAAGTCTCTAAAGAGAGGCTGAGTCTTTTAACTGGTAGCCACTAACACTACTTTGTATGTGAGGACACCACCCAGAACCTGTTTGTGACTCTCTTACTCTCTGTGATGGTGTTACAAGATACAGTGTGTCCTGTTCTGAACTTGAGCTTCCTTTCCTGCCAACACCCTATGGGTACACATGATCTTGTTTTCTGGTGTTATTTTTTTTAAACAACTTTTTAAAAAGATTTATTTATTTATTATGTATATAGTGTTCTGCCTACACATCAGATCTCATTATAGATGGTTGTGAGCCACCATGTGTTTGCTGAGACTTGAACTCAGGGCCTTTGGAAGAACAGCGGTGCTCTTAACCTCTGAGCCATCTCTCCAGCCCTTCTGGCGTTATCTTATGCTGCCAATACATTTGAGGCTTGCCTAGCCATACAGCTAGCTGGACAGAGAGTCAACTCTCAGATCCAAAATCTGTTGGCACCTTTAGCCTCTGCCACCCCCAGGATATTTTACTATCTTTTTTATGATAAGAATTGTTTATTGAAATATGGAAGCCTGGTGGGGTAGGTAACAGTATCCCCTCTCCTTACTGTCAAGCCAGGTGGCACGTGCCTGCCTTTAATCCCAGCACTCAGGGAGGCAGAGACAAGTGGATTTGTGAGTTTGAGGCTAGCCTGGTCTACAAAGAGAAACTCTGCCTCAAACAAACAAAAGTTAGCTACTATCTTAGTTATGGTTTTTATTGCCGTGGTAACATGCCATGGCCAAAAGCAACTTGGGGAGGAAAGGATTAATTTCATCTTACACTTCCACATCACAGTCTATCAGCAAAAGGAAGTCAGGACTGGCACTCAAGGCAGGAAGTTGCTGCAGAGGTTATGGAAGGCTGCTGTTGACTGGTTTGTTCCTTGTGCCCCACTTAGCCCACTTTCTCTCTCTCTTCCCCAGGGTCTCAAAGTGTAGTTCCAGCTGTCCTGGAACTCACTATATAGACAAGGCCGGCCTTGAACTCACAGATTATCTGCCGCTTGTGCCTCCAAAGTGCTGAGATTAAAGGCATGAGCCACTGTGCCGCTGCTTTCTTGTAACATGTAGGACTATCTGCCTGGGGATAGTAGCGTCCACATTGGGCAGTGTTAAAGTAACTTATTCTCCTTGCTCATTTGTTGTCTGCGAGGCTTTCTCGGCAAGGAACTGCTCTGCTTGGCCTCAAACTAACTCAGCAATCTGCTCTAATCTTCTGGCTTCTTCTCATTTTCTGGCTCATTCTGTCTTCACCTGAGTTCTCTCTCTGCAACTCATCTCTCTATTACTGTCTTGGTAAAACTGCTCCTTTCTCTCTATAAAACTGCCTCTTAAGTAGCTTCCCTTTCCTCTCTGTTCTTGTGAGAGTTGGGCTTCTCCTGTTCTGTCAGATCTTCTTTGATTCGTCACTTTTCTGCCACTCAATTAGACATTATTTTCAAACATGGGTGCTTCCTCCTACAAACTAACTTTACCTTCGTTTGTGATTAAAGGCTTTTCTTTTCCTGATACTTGCTTTATACCAGGCTGGCCTTGAACTCAGATCTCTGCATCTGTCTCCTGGATTAAAGACATGATTGTATTCCAGCTGCATCACACAGACCTAGCTCTTTGGATATAATCTCTTGCCAGAACAGCCATGTTCTGAATTAATATTCCTCTACAGGGCAGGGCCTTCCCACATAAAACTAACTTAAAAAATGCTCTATAGACTTGTCTAAAGGGAGATGGGGTATTTTCTCAGTTAAGAGTGAGTCCAGGACAGCCAAGGCTCCACAGAGAAACCTTGTCCCTCTTCCCAAATGACTCTATCCTGTGTCAAATGGACACAAAACTGGCTGACACAGCCTCCTCATCAAGCCTCCTACAGTTGTCATGAGTTTTTAAACTTTGAAGAAATTTCAAGAATGCTAGTGATTCTGCCTCCCCTGAATCCTTCTGCTTTCTCCAAGCCCCCTCCTTGGTCTGAGCTCTTGCTCAGAGTGACCCATATACTAGGCATTCCCCGGCCCAAGTCACCTGAAGCTCCTGTGCGCCACTGTTACATTTATTTACTGTGTGTAGGTGCACAAGATCAGGTGGAGGTGAGAGCACGTCCCAGGGGAGTTGGTTCTCTCCTTCCGCTATAGGGTGCTGGGGATCAGGCACCTCCGCAGGCTCAGAGCCGGTGCTTTGCTCTTTGAGCTATCACGCTGGCTATCTAGACCTTTCTTATGTGTGTGTATGTGCGTGTATGCAGACACCAGAAAGGTCAGAAAGCATCATGTTGTTCTGAAGCAAGAAGTACAGGTGGTGTGGGCTGCCTGGTGTGAGGGCTAGGGTTCAAACAAAGTCACCTTGTCGTTGTCACACCCCTCAGCTTCATGCAGGGTGTATCTTCCTCTCTGCCTGCAGTTACACAGGCATGTCAAACTCAGCTTACCTAGGACGTGAAGGCAGTCTGGCTACATTTGTCACCCTATTGGTCACTAAAGTTGACTAAGGCGATCTGGCAGGCTAGGCAAGTGGCCTGTCCCACCCTCACCACTCCATGTGCACCCCTCCTAAAGCTGCATTCTTGTGCCAAGAGAGCAGCCCTCTTTGACAGATGAAGGTTTTTATTTGGTCAGGTATGCAGCTGTTGTGTGCGACCCCAGCCAGAACCTCCAAGCTAGCTCCAGACACAGCAGATCCAAATTGTGATGAGGATCTTTCTTTAAAAATTATTTGTGAGCCGGGCGGTGGTGGCGCATGCCTTTAATCCCAGCACTCGGGAGGCAGAGGCAGGCGGATCGCTGTGAGTTCGAGGCCAGCCTGATCTACAAAGGGAGTCCAGGACAGCCAAGGCTACACATGCCATACCTTTTTTTCCCCCTCTTCCTCCTCCTTCCTTCTTCTTCCTTCTTCTTCTACTACTACAGGGTTTCTCTATGTACCTTTGGCTGTCCTGGACTCACTTTGTAGACCAGGCTGGTCTTGAACTCACAGAGATCCACCTGCCTCTGCCTCCCGAGTGACACACGCCT